>NC_091457.1:43743497-44387247 GCF_027789765.1 Dendropsophus ebraccatus | reverse complement strand
CAACAGTTTACACCCACAAATGGGGTATTTGTAAAATCTGCAGATTCAGAGGAATAAATGTTTTATTGTATTTTACTTTTTATAGCTGTGCGGTATGAAAGAAATAGGATTGAATTGGAATGTCTGCCAAGAAAATGGAAATTTTTACTTTTCACACTTACTTTGCAGTTATTCCTCTGAAATGCCTAAAGGGTTAAAAACTGTTTTAAATGTCAATTTGAATACTTCAAAGGGTGAAGAGTTCAAAATGGGGTGAATTATGGGGGTTTGTAGTATACAGCCCTCTAGAATATGCTTCAAAACTAAACTGGTCCCTAAAGAAATCCCAGTTTAAATTTTCACAAAAATTTAGAAAATTGCTACTAAACAATCACGGCCTCTAAAATCCTAAAAAAGTTAAAGCATGCTCACCAAATGCTGCCAACATAAAGTAGACATGTTATAGATATGAATTAGTCAATAATTTATATGGTATAACTATCTTTCTTATTAGCAGAGACTTTCAAATTTAGAGAAATGCAATTTTTTTCAATTTTTCACAACATTTTGGAGTTTTTCACAAAAAAACTTAAAGGTAGTGGCCCAAATATACCACTAACATAAAGTGGAACATGTCACAAAAAAACAATCTTGGAACCACAAGGATCGGTAAAAGCATTCCAGAGTTATCAATATATAAAGTGACACATGTCATATTTGAAAAATTTGGTCGTGTCATAAACACCAAACGTAGCTGTGTCCCCTAAGGGTTAAATCACCCTTTGAAGACCCCTTAAGAGCGGCTTGGGTACAGTCCATTTAAGAGTGACTTGGGTACCGTCCCTTTAAGAGCGACTTGGGTACTGTCCCTTTGAGAGCGACTTGGGTACCGTCCGTGCTACATGGCTTCCTCAGCTCTGATACTTTACTGACTCAACTCTGCTACTTATAATGGTAAAGATCAGTGCTCGGTTACCATGACAACCTTACTCATGTCAGTGAGACAAAATCGTTAAGGACCTTCCATCTTCTATTGGCCAATAGTTGACATGTGACTGTGTGAATGTTGAGATATATTGCCTGACAAGACCTTAGAGTTCCTATTGGCTGCTATATTTCAGCTATTTGCATATGTGCTGTGATTGGCTGTTAACGGTTAGTGTGGCCATTATTTTCTATGGGAAATTAGGGGTCTTTAAACGTAAATTTCTTAAAAACAACAAATTCGATCGAAACCGAAAATAGATAGCACACCTGTCACCGCCGAGGGCTTCGAAACGCAGTTTGAAAGGAGTCTGTGTGCAAAGCGGTTCGGGCTGTATTAATCACAGAAAAATGGCTGGAAGAAGAAGAATTCGGATTACAATATAATACTAGATTTGCATTTCCAGGAAAATACATAGTGCTTGAAAAGAGCGCCCCTTTACCAGTGACTTCCCTTTAAGAGAAACTTGGATCCCATTCCTTTAAGAGCGACATGGCTCCCGTCCCTATAAGAGTGACTTGGGTCCCATACCTTTAAGAGCGACTTGGGTCCCTTTAAGAGTGACTTTGGTCCCGTCCCTTTAAGAGCTACATGGATCCCTTTAAGAGCTACATGGATCCCTTTAAGAGCGACTTGGATCCCTTTAAGAGCGACCTGGGTCCCTTAAAGGGACCCAGGTCGCTCTTAAAGGGACCCAGGTCGCTCTTTAAAGGGAATCATTTCGCTCATAAAGGGACCCAAGTCGCTCTTAAAGGGACCCAGGTCGCTGTTAAAGGGACCCATTTAGCTCTTAAAGGGACCTATTTCGCTCTTAAAGGGACCCAGGTCGCTCTTAAAGGGACCCAGGTCGCTCTTAAAGGGACCCAGGTCGCTCTTAAAGGGACCCATTTCACTCTTAAAGGGGCCCAGGTCGCTCTTAAAGGCACCCATTTTCCTCTTAAAGGGACATATTTCGCTCTTAAAGGGACAAATTTCGCTCTTAAAGGGACCAAGGTCGCTCTTAAAGGGACCGATTTATCTCTTAAAGGGACATATTTCGCTCTTAAAGGGACCATTTTGCTCTTAAAGGGACACATTTAGCTCTTAAAGGGACATATTTCGCTCTTAAACGGACCAAGGTCGCTCTTAAAGGGACCGATTTTGCTCTTAAAGGGACATATTTCGCTCTTAAAGGGACCCAGGTCGCTCTTAAAGGGACCCATTTTGCTCTTAAAGGGACCCAGGTTGCTCTTAAAGGGACATATTTCGCTCTTAAAGGGACCCATTTTGCTCTTAAAGGGACATATTTCGCTCTTAAAGGGACCTAGGTCGCTCTTAAAGCGACCCAGGTTGCTCTTAAAGGGACATATTTCGCTCTTAAACGGACCCATTTTGCTCTTAAAGGGACCCATTTTGCTCTTAACCTCTTAAGGACCCATGACGTACCGGCACGTCATGGATCACTGTCACTTAAGGACCCATGACGTACCGGTACGTCCGCCCTTTAAACGGGCGCCGCGGCCGGCCGGGTCCCGATCGGGGGAGATAGCCTGCTATAATACATAGCAGGCCATCTCTCCCTGTCGGCATGGAGGGTTGTTAACCCCCCCCATGCCGACGATCGCCGCTATTGGCTGATAAGCCCATAGCGGCGATCGGAACCTTTCCGGGTCATCGGTGGCCCGATGACCCGGAAAAAAATGGCGGTCGGTGCTGTCCGAGGACGGCACCGACCGCCATTACTGTAAAAAGTAATGGTGGTCACGGTACCACCGTCCCGATCGCCGTGAACGGCCGGCCAGCCGGCCGGCCGTTCACGGCGATCAAAGTCCCCACAAGTAATAAATACCTGCTCCGGACCCCTCAGCTAGGTAGCTGAGGGGTCCAGAGCAGGTATTTGTACATTACTCACCTGTCCCGGGGTCCTGATCGGCGTCTTCCGGGTTCCCGGCGTCCTCTTCATCTTGTCGGGACTTCGGCTTCTTCCGTGAGTCCCGATCGGCTTGTTCCGGCTCCAGCGTCGTCTTTTTTCGTATTTTTCCGGCTCCAGCGTCGTCTATTTTCGGATCTTGCGCTCTGCTGCCCCCTAGCGGCTGATAAGTGTAATACACGTATCAGCCACTACAGGGATGTTCAGAATGCAGTAAAAAAAAAAAAAAATTTTCCCAATTTTTTTTTTTTCTATTTTCCGCACCCTATCGCCGCTGAGTGTTGATCAGCATCGCACGAAAGTGCGCTGCTAATCAGCAACTCCTCCTTTTTGGCGTAGGGTGTTTTTTTTCTATATTCTACTGCCACGGTCTGCTGATAAGTGCCGAACATAAGTGCGGCATTTATCAGCAACACCATTTTTGGCGTAGGTTTTTTTTGTATACTTACTGTAAAAAACACGTAAAAAAACACTACATTACACCACACTACATTGAATAAAGTTTTACACTACACCACTACATACCCTATATACCAATCCCCATATAAAGATGGCCCCCAGGGTGTTTTCGGTATCGGACGCATACGTTATTATTGCCTCCGACACCGAAACAGCCAGTGAGGATGAATGGGGGGTCCTTTGTTCCTCCATTCACCCTCATCCTCCTCATCATCCAGTGACGTGTCTGGGGGTAGCGTAGCGTACGCTGCCCCCCAGACACGTCTTTTCCGCCAGTACCGTCCCAATAAGAGATCACGGTATGGTGTGAAATTCTACAAACTCTGTGAGCGTACCTCAGGGTACACTTACAGATTTAGGGTACGTGCACACTGCGGAATGGCGAAGGATAACCCTTCGTGCATTCCGCAGCTGGCACCCGCCGGCGGACTGATGCAGGGGCGCGTCTCCGCCCGTGTCATAGACTTTATCCTATGCACGGGCGGATTCCATCATCCGTCATTCCATCAACACGTTGGACGCAGAGCGGAATCCGCCCGTGCATAGAATGGAGTCTACGACACGGACGGAGACGTGCGCCTGCATCAGTCCGCCGGCGGGTGCCAACTGCGGAATGCACAAAGGGTTATCCTTCGCCATTCCGCAGTGTGCATGTACCCTTAGAGTGTATGAAGGAAGGGACACCCGAATCCAGCCCCCAGATGCCCACTCCCCCCCCCCCCCCCATCCTCGGAGTTAGTGGGGAGATTGTCCGGGAACTGATCTTCCCACTGCTGGATAAAGGTCACCACCTGTACGGGGATAACTTTTATACCAGCACCCCCTCTTCCGGTCCCTCGCTGCCCGAGCTACTGTAGCTTGCGGCACGATCCGAACATACCAGAAGTAGTAATAGAGCCCTAATATTTAGCAGCCATGGAGCGGACCCAGCGCTTCTGGATATGAGGGACCCCGTATTGCACCAGGACAACATTTTCCAGGTGACGTCCTGCACACTGGAGAAAGGGAGACCCCAGAAGAAGTGCAGAGTGTGGCGTAACAGGGGGATCAGGAAGGACACCATTTTCCAGTGTGACACCTGTCCTGATCCCCCCGGCCTCTGCTTACTGGATCGCTCCAAGGCGCACCACACGTCACTGGGGTTCTACATTATCTAAATTCTGTCCCTTATTCCTATTTCAGGGGTCACGTTGATCCGGGGATTATTCTGATCGCCATTATGGAGTTGGGAAGGAATTTTTCCCCTGTGATGAGGCTACTGTCGTCTGCCTCACGAGGGGTTTTTGCCTTCCTCTGGATCAACACAGGTTGAGTTTGATGGACACCTGTCATTTTCAACCTTATAAACTAATAATTGGCCCAATACCCCCAAATAAATTAGAATTGTCCCTTTTCCCCAGCTAAGTAGGTATGGCCGCCATTCCCATTAGAGGATGCCATGATGCAATTACAAAGCCTCTGTGCGGCCAGGACAGTAGAAACCCCCCACAAGTGACCCCATTCTGGAAACTACACCCCATAAGGAATCTAAGAAGGGGGGCAGCGGGGATATGGCCCCCTGGTGACGGCCACATTTGGGACGTGAAAATGAAAAAAAATGGTATTTTTTATTTTCACGCCACATGTTCTACACATGTGCCCATCACTAGTGGGGTCCATATGCTCACTGCACCCCTCGTTAGATTCCTTATGGGGTGTAGTTTCCAGAATTGGGTCACTTGTGGGGGGTTTCTACTGACCTGGCAGCACAGGAGCTTTGTAATTGCGACATGGCCTCCATCCCCCATTCCAGCCTCTAAATGGCGCTCTGTCCTTTTGGTGACTTGCCCTGTGCCCATATGGCATATTATGTCCACATGTGGGGTATTTTCGTACTCAGGGGAAACTACCCTACACGTTTTGTGTTCATTTTCTTTTTTAACCCCTTGTGGAAATGGAAAAAAATCAAGGCTAGACCAACATTTAGTGTAATTTTTTTTTAATTTTTACTCTAAATCATTGATCTTGTCTTGATTTTTTCATTTTCACAAGGGGTTAAAAGATAAAAAAAAACACAATGTGTATAGCAATTTCCCCTGAGTACGGAAATACCCCACTTGTGGACATAAAGCGCCATGTGGGCGCAGGGCAAGCCTCCAAAGGGAAGGTGCGCCATTTGGTTTTTGAAGGCTGGATTTGGATGGAATGGATTTCGAGGGGCCATGTTGCATTCAAAAGGCCCCTATGTTGCCAAGACAGTTAAACCCCCCACAAGTGACCCTATTATGGAAACTACACCCCTCAAGGAATGTAACAAGGGGTGTAGTCAGCATATGGACCCCACTGGTGACGGGCACAAATGTGGAACAATGTGGCGTGAAAATGAAATATTAAATTTTTTACACTATAATGTTGGTCTAGCCTTGAATTTATCATTTTCACAAGGGGTTAAAAGAGAAAAAAAAACACAAAATGTGTAGAGCAATTTCCCCCGAGTCCGTAAATACCCCACATGTGGACATAAAGCGCCATGTGGGCGCAGGGCAAGCCTCCGAAGGGAAGGAGCGCCATTTGGATTTTAGAGGTTGGATTTGGCTAGAATGGATGATGAACGCCATGTCGCATTTACAGAGCCCTTGTGCTGCCAAAACACTGTAAACCCCCCACAAGTGACCCCATTCTGGAAACTGCACCCCTCAAGGAATCTAACAAGGGGTGCAGTGAGGATATGGACCCCTGGATGACGGGCACATTTGTGCCATGAAAGTGAAAAAATGAAAATTTTCACTTTCACGTCACATTTTTCCACATTTGTGCCCGTCACCAGTGGGGTCCATATGCTCACTGTGCCCCTTGTTAGATTCCTTGAGGGGTGTAGTTTCCAGAATGGGGTCACTTGTGGGGGGTTTCCAGTGTCTTGGCAGCACGAGGGCTCTGTAAATGCGACATGGCCCTTGAAATCCATTCCAGTGAAATCCAGCTTCCAAAAGCCAATTGGCGCTCCTTCCCTTTGGAGGCTCGTCCTGCGCCCGCTTGGCACTTTATGTCCACATGTGGGGTATTTCTGTACTCGGGAGAAACTGCGCTACATGTTTTGTGTTTTTTTTTTTCCTTTTATCCCTTTGTGAAAATGAAAAATTGAAGGCTAGAACAACATTTTAGTGTAAAAAATACTTTAGTCTTTTTTCAAGCCATATTGTTTGGAAAATCTGTGAAGCACCTGTGGGGTCCAGATGCTCACCGCACCCCTTGTTACATTCCTTGAGGGGTGTAGTTTTCTAAATGGTGTCCCTTTAGGGGTGTTTTTTAGGTTTTGGCACCCCAGAGCCTCTGCCAACCTGAAGTGGTACAGTCAAAAATGACCAAAAATAACGGAGCCATTGAAATTCACTAGGCGCTCCCTTATATCTGAGGCTTGTGGTTGCGTCAAATAGCGCAATAGGGCCACATATGGGGTATTTCTATAAACTGCAGAAACGGGGCAATCAATATTGGGGTGCATTTCTCTGGTAATAGGTTTATAATTATGAAAAATATTGGATTACAATAAAATCTCTGCACAGAAAATTAAAATTTTCTAATTTCTTACACACTTAGCTTTTATTTCTGTGACTCCCCTAAAGGGTTAAAAAACTTTCTGGATGTGCTTTTGCAGAGTTTAGGGGGTGCAGTTTCTGAAATGGGGTGCTTCGTGGGGCTTTCTAACACACAGTCCCCTCAAATACACTTTAAACCTGAACAGTTCCCTAAAAATATCTGATTTTGAAATTTTACAGAAAATTTGGAAATTTGCTGCTAATGTTTTAAGCTTCCTATTGTCTAAAAAAAATGAAATATAGTTTAATAAATGCCGCCAACATAAAGTAGACATGTTGCTAATGCTATTTAATATATAATTTATGTGGTATAACCACTTTATGTATAAGCAGAAAAGTTTTAAAGTTGGAAAAATGCATTTTTTCACAATTTTTCACGCTATTTTGGTTTTTTTCATAAAGATTCGTTATAAGTATCGACTCCAATTTACAAGAAATGTGAAGTACAATATGTCACGAGAAAACAATCTCAGAATCAGCCGGATAGGTAAAAGCATCCCGAAGTTATTAATGAATAAAGTGACACTGGTCATATTCATAAAATTTGCTCCGGTCCTTAAGGCCATTTCAGGCCCGGTCCTTAAGGGGTTAAAGGGACATATTTCGCTCTTAAAGGGACCCAGGTTGCTCTTAAAGGGACCCATTTTGCCCTTAAAGGGACATATTTTGCTCTTAAAGGGACCAAGGTCGCTCTTAAAGGGACCGATTTTGCTTTTAAAGGGACATATTTCGCTCTTAAAGGGACCCATTTTGCTCTTAAAGGGACCCAGGTCGCTCTTAAAGGGACCCATTTTGCTCTTAAAGGGACATATTTCGCTCTTAAAGGGACCCAGGTTGCTCATAAAGGGACCAAGGTCGCTCTTAAAGGGACATATTTCGCTCTTATAGGGACCCAGGTCGCTCTTAACCCCTTAGGGACCAAGCCTGTTTGGGCCTTAATGACCAGGCTCATTTTTCAAAATCTGACCTGTCTCACTTTATGCGCTTATAGCTCAGTGATGCTTTAACGTATGCTAGCGATTCTGAGATTGTTTTTTCGTAACATATGGTACTTTATGTTAGTGGCCAAATTTGGTCACTGTCTGGTGTGTTTTTTGTGAAAAACATCAAAATATAATGAAAAATTTGAAAATTTTGCACTTTACGAACTTTGAAATTCTTTGCTTCTAAAAAAAAAAAGGCACATGACAAAAATTAGTTAGTAAGTCACATTATCAATATGTCCTCTTTATTCTGGCTTCATTTCGTAAACATATTTCACTTTTTTAGGGTGTTACGGGGCTTAGAAATGTATCAGCAAATTATCAAATTTTCATGAAATTTCCAAAACTGATTTTTTTAGGGACCAGTTCTTTTTTTAAGTTGATTTAGGAGGCTTGTATACTGGAAACCCCCATAAGTGACCCCATTTTGGAAACTAGACACCTTAAAGAATTAATCTAGGGGTATAATGAGCATTTTAACCCTACAGGGGCTGGAGGAAAGTATTCACAATTAGGCCGGAAAAAAATGGAAAATAGAAATTTTCCAATAATATATTTGTTAAGATTAAAGTATCTCATTTTCATAATAAACATGAGAGAAAATGCACCCCAAATTATGTAATGCAGGTTCTCCTGAGTAGAACGGTACCCCATATGTGGGCGTAAACCACTGTATGGGCACACAGCAGGCCTCAGAAGGAAGGGAGCACCTATTAGCATTTCCAGTTCAGATTTTGCTGAAGACATTTCTGAGCGCCAGGTGCGTTTGCAGAGCCCCTGTAGTGTCAGCAGAATAGAACCCCCCCAAAAGTCACCCCATTTTGGAAAGTACACCCATCAAAGAATACATCTTGGGGTGTGGTGACCATTTTGACCCCACAGGTATTAGAGGAAAGTATTCAAAAGAAGACAGTTAAAATGAAAAAATAGAATTTTTCCAATAATATGTTTGTTTAGTTTGAAATTTCTCAATTTCACGAGGAACAGGGGAGAAAACTCACCCCAATATATGTAACGCAGGTACTCCTGAGTAGAACGATACCCCATATGTGGGCATAAACCACTGTGTGGGCACACAGCGGGGCTCAGAAGGGAAGGAGCGCCAATTAGCATTTCCAGTTCAGATTTTGCTGAAGAAATTTCTGAGCGCCAGGTGCGTTTGCAGAGCCCCTGTAGTGTCAGCAGAATAGAACCCCCCCAAAAGTCACCCCATTTTGGAAAGTACACCCATCAAAGAATACATCTTGGGGTGTGGTGACCATTTTGACCCCACAGGTATTAGAGGAAAGTATTCAAAAGAAGACAGTAAAAATGAAAAAATAGAAATTTTCCAATAATATGTTTGTTTAGTTTGAAATTTCTCAATTTCACGAGGAACAGGGGAGAAAACTCACCCCAATATATGTAACGCAGGTATTCCTGAGTAGAACGATACCCCATATGTGGGCATAAACCACTGTGTGGGCACACAGCGGGGCTCAAAAGGGAAGGAGCGCCAATTAGCATTTCCAGTTCAGATTTTGCTGAAGAAATTTCTGAGCGCCAGGTGCGTTTGCAGAGCCCCTGTAGTGTCAGCAGAATAGAACCCCCCCAAAAGTCACCCCATTTTGGAAAGTACACCCATCAAAGAATACATCTTGGGGTGTGGTGACCATTTTGACCCCACAGGTATTAGAGGAAAGTATTCAAAAGAAGACAGTAAAAATGAAAAAATAGAATTTTTCCAATAACATGTTTGTTTAGTTTGAAATTTCTCAACTTCACGAGAAACAAGGGGAGAAAATTCACCCCAATATATGTAACGCAGGTACTCCTGAGTAGAATGATACCCCATATGTGGGCATAAACCACTGTGTGGGCACACAGTGGGCCACAGAAGGAAGGGAGCGCCAAGCATTTTCAGTGCATGATTTTCCTGAAGAAGTTTCTGAGCGCCAGGTGCGTTTGCAGTGCCCCTGTAATGTCTACAGAATAGAACCCTCCCCCCCAAAATCACCCCATTTTGGAAAGTACACCCCTCAAGGAATTTATCTTGGGGTGTGGTGAGCATTTTGACCCCACAGGTATTGGAGGAAAGTATTCAAAACTAGACCGTAAAAATGAAAAAAATTGAATTTTTTCAATAACATGTTTGTTTAGTTTGAAATTTCTCAATTTCACTAGGAACAAGGGAGAAAAAGCACCCCAAAACTTGTAACGGAGGTTTTCCTGAGTACAATGGTACCCCATATGTGGGCATAAACCACTGTATGGGCACACAGCAGGGCTCAGAAGAGAAGGAGTGTCATTTTAGTTACAGGCAATATGTGGGTGTTTACTGGTTATCTGGGGTGGTAATAGACAATCTCAGGGTGTTTACTGGCTATCTGAGGTGGCAGCAGGCAATCTGGTGGGGTTATGGGCAATCTGGGGTGGTTACGAGCAGTCTGTGCCAATCTGGGGTGGTTACGGTCAATCTGGGGTGGTTACGGTCAATCTGGGGTGGTTACGGTCAATCTGGGGTGGTCACAGGCAATCTGGGGTGGTCACAGGCAATCTGGGGTGGTTACGGGCAATCTGGGGTGGTTACTGGCTGTATGGGGTGGTTATGGGCAATCTTGGGGTGTTTACTGGCTATCTAGGGGTGGTTACTGGCTATCTGGGGTGGTGATGGGCAATCTGATGGTGTTCACTGACTATCTGGGGTGGTGACGGGCAATCTGGTGGTGTTCACTGACTATCTGGGGTTGCAACGGGCAATCTGGGGTGGTGACGGAAAATCTGGGGTGGTGACGGGAAATCTGGGGTGGTTGCGAGCAATCTGTGGTGGTTACAGGCAATTTGGGGTAGTTACAGGCAGTCTGTGGCAATCTGGGGTGGTTACGGGCTGTCTGGAATGGTTATGGGCTATGGGGGGGGGGGATAAGGGCAATCTGGGGAGATTACGGGCAATCTGGGGAGATTACGGGCATTCTGGGGTGGTGACAGGCAATCTGGGGTGGTTATGGGCTGTCTGGGATGGTTATGGGCTGTCTGGGATGGTTATGGGCTGTCTGGGATGGTTATGGGCTGTCTGGGATGGTTATGGGCTGTCTGGGATGGTTATGGGCTATCTGGGATGGTTATGGGCTGTCTGGGGTGGATACGGGCAATCTGGGGTGGATACGGACAATCTGGGGAGGTTACAGGCAATCTAGGGTGGTTACAGGCAATCTGGGGTGGTTACGGGCAATCTGGGGTGGTTACGGGTAATCTGGGGTGGTGATGGGTAATCTGGGGTGGTTACAGGTAATCTGGGGTGGTTACAAGTAATCCAGGGTGGTTACGGGTAATCCAGGGCACTTTACTTTGGTGACAGGCGTAAAAAAGTGCCGGCACCATTTGGAACAAGCGATCAGTGGTATATAGTATATACCGCTGATCACTTGTACTAGGACCACACCGGGTGGTCACCGATCATTGCCCCATGCTCTCCGTTACCTCCGGTGGTGGAGAGAATGAAGCTTGGATCATTTTTAGGAATCCATCACTGTGAACAGAGTCTGTTCACAGTGATGACGGCGGCCATCTTGGATCAGATGGCCGCCCTGGGAGGGGAGGGTCAGTGGCCAGGTCACTAGGGTTAATTCTGGGGATGGGGGGACATGTTTTCATCTCCTCTCACTGTGGATTCACAGTGAGAAGAGATGAAAGCGTTCAGCTGCGCTGGCAATGCCCGTTACCGGTAGCCGCCTTTATACTGATAACGGCGATCACCGGTGAGGGGACTGGCCGGGACTGACCCCACACTCTCCCCCAACCCCTCAGCGACCTCCGATAGCTGAGAGGAGGGGGCTGCGGGCATTACCGTCGCCGCTGCACTATTCTGCACCATCGCCATAAAGAGCTGATGGCAGCAGAATAGAGCCCATTAGTGATCGCCGTAAAAATCCGTATCGGCCGTCACTAATAACATATTAAATGTATTCTCTGGGTCGCTACGGTTACGGCGATACCACATTTGTATAGTTTTTTTTAACTATTACCGCTTTGGCGCAATAGAAACTATCTTCCTAGCCAAAACCCACAAAAACTGTCCCTGCATTGCAAGATCCATAGCGTTCTCATCTTTTGCGCGACAGAGCTGGTTTTGGGCTTATTTTTTGCGGGAAGATCTGTAGTTTCTATTGATACCAAGTTTTATATGTATATGACTTTTTGATCTCTTTTATGACGTATTTTCTAAAGTGGATTGATAAAATACAGCTATTCTAGTACTGTTTTTTTTATTATTTTTTTACAGCGTGTGTCGTGCGATATAATTATTGATATAGTTTTATAGATTGGGTTGTTACGGACGTAACGATACCAAATATGTATAGGATTTGTGTTTTTGATCACTTTTATGTAATGTTTTATAGTGTATGGGGAATGTAATGCATCTTTATTATTGGGGGGGGCTGGGGGGGGCTGTGTTGTGTTTGGTGCACACTTTTTTCACTTTTTTTTACTTTTACACTAGTGTACATTACTGTACACTAGTGTAAAATACTTTGATCACTGATACAATACATTGCAGTACCTGATGTACTGCAATGTATTGTATCATGCCTCATGCTGACAGGCAATAGCCGCGGCCACCCCTGTCAGCATCAGGCATCTCCATGGTGACCCCGGGGACCTTCATTAGGACCCCGGAATAACCATGGAGACATCGGGACCCCGGACGGCGCCGCGGGACATCGCGATCATGTAAGTGACCCACGGCGCCGTCCGGGATCCACCGGGACCCGTTAGATGCCGCTGTCATGGTTTGACAGCGGCATTTAACGGGTTAAACTGCCCGGAGCGGAGAATCCTCCGCTCCGGGCAGTTACAGGAGGGTGTCAGCGGTCACACTGACCGCTGATCCCCCGTCCTGCAGCCGCCGCCGGGCGGTAATTTATTCCGATGCGCCCGCCGTTAAAAGGCGTACGCATCGGAATAAAGCCCATTAGTGGCCGCCGTGAAAAGGCAGCATGGCGGTCACTAAGGGGTTAAAGGGACCCAGGTCGCTCTTAAAGGGGCATATTTTGCTCTTAAAGGGACCAAGGTCGCTCTTAAAGGGACCGATTTTGCTCTTAAAGGAACATATTTGGCTCTAAAAGGGACATATTTCGCTCTTAAAGGGACCCATTTTGCTCTTAAAGGGACATATTTCTATCTTAAAGGGACCTATTTTGCTCTTAAAAGGGACCCAGGTCGCTCTTAAAGGGACCGATTCTGCTCTTAAAGGGACATATTTTGCTCTTAAAGGGACCTAGGTCGCTCTTAAAGGGACCCATTTTGCTCTTAAAGGGACCCATTTTGCACTTAAAGGGACCCAGGTTGCTCTTAAAGGGACCCATTTTGCACTTAAAGGGACATATTTCGCTCTTAAAGGGACCAAGGTCGCTCTTAAAGGGACATATTTCGCTCTTAAAGGGACCCAGGTCGCTCTTAAAGGGACATATTTTGCTCTTAAAGGGACCAAGGTCGCTCTTAAAGGGACCGATTTTGCTCTTAAAGGGACATATTTCGCTCTTAAAGGGACCCATTTTGTTCTTAAAGGGACCCAGGTTGCTCTTAAAGGGACATATTTCGCTCTTAAAGGGACCGATTTTGCTCTTAAAGGGACATATTTCACTCTTAAAGGGACATATTTCGCTCTTAAAGGGACACATTTAGCTGTTAAAAGGACATATTTCGCTCTTAAAGGGACCAAGGTCGCTCTTAAAGGGACCGATTTTGCTCTTAAAGGGACACATTTAGCTGTTAAAGGGACATATTTCGCTCCTAAAGGGACCAAGGTCGCTCTTAAAGGGACCGATTTTGCTCTTAAAGGGACATATTTCGCTCTTAAAGGGACCCATTTTGCTCTTAAAGGGACCCAGGTCGCTCTTAAAGGGACCCAGGTCGCTTTTTAAAGGGAATCATTTCGCTCATAAAGGGACCCAAGTCGCTCTTAAAGGGACCCAGGTCGCTGTTAAAGGGACCCATTTAGCTCTTAAAGGGACCTATTTCGCTCTTAAAGGGACCCAGGTCGCTCTTAAAGGGACCCAGGTCGCTCTTAAAGGGACCCATTTCACTCTTAAAGGGGCCCAGGTCGCTCTTAAAGGCACCCATTTTCCTCTTAAAGGGACCGATTTATCTCTTAAAGGGACATATTTCGCTCTTAAAGGGACCATTTTGCTCTTAAAGGGACACATTTAGCTCTTAAAGGGACATATTTCGCTCTTAAACGGACCAAGGTCACTCTTAAAGGGACCGATTTTGCTCTTAAAGGGACATATTTCGCTCTTAAAGGGACCCAGGTCGCTCTTAAAGGGACCCATTTTGCTCTTAAAGGGACCCAGGTTGCTCTTAAAGGGACATATTTCGCTCTTAAAGGGACCCATTTTGCTCTTAAAGGGACATATTTCGCTCTTAAAGGGACCTAGGTCGCTCTTAAAGCGACCCAGGTTGCTCTTAAAGGGACATATTTCGCTCTTAAACGGACCCATTTTGCTCTTAAAGGGACCCATTTTGCTCTTAAAGGGACATATTTCGCTCTTAAAGGGACCCAGGTTGCTCTTAAAGGGACCCATTTTGCCCTTAAAGGGACATATTTTGCTCTTAAAGGGACCAAGGTCGCTCTTAAAGGGACCGATTTTGCTTTTAAAGGGACATATTTCGCTCTTAAAGGGACCCATTTTGCTCTTAAAGGGACCCAGGTCGCTCTTAAAGGGACCCATTTTGCTCTTAAAGGGACATATTTCGCTCTTAAAGGGACCCAGGTTGCTCATAAAGGGACCAAGGTCGCTCTTAAAGGGACATATTTCGCTCTTATAGGGACCCAGGTCGCTCTTAAAGGGACCCAGGTCGCTCTTAAAGGGGCATATTTTGCTCTTAAAGGGACCAAGGTCGCTCTTAAAGGGACCGATTTTGCTCTTAAAGGAACATATTTGGCTCTAAAAGGGACATATTTCGCTCTTAAAGGGACCCATTTTGCTCTTAAAGGGATATATTTCTATCTTAAAGGGACCTATTTTGCTCTTAAAAGGGACCCAGGTCGCTCTTAAAGGGACCGATTCTGCTCTTAAAGGGACATATTTTGCTCTTAAAGGGACCTAGGTCGCTCTTAAAGGGACCCATTTTGCTCTTAAAGGGACCCATTTTGCACTTAAAGGGACCCAGGTTGCTCTTAAAGGGACCCATTTTGCACTTAAAGGGACATATTTCGCTCTTAAAGGGACCAAGGTCGCTCTTAAAGGGACCGATTTTGCTCTTAAAGGGACATATTTCGCTCTTAAAGGGACCCAGGTCGCTCTTAAAGGGACATATTTTGCTCTTAAAGGGACCAAGGTCGCTCTTAAAGGGACCGATTTTGCTCTTAAAGGGACATATTTCGCTCTTAAAGGGACCCATTTTGCTCTTAAAGGGACCCAGGTTGCTCTTAAAGGGACATATTTCGCTCTTAAAGGGACCGATTTTGCTCTTAAAGGGACATATTTCACTCTTAAAGGGACATATTTCGCTCTTAAAGGGACACATTTAGCTGTTAAAAGGACATATTTCGCTCTTAAAGGGACCAAGGTCGCTCTTAAAGGGACCGATTTTGCTCTTAAAGAGACACATTTAGCTGTTAAAGGGACATATTTCGCTCCTAAAGGGACCAAGGTCGCTCTTAAAGGGACCGATTTTGCTCTTAAAGGGACATATTTCGCTCTTAAAGGGACCCATTTTGCTCTTAAAGGGACCCAGGTTGCTCTTAAAGGGACATATTTCGCTCTTAAAGGGACCCATTTTGCTCTTAAAGGGACATATTTCGCTCTTAAAGGGACCCATTTTGCTCTTAAAGGGACCCAGGTCGCTCTTAAAGGGACCCAGGTCGCTCTTAAAGGGACATATTTTGCTCTTAAAGGGACCCAGGTTGCTCTTAAAGGGACCAATTTTGCACTTAAAGGGACATATTTCGCTCTTAAAGGGACCAAAGTCGCTCTTAAAGGGACCGATTTTGCTCTTAAAGGGACATATTTCACTCTTAAAGGGACATATTTCACTCTTAAAGGGACCCATTTTGCTCTTAAAGGGACCCAGGTCGCTCTTAAAGGGACCCAGGTCGCTCTTAAAGGGACATATTTTGCTCTTAAAGGGACCCAGGTTGCTCTTAAAGGGACCTATTTTTCTCTTAAAGGGACATATTTCACTCTTAAAGGGACCCAGGTCGCTCTTAAAGGGACCAAGGTCGCTCTTAAAGGGACCCATTTTGCTCTTAAAGGGACATATTTCGCTCTTAAAGGGACCAAGGTCGCTCTTAAAGGGACCGATTTTTGCTCTTAAAGGGACATATTTCTCTCTTAAAGGGACCCAGGTTGCTCTTAAAGGGACCCAGTTCGCTCTTAAAGGGACATATTTCGCTCTTAAAGGGACCCATTTTGCCCTTAAAGGGACATATTTCGCTCTTAAAGGGACCAAGGTCGCTCTTAAAGGGACCCAGGTTGCTCTTAAAGGGACATATTTCACTCTTAAAGGGACCCAGATCACTCTTAAAGGGACCCATTTCGCTCTTAAAGGGACCAAGGTTTCTCTTAAAGGGACATATTTCGCTTTTAAAAGGGACCCCTTTCCCCCCTCAAGGGACCCAGGTCGCTCTTATAGGGACCAAGGTCGCTCTTAAAGGGACCAAGGTTACTCTTAAAGGGACCAATTTATCTCTTAAAGGGACATATTTTGCTCTTAAAGGGACATATTTCGCTCTTAAAGGGACCCAAATCGGTCTTAAAGGGACCCATTTTGCTCTTAAAGGGACCAAGGTCGCTCTTAAAGGGACATATTTCGCTCTTATAGGGACCCAGGTCGCTCTTAAAGGGACCCAGGTCGCTCTTAAAGGGACATATTTCGCTCTTAAAGGGACCAAGGTCGCTCTTAAAGGGACCGATTTTGCTCTTAAAGTGACATCTTTTCCTCTTAAAGGGACCCAGGTCGCTTTTAAAGGGACATATTTCGCTCTTAAAGGGACCCATTTTGCTCTTAAAGGGACCCAGGTCGCTCTTAAAGGGACCCAGGTCGCTCTTAAAGGGACATATTTTGCTCTTACAGGGACCCAGGTTGCTCTTAAAGGGACACAGGTTGCTCTTAAAGGGACACAGGTTGCTCTTAAAGGGACCCATTTTGCACTTAAAGGGACATATTTCGCTCTTAAAGGGACCAAAGTCGCTCTTAAAGGGACCGATTTTGCTCTTAAAGTGACATATTTCACTCTTAAAGGGACATATTTCGCTCTTAAAGGGACCCATTTTGCTCTTAAAGGGACCCAGGTCGCTCTTAAAGGGACCCAGGTCGCTCTTAAAGGGACCCAGGTCGCTCTTAAAGGGACATATTTTGCTCTTAAAGGGACCCAGGTTGCTCTTAAAGGGACCCATTTTTCTCTTAAAGGGACATATGTCGCTCTTAAAGGGACCCAGGTCGCTCTTAAAGGGACCAAGGTCGCTCTTAAAGGGACCCATTTTGCTCTTAAAGGGACATATTTCGCTCTTAAAGGGACATATTTCGCTCTTAAAGGGACCAAGGTCGCTCTTAAAGGGACCGATTTTTGCTCTTAAAGGGACATATTTCTCTCTTAAAGGGACCCAGGTTGCTCTTAAAGGGACCCAGTTCGCTCTTAACCTCTTAAGGACATATGACGTACCCCTACGTCATATGTCCTCACTTGCACTTCAAAGCGGGGCCGCGCGGCGGCCCCGCTTTGAAGTGCCGCGATCCCGGGTGCCGCGAGTAGCCCGGGACCGCTGCTATTAGCGGGCACGGTCTGATCGCCGTGCCCGCTAATTAGCTAATCGGAGGCAGCTGTCAAAGTTGACAGCTGCCTCCGATTACCGGAGGCAACGTTTCCCTGGGGTCTAGTGGGGGAGATCGCTCCTCCGGGACCTTGTCCCGGAGGAGCGATCTCCGTTACTGATGCCGGCCGGGGACGCGTCCAAGATGGCGCCGTCCTCGGCTCGGCACTCGTTCGTTTTCGGCTGCAGCAGCCGAAAGCAAACGAGTGCCGATCTCATGGATCTCTGCAGCATATCTATGCTGCAGAGATCTCAATGAGAGATCACAGTGTATATACTAGAAGTCCCCCAGGGGGGCTTCTAGTATATGTGTAAAAATAAAAAATAAAGTGTTGTTAATAGTAAAAAGCCCCCTCCCCTAATAAAAGTCTGAATCACCCCCCTTTTCCCAGGTTTTAAATAAAAGTAAACAAATAAATAAATAAATAAACATGTTTGGTATCGCCGCGTGCGTAATCGCCCGAACTATTAATTAATCACATTCCTGATCTCGTACAGTAAACGGCATCAGCGCAAAAATTGCGCATTTTTGGTCGCATCAAATCCAGAAAAAATTTAATAAAAAGCGATCAAAAAGTCGTATATGCGCAATCAAGGTACCGATAGAAAGATCACATCATGGCGCAAAAAATGACACCTCGCACAGCCCCATAGACCAAAGGATAAAAGCGCTATAAGCCTGGGAATGGAGCGATTTTAAGGAACCTATATTGGTTAACAACGGTTTGAATTTTTTACAGGCCATCAGATACAATATAAGTTATACATGTTATATATCGTTTTAATCGTAACAACTTGAGGAACATGCATAACAAGTCAGTTTTACCCCAGGGCGAATGGCGTAAAAACACATTTCCCCCAAATAAAAGAAATGCGGTTTTTTTTTCAATCTCACCACACTTTGAATTTTTTTCTGGTTTCGCAGTGTACTTTATGCAAAAATTCAGCCTGTAATTGCAAAGTACAATTAGTGACGCAAAAAATAAGGGGTCATGTGGGTTTCTAGGTGGAAAAATGCAAGTGCTATGACCTTTTAAACAAAACGAAAATGGGCCCCGTCCTTAAAGGGTTAAAGGGACATATTTCGCTCTTAAAGGGACCCATTTTGCCCTTAAAGGGACATATTTTGCTCTTAAAGGGACCAAGGTCGCTCTTAAAGGGACCCAGGTTGCTCTTAAAGGGACATATTTCACTCTTAAAGGGACCCAGATCACTCTTAAAGGGACCCATTTCGCTCTTAAAGAGACCAAGGTCTCTCTTAAAGGGACATATTTCGCTCTTAAAAGGGACCCCTTTCCCCCCTCAAGGGACCCAGGTCGCTCTTATAGGGACCAAGGTCGCTCTTAAAGGGACCAAGGTCACTCTTAAAGGGACCCATTTTGCTCTTAAAGGGACCAAGGTCGCTCTTAAAGGGACATATTTCGCTCTTATAGGGACCCAGGTCGCTCTTAAAGGGACCCAGGTCGCTCTTAAAGGGACATATTTCTCTCTTAAAGGGACCCAGTTCGAGCGAAACGGGTCTCTATAAGAGCTAAATATTTCCTTTAAAGGGACCCAGATCACTCTTAAAGGGACCCATTTCGCTCTTAAAGGGACCCAGGTCGCTCTTAAAGGGACATATTTCGCTCTTAAAGGGACCCATTTACCCCCTCAAGGGACCCAGGTTGCTCTTAAAGGGACCCGGGTCGCTCTTACAGGTACTTAGTTCGCTCTTAAAGGGACCCTATTAGAGCGGCTTGGGTCCCTTTAAGAGCGACTTGGGTACCGTTCCTTTAAGAGCGGCTTGGGTACCGTCCCTTTAAGAGCAGCTTGGATCCCGTACCTGCTACATGGCTGCCTCAGCTCTGCTATTTTACTGACTGACCTCTGCTACTTATAATGGTAAAGACAATTGCTCGGTTACCATGACAATCTTCCTCATGTCAGTGAGACAAAATCGTTAAGGACCTTCCATATATTACATCTTCTATTGGCCAATAGTGGACATGTGACTGTGGATGGTGTGATACAATGCATGACGAGACCTTAGAGTTCCTATTGGCTGCTATATTTCAGCTATTTGCATATGTGCTGTGATTGGCTGTCAGCGGTTAGAGTGTGGCCATTATTTGCAATGGGCCATTATTTTCTATGGGAAATTTGGGGTCTTTAAACGTAAATTTCTTAAAAACGACAAATCCGATCGAAAAGAAAAATAGATAGCACACCACACACCGCCGAGGGCTTCAAAACGCAGTTTGAAAGGAGTCTGTGCGCAAAGCGGTTCGGGCTGTATTACGCGCAGAAAAATGGCTGGAAGAAGAAACGGAAGAAGAATACGGATTACACTATAGTGCTTTTCAAGCACTATAATAATACCGGAGTATAATTATATCACCTGTGAAATACTAAGGAGATTCTCAAAACATAACCTATTGGTGGGTCTTAAAGAGAACCAATCACCTAAAATTAACTGCCCCTATAATAAAAGATTATCTGTCCCTAAGTCTATTCCTGAAGATACAGACTGCCTGTGCAGTCTGTATCTTATGCTTTTACCTAATCCTGTAAAGCGGAGCAGTAAGGACGGGGGCGGCCATCTTGATGACGTCACAGTGATGCGTTCCAGCGTTGGAACGCAAGGGACGTAATCAAGATGGCGCCCGGCTTTACTGCACCGCTACAGAGGACTGGGTAAAGTATAAGATACAGACTGCAAAGGCAGTCTGTATCTTCATGTAGTTTATTTCTGAAGATACAGACTGCCTGTGTAGTCTGTATCTTATACTTTACCCGGTCCTCTGTAGCGGTGAGCTAAGCCGGACGCCATCTTGATTACGTCCCTTGCGTTCCAGCGCTGGAACGCACCAGTGACGTCATCAAGATGGCCGCCCCCGCCCTTACTGCTCCGCTATACAGGATTAGGTAAACGCATAAGATGCAGACTGCACAGGCAGTCTGTATCTTCAGGGACATACTAATAGGCCGAGTTAGAATAGACATACACAGTGATCTCGCGCTGTATAGCGCGGGATCACTGTGTATTTACAGAGCGGCGGCAAAGGCTCATGGAGCCCTTCCCGCCGCTCGGTATGCCGGGAGCTTCCTGTCTCGCGCCGGCTCTTTTAAAAAGAGCCGGCGCGAGACAGGAAAAGAGAATGTGTATATTGTAAAATCACGGGAGTAAAATAAAATAATTCCAATTACAAATATTAATAAAATATTAATTTACAGCTTATTAGCAAAAAAAAAATTTTTTACATTTCGGCCATGATTGGTTCTCTTTAAGTACTGGAGTGAAGAAACACTGTGCTAAAGTGTTATATACATACTGTATATACTACCTCTCACCTTTATGGTCAGAAAAAGTGCTCAGATCCTTATCAGTGATACATGACTTCCCAAAAGAAGTAGGTGACCAAGGAGTGTGTAAAATCTTGATTTTAGTTTTATGCAATTAAAAATAACATACACCATCAGGACACATCTATACATTTTGAGCACATGCGCTCTTTGTCACAGATGATGTACATTTTATTAGCTCATTAATTTATACATCATGATTGATTGATTGATTGATTGACTGTATATATACACAACACCTGATTGCGAAAACCAATAACAAAATGTTATAAATTAATAATTATATAGCCCAAATAATTTGTATATAATATATGTAAACATAAGTGTAATAAAACATTAGTTGGCAAGAGAATTCAATAATGAAGCAACAGTTCTCTGTGAAGGTTTACCAACATGGGAGCCCTTTTGGAAACAATAGTACAACCCTTTTCAAGGATTTTACACTAATTTCTTTTTCTATTTTTTTTTCCCCGTTAAGTGTCCATTTCTTGGAAACAACAAAATCCTCTTTGTTCTTATTGGCTACGATGTCCCACGCCTGATCCAAATGTTTATAAGTATAACCTTCAGTGGTAATTTTATCTCAGAAAACATCAACTTTCCTAATAAAGTCTGTTTTCTTAGAAGAATAATTGTGTTTCATGCACATTAGTTCCCCTAGTGGGATAGATTTAAGAATATGTCTGGGATGACTACTATCCCCCCAAAAAACATATTTACTGATATAAATAATATGTAATATGTAGACGACATCTCCCTCTCAAATAAGCTGGTGATCATCGATGAATGCCTATGAGTCTCCTCATGTATGTTGTGGGATAAAGGATTATCCAAAGAATACATTTAGATTTCTTCTCAATATGACATTGTTACTTTTGCTAATGAAGGAAGTGTTGTGCCTCCATTGAGACTCCACTGCATTTTAGATAGTATCTATCATTGAATAAAAAAAAATGTGTGATAACAAACAAAGAAGCTTGCATGACAAACTGATATCAATCATCTATGTATTGACTATATGTTTTAGGGTGTGTTCACACTACGTATATTTCAGTCAGTATATGTATATTTCAATCAGTATTGCAACCAAAACCAGGAGTGGATTAAAAACACAGAAGGGCTCTGTTCACACAATGTTGAAATTGAGTGGATGGCCGCCATATAACAGTAAATAACGGCCATTATTTCAATATAACAGCCGTTGTTCTAAAATAACAGCAAATATTTGCCATTAAATGACGGCCATCCACTCAATATCAACATTGTGTGAACATAGCCTTTCTGTGTTTTTAATCCACTCCTGGTTTTGGTTGCAATACTGACTGAAATATACTGACTGAAATATACGTAGTGTGAACGCAGCCTAAGGCTGGGTTCACACTATGTATATTTGAGGCTGTATTTGTGAGGCTGTATAGCAACCAAAACCAGGAGTGGATTGAAAACACAGAAAGGCTATGTTCACATAATGTTGTAATTGAGTGGATGGCCGTCATTTAATGGCAAATTTTTGCTGTTATTTTAAAACAACGGCTGTTATATTGAAATAATGGCAGTTATTTACCGTTATATGACGGCCATCCACTCAATTTCAACATTGTGTGAACAGATCCTTTCTGTGTTTTCAATCCACTCCTGGTTTTGGTTGCTATGAGGACCTGACTTGAGGACCAAATACTGCCTGAAGTATACAGTGTGTGAACCCAGCCTATAGATGGAATTTTCCAAGGGATGCTAGTATATAATGATGTGACTTTGACCAATCACTTTTGTCAATTTGTCAAAATTATTTAGAACATCCCTTGAATCTTGCAACTAACCTGGCACACGTTTGAGCAGTGATTGGAGTGATTTATCCACCCACATTGACAACTGTTCTAGTACAAAAATAGTACTTGATACAGGGGGGTGGGCACATGGGGGAAAGATTTATACCTTTTAGAGTTTTGGGGAGGGCATATAAGATTGCCATAATAGTATTATCCATATTTATTGCCACCCCCTCCCGAATAAGCAATAACAATTCCCCTTTAAACTTATCTGTGAAATTTTCACCTAGTTTGATTTAATTTGTTTAACATAAATTTTCCCACCATTTCATCCATTATAGTTACCAGCCCCCCCCCCCTATTGTCTGACAGTTTTATGACTATGTTTTTAAATGTTTTAAAGTGACACTGTCACCCCCTTTTTGCATTATGACTTTTCTAAACAAGTGTAAATGTGGTGTACCACTCTGGTGGTGTGGAGGAGGTGCGGCCGGTCACTTGCCAGATGGTTAGGTGTGACGCCAGTCCTATGGTGGTTAGACGAGATATAACTGTGCCCAGTGAAGTTATGTTGTGATGCCAGTGCCGGTTGGGCACACAGGTATAGTGACATACCTGCTTCTATTTTAAAGGGCCGGTTATACCTTGTTCCTGTGTACAGTGACCTGTTGGATTGTTACAGGGTCCCTTGGGTACTTATCACAGTGGCCCGGAGTGGAGTAGTGACCCACCTGGACTACTGGTACTGCCACCCACAGAAAGGGGAGATGACCCAAGGAGTGTGTGTGTGTACTGTGTTGGTGCTTGATAAGGAATCACAGATTCTCTTTAACATAAATTAAGTCTTGTTTACTCTGGAGTTACTGGAAGCAGGTAGCAGATTATATAGCTTTGCTTTAATACAATACTTTACACTTGATAAGACACTTAATACTTTAGGATCCAGATCTATATTAAGAGTAGAGAGTGATACTGTAGTGCTGACTGGTTTGTGTGCTGAGTAGAAGAGAAAATCAGGGAAATAGAGAGAAGGATGTTGAGAGAGTCCCAACCCAATGTAGTACTGTGCTCTGCCGGAACTTCGGATGTAGAAGTAGAAGAAGAGAAAGAGAATACTTGTGCCTATGTTTTGACTCTTTGGTCTTTGCACCATCTATTGCCCACCAGTGTCGAGTGACCTGTCCTAGAGGGTGACACAAGCCCCAGACCTTGTTACCTGGGATGAGCGGAATGCTGAGGGTTCCCTGCTTACATCTGTGCTGCAAGATAGAGTTCATAGGCTTCTAGCAACTTTGCTCTATCTGGACCAGTTCCTCTACTTTCTTTATGGATACTATCCTGCACTGTGACTCTCCTTGTCCATGGCGTGGGTTGAGATGATCCCTGACTTGTCCTCTCCAGTAAAGGTTTAACACTGCATAGTGTTGAGTGGGGTTACTTGAGAAGAAAAGGTATTCAGCTGACTGGGGACCTGGCAGGAGGCAGGGCCAAACTGGACTGCTATAGAGAGCGTTCTGGCTTGTGTCCATCCTCTACAGAGTTTTCATACCTTTTTTTATATCATACATCATGGTGCTTGTTCCAGTAAAAAGTTATCTTTTATTTTCTGCAGATTGTTCTACCTGGGCGGGGCCTCACGGCCACAACACCACTTAGCCCCACCCTCATCACCACTGTAGGTCCCTCCCCTTTGGTGACATCATCTCCACATAGGCCCCACCCCCTCGATGGCCATTGGAACAGGCCGGCCTAACCCCCTCTAGGTCGACCCATACCAATGGCCATCTAGGGGGCAGGGCCTATGTACCGCTAACGTCATAGAGGGGCAGAACCTACCTGGCAATGTGGGCACGACTAAGTGGAGCTGCGGTTGCACAATCTGCCAAGGTAGCACAATCTACAGATGATAAAAGATCACTTTTAACTGGAACAAGCACCATGACGTATGATATAAAAGAAGGTGTGAAAACTGCAAAATGTACCCTTTACACCTGTGTAGAGAAGTCATAATGTAAAAAGGGGGGGACAGTGATTCTGGGAGGGATAACTGATTCACTGGGGGAAAGTTTACTCTTGTTACCCTGAATGTTAGCCCGCAAAAAGATTCATTCTTTCTCTGTGCATTCCTGAAATGAATCCATGCAATGTGCTCGGGATTGTAATCGGCAAAAATAGTTTTTGTACTCCTGTGGGTGAGGTTTTCTATAAGGATTTGCTCCTGCTCGAGACAGTTCCTAACATGGACAGGGGTGGCAGCAGAGAGCACTGTTTGAGACTGAAGAACTTCCTGTAGAACATACAGCAGCAGATAAGTACTAGAAGACTTACGTTTTTTAAGAGAAGTAAATTACAAATCTTTGGCGCTTTCTGGCACCAGTTGATTCTGTGAACAACCCCTTTAAGTTTAGCTATGTCCACTTTTAACGCATCCAATTAAATATTTTATAATGTTATAATATTTACAGTACTAACTGAACGGGGCAAGCTGTAAGAGAGTCATTTTATTCAGAAACAAATTCATTGCAAAACATCTTAGTGGTATTTTTCTTTATTCGTAGTCCCATCAGAATCATTTCCTTACTGATGTAATTGCGAAGGGTTGTATAATCCCTCCATAGTGTAGTCTAGTGATTTATTGCTTTTTCAAAGACATGTAATAACACTTTCAGGCTGGGTTCACACTACGTATATTTCAGTCAGTATTGTGGTCCTCATATTGCAACCAAAACCAGGAGTGGATTGAAACAAAGAAAGGATCTGTTCACATAATGTTGTAATTGAGTGGATGGCCGCCATTTAATGGCAAATATGTGCTGTTATTTTAGAACAACGGCTGTTATATTGAAATAATGGCAGTTATTTACTGTTATATGGCGGCCATCCACTCAATTTCAACATTGTGTGAACAGATCCTTTCTGTGTTTTTAATCCACTCCTGGTTTTGGTTGCAATATGAGGACCACAATACTGACTGAAATATACGTATTGTGAACCCAGCCTAAACTTGACATTATTACAATTAATTTGACATGAAGCAAAAAACAGCTCTGTCGCTTTCTCGTCTCCGCTTCTATTGCCTTCAGCCCTTTTGGCACAACGTGCTGGGTTATGAAGTGAAAAGTTGCAGTCCTGATCTCGGTGTAATAAATGTCAAACATATAACTTATCTTGCAAAGAGGAAGGGGCAGAGATAAATCCAGTTCCACCAACAATATATACATATATACTCTAGCCAGGGGCTGGCTGGCAAATTTTAGCCCGGGGGGCAAGTACACAGCACTGGCCCATGAGTAGCAGGCTGGCGGCCCATCCTTAAAAGACCACTCTGGCCTCTTACCTATAACATCTTCGGTCCTTCCAGTCATTTTTGACCAAATATCCTACTGTGCCCTGTGAAAGGGTCAGAACTCACTTTCCTGTATAAGTCTATGGGGCGGCTCAGTGATGACAAGGAACGGTCCCATAGATAGTTTCTAGGAAAGCTGGGTGACCTCTATCATACTGAGTATAAGATGCTGGAAAGCTGGGTGACCATCATACTGAGTATAAGATGCTGGGAAAGCTGGGTGACCTCCATCATACTGAGTATAAGATGCTGGGAAAGCTGGGTGACCTCTATTATACTGAGTATAGGATGGTGGGAAAGCTGGGTGACCTCCATCATACTGAGTATAAGATGGTGGGAAAGCTGGGTGACCTCCATTATACTGAGGATAAGATGGTGGGAAAGCTGGGTGACCTCCATTATACTGACTACAAATACAAGATGCTGGGAAAGCTGGGGTTACTGTATTTTTACAATAGTTTATGTCTCCTTTATGTACTCCTGTGTAGGTCTCCTCTTGTATATATGTATCATCTATATACTTCTGTATATATGTCTCCTCTATGTACTGCTGTATATATGCCTCCTCTATGTACTCCTGTGTAGGTCTCCTCTTGTATATATGTATCATCTATATACTTCTGTATATATGTCTCCTCTATGTACTCCTGTATATATGTCTCCTCTATGTACTCCTTAATATATATATGTATCCTCTTTGTACTCTTGTATAGCTATGTATCCTCTATGTACTACTGTATATATGCCTCCCCCTGTATATATGTATCCTCTATGTAGCAGGGACACATGCAGGCAGGGGCATTTCAGGGATAAGCGAGGGGGTGGGGTGGGGGGGGGGATAGCCGGACACATGGTGCCTCCATCTAGGTAGAGTGTAGTAGTGGAGGTATAGTGGATAAGGGGTGTAGTAGTACAGGTAAAGATGAGGGGTGAGGTAGTACAGGTATAGATATGGGGTGTATTAGTAATGCAGATGAAGGGGATTAGTAGTAGTACAGGTAAAGATGAGGGGTATGGTAGTACAGGTATAAATGAGGGGTGTATTAGTAGTACAGATGAGGGGAATTAGTAGTACAGGTATAGATGTGGGCTGTAGTAGTACAGGTAAAGATGAGGGGTGTAGTAGTAATAAAGGTATAGATGAGAGGTGACAGGGGCATACTGGGGGAAACTGGGGCAGCTGGGGATGACTGGGAGAGCTGGGGGTGTACGGGGCAAACTGGGGGGTGACTGGGGCAGCTGGGGGTGACTGAGGGGGACTAGGGCAAACTGGGGTTGACTTAAGCGGGACTGGGGCAGTTGGAGTTGACTGAAGGAGGACTAGGGCAGACTGGGGGTGACTGAAGGGGGACTGGGGCAGACTGGGGGGGACTGGGGCAGCTGGGGGGACTGAGGGGGACTGGAGCAGACTGGGGGTGACTGAGGGGGACTGGGTCAGACTGGGGATGACTGAGGGGGACTGGGGGTGACTGAGGGGGACTGGGGCAGCTGGGGGTGACTGAGGGGGACTGGAGCAGACTGGGGGTGACTGGGGGGACTGGGTCAGACTGGGGATGACTGAGGGGGACTGGGGGTGACTGAGGGGGACTGGGGCAGCTGGGGGTGACTGAGGGGGACTGGGGCAGACTGGGGATGACTGGGTCAGACTGGGGATGACTGAGGGGGACTGGGGGTGACTGGGGCACACTGGGGATGACTGAGGGGGACTTGGGGTGACTGAGGAGGACTGGGGCAGCTGGGGGTGACTGAGGGGGACTGGGGCAGACTGGGGGTGACTGAGGGGGACTGGGGCAGACTGGGGAAGACTGGGGATGACTGAGGGGGACTGGGGCAGACTGGGGGTGACTGAGGGGGACTGGGGCAGACTGGGGTTGACTGAGGGGGACTGGGGCAGCTGGGGGTGACCGATGGGGACTGGGACAGACTGGGGGTGACTGAGGGGGACAGGGGATGACTGGGGGGGACTGGGGCATCTGGGGGTCACTGAGGGAGACTGGGGCAGACTGGGGATGACTGAGGGGGACTGGGGGTGACTGAGGGGGACTGGGGCAGACTGGGGGTGACTGAGGGGGACTGGGGCAGACTGGGGGTGACTGGGGCAGACTGTAACGGCAAGTGCCGGTAAAGCAGTAAACAGTATGTGATTACTGTGGCTCAACGCATATGGGCACCGGCTATATACATTTTTTTTTTCTGACTGAGGGGGACTGAGGAGGACTGGGGCAGCTGGGGGTGACTGAGGGGGACTGGGGCAAACTGGGGGTGACTGAGGGGGACTGGGGCAGACTGGGGTGACTCTAGGGGGACTAGGGCAGCTGGGGGTGACTGAGGCAGACTGGGGATGACTGAGGGTGTCTGAGGGGGACTCGGGCAGACTGGGGGGTGACTCTAGGGGGACTAGGGCAGCTGGGGTGACGGAGGGGGACTGGGGCAGCTGGGCGTGATTGGGGCAGGAGTGCACATATCCCTCCTCCTCTCACCCCGGCACACAGGTTCCCCTCTCGGCCACACGTGCAGGTCCTTGGTCTCTGGAGGAGGCTGCAGAGACTGTAGTGGTAATAGCGTCACTGCCATTACTGGAGCTGTACAGCGGGATGGGGGGATGCAGATCCCGCTGTTCAGCTCCAGGACCCGAAGCAACGCTATCACCACTACAGTCCCTGCAGCCTCCTCCAGAGACCAAGGACCTGCACGTGTGGCCGGAAGGGGAACTGGACGTGATAGCTGTATGTATGTATAGCTGGGACAGGTCAGTCGCGGCTCTGTTAGGCGGACTGCCCGACCGCCCTGCACCTAACCTCCGGCCAGACACTCCACGCACCGCCGCCGGCCATGCACCTCACCTCCGCGCCGCCTGCTTGACCTGCAGCTCCAGCCCAGCCGCCAACCCGTCACTCTACGCCGCTCCGCTTGCAATGATTTTTTGTGAAAATTGAATTTACGATTTTAATCTAAACTGATTCTAACCTTCTGGGCAAATTAATTTGATTAATCGCCCAGCCCTAACTCCTCTGTATGTCTCCTCCTGTATATATGTATCCTCTATGTACCCCTGTATATATGTCTCCTCCTGTATATATGTATCCTCTATGTACCCCTGTATATATGTCTCCTCCTGTATATATGTCTCCTCCTGTATATATGTCTCCTCTATATACTCCTCTGTATGTCTCCTCCTGTATATATGTATCCTCTATGTACCCTTGTATATATGTCTCCTCTATATACTCCTCTGTATGTCTCCTCCTGTATATATGTATCCTCTTTGTACCCCTGTATATATGTCTCCTCCTGTATATATGTATCCTCTATGTACCCCTCTGTATGTCTCCTCCTGTATATATGTATCCTCCTGTGTAGGTCTCCTGTATATATGTATCCTCCTGTGTAGGTCTCCTGTATATATGCATCCTCTATGGCAGGGGTAGGGAACCTTGGCTCTTCAGCTGTTGCAAAACTACAACTCCCATCATGCATGGACAGCCTATGGCTGCCCAGATATGATGGGAGTAGTAGTTTTGCAACAGCTGGAGGGCCTTGGTTCCCTCCCCCTGCTCTATGTCCTGCTGTGTAGATGTCTTCCTGTATGGTAGATGCTAGAGTGTATCCTCTCCTTTGAGGTGTGATGTCACCAGGAGGGGCGGGGCCTCGACCGGAAGTAGGAAGTAGTGAGCTGCTGCACCATTTACTGTGCAGAAACAGAGTGAAGGAAGCTGCAATATCCATAGTAGCATGGAGGGGTATACAGGGGGAGAGGACTGGTGTGTGTGGTCTGCATACAGGGGGAGAGGACTGGTGTGTGGGGTCTGTATACAGGGGAGAGGACTGGTGTGTGGGGCTGTATACAGGGGAGAGGACTGGTGTGTGGGGCTGTATACAGGGGAGAGGACTGGTGTGTGGGGTCTGTATACAGGGGAGAGGACTGGTGTGGGGGGCTGTATACAGGGGAGAGGACTGGTGTGTGTGGGGTCTGTATACAGGGGAAGAGGACTGGTGTGGGGGGCTGTATACAGGGGAGAGGACTGGTGTGTGTGGGGTCTGTATACAGGGGGAGAGGACTGGTGTGTGTGTGGTCTGTATACAAGGGGAGAGGACTGGTGTGTGGGGTCTGTATACAGGGGAGAGGACTGGTGTGTGGGGTCTGTATACAGGGGGAGAGGACCGGTGTGTGGGGGGGTCTGTATACAGGGGAGAGGACTGGTGTGTGTAGGGTCTGTATACAGGGGGAGAGGACTGGTGTGTGGGGTCTGTATACAGGGGGAGAGGACTGGTGTGTGGGGTCTGTATACAGGGGGAGAGGACTGGTGTGTGGGGTCTGTATACAGGGGAGAGGACTGGTGTGTGGGGTCTGTATACAGGGGAGAGGACTGGTGTGTGGGGTTTGTATACAGGGGGAGAGGACTGGTGTGTGGGGTCTGTATACAGGGGAGAGGACTGGTGTGTGGGGGGGTCTGTATACAGGGGAGAGGACTGGTGTGTGGGGTCTATATACAGGGGAGAGGACTGGTGTGTGGGGTCTGTATACAGGGGGGAGGACTGGTGTGGGGGGGGTCTGTATACAGGGGGAGAGGACCGGTGTGTGGGGGGGGTCTGTATACAGGGGAGAGGACTGGTGTGTGTAGGGTCTGTATACAGGGGGAGAGGACTGGTGTGTGGGGTCTGTATACAGGGGGAGAGGACTGGTGTGTGGGGTCTGTATACAGGGGAGAGGACTGGTGTGTGGGGTCTGTATACAGGGGAGAGGACTGGTGTGTGGGGTTTGTATACAGGGGGAGAGGACTGGTGTGTGGGGTCTGTATACAGGGGAGAGGACTGGTGTGTGTGTGGTCTGTATACAGGGGGAGAGGACTGGTGTGTGGGGGGGTCTGTATACAGGGGAGAGGACTGGTGTGTGGGGTCTATATACAGGGGAGAGGACTGGTGTGTGGGGTCTGTATACAGGGGGGAGGACTGGTGTGGGGGGGGTCTGTATACAGGGGGAGAGGACTGGAGTGTAGGGTCTGTATACAGGGGGGGAGGACTGGTGTGGGGGGGGGTCTGTATACAGGGGGGAGGACTGGTGTGGGGGGGGGGTCTGTATACAGGGGGGAGGACTGGTGTGGGGGGGGGGGGTCTGTATACAGGGGGAGAGGACTGGTGTGTGGGGTCTGTATACAGGGGAGAGGACTGGTGTGTGGGGTCTGTATACAGGGGAGAGGACTGGTGTGTGGGGTCTGTATACAGGGGGAGAGGACTGGTGTGTGGGGTCTGTATACAGGGGAGAAGACTGGTGTGTGGGGGATCTATATACAGGGGGAGAGGACTGGTGTGTGGGGGGTCTATATACAGGGGGAAAGGACTGGTGTGTGTAGTCTGTATACAGGGGAGAGGACTGGTGTGTGGGGTCTGTATACAGGGGAGAGGACTGGTGTGGGGTCTATACAGGGGAGAGGACTAGTGTGTGGGGGGGGTCTGTATACAGGGGGAAAGGACTGGTGTGTGGGGGGTCTGTATACAGGGGGAGAGGACTGGTGTGTGGGGTTTGTATACAGGGGGAGAGGACTGGTGTGTGGGGTCTGTATACAGGGGAGAGGACTGGTGTGTGGGGTTTGTATACAGGGGGAGAGGACTGGTGTGTGGGGTCTGTATACAGGGGAGAGGACTGGTGTGGGGGGGTCTGTATACAGGGGGAGAGGACTGGTGTGGGGTCTGTATACAGGGGGAGAGGACTGGTGTGTGGGTTCTATATACAGGGGAGAGGACTGGTGTGTGGGGGGTCTATATACAGGGGGAGAGGACTGGTGTGTGTGGGGTCTGTATACAGGAGGAGAGGACTGGTGTGTGGGGGGGTCTGTATACAGGGGGGGAGCACTGGTGTGGGGGGTCTGTATACAGGGGGAGAGGACTGGTGTGGGGGGTCTGTATACAGGGGGAGAGGACTGGTGTGTGGGGTCTGTATACAGGGAGAGGACTGGTGTGTGGGGTCTGTATACAGGGAGAGGACTGGTGTGTGGGGTCTGTATACAGGGGGAGAGGACTGGTGTGTGGGGGGTCTGTATACAGGGGGAGAGGACTGGTGTGGGGGGTCTGTATACAGGGGGAGAGGACTGGTGTGTGGGGTCTGCATACAGGGAGAGGACTGGTGTGTGGGGTCTGTATACAGGGGGAGAGGACTGGTGTGGGGGGTCTGTATACAGGGGGAGAGGACTGGTGTGGGGGGGGTCTGTATACAGGGGGAGAGGACTAGTGTGTGGAGTCTGTATACAGGGGAGAGGACCGGTGTGTGGAGTCTGTATACAGGGGGAGAGGACTGGTATGTGGGGTCTGTATACAGGGGGAGAGGACTGGTGTGTGGGGTCTGTATACAGGGGGAGAGGACTGGTGTGTGGGGTCTGTATACAGGGGAGAGGACTGGTACATGGGGTCTGTATACAGGGGGAGAGGACTGGTGTGTGGGGTCTGTATACAGTGGGAGAGGACTGGTGTGTGGGGTCTGTATATAGGGGAGAGTACAGGCGTGTGTGTGGGGTCTGTATACAGGGGGAGAGGACTTGTGTGTGGGGGGGTCTGTATACAGGGGGAGAGGACTGGTATGTGGGGTTTGTATACAGGGGAGAGGACTGGTATGTGGGGTCTGTATACAGGGGGAGAGAACCCCTGTACACAGACACCCCACACTGGTCCCCTCTCCCCCTGTATACAGACCCCACACACTAGTCCTCTCCCCCTGTATACAGAACACACACACACCAGTCCTCTCCCCCTGTATACAGACCCCACACACCAGTCCTCTCCCCCTGTAGACAGACCACACACACCAGTCTTCTCCCCCTGTAGACAGACCCCACACACCAGTCCTCTCCCCTGTATACAGACCACACACACCAGTCCTCTCCCCCTGTATACAGACCCCACACACCAGTCCTCTCCCCCTGTATACAGACCCCACACACCAGTCCTCTCCCCCTGTATACAGACCCCACACACGCCAGTCCTCTCCCCCTGTATACAGACCCCACACACGCCAGTCCTCTTCCCTGTATAAAGACCCCACACACACCAGTCCTCTCCCCCTCTATAAAGACCCCACACACACCAGTCCTCTCCCCCTGTATACAGACCCCACACACACACACCAGTCCTCTCCCCCTGTATACACCCCCCACACACACCAGTCCTCTCCCCCTGTATACAGACCCTACACACCAGTCCTCTCCCTGTATACAGACCCCACACACCAGTCCTTTCCCCCTGTATACAGACCCTACACACCAGTCCTCTCCCTGTATACAGACCCTACACACCAGTCCTCTTCCCTGTATACAGCCCTCCCCCCACTCCAGTCCTCTCCCCCTGTATACAGACCCTACACACCAGTCCTCTCCCCCTGTGTACAGACCCCACACACACCAGTCCTCTCCCCTGTATACAGACCCCACACACACCAGTCCTCTTCCCTGTATAAAGACCCCACACACACCAGTCCTCTCCCCCTCTATAAAGACCCCACACACACCAGTCCTCTCCCCCTGTATACAGACCCCACACACACACCAGTCCTCTCCCCCTGTATACACCCCCCACACACACCAGTCCTCTCCCCCTGTATACAGACCCTACACACCAGTCCTCTCCCTGTATACAGACCCCACACACCAGTCCTTTCCCCCTGTATACAGACCCCACACACACCAGTCCTCTCCCCTGTATACAGACCCCACACACACCAGTCCTCTCCCCTGTATACAGACCCCACACACACCAGTCCTCTCCCCTTGTATACAGACCCCACACACCAGTCCTCTCCCCCTGTATACAGACTACACACACCAGTCCTCTCCCCTGTATACAGACCCCACACACCAGTCCTCTCCCCTGTATACAGACCCCCACACACCAGTCCTCTCCCCCTGTATACAGACCCCACACACCAGTCCTCTCCCCTGTATACAGACCACACACACCAGTCCTCTCCCCTGTATACAGACCCTACACACCAGTCCTCTCCCCTGTATACAGACCCCACACACCAGTCCTCTCCCCTGTATACAGACCACACACACCAGTCCTCTCCCCTGTATACAGACCCCACACACCAGTCCTCTCCCCTGTATACAGACCCCACACACCAGTCCTCTCCCCTGTATACAGACCACACACCAGTCCTCTCCCCCTGTATGCAGACCCCACACACCAGTCCTCTCCCCTGTATACAGACCACACACCAGTCCTCTCCCCCTGTATGCAGACCCCACACACCAGTCCTCTCCCCCTGTATGCAGACCCCACACACACCAGTCCTCTCCCCCTGTATGCAGACCCCACACACACCAGTCCTCTCCCCCTGTATACAGACCCCACACACCAGTCCTCTCCCCCTGTATACAGAACACACACACACCAGTCCTCTCCCCCTGTATACAGACCCCACACACCAGTCCTCTCCCCCTGTATAAAGACCCCACACACCAGTCCTCTCCCCCTGTATACAGACCACACACACCAGTCCTCTCCCCCTGTATACAGCCCCCCCCCCCCACACCAGTCCTGTATACAGACCCCACACACCGGTCCTCTCCTCCCTGTATACAGACCCCACACACCAGTCCTCTCCCCCTGTAGACAGACCACACACACCAGTCCTCTCCCCTGTATACAGACCCTACACACCAGTCCTCTCCCCTGTATACAGACCCCACACACCAGTCCTCTCCCCTGTATACAGACCCCACACACCAGTCCTCTCCCCTGTATACAGACCCCACACACCAGTCCTCTCCCCTGTATACAGACCACACACCAGTCCTCTCCCCCTGTATGCAGACCCCACACACCAGTCCTCTCCCCTGTATACAGACCACACACCAGTCCTCTCCCCCTGTATGCAGACCCCACACACCAGTCCTCTCCCCCTGTATGCAGACCCCACACACACCAGTCCTCTCCCCCTGTATGCAGACCCCACACACACCAGTCCTCTCCCCCTGTATACAGACCCCACACACCAGTCCTCTCCCCCTGTATACAGAACACACACACACCAGTCCTCTCCCCCTGTATACAGACCCCACACACCAGTCCTCTCCCCCTGTATAAAGACCCCACACACCAGTCCTCTCCCCCTGTATACAGACCACACACACCAGTCCTCTCCCCCTGTATACAGCCCCCCCCCCCCCCCACACCAGTCCTGTATACAGACCCCACACACCGGTCCTCTCCTCCCTGTATACAGACCCCACACACCAGTCCTCTCCCCCTGTAGACAGACCACACACACCAGTCTTCTCCCCCTGTAGACAGACCCCACACACCAGTCCTCTCCCCCTGTATACAGACCCCACACACACCAGTCCTCTCCCCTGTATACAGACCCCACACACACCAGTCCTCTCCCCTGTATACAGACCCCACACACACCAGTCCTCCCCCCTGTATACAGACCTCACACACCAGTCCTCTCCCCCTGTATACAGACCTCACACACCAGTCCTCTCCCCCTGTATACAGACCCCACACACCAGTCCTCTCCCCCTGTATACAGACCCCACACACCAGTCCTCTCCCCCTGTATACAGACCACACACACCAGTCCTCTCCCCCTGTATACAGCCCCCCCCCCACACCAGTCCTGTATACAGACCCCACACACCTGTCCTCTCCTCCCTGTATACAGACCCCACACACCAGTCTTCTCCCCCTGTAGACAGACCCCACACACCAGTCCTCTCCCCCTGTATACAGACCCCACACACACCAGTCCTCTCCCCTGTATACAGACCCCACACACACCAGTCCTCTCCCCTGTATACAGACCCCACACACCAGTCCTGTTCCTTGTACAGATAATGGTGTATTACACCAAAGGTTTCCTGGCTGTTACGTCTGATAATCATTTGGTGTAATAATCCATGTTATCAGCTGATTGTGGTCTTCAAACTGGTCGAGTAATCCAGATCACGATAGTGCTGCTGTCTACAATGGGCAGCTTGAACAATCTAAGGATTTTTTGGGCTGCCCCTCCCGCAGCTGCCCGCAGTTCCCCCAGTCACTGTCTGTGTGTGTAATAACACAGAGAACGAGCGGGGAACAAAGGGGAAGAAAGCACTGACCTAAAACATCGCCGCTCGCTTTCACCTCTTAATCATGCTGTGTAATATAACCCGCTCAGGGAGAAGCTCAGAAGAGAGGATACGCTCAGAGGAGAGGATACATACTAGACTGTATACCCTGCAGTTAGAAAAGAGAACATTCTAGACCAGAGATGTCAAACTCAGGCCCTCCTATAAATCAAAAAAGAAGAAAGCTGGACACACCAAACAAGCGCACACCACAGGTATACAGTATGAAAAAATCTAAATTTTATTTAAACAAAACACCAAACACATGATTAAAAACATCTAAAACGTTCCCATGAGGAACACAAAGATAATCAAGGTTGACCCACATACATGATAAATAGTGGGTCTAAACCATACAGGGGGTTAGATGCACATAATAATGCAACCATGACAGGAGCTACCAAGCATGAAGACAAATAGTAAGCAGCAAAGAACCTACAAATATATAAAAAATGTAAAATTACAAGGGAGAACCATGTAATGAACTACAATAATAAGTACTGAAATACTACCTGAAAATATATGCAAAATGCAAAGCAATTGATTATTGGCAATGGTAGCAAAAAGGTCTGTCGCCCAAATGGACTGAGACAGACCTCAGCAGCGCCTAAGGAAGCTCAGACAGTCATGGAATAATCACCCCTGGAAAAAGACTCCACGCGTATCGTCACCCTCCGGTGACTTCGTCACCTCAGGCCCTCCAGCAGTTGCAGAACTACAATTCCCACCATATCTGGACAAGTAAGGCATGATGGGAAATGTAGTCTGTAACAGCCGAGGGATGAAGTCTGACACCTGTGGTCTAGACCTTTCAAAACTGCACTTGCTAGAATGTATGCCCTCTCAGAGGAGAGGATACACCTAGTGGAGATGCCCTCTCAGAGGAGAGGATACACTCCAGACATTTCAGTACTAAACATTCTAGAATGTATGCCCTCTCAGAGGAGAGGATACTCGATGGACTTTACATTACTAGGCTATGTTCACACATAAAACACAGCACTCGGTTTTGGTCGAAGAAGGAATGACCAAAATACTATGTGTGAACATAGCCCTAAACATGCTAGGATGCATACCCTGCAGTGAGAAACTCAGAGGAGAGGATACATTCTAGACACTTCAGTACTGAACATGCTAGAATGTATCCTCTCCTCTGAGTGTATCCTCTTTTCTGAGTTTCTCACTGCAGGGGATACATTTAGCATGTTCAGTACTGAAATGCCTAGAATGTATCCTCTCCTCTGACTATATCCTCTCCTTTGAGTTTCTCACTGCAGGGGATACATTCTAGCATCTTCAGTACTGAAATGGCTAGAATGTATCCTCTCCTCTGAGTATATCCTCTCCTCTGAGTTTCTCACTGTAGGGGATACATTCTAGCATTTTCACTACTGAACATGCTAGAATGTATCCTCTCCTTTGAGGCTCTCACTGTAGGGGAAACATTCTAGCATGTTCAGTACTAAAATGGCTAGAATGTATCCTCTCCTCTGAGTATATCCTCTCCTTTGAGGCTCTCACTGTAGGGGATACATTCTAGCATCTTCAGTACTGAAATGGCTAGAATGTATCCTCTTCTCTGAGTATATCCTCTCCTCTGAGTTTCTCACTGTAGGGGATACATTCTAGCATTTTCACTACTGAACATGCTAGAATGTATCCTCTCCTTTGAGGCTCTCACTGTAGGGGAAACATTCTAGCATGTTCAGTACTAAAATGGCTAGAATGTATCCTCTCCTCTGAGTATATCCTCTCCTTTGAGGCTCTCACTGTAGGGGAAACATTCTAGCATCTTCAGTACTGAAATGGCTAGAATGTATCCTCTTCTCTGAGTGTCTCACTATAGGGGATTCATTATAGTGCCTAGAATGTATCCTCTCCTCTGAGAGGGTATATATTTTAGACATTTCAATACTAAACATGATAGAATGTATCCCCTGCAGAAACTCAAAGGAGAGGATATATTCAGAGGAGAGGATACATTCTAGCCATTTCAGTACTGAAGATGCTAGAATGTATCCCCTACAGTGAGACACTCAGAGGAGAGGATACACTCAGAGGAGAGGATATACTCAGAGGAGAGGATACATTCTAGCCATTTCAGTACTGAAGATGCTAGAATGTATCCCCTACAGTGAGAGCCTCAAAGGAGAGGATACATTCTAGCATTTTCACTACTGAAGATGCTAGAATGTATCCTCTACAGTGAGAAACTCAAAGGAGAGGATACATTCTAGCATTTTCACTACTGAAGATGCTAGAATGTATCCTCTACAGTGAGAAACTCAAAGGAGAGGATACATTCTAGGCTCTACCCTTCCTGTATAGGTACCTGGCTTCCTGCAGACACCATCTTCTCTGTCTTCAGGCTCTTCTAGCCCAGACACAGGAGAACCAGCTAGAAGGAGAGAGCGGCCTCTGGTGGCCGGAGGAAGATACTGCCTGCAGCAGTTTGCTTTTTACCATAAGCCTCATAGGCTTATAGAAAGCATAATGGCCATAAAGGGGGCGGGGCTTATCGTCATGGGGGCGGGGCCATGCCGCTTCCATCACAGTCCAGATCCACAACCACAGGTAAATATGACTGAAGAGGGGCGGGGCTGTAAGCAGGGGAGGCACTGAGGACTCCAGCCAGCTGTCAGCAGCCATGCGGCCCTGACAACTGGGGGAAGACCAGCCCAGGGGGCATATGCCCCCCTGCCCCCCGGCCCAGCCCGCCCCTGACTCTAGCTCACCTCCACCTTCAGAGAAAGTGCTCGGATTTGCATCTCGCTAAATGTAATACACAATTCACCAAAAGAAGTAGATGATCCAACACTGTGTAAAATCTTGATATTTTTACTACATGCAATTAAAACGGTAAACAACATCACGGCACGTTCAGCCACACATCCATGTGTGTCGAGCCATGCGCTCTTTGTCACAGACAATATCATATTAGGATGAAATGTATATGGATTTTTTGGATAATCCTTTTTCCCACAACATACAGTGGCATCAGTGGTGGATTATAATAGGTCCTTTTCGGGCGGTAGCCCCAGGCCCTGAACTCCTGGGGGGCCCATGGCCACCCAAAAAGACTTTTACTTTCAGTAGTGTATTGTCTCCTTGCTACAGTTCTGCCATGATTTGCTTTTTTACTGCAATTTTGTACAAATCAGGGCATCATGGCATTATTTATCCTGTACTATGAATGCCACGCTAGTGCTGCCATAGTTACAGTGGGCTGGGGGGGCCAAGGCTTGGTAAACAGCCCGGGCCCTATGGTAAAGTTAATCCGCCCCTGAGTTGCATGGGAGATTTATCAGTGATCTCCTGCTTTTTTTGGGAGAGAGATGTCTCCTATATACCAATGTTTGTTGTTATCTTAACAATAATCTTTTAAATCTAAAATTTACTAGTAGTCATCAGCGTAGCACGGTTTAGGGGATTACACAGGACGTTCAGAGCAAACATGTCAGGTCAGGAATTGCTTGCTTCTCACTCCCTATTACATTTGGCAACAGCAAGCGGGTAAGGGAGCAGCGGGGGGGGGGGGGGGCTGTGTGCTGACTGGGCAATCGTCCAAGGAGCCCATAGGAGGTAGTAGCGGTCTGCTGCCACTGCTCATCCTAGGCAGAGTGACAGCAGCAGATCTTTGCTGTCCAATTTGTTTGTCTTTCAACATGTTGAAAGACAATAAAAGACAAAGATTAGCTGCCATAGTGCATCGCTCAAATAGGCAGATAATCACTTTGTGTAATAAGGCTTTTACAGGAATAAAAGTAGGTGAGGACATAATTACATGCATGTATATTAAGCCTATGTCGGTAAATACACCTAGACGACCTAGGACATACCGATACGTCCTGTAAGTCTGTCCCCAGACGACCCTGGATGTACCTTCACACACACCGTATCGCAGTGAATTTGAAGCAGATTTGATGTAAAAAACTGAACACAGCATCAAATCTGCACCATCAAATCTGCTGCAGATCTGCTGCTGATCTGCTGCGCATCAGTCGTGTGTGTTAGCACCCTTAAAGGAGTACTCCAGGCACCCCATGTAAAATGTAAACTCCTCACACACTGGGGCATGGTTACTGGCAGGCTCGGACTGGGCCACCGGGGGGCTGGGGAAATCCCCCGTGGGCCCCGAGCTGGAGTGGGCCCCCTGCTTCCAGTTAAATGTAAGCAGTGTTCTGATTGACAGGGCGGGAAGCCATAGGCCATATATATACACACACACACACACACACATGCTACAAATAGTCAGGGCTAACCACTGACAGAAGGTGTAAAGGGGCCAATACAGATGTGCAGTGTGTAGAGAGATGAGGATGGTGACAGAGTGAGGAGCCTAATATATTTCTATGGCAGATTCTGTGGATTGTTGGCTCGGAGAAGTTCTCATAACGGCCCAGGGCAGATGGAGAAGAAGATGAAAAGGGAAGATCTCTGATCAGAGAAGACGTCCCCTGTGAGTCGCTAAATCTATGTGCACTGTAATGTATATGGTGTATAGAGCCTGTGTAGAGCTGGGGCTACCTCTATATGACTGTATGAGGGGATATTGATCTTTGTTCAGAGGATTTTATTCAGTACCAGCGGCGGTGTTAGTCAGTATGTGGCGGTGTTAGTCAGTATGTGGTGGTATTATTTGTTACTTGTAATCTGGTGCGGTGTTCATTGGTCTTAGTATACCAGATTTGGTCAGTAACAATATGGTAGTAATGGTTGTGGTCACCGGCCAATAATTGGTAACAAGTGCTCCTAGGAAGTCTATTCAGCCGATAATCGGCCCATGTAAAAGTGCCAGAGATCTGCTGACATGAAAGCAAATGCCCCATAGTCGGCTGATTTGATCTTTTGTGCGGCTAAGGGCCCTTTTACACAGAAAGATTATCTGACAGATTATCAGCCAAAGATTTGAAGCCAAGGCCAGGACTGGATTTGAAAAGAGGAGAAATCTCAGGCTTTCCTGTATGACCTGATCTCTGTTTATAGTCTGTTCCTGGTTTTGGCTTCAAATCTTTGGCAGATAATCTGTCAGATAATCTTTCTGTGTAAAGGGCCCTTAGATCATTGCTGTCGGCTGCACATCACCTGCCCTGCTGATTAGCAATCATTTGCAGCCCTATGCTGCCCCATATCACGCCATGTTATGTACCCTTATTAATGTTACCATAGATAAGTATGGTGGCAGAAGGGTGGGCCCCAAGAATGATTTCCCCTGGTGGGCCCAAGGCACTCCAGTCTGACACTGGTTACTGGCTTCCTCTCTGTCACATTTCTTTCCACTCTGGCTGCTCTCGCTGCCCCCTGCACTGTTCTCTGTTGCTGCTGATTACATTTCCAGCTTCCTGTTGGACCAGTGCCTGTGTGCTGCATATTCCTACAGTCCCCACAATGCCTTGTTCCCCTGGCCTGCCTCTGTAAACCTCCCACCTCCTCCTCCCACCCACAAACATGGCCACAACCCCGCCCCCCATCCCTAGCTCCTCTATTCCCTGCCTCCCTCCATCTATTCCCCTCCCACTGCACAGCTTAGTCCCCTACACAAGCAGTAATGGGAAATACTGACAACCCAGCCCCCTTATTTGGGTGTCCAGTGAATAAAAACTGCAGCCACCATTGTCTACTTTTAATATATACTATAACACATAGTCCAGCAGCTGACAGCAAGCAGCAACATCTTTCAGGAGCTTGAACTCTGTCAGGATCTTCCAGGGAGCATTGAAACAAACCCTTTCAGCTCCAGAAAGATGTTGCTGCTTGCTGTCAGCTGCAGGACTATGAGTTATAGCTAAATCTGGTGTCCGAGGGCTCCTCTGCTTCTCAGTCATTCTGGAGGAGAATCCTGTAGCATCAGACACCAGTGATCTCCTAGCAGGCATCTGGCATTGAAAGGGTGCCTCCTATTAGATCTGTGACATCTGATGCTGCAAGCAGCTGCCGATCTCCAGGATGACTGAGAAGCAGAGGAGACTGAGATCATGCAGAGGAGGGAGCCCGACAGATAATATAGTATGTATTGTAAAACTGGGCGGGCAGAGGAGGAGTGGGGCGGGCAGAGGAGGAGTAGGGCGGGCAGAGGAAGAGTAGGGCAGGCAGAGGATGTGTTGAGGGGTGGGTTTCCCTGTGACAGAGAGGAAATACATCACGTCTCAATATGGCACCTGTGGAACAGCATTGAGACGTGATGGGTTTCCTTCTTCCTGAACTACAGAGCTTTCTGTGGGACTTTGATTCTTTGAAAAACGGGTAACATTACAGCTGTCCTAATGAGTGTAAATGGCAATGTTATATAACTTTCCTTTGTAAGTGCAGTGTTAAATTATGTAATTTGCCCGGAGTACCCCTTTAAAGTTATATAAATATGTCTCTATTATATTGGAAGCCTTAACTCTATCACAGGAATCATGAAATCAGAGAATCAAGAGATTTTAGAGCAAAGTGTCCTACCCAATGTAAGAAAACGTTGTTTTACACAGGAATGGTTAAGAAAAGATAAATGAGCTATTTTAAAATGGCCAGCAATGAGTCCTGACCCCAATCAGATTGAAAATCTTTGGGGTGAGCTGAAATCTGCCATTTGGAAAAAGAATCCTGTAAACATTCAAGAGCTGGAACAAACTGCAAATGAAGAAGTGGGGGAAAATACCAGACGAGAAGTGAAAGAAGCTTATAAATGGCTACAAGAAAGGTTTGGAGGCTGTCATCAATGCCAAAGGGTATGAAACCAAGTATTAAAAGGATACTCCAGGCTAGGGGGCTTTTCTGGCCATGGCCAGGGAGGAGGTGGATAAGGCCTACGACGTCCACATACCTACCCGGGTCCAGCGCCGGGTCCCGGGGCTCCCCGGCCGCTTCTTGGTCTCTGACGCCGGCTTGAGACGTGACGTTTTAAGCCCACTCAACCAGTCAGAGGCAGAGGTGGGATCCTGCCTCTGCCACTGACTGGCTGGCTGGGCTTGAAACGTCACGTCTCAAGCCCAGGCCAGAGACCAGGTAGTGGATAGGAAGCGGCTGGGCAGGGCGGACCGGAGGAGCACTATTCAAGAACTGGCACTGGAATCGGGGAAGTAAGTGGATGTCGTTGGCCTCATCCACCTCCTCCCCAGCCATAGCCTAAAAAGCCCCTAGCCCAGAGTACGCCTTTAACTGGGGGGCGCCTTTATTGTTGCATGCTTTTTGTTCTGTTTCTTCATTGAAATTACAACATGTAAGTTATAAAAACCAATATTTTATTTTTGTATTACTTTAGACCACTGTTTAAAACATCCTGAAGATATAACGTTGGTACATTTCCATTCATTTGGGAAGATATTGTACAGTCTATGTAAATGCATTTAATCATGATGTGCAGAAATAAATGGGTTAACAAAGTGCCTGTCATCATCTGCTACAAAGGGCGCATGTTCTCGAAATGTGTAGTTGTTTGGCCAAACATGTCCTCATGGTGTATGCTGATTTTAATTGCAACATCAAGCTTTTACGCAGTGCTGGAACATCTACTTATTTTGGTGAATTGTGTTAAAGTGTACCTGTCATGGCAGAACGCTGCCGGACCAGTGGCAGGTTTCTCTGTGATGGCATGCCTGCTTTTATTTTATCTGGACGGCTGTACCCTTTTACCCTGTGGTCAGTGTCCTGCCGGGTTGCTACCAGGTTCCTTTGGATGATGTAATCACGGATGGCCAGAGTGGTGTAGTGACCCTCCTGGATAGTAGGACCCGCCACCCACAGAAAGGGGAGATTGTCCCAAGGTTGCGGTGTGTATACTGTTTCGGTGGTGGTGAATAATCACAGAATCTTGAAAAAAAGTTGAGTTACTGTAGTTTACTACTTGTAAATGTGCAGCAGGTAATACAGAAGCGACAGTATAATGTTCCTTGTGTTAAAGTCTCTTAAACACACTTGACAAAGTTCCAATAAACACTTGATAAGAGAACGACCAGATCTATAGTAGAAGTGCGGTGTAGGATATAGTCGTGTCAGTTGAGTAAAGATAAGTAATACGATAGATAGAGTAGCAGAGAGGAGGATGCCATGAGAGTCTCAACCCATGTAGCAATGTGCTCTGGAGAGGATAAGGTAGAATACTTGTAAGAAGCCCACTACTTGTAAGATGCCCACTAGACCTGGCTGAACCTTCCTAATGGGTGACACAGGCCCCAGACTGTGTTACCTGGGATGAGCGGAATGCTGAGGGTTCCCTGCTGACACCTGCGCTGAGAGACAGAGTTCCTAGGCTTATCGCAACTTTGCTCTGTCCGGATCAGTTCCTGGCTCTTTGGCTCTGGTATGGATACTGTCCTGCACTGTAACTTCTCCTTGTCCTCGGCGTTGGTTGAGGTGATTTCTAGTGCATAGTGCTTTGTATAGTCACTGGTAAAAAAGTGGCTAACAGTGAGCTGTCTTGCCTCCTTCCCATGTGGGATACTGACTAAGACTGATTTCAGGTACGGGGACCTGGCAGAGGGCCAGGGCTCAAATAGGACCACTGTGGAGAGCTATCTAGCATGTGTCCTTGCTCACAATGTCCAGAATGAAAGACTCCTGCTCCTCCCCCACCCATGGTACTAACTTCCTCTACAGCGTGTATGGTAAGTTGTTAGTGGGTGAAAGAGTGCAATAGAAAAAAAAAGGAGGAAAATGATAGGAGAGAAGAAAGCAGAAATCCTACTGGTCTACAGATCCTGGTAACACACAAGAACAATAACCCTTTGCAATCCTTCGGCTGTGCAGCTTCCACATATATGTACATAATACAGCGGCATCTAGTGGCTAATTATTAGTACTATTTTTACCTTAATAATAATACAAGAAGTACAGACTTTTGCTAAGTGTATATATAAACGCAACACCCCTAGTGGGACACCACACAGCATATGAGTGTCAGTACAGTAGCGCTGAGACTTAACAGTTTAGGAGCTCACAGCATCATGAATGATCATGCCAGGAGTACCGAGGGCTACAGAACGTGTGAATTCTGCCCTACTGATGGTTGATTGCTCACAAGTCTCCACAGGGTCTGGACTGTACATCTCTGCACCTTTCAGCAGCTGCGACCTCACAGCCCCTCTCACTGTTGGAGGTTACCTTTGGCAATAGCAGCATCAGGCACCCAACCTCCAGCAACTTGCCAACAGTGGTTCTGCATCAGACCTCTACCCCTGTCATGCAAGAATCACAGTAGCTGACAGGGCACATGCACCAATCCTTTCAAATCATGTGGCACCCCAGTGTTATGTGCTTTTAACTCCTTCCCTTGTAGAAGCAGTGATGCAAAATGAACAGAGCTGCCCCCAGAGCTACAGAGCTATCATTGCCTGGGTGACAAAATTGTGCAAAATTTCACAAGCTTAGATTTTGTGCATACTGTATTTGGTTTTTGAAATTTTTGCACAAATACAGGGCATGTACACAACATTTGCACAATTTTGCCACTCTGCCCTGGATCAGGAATGATACATTATCCCAATAATACATCTAAAAATGCAAGATATGGCTATGACTATATCTAGAGATCGGTGGGGGTCTCAAAACCTTTTACATGTGTAACATAGTCACAACAACAGGATCCAACAGCACTGTAAAAGAGTTTAGTAAATGACCACCCCGGTAATTGTCTTATATATCAATAATCATCCTACTGGTTATTATTTCACCTGTAATTTTTTCACATCATGAAAGAAACAGAAACACAGTCTATAATAGGTGCAGCCTCTCCCCGCCCTCAGTATACTTTTGTCCTTCATCTAGGTGTCCCAGTCTGAGGCTTGTTCATACTGTGATCACAGGAGCTGCTACATTTGAGGTAAGGTTTTACTGATGCCTGCAGAAGTAGTTTTTTTTTTTTAATAAATTTTGGGTACAAATTGGGAAAGCTGTTCTTGGAAAGCAAAGAAATCTTTTTAATTTAAAGAGTTTTTTTCCCTGTGGACAAAAATCGATTTAGCATTAACTTTTTTCAGACTGTGCCGTCTCAATGTATCCTCAGCAACTATAACATTTTGTTATTTGTTTTTCATCCTTTTCTAAATTTGCTTTGATTCTAGTTCAGGATCAATCCGAATTTTTGCAACATGTATTTATCTGCTTTATGGTGCGTCTACACGAAACGATAATTGGCCCGATCGTACGATTAATGATGTCGGAGTAACGATTTTTTTTTCATAACGATCAGCGTTTATACGGTATGATATATCGTACAGAAAATTCATTTTGCGATCCTTAAGCCTATCTCACACATTGGTTAAATCGGCGAACGACTGTTCACACGGAACGATCTGCGAATTTTTTGCGAACGACGATTTGATAACATTGAAAGATCAAAGTGAGCGATTTCTCGTTCGTCGTTTGATCGTTCGCTGCGTTTACACGTATGATTATCGTTCGAATTTGATCGTTATCGCGAAAATTTGCACGATAATCGTTACGTGTAAACGCACCTTAAGCTATATTCATACATGCTGCTTTTATTTTACTGCATTTGAACATAGCCACAAAATGTTTTTGCAAAAAAATGGACATTTTATTTTCACACAGTCACACATGATTGATAGTGTGGATATCAGTGTAAGGCTGGGTTCACACAGCGTTTTTGCATTTCGTTTTTTCGTTTAGTTTTTGGCAAAAATTTGATGCATTTGTGTGCATCCATTTTGATCTGTTTTTCCATCGACTTCCATTATAAAAAAAAAAAATGGATCAAAATGGATCAGTTTTTTTTTAACTGACACAACTAAGGTCAACTAAGTTTTTGTGCACATGTAAAAAAAAATCCATTTTTTTTTCAATAATAGAAGTCAATGGGAAAACAGATCAGAACAGATGCACACAAATGCATCTGTTTTTTTCATCCATATTTTGCAAAAAACAGATGATAAAAACGGATTGCAAAAACTCATACTAGTGAAGGGCCGGACTATATGCTGCTCCTATATGTGGTTCGCGGGGAGCTGTTGCAGCTGGAGGATGGTGCCAATGGCTGACACGCCGAGACACTGTCTCTGCATATGAGGAGGAGGTGGAGTGGGGTGGAGGATCATACGGCTCATCTTTCTCTGGTCTGGGGCAGGAGCATTGGGGGGCTTAGGATGGTGGAGTTGTAGTTCCACCACACCTCTTTCTCAAGTCCTGATACATGAAGATACATGGGTTACATATATAGTACACAAATGCTAGAAAAAAAATCCAGAAAAGCTTGGGAATCACTAAAGCCAATCAGTGATTGGGCAGCTGTCCGCAATTAGAGTAATTAGAGTCCAGTTTAAAAACATGTGTTACCATAGGGAAACATTGTAACAAACAAACATTAAAATCTGTTAAATTATATAAAATAAACTAAAACTACTTTACAAACTATTGTAAATTCCATTTTTAAAGATACAAGAAGAGATGGAGTGGTTTGAATAGTGATTAATGTGAGTAATCCTATCTATGGGGCGGATGGTCATGGGTTCAAATCCTCTTGGGCCTGATGTGAATGAATGGCCTGTAATGTGTACATTTGTTTTTAATCTCTTTTTGTATCATGTACTTCCTATGATTTGGTAAAGCTCAACTTAAAATCAGGTGACTAAAATGTGGAAAATTAAACAATGGAAAAGTATGGGTTAAATATGACAAGGAATACCTAGGGATATCGTGGAGTTAAAAATAGGATGAGAGACAAAGAGGAGCATTTGGGGCACAAATAAAGATATAATGTACAGATAGACTAAAGTGCCATATGCAGAGTTAATATGATGGTTATAGAAGGAATAAGGTTTTTATTAGTTCATGGAAGAGACTGTCACACCAAACTGTCACACCGAACGCATCAGAGCTTCCCATAGCCCACAGTGAAGCGAGCTGCCGGAGCCGCTTGCATCACTGTGTGAACTGACAGGGTTTTCTGCGGCCGGAATTCACTGAATTCCGGCCGCAGAAAACTGACATGTCAGTTTTTTCCGGCGTCGCATGGGATCCCGGCTGGAGCGTGTACGATGTGTGTACGCTCCAAGTGGGATGCCATTGAAAGTAAGGCTATGTTACACACCGCAAAACTACGGCCGTAGTTCTACGGCGAGAACTACGGCCGTAGTTTTACGTAGTGTGAACATAGCCTAAAAGTGTACGGAATCTTAAGATAATTGTGGGGCTAAGTGGATGTTAGGCTAATCAGTCGGGGAACATTTCCATTACTTCATTGAGACCATTAGGTTGCAGGGTGTCCAGGTTATATATCCAATACATCTCCTTGCCTATGAGGTTGCCAAGGCGATTGTTGGCTGATGTTGGTATATGGTCAATAGGATATATCCGGAGTTCATTAAAATTGCATTCATGTTTCTCCAAAAAGTGCCTTGAGAGACCATGTTTGAGGAATCCCCTCTTTATGTTCTGTCTGTGACCATTGAGATGAAGATGCAGTGGACTTGTAATGTGGCCGACATATTTCAAATTGCAGGGGCATTCAATCATGTTAAATGACATAGCTGGAAGTACAGGTCAGATGGTGTTTGATTGTGAAACTCCGCATATATCCTATTGACTATAAACCAATATCAGCCAACAATCGCCTTGGCAACCTCATACGCAAGGAGATGTATTGGATATATAACCTGGACACCCTGCATGTGAAGATTCCGTACACTTTTATACTGATTCTTATTTTCGTCCCCTTAGACCTACCTGATATGTATGACCTGCTTGATTCCAGCTAAGTTCGGTGTGACAGTCTCTTCCATGAACTAATAAAACCCTTATTCCTTCTATAACCAGGAATAACCCATAACCATCTGCCCCATAGATAGTATACTTACCTCTGTACCATCATTATTGCTATTGAATATCAGTGCTTTAGCTTAGTGTTATAGCTCAATTTATCACAGTAATCACTATTCAAACCACTTCATCTCTCTTTGGACCTTTAGGGTACGTTCACACTTACCGGATCCGCAGCAGATTTCATTTAAATAACTGAACACAGCATCAAATCTGCACCATCAAATCTGCTGCGGATCTGCTGCAGATCTGCCGCAACGCACCCTACGGCTATGTTCACATAATGTTGTAATTGAGTGGATGGCCGTCATATAATGGCAAATATTTGCTGTTATTTTAAAACAACGGCTGTTATATTAAAATAATGGCAGTTATTTACCGTTATATGACGGCCATCCACTCAATTTCAACATTGTGTGAACAGAGCCTTTCTGTGTTTTCAATCCACTCCTGGTTTTGGTTGCTATGAGGCCCTGACTTGAGGACCAAATACTGCCTGAAATGTACGTAGTGTGAACATAGCCTTAGGGTACAAACACACACACCGTATACGCAGCAAATACGCAGCAGATACGCAGCAGATCTGCAGCAGATTTGATGGTGAAGACTTGATGCTGTGTTCAGTTATTTAGATCTAATCTGCTGCGTATTTATTGCGTATTTGCTGCGTATCGCAGCAGTTAATACGCTGCGTATACGGTGTGTGTGTTTAGGGTACAAACACACACATTGTATACGCAGCGTATTTACTGCTGCGATACGCAGCAAATACGCAGCAGATACGCAGCAGATTAGATCTAAATAACTGAACACAGCATCAAGTCTTCACCATCAAATCTGCTGCAGATCTGCTGGGTATCTGCTGCGTATTTGCTGCATATGTGCTGCATATACGGTGTGTGTGTTTGTACCGGCCAGGATGATCCGGGCTGACACCGGACCGGCCGGGGTCACGGAACGGCTGGATGTTCACAGCGTCTGAACATAGCCTAAGACTGAGCCTGCACCTCATGACATTTGCTGCAATCAGATTTCATTTTTTCCTAAATCTTCCAAAAACCCTACAATTTCACTGACTTTTAAAGCTGAACTTCCTTTTGGCTGCAAGAAAATTCAAATACCCTACATGGTAGCTCCCACAACAGTCGCACTTTCCATATATACCCAGCATACCAGGTCGTTGTTTCTTAACCCCTTCCTTCCTGAGACGCTTTTCATTTTTGTGCTTTCATTTTTTCCTCCTCGTGTTTAAAAGTCGCTGGCATTTTTTCACCTACAGACCCACACGAGCCCTTATTTTTTGCGACACCAATTCTAATTTGCAATGACACACTTCTTTCCATAAAATATGCAGTGAAAGTGAAAAGAAAAACGTAATTTGTTTCATTTTTGGGGGGGGGGGGGTTGTGGTTAGGCTGTACAATTACAACAATAAGCATCTTATATAACTTTTATTTTATCTGTCTGCTTTTAGAAAATTAAAACCTTTTAAAAAAAAAAAGAAGTAAATATGTTTACTATTGCTGTATTACCATTAGAGATGAGCAAATCGGGTTCGAGTCCATCTGAACCTGAGCGTTTGGTATTTGATTAGCTGGGGCTGCTGAACTTGGATAAAGCTCCAAGGTTGTCTGGAAAACATGGATACAGCCAATGACTATATCCATGTTTTCCACATAGCCTTAGGGCTTTATCCAACTTCAGCAGCCACCGCTAATCAAAGTTCGGGTTCGGATAGACTCGAGCATGCTCAAGGTTCGCTCATCTCTAATTACCATCTTTATAACTATTTTATTTGTAAGCCTATGGGGCCGTGTGAGGTGTCATTTGTTTGTGCTGTTTCTGGATTTAATGTGACCAGAAATGTGCAATTTTGCACTTTGGCATTTTTGTGGCGCTTACGCTATTTAACATGCGCAATCAGTAATGTCATAATTTAATAGGCAGGCAGTCATATCAAATATGTTTATTTTTTTATTCATTTATTTTTATTTATAAAATGGGAAAGGGGGGGTGATTGAAACTTTTATTATGGGATACCATTTTTTATGAAAAATGTATTTATTTTTTTACACCTTTGTAACTTTTATTTATATATACTGCATTGATCAATAAGATCAGTGCGTGATTACAATGGGCTGCTGAAGCCCACTGTAATCGAGTAGCAAGCCGTGATGAGCGTCATTGCGATAAGAAGCAGGGATCCACCCTCTATGTTTGCATCACCAGGGGGGGAAGGGGGGGTCCCGCCACTACACACCAGGGTTGGCTTATTTATAGCTATTTAAATGCAGCTGTCAGTTTTGACAGCTGCATCTAAATGGCTAATTAGCCGGGCATGGCGACCGGCTGCATCAGATAATGCCTGCAATTCCGAGCCCATGCACTTCTAAGAAGGCTCACTGACCCCTCTCTGAACTCCCCAACCCACTGCAGGACATACGGGTACGTCCTAATGCGGGAAGGATTTAAAGTGACACTCAGGGCAACATGTTTTTCTCTCCCCCCACCCCCCAGATTATACATAGTGAGGATAACCAGTCACTCTGTTCCCTGTCCTGCTGGTCCCAGACTGATTTACCCCTTCACACAGTGCTCGGATTAGGAGTAACTTTCTCACAAGTAAGGGTCCTTTCCTTAATAACCTGTTCTCCGTTTGGCTTTGGCTTCAAAAATCTGTCAGATAAATCTGTCAGATATCTGTGTGTGTGTGTGTGTGTGTGTGTGTGTGTAAAAGGACCCTAAGGGTACTACTACACGGAATGATAATCGGCCCGATTCGGCCGATTATCGCTCCGTGTAATAAAGACAAAGATCAGCCGATGATCGTTGTCTTCGGCTGATCGTTGATATAGGTTAGAACCTATAATTGTCGGGCGCCGACCACACACCGCTACGGCGACTGACGATCTACATTACCTATCCAGGCTGCAGGGCTGCTGCTGCGGTCCACTTCTCCCTGGGTCCCCTGCACTCTGGCTTCAGAGCGGCCTGTCAGCTGACAGGCCACTCAGCCAATCACAGGCCGGGACCGCCGCCGCCTGTGATTGGCTGAGCGGCCTATCAGCTGACAGGCCACTCTGAAGCTAGCGTGAGCGGGACCTGGGAAGAAGTGGACTGCAGGAGCAGCCCTGTAGCGTGAATAGGTAATATATACCATCTAAACAAGGGCTGTGAGGACATCTGTATCGATGTCCTTGCAGCCCTTGTTAAACGATAATCGGGCCGTGTAATAGGCCCAGTAAACGAGCGCCGATCTAGCAGATCGGTGCTCGTTTACAGTTGGTATCGGGCCCCTATCGGCCCGTCTAATAGTACCCTTACTCTATAAGAGGCTCAGTGAGTGTCAAAGAGTTACATTGACAAAGTGGCCTAGGAAAACATAGTTTCCTAGTAAAAAAAAAAAAAAGAAAGGAGCAGGGCCATCTATCCTCACCATCTCACCATGCTTGAAGTGGCCCTTTAAGAAGCAAAAATTAAAATTATTAAATGATTCTACAAATACATATAGTATAAATGCTATATACTGTAAATGTTACCTATCAGAAAGATATAATTAGGGATGGTCCGAACCTGCTGCGGTTCGGGTTCGTATGAACCCGAACGCTCGCCATCAGATTCCCGCTGTCTGCCCGCCCCGTGCAGCGGGTGGATACAGCGGGAGGACCGACTGGGAAACTGTATCCCAGTTTTCCAGGCAGTCCTCCCGCTGTATCCACCCTTACCACGGAGCGGGCAGACAGCGGGAATCATTTCCGAGAGTTCGGATTCGTACGAACCCAAACCGAAGCAGGTTCGGACCGTCCCTAGATATAATCCAAAATAAGGAACTCTGTAAACTCTTTTATAAATTGCTTAAACTATTATATTATGCTGTTTTATTTTTGTATAAATTGAAATATTTAAATGTTTATTAGGAATGAGCTGATGTACAGTACTAGCCAAGTGAAGCGCTTTGCTAAGCTCGGCCATCAGCTTGTCAGCCGGCTGCCTTTGAACTCTTTGCCACTCTGTGCCACTCTACTCCGGGTGCCTGGAAAAGCTGCATACAGTTCTGGGAACCTTCTCCTGGGACTGCATCCTGCTTTTCCAGGCCCCCGGAGCAGAGCACCATGGAGTTCAAAGGCAGCCGGCTGACAAGTTGACGGCCAAGCTTAGCAAAGCGCTTCACTTGGCTGATACTGTAAATTCACTCACCCCTAACGCATTTACAAAAAGCATATAATATTTTACACAAAACTACAATTATTGTGTTTAATGCTAAGTTTTGTTTTTTCGTTCTGTTTCAGATGTGAAATAATGGCTGTGCTGCAATTATCCTATCGTATATGCTTCCTAGCATTCCCCTTAATGGTTTTACTCAGTTTCCTACTATTTTCTTATAGTAAATTTGAGAAGTATGGCTCCATGGAATTTTATTGTCCTAGTCAGCCTCCACCCAAAATAGAAGCTGATATCATTGTGTTGCTATGGACGTGGCCTTTTAGAGAACAGTTCCCCTTAAATAAATGTCCAAAACCCTTTGATGAGCCTCGATGCTTTTTCACAGTCAACCAGACCTTTTATGACAGAGCACATGCTGTCATTTTCCACTTCAGGGATGTTTGTGACAGGAAAAGTCAAATGCCGCAGATACCAAGACCTGAAGGACAGTACTGGGTGTGGTTCAACATGGAATCTCCAAGCCATTCTCCAAACGTGGACTTAATGGACAACCTCATAAACCTCACCATGTCCTACAGAAGTGATTCTGACATCTTCACTCCATATGGTTGGCTGGAGAAGAAGAATGAAGCACAAAATTTTACCATCCCAGAAAAGACAAAATTAGTAGCATGGGGTGTAAGCAACTGGAATCCTAATTCCAATCGGAATGAGTATTATAATGAACTAAAGGATCACATCCAGATAGATGTTTATGGCCAAGATCACCTCAGTTTACCCTTTGAGGACTTAAATGCAGTCTTTTCAAGATATAAATTCTACTTAGCATTCGAGAACTCCAAACATAGGGACTATATCACAGAAAAACTCTGGAGGAATGCCCTCATATCTGGAACTGTGCCAATAGTACTAGGCCCACCTAGAGAAAATTATGAAAAATTCATTCCACCTGATTCTTTTATTCACGTGGACGATTTTCCTAGTCCAAAGGACCTTGCTAACTATCTTCTCGAATTGGACAAAGACCCCATTAAATATGAACAGTATTTTAAATGGAGGTCAAAACTACAGCCGGCTAAGGAAGACTGGGCAATTGATTACTGCAAAGCCTGTATAGCACTGCATGACGCCCCTTCATATAGAATATATCGGACTCTTACTAAATGGTACACATAAGGAATTTACATATAATTGCACAGCAATGTTCAGCTAGGATCAGCACTGTTGAAGGATTAGCTAGATGAAGGATCAGCATGGGAAATTGCGTCAGATAATAACTGTTGCAAGGATTTGTTTACAAAATTATTTCTGATTACACATAAAAAAATGTAAAATTATATACGTCAAGAGTTTAGGTTAATATTCTAGAACGATATGTGGGGGTGAGGGGCTCAGTTCTACTGCTGGAGGTTTGGCTTTGTTTGATAACAATAGTAGCCTAAATCAGGGTAGCTCAAGTGAAAGTAATAATAATGAAAATATTGCGCTATATGTCCCTGTGACATGTGGGAATATGTTGTCTGACATTTATTTATTGTCTTGATGTTTCATTGTAATGCTGCTTAATCATCTATATCATAAAAATGAAAGTCTGTCTGTCTGTCCCGTATAGACTTCCAAACACCTGAACCGTTTGACCCCAAATTACACAGATGTACACAGATACATTGGGTGCCCGGGAAGGTTAGAGTGAAGGTCCCGTCCCTGTCAGATGTACAGGAGGGGAGGGGGAAGGGGAAGAGCGCCCCATAGAAATGAATGGGAAAATGTCCACACCGCACACACAGGTGATATAATTAGTGCTGCAGCTGCCCAGGAGAAACGGCAGTTGGGAGCCTTAGCAACCAATAGGATTACTACTTTTATTTTCAAAGGGAGCTGGAATCTGATTGGTTGCTAGGGCCAGCTGCCTCACAACAGATCCACAGAAATAAATACAGTAACAGTCTATTCACACATCAGTATATTTTCCAATCCACAATTTTGAATCCGGAAGCAATCCGCAAATTTTCATCCGTATTGCATCCGTAAGATACAGGCCCCCTATAGAGTTGTATTGGGTGTGTCAGTTACTGTCCGTACTAGGGCCTGTCCTTTTTTTTTTTGCGGAACAGATTGCAGCCCAGTACACAACACGGATGTGTGTATGGGTCTATTGAAATACATTGGTCCTATTTTTCTGCGGATCCGCAATTGCGGCCAGGAACAGGATGTGTGAATAGGGCCTTGGGTACAAACTCACTGGGCGTATCCGCAGTGGATTTCTCGCTGCGATCCCTGCCCTCTACACTCTATGGACATCCCACTGTGAGTTTGTCAGCAGCCGGCCCCGTTAACCCCGTGCCGCTGGAGCATATACATCACCTGGTCCCAGCTCCAGCTTGCTTCGGTGGTGGTGGTGTTGGGAAATAAATAAAGTAAGGGGGTGTTAGGGAATGTATACAGCATGGGGGCTACCTGGGGGGGGGTTACAGCATGGGAGCTACTTGAAGGGGGGAGTGTATACAGCATGGGGGGCTATCTGCAGGGGGGAGTGTATACATCATGGGAGGCTACCTGAAGGGGGAGTGTATACAGCATGGGGGCTACTTGAAGGGGGAAGTGTAGGCAGCATGGGGGCTACATGCAGAGGGCAGTTTGTACAGCATGGGGGCTACCTGAAGGGGGGAGTGTATACAGTATGGGGGCTATCTGCAAGGGGGGCAGTCTATACAGTATGGGGGCTTCCTGCAGGGGAGGAGTGTATACAGTATGGGGGCTAGCTGCTGAGGTGGAGTGTATACAGTATGGGGGCAACCTGCAAGAAGGGGGGGGGGTGTAAGGGCTCTATTCCACCGGACGATTATCGTTCAGATTATCGTTAAATCATTCGAATCTAAACGATAATCGTTCGGTTGAAATGCAGTTAACGATTAACGACCGAACGAGAAATCGTTGATCGCTTTATAAGACCTGGACCTATTTTTATCGTTGCTCGTTCACAAAACGTTCACAAATCGTTCGCATTGAATAAGACGTCGTTCGGTCGTTCGCAGTAGATACGAACGCAATAGTGAAGAAATATCGAAGAAAAAACAAATCGCAAATACGATCATAAGTAACGATTATCGTTCCATGGAAATAAGTAAACCTTTTCTGGTCTTTCGCAATAACGGTCGTTTGAGATCATTAATCGTTAACGATTATGCGAACGATAATCGTCCGGTGGAATAGGGCCCTAAGTAGTATGGGGGCTACCTGCAAGGGGGGGTGTATACAGTATGGGGGCTACCTGCGGGGGTGGAGTGTATACAGTATAGGAACTACCTGCAGGGGGGGTGTATAGAGTATGGGAGCTACCTGCAAGTGGGGGGAGTGTATAGAGTATGGGGTCTACCCGCATGGGTGGGGGTGTATACAGTATGGGGGCAACCTGCAAGAAGGGGGGAAGTGTATAGAGTATAGGGGCTACCTGCAGGGGTGTAGTGTATACAGTATAGGGACTACCTGCAAGGGGGGGGTGTATAGAGTATGGGGGCTACCGGTAAGTGGGGGAGTGTATAGAGTATGGGGGCTACCCGCAAAGGTGGGGGTGTATACAGTATGGGGGCTACCTGCGGGGGGAGTATACAATATGGAAGCTACCTGCAGGGAGGGAGTGTATACAGTATAGGAGTACGTACCTGCGGGGGGGGGGGGAGCGTATACAATATAGATGTAGCAGCAAGGGGGGGGAGTGTATACAGTACAGGGGCAACCTGCAAGGGGGGAGGGGTAGAGTATTAGAAACTTTGAATCCTCTTCTGTGTTATCCTCACCAAGGATGAAAGGTAGTGCCTAAGAGGGTCAGATTATGCAGGATTGTGTATGCACTTATTATTATAAGCTACAGGGTTTCTGCACACACACCTTACTTATGGTCTGCGGGGGGAGGGGACCCCCAAACTCTGTACTACAAGTATACAGGACCCCAGAACTATACACTACAGGTATACAGGTCCTCCACCAACCATATACTACAGGTATACAGCACCCCCAAATTATACACTACAGGTATACAGGACCTTCACTAACACTGCCAATGTTGAATATAACCAGGCTCAGCATAACCCTACGAATGTTGTACATAACCAGGCTGTATATAACACTGCCAATGTTGTATATAATGATGTATGTATTTAGGATGTTAAAAGTTTTTAGTTTATCTCTAATGTGCATAAGCTACAATTTACATAAACAGTGCAGAACTGTCGGGGTATATAGTGTATTAAGGGGTATATAGGGCTCCTGGCAATTTCCCCTTAAGCAAAACAAAAAAAGGGCATAGATTGGCCTCCTGGGCGACTTTGGAACAAATCTTATTAACACACTGACACTTTATACCCGGGCAGCGCCGGGTACATTTTCTAGTGTTATAATAATTCTGCTGTTTTGCACCTTTGTATTGACTATGAGTGAGGGAGCCTATACACTGACACAGATCAATAGCTAAACATTGGGAACATTCCAGTTATTGGGGCAAGCCCGCTGCCCCCCCCCCCCCCCACACACACACACACACATACACACACATTACAAGCCCTCACAGAGCATGAGACAACATTGTGGGAGTGGGAGCCCTCACGCCAGTATGCCAGTAACCGTGAACTGTTTTGGATCCACAGTACTCAGCCATTCCAAAGTTTCTTCCCTTAGCTGTGCTTCCTCTTGGTTGCTGCATAAGGGTACGTTCACACTGAGGAAAACAGGTTGAAATTCTGCTTAGAATCCTGCCTACCTCAGTGTCTAGATGTTACGTATAGGGCGCCTCCGCTCTCCGTGGCTCTCTCCGCAGCCGCCGACAACATTTCCAAACTTGTCTCTACAGTGACATCCCGCCCAGCTATTCCCTTAACTGCTCTCTAGCAGTTAATGCAAAAAAAAACAAATTTTTCAGCAGCACAAGAAGAAAAAAGAGGTTGTGGGTGCAAGTCTCACCAAACAGGACCCAGGTTCGTGTAGAATGTTCAAGAAGATGGAGGACAATCAGTCACTGAAATAGTATAGCAGCACAGGCCAAAGTAGAAGTCACCGTTTTTCACTCTACAAAGTGCTGTCTCCTTTAAATTTATTATTTACAAGAAGATGGAGGAGACCGCACTTCCAAAAAGGAATATCCACTTTATTCACACCAATGCAACGTTTCGGCTCTATGTGTGTAGCCTTTCTCAAGCAGTGATGCTTGAGCAGTCACTGCTTGAGAAAGGCTACACACATAGAGCCGAAACGTTGCATTGGTGTGAATAAAATGGATATTCCTTTTTGGAAGTGTGGTCTCCTCCATCTTTTTGAGCTCTCTAGCAGTTGTGATATTTACCACTAGGGTAGCGATTCCCCATAATGGACAGCTATTGCCTAGACCTGTAACCTATACAGTGGCAAGACCCTGGTTTACACTTGGTCACATCCCCTCTATTACTATTATATATAGCTTGTCATAGGTCACTCTAGATGTGTTACACTAGTTGCGATTCTGCATATTCAGCCTGAGAGAATAGTTTATTCTATTTTTCCAATTTCCAAGATGACTACCGGTGGCGCACGGTGACGTGATAGGTTGACTCATTTATCGAGAAATATGGCACGGATATATATGTGATATTTGACCATATGACACTAAGTATTGAATTTATTATTCGCAAACACTTGATGTATATACAATTTTTGACACTGTATGACTTGATTGTAATTATGAAAAATTGATTGGAATATTGTACTTTTGATTGATGTGTAACACATTAAAAGTGGATTTGGCACTGTGCAGTCTGTGAATAAAGAATCACTTTACTTTACTTGAAGTCCTGTCTCCAGGGCTATTTTGTAGGATTGATTCCAGACAGACGGGTCCCGTTTGGTGCACTACCTTCTAACTTCTCTTCTGTGTTAGCCAGTGTTGTTCCAATTCATTTGAATGGAAAATCAGATCTAGGTCAGGTAAACCAATGAATGATATTGCAGAAAGTAAGTATTTGCAAAACAAAACCAGGGGCGGATAAGTAGGAAGCATAAAGAAAAGAAATTAAAGGAATTAAATTATTGTCTAATGAAAGAGAATATACCATTACAGTAGTAATATCGAGATACACATATCATCCTGTCAGCGCTTCCGTGTACAGGGGCTGTGGACGTCAGGGGCTGTGGACTTTTCTCAATGAGTCGCTGAGTTGCCGTTTCGCCACTACACTGATATGCTAATGAGCTGTAGCGAAGCACTGGACACCGGGCCAGCGCTTGCAATTCAAACTCCTCTCTTCCCCCTCTGTGACGTGCGCCTCCTCTTCTCATGCTGGCATGCCTCCTACACTAATTCCATAATGCCTCTTATTCTAATCCAGGAAAACCTGCCGCACAGCCCCACGTCCTGTTTTCTACCCGGCTACCCTGTCATCACGCTGAGTCAATAGAGTTGGGTGCAGCACAGAGCGACAAAAATTCTTGTGGAAATTTTTTTTTGACCTTCTGCTGGTCTGGACCCTGCTCACCAAGTTACCATCTACCATAGCCAGGCGCTGCGTATTTATTGAGCGATGCATGCCGCTTGAATTATGCCTGTCTGTAATAAATATCACACATGGGGAGGCAAGAGTATCAAAAAATTAATGTCCAGAAAAGGAATAATGTCTGTATTTTTGGTGGTTTAGGGCAATGAAGATGGTATGGTCTAAATCCTTGGCAATCTATGGTAGTGAAAAGGTTAAAACCACATCTCTAGTGATTAACAGCAGTAAAGAGGTTAATATTTAGAATCAATGGAGCCGCGTCAGAGGGGCGGGGGATTCCTCCCACTGGAGGCCACCCGGCCCGCCTCCAGTGTTTCAGCCCTGGCCCGGTACCCATGGATAGAATGGTGCCTTACACGGAAACCAGGCTGCGGTTAAAAAAATAGACCATGGCACCGGCTTCCCTATGCCGGTGCTGATCTATCCGTGGGTTATGTTAAAGTGAATGTACCTGATGGTACATTCGCTTTAAGAAGGCACAGCTGGAATAATGGAGACCACGCTGAGAAGATGCAGAACTGTTAGGCTAGATTCCCATCATGATTTTGCAGCCCATCTCACTGTATCAGTTTTGGAAACGTACAGAAAAACATAGTCAACCACATGTTTACCACATGTTTAACCCCTTAACGACATCGGGCGTAAGTATACGCCCCCGCAGGGTGGGCTTTAACACAAACGGGCATATACTTACGCCCGATGTTTCCCTGATCGCTGTGTGTTCACACACAGCGGTCAGGGAGGATGGCCTGCTATAATGTATAGCAGGCCATCTCTGCTCGTCAGCACGGGGGGTGATTAACCCCTCCCGTGCCGACGATCGCTGCTATAGGCTGATCAATACAGATCAGCATATAGCAGTTGAAAACAGCTTTCCGGGTCATCGGTGACCCGGAAAGCAATGGCGATTGGTGCTGTCCGAGATAGCACCAATCGCCATTAGTGACCCAGCAAAAGATGGCGCCGGTGCCACCCCCACGATCGCCGTGATGGGCCAGCCAGTACCGGCCGGCCCATCACGACGATCATACTGTAAAAAAACAGTGTTGCCGGGTTCTGCACCCCTCAGCTAGGTAGCTGAGGGGTGCAGAACAGGTGTGTGTGGTGTAGGTGCACCATACTCACCTGATCCCAGCGTCCGGAGCGGTGATCAGCGGTCCGTGGCGTCCTCGTGTCTTCGTCGGGTCACTTCCGGGTTCTGTCGTCCAGCGTCGGAAATCTTCGGAAACACTCGGGTCTTCGGGTTCAGCAGGCCTCGGCAATCTCCGGCAGCTTCGCCCTACTGCCCCCTAGCGGCTGATCAGTGAATTACTTTCCCTGATCAGTTGCTTTGGGTTAAAAAGATTCCCCCCCCCCCAATTTATTTTTGCTTTTTTTGTGCCCTAACGCCGCTGAGTGCGGCATTTATCAGCAACTCCTTTCTTGGCGTAGGTATATATTTTCTTACTGTCAAAAAAACACGTAAAAACCACTACATTACACCACACTACATGAAATAAAGTTTTAAACTAAACCAGAACACATTTACATACCCCATATATCAATCCCCGTATAAAAATGGCCCCCAGGGTGTTTTCGGCATCGGACGCATACGTTATTATTGCCTCCGACACCGAAACAGCCAGTGAGGATGAATGGGGGGGATCCTTCTTTCCTCCATTCATCCTTATCATCCAGTGACGTGTCTGGGGGTAGCGTAGCGTACACTGCCCCCCTGACACGTCTTTTCCGCCAGTACCGTCCCAATAAGAGATGACGGTATGGCGTGAAATTCTACAAACTCTGTGAGAGTACCTCAGGGTACTCTTACAGATTTAGGGTACGTGCACACTACGGAATGACGGAAGGATAACCCTTTGTGAATTCCGCAGCTGGCACCCGCTGGCAGACTGGTGAAGGCGCGTGTCTTCCCCCGTGTCATAGACTCCATTCTATGCACAGGCGAATTCCGTCATCCGTCCAAAGAAAGAACACGTTCATTCTTTGCACAGAGGGCGGAATCCGCCCGTGCATAGAATGGAGTGTGACACGAGCGGAGACGCGCACCTCCATCAGTCCGCCGGCGGGTGCCAGCTGCGGAATGCACAAAGGGTTATCCTTCGCCATTCCGCAGTGTGCACGTACCCTTAGAGTGTATGATGGAAGGGACACCCGAATTCAGCCCCCAGATGCCCCCTCCCATCCTCCGAGTTAGTGGGGAGATCATTCGGGAACTGATCTTCCCACTGTGGGGTAAAGGTTACCACCTGTACGGGGATCACTTTTAAACCAGCACCCCCTCTTCTGGTCCCTTGCTGCCCGAGCTACTATAGCTTGTGGCACGATCCGAAAATATCAGAAGCCGTAATAAAGCCCTAATATTTAGCAGCCATGGAGCGGACCCAGCGCTTCTGGATATGAAGGACCCCGTATCGCACCAGGGCAACATTTTCCAGGTGATGTCCCCCACACTGGAAAACAGGAGACCCCAGAAGAAGTACAGAGTGTGGCGTAACAGGGGGATCAGGAAGGACACCATGTTCCAGTGTGACGCCTGTCCTGATCCCCCCGGCCTCTGCATACTGGATCGCTTCAAGGCGTACCACACGTCATTGGAGTTCTACATTTTCTAAATTCTGTCCCTTATTCCTATTTCAGGGGTCACGTTGATCCAGGGATTATTCTGATTGCCATTATGGAGTCGGGAAGGAATTTTTCCCCTGTGATGAGGCTACTGTCATCTGCCTTACGAGGGTTTTTTGCCTTCCTCTGGATCAACACAGGTTGAATTTGATGGACACCTGTCCTTTTCAACCTTATAAACTAATAATTGGCCTAATACCCCCAAATAAATTACAATGGTCCCTTTTCCCCAGCTAAATAGGTATGGCCACCATTCCCATTAGAGGATGCCATGATGCAATTACAAAGCCTCTGTGCTGCCAGGAAAGTAGAAAACCCCCACAAGTGACCCCATTCTAGAAACTACATCCCATAAGGAATCTAACAAGGGGGGCAGCGGGAATATGGCCCCCTGGTGACGGGCACATTTGTGGCGTGAAAATGAAAAAAATTGTATTTTTTATTTTCATGGCACATGTTCCACATATGTGCCCGTCACCAGTGGGGTCCATATGCTCACTGTACCCCTTGTTGGATTCCTTATGGGGTGTAGTTTCCAGATTGGGGTCACTTGTTTCTACTGTCCTGGCAGCACAGGAGCTTTGTAATTGCGACATGGCCTCCATCCTCCATTCCAGCCTCTAAATGGCGCTCTGTCCCTTTGGTGGCTTGCCCTTTGCCCATATGGCACATTATATCCACAGGTGGATATATTTTCGTACTCAGGGGAAATTACCTTACACGTTTTGTGTTCATTTTCTTTTTTAACCCCTTGTGGAAATGGAAAAAATCAAGGCTAGACCAACATTTAGTGTAAAAAATGTTTAATTTTTACACTAAATCATTGATCTTGTCTTGATTTTTTTTTCATTTTCACAAGGGGTTAAAAGATTAAAAAAAACACAAAATGTGTAGAGCAATTTCCCCTGAGTACGAAAATACCCCACATGTGGACAAAAAGTGCCATATGCGTGCAGGGTAAGCCTCCAAAGGGAAGGAGCGCCATTTGGTTTTTGGAGGCTGGATTTGGCTGGAATGGATTTCGAGGGCCTTGTTGCATTTAAAAGGCCTCTGTGTTGCCAGGACACTTGAACCCCACAAGTGACCCCATTATGAAAACTACACCCCTCAAGGAATGTAATAAGGGGTGTAGTGAGCATATGGACCCCACTGGTGACGTGCACAAATGTGGAACAATGTGGCGTGAAAATGAAATTTTACATTTTTTACACTAGAATGTTGGTTTAGCCTTAAATTTTTCATTTTCACAAGAGGTTAAAAGAGAAAAAAAAACACACACAAAATGTGTAGAGCAATTACCCCTGAGTCCGTAAATACCCCACATGTGGACATAAAGCGCCATGTGGGCGCAGGGCAAGCCTCCGAAGGAAAGGAGCGCCATTTGGATTTTGGAGGCTGGATTTGGCCAGAATGGATGATGAACGCCATGTCGCATTTACAGAGCCCTCGTGCTTCCAAAACACTGGAAACCCCCCACAAGTGACCCCATTCTGGAAACTACACCCCTCAAGGAATCTAACAAGGGGTGCAGTGAGCATATGGACCCCTTGATGACAGCCACATTTGTGCTGTGAAAGTGAAAAAATGAAAATTTTCCCTTTCACGTCACATTGTTCCACATTTGTGCCCGTCACCAGTGGGGTCCATATGCTCACTGCACCCCTTGTTAGATTCCTTGAGGGGTGTAGTTTCCAGAATGGGGTCACTTGTGGGGGGTTTCCAGTGTTTTGGCAGCACGAGGACTCTGTAAATGCGACATGACCCTTTAAATCCATTCCAGTAAAATTCAGTTTCCAAATGTCAATTGGCGCTCCTTCCCTTATGAGGCTCGTCCTGCGCCCGCTTGGCACTTTATGTCCACATGTGGGGTATTTCCGTACTCGGGAGAAACTGCGCTACACGTTTGGTGTTTTTTTTTCTTTTATCCCCTTGTAAAAATGAAAAATGAAGGCTAGAACTACATTTTAGTGTAAAAAATAGAATTTTTCCTTTTTTACACCACATTTTTCTGAAAATCTGTGAAGCACCTGTGGGGTCCAAATGCTCACCGCACCCCTTGTTACATTCCTTGAGGGGTTTAGTTTTCTAAATGGTGTCCCTTTAGGGGTGTTTTTTAGGTTTTGGCACCCCAGAGCCTCTGCCAACCTGAAGTGGTACACTCAAAAATGACCAAATATAACGGAGGCGTTGAAATTCACTAGGCGCTCCCTTATATCTGAGGCTTGTGGTTGCGTCAAATAGCGCAATAGGGCCACATATGGGGTATTTCTATAAACTGCAGAAACGGGGCAATCAATATTGGGGTGCATTTCTCTGGTAATAGGTTTATAATTATAAAAAATATTGGATTACAATAAAATCTCTGCACAGAAAATTTAAATTTTCAAATTTCTTACACACTTAGCTTTTATTTCTGTGACTCCCCTAAACGGTTAAAAAACTTTCTGGATGTTCTTTTGCAGAGATTGGGAGATGCAGTTTCTGAAATGGGGTGCTTTGTGGGGCTTTCTAACATACAGTCCCCTCAAATACACTTTTAACCTGAACAGGTCCCTAAAAATATCAGATTTTGAAATTTTACTGAAAATTTGGAAAATTGCTGCTAATGTTTTAAGCTTTCTATTGTCTAAAAAAAATGAAACATAGTTTAATAAAAGCTGCCAACATAATGTAGACATGTTGCTAATGCTATATAATGTATAATCTATGTGGCATAATCTGTTTAAGCAGAAAGGTTTCAAAGTTGGAAAAATGCATTTTTTCCACAATTTTTCACGTTATTTTGGTGTTTTTCATAAAGATTCGTTATAAGTATCGACTCCATTTTACCAGAAATGTAAAGTACAATATGTCACGAGAAAACAATATCAGAATCTGACGGATAGGTAAAAGCATCCCGAAGTTATTAATGAGTAAAGTGACACAGGTCATATTCATAAAATTTGTCTCTGTCCTTAAGGCCATTTCAGGCTCTGTCCTTAAGGGGTTAATGTAAGTCAATGGAAATCAGCATACAACAGCATCTGTTTTTGCATCCTTTTTTTCCCCCATAGAATGGATACATTGAACTGATGTAAAAATTGTGATGTGAACCTAGCCTAACAGCTTTGTTAAATCTTTTCACTTGATCATAGAGAGGTTTGTAGACTTAATCTACAGTAAGATTTGCCAAACCCAAATCTAATGAATCACATTTAATTGATTTATTTAGTCTTGTAAAAGTCGTTCCACTGTCCATGTTTTCCAATTCAAATGAGAAGTCTTATGAGACAGTCCAGAGTCTCATTTCTGACTTCTCCAGGAATGTGGAACATTTGTAAATCACAACACATTTACAAGACTAAATTAACTAACATTTCATTCATTCATTCATTAGATCAAGGTTCAGTAACCATAACTCTTTCTAGCGAAAAGAGTGAAAAAATGTAGAGGGCACTCACCAATAAAAACTTGTTCTTTATTCATTTTCTTTTTAAAATCGCCATACCAGGACAAGCAGGGGAGCAGACAAACACTCCTTCCAATCAACATGGCAGGCTGCCACATTGATTGGAAAGAGTGGTTGTCTGCTCTCCTGCTTGTCCTGGTATGGTGATTTTAAAAAGAAAATGAATAAAGAACAAGTTTTTATTGTTGAGTGCCCTCTACATTTTTTCACTCTTCTCATATGGATATAATCTTGATTCATTAAGTAGAAGTGAGCACCCTGTATTTTTATGCAAACTCATTGTGCACAAAGTTAATCCACTGACACCTAGCTCAGTAGTGCCGGTAGCTGTATTTTTAAGATAAATCCATGACTCTTTTTAGACTTCCTTATGATGTATTTCAAGTTAACCTTAATCATAGTAACCCTATTGGGGGAACATTACTGAGCGTGATGTCATCCGCACATGAAAATGTTTCCATTGACTTGCACTGCTCTTTAATTAAATCCATTCATTCTTTAAAGACTGAATAGCTTTGGAAAACCTTTACTTATACTGCTTTAATTCTATCACAGTAGAGATAAGCTGTTACAAAGGAATTATATATAAGCAGAATCATAGCTAGGTATCACTCCTCTGGTTTGGTGACCTAGCTCTTTATTTAATTACCATGGCAAAAGGCTCTAACGCCCAGGGTACATGCCCTGCATTTTTGCATCAATGTATTATTGTTAATATAACCACTACTACTTGTAAAAGAATCAATTGAATTAAAAATAATGTCATCTAAAATCACTACTGCCCTAAAAAGGAACATCAGGAAAGACATAGAGAACAGAGATATTACTAAAAAAAAAGAATGCCAACAGTCATCATGACTAAACTTCATTGTATTGCACTAAAGACTAACTGCATGCCAAGCCAAAAGTTTAACTCTCCAGGGTCCTCCATACTAGATCTTTCCTGACCTGGCTCTCATTATGCAAAAAAGGGGTTAGTGGAGCCTCAGTTACGAGTCTCAATACACAGGAATAGCCAGATATCCCTCCAAAGAAGGAAAGCCTGTTGCCAAGGGGTGCCTCCCAGTTGGGAGTTCACCAAACCACCCTGATACATAGCCTCTTAAGTCCCACTCGGTTGCGATTATTGGAACATAAATAGGGAAATGTGTGTCAAAGTCTAACTCAGTTGCGAGTATTGCAACATGACAAGGGTTACCAAGGCTAGGTATCCATCCACAGACAGTTGTTTCTGGGTATTTGCCCCTCATCTGTGTGGAGCAGGATTCTGGCTACCAGCGGCAATGAAAACTAGACCAACAAAACACAGCAATCACTGAGCTCAAGGAGATCAGTGACAAAAAATCCAATAGAGTACTCACTGAAGAGTCTCCACTGATGCATTGCCCCCTATAATTTTAAATATGCAAAAAAGGGGTCAGTGGAGTCTCAAAACACAGGAATAGCCAGATAGCATAGCAGGGATCAGTGTTATCTGTGATCTTCTGTGGCAGACTCTCAGAAGATTGAAGACCTGACTGCACGGAGGAAAGTAAGAGACCTCCAGCAGTCAGGCCATGCAATCGGGAACACCGCAGACACTCTGTGGGGGTCCCTATCGGTAAGTGTCCAGAGATGCTCCAGTCGCTTAAACTTAAATGCCGGCGGTTCTGACCCACCCGAACTATTGGTACCACCTACAGAAAGGGGATATGACCCAAGGAAGATGCAATGGCTGTGAAGGTGCTTAGCGAATAATTACTGAGTCCAGTTAAAATAAATAAACTCTTCTATACTGCATGAAGTGTTAATACTGTACAGTGATATACAGTACAATCTTGACTTAATAATATACTTTAACCTTTAGTGACACGACTTGTGCTGAGAGCTTAAAGGGGTACCCCAGCGAAAAGCTTTTTCCCAGTAATTGAAACACATTACAAAGTTATATAATATATACTTTAATCACCTATCTGCCCCCCTTCCCTATCTTTTCCCCCATCAACCCCCCACCAGGAAGTGAAGTAAACTCATTCTTACCTAATGACTGTTGACCCCAGGCTGCTCTCTGGCAGCCATTTTGTGACAATGACATCATCAAGAGGGAGGCGGGTCTTAGCCCTGTTAACCCCTAGACGACCCTGGGCATACCTGTACGCCCTGGCGTCGCTAGGGGAGTTCAGAGGGGGGCCGATCGCCGTGCCCGCTAATTAGCTTTTTAAATGTAGCTGTCAAAGTTGAAAGCTGCATTTAAAAAGCAGTTTTTACCATTCCCTGGTGTCTAGTGGGGGGGATCGCCCCCTCCCCGCGCGCGTGCGACATGGTCGCGGAGGAGCGATCCCCGCATCTCATATTGGCTAGGGTCGGCGCCGTGACGGCGCTGATCCCGGCTCGGCATTCCATTGTTTTCGGTCTGTTCAGCCTGTCATTGCAAAGTACAAATAGTGGTGCAAATAATAAGGGCTCATGGTGAACAAATGCAAGTGCTATGGCCTTTTAAGCACAAGGAGGAAAAAGCGAAAACGCAAAAATTTAAATTGGCCTGGTCCTCTTAGGGTTAAGCCTTTGTCAGATGACTCAGGTTGCTCAGCTCTGATTGGCTGAGCAAGATGTAAGCCATCTAACAGTTTTACAGAGTCAGTTAGACATCACAGGAGACAAAGTGCATCATGGGAAAGCCCAAACCAGGAAGCAAAGAAAAAATGAAGACACCAACTGGAGCTTCAGGGACCTGCAAACAACGGGAAATTCAAACGGAGACAGACTAAGGAGGGATAGTAAGTAGGAAAGCTATGTTTATGATTGATTGATTTATTGATTGTTTGTTTTTTTTATCAGCGCCAGAGTACCCCTTGAAGGAGAAGTACAGCTATGCTGACTAAGTTGCGTGCTGAGAGGTAGAAGAGGTTCAGAGAAGTAGAGAGGAGGATGTCATGAGAGTCCCAACCCAATGTAGTACTGTGCTCTGCTGGGCCTTTAGAAGGAGAATAAGCAGAATACCTGAGAGTAGAGAGAATACTTGTGCCCTTGTTTTGACTCTTTGGTTCTTGCACCACCTACTGCCCACCAGTGTCGGGTGACCCATCCTAGAGGGTGACACAAGCCCCAGACCTTGTTACCTGGGATGACGGGAGTGGTCAGAGTTCTCCGATGACACCCGTGCTACAAGATAAAGTATGTAAGTTTCTAGCAACTTTGCTCTATCCGGATCAGTTCCTCTTTCTTCAGGATACTGTCCTGCACTTTTAGACTGGTTCTCGGCATGGGTTGGTGTGATCCCTGACTTGCCCTCTCTACGTGTGCGTTCAGCATAGTGTATAGAAGAGCTGCTTTCAAGAAAAGAGTTTTAAGGTGTCCCCTGGGTGTCTGTTCACTACCAAAGCAAGACACACTAAGGTGTGGCTACACTTCCTCTCCCCATGTGACTATCTCCGACAGCATCTGCAACCTGTTCTGTGAGTGGGTGAGAAGAGAGTGCAAGAGAAAGAGAAGAATAGAGATAGTAAGAAAAAAAGAAAGAGCTCCCATTGGTGCACAGGTCCTAGAAACAATAACCCTTTAGTTACCTACAGCTGTGCAATACTTAGGTACACAATATACATACTAGCGACATCTAATGGCAAAACTTAGGTACTACTTCATTACCACTTTTACTTTTAAAGTACAGACTTTTGCGAGGGGTGTAAAGACAAGAAACACCCAAGGTGGGACATCACACTGGCACAGATCATGTGACTGAGGCTAAAAACACAATAAGTGATCTAAATAGAAGTGTATGTAGAATATACAGCACCCACAGATGTCACTGCAATGCTAGTTTATTAAAAAGGAAATCCCAGACAACCCCTTTAAGTATACTAATTGCTCTCTGCTTATCACACTTTTCATAATTATTGCTCAGCATTTTTGTGTAATTTGGGTAATGTTTCTCATTTTCAATGCTTACCATTCTCGTTGTAGTTGTATTTTTACTTAGAAAATTATTTAAAAAAAAAATGGTTGTAAAAAAGGGGGAAGGTTTCAATTGTCCTGGGACTTTTGGATGTATTACATTCAACACGGTACTTAGGCTTGCTTCACACTGCCTTAAAACCCTGGAAAAACACCATGACGTTTGTTGTTTTTTTTTACAAAAATGCCAGCGGCCAGATGTTAGCTGGAGGTCAATGGGAGTTTATCATCTGCCTTACACGCATTGCTTTTTTTGGTGTGGCATTTTTCTCTCCTTTCTGGCTATTTTCTCCTTTAAGGCTATTTGGCAGTTTTTCCAAAACACAGCATTCTGAGGGTGTGGCATTTTTATTTGTAAACTGTGGCTTTTTTCCCGCCATAGACTTTAATGGAATTGTTCTGGTTTTCTAAAAAAAAAATTACATTGTTGTGCGTATGATGTTTTTTCCTAGCATTTTTGTCACCTTTTCTGGTCCAATATCTAGGTCATGTGATGACAGAAAAAAAAAATCAGCACACAAAAACACATAAACCACAAAAAAGATCATTCACATATAAAGTCAAAAACACAAATGCATGGAAAAATGCATTGTCAGTTTTTCTGGTGTTTTTTTTTTTTTTTTTTGGAGGCTTGAAAACAGTCACACAAAAAGGGATGTGTGAGGGCACCCTTAAAGAGTATTGGAGATTTTTTTTCCAGAGACAGATGACTCTTGTCCCCAGTTCAGGTGTGGGTTGCAATTAAGCTCTATTCACCTCAGTGGAACAGAGTTGAAAAACCACATCCACAAGAGTCTAGGGGGGGGAATTTTACCCAACTGGTGTAAAGTAGCATTGTCTTAGTTGCCCCTGGCAACCAATCAGATTCCACCCTTCATTTTTCAAAGAATCTGTGGGGAATGAAAAGTGGAATCTGATTGGTTGCTAGGGGCAACTAAGACTATTCTATTTTACACCAGTTTGATAACTCTCCCCTTAGATATCTCCTTTAAAGTGACTCTGTACCCACAATCTGACCCCCCAAACCACTTGTACCTTCAGATAGCTGCTTTTAATCCAAGATCTGTCCTGCGGTCCGTTCGGCAGGTGATGCAGTTATTGTCATAAAAAATAAATTTTAAAATTGCAGCCCCGTGCCCTAGGATCGTATCTGTGCACCACCCCCTCCATCCCTCCTGCCCACCCTCTTCATCATTAGGAATGCCACTGGAACATTTACTCCTGTTTGAACATTGCACAGGTGTCTTAATGATCCAGCCCATGTGCTGTGGTAACACAGGTAGTGAATAGGAGGCAAACTGCCTGGAGCATTCCTAATGATGAGGAGGGTGGGGAGGAGGGACGGAGGGGGGGGTGCAAAGTTAGGGCACGGAGCTGCAATTTTAAAAGTAATTTTTTTTATGACAATACCTGCATCACCTGCCAAACGGACCGCAGGACAGATCTTGGATTAAAAGTAGCTATCCGAAGGTACAAGCGGTTTGGGGGGTCAGATTGTGGGTACAGAGTTGCTTTAAGGACTGTTCCAAGCATTCTCTTTTGAGCCCCTGCCATGTACCCATAAAGCTGATAATGACCACACGTGGGATATTTCTGTTCTCCTGAGAACCAGCATAACAATTTATTCTTCTTTATTTCAGAGAACTGTGTATGAGATGTGTAGCACACTGGGGCACATATAGAATATTTCTACAAACTGCAGAATTAAGATAGTAAAAAAAATATTAAAATAGAAAGTCTGTAAAGAAAAAAAACTATATATATATATATATATATATATATATATATATATATATATATATATATATATATAAAAACATCAAAAGATGAACATTTAAAATGTCACCGTCCATTTTGTTTTAATTTCTGTGGAACTTCTATAGTGTTTGTAAATTTTGTTTTAAATGAGAGGGGTGCAGTTTCTAAATAGGGTTGTTTATCAGGGATCTCATATATAGGAGCAGCTGGTGGATCAGTAAGTATGACTACATTTATTCTGAGTATTTTTTTTATTGAAAAGCCAGGCAACCCCTTCGAATGGTAATATCATGTAGCAGCCTTCAGGAAGACTTCACCATTATATTGGATGTATACAGTTAGCAATGAACGTAATGAAAAGTATAAAAAATTGTACATGGTAACTTCCCCCTATTGGTGCCTTCAGGTAAATGCTATAACTGTGTGACCGTGTATTTTATACCGAATAATTCACTTTGTTGCTTTGCCCAGATAAACATTAGGATCAAATGATTCCTATTAGAAGACATCGTGGTGTAGAGTAACAGAGTAAATATTGCAGCACAATACTTATCCTTGTCAAGGGGAAAGAACACAAGGAAGCTGCATCTGCAAAACTTGGGCGTGGTAGACATGATAGTCTAATACAGTATATGGTCACTTTGTATTTTCTATATAGACCACTTATCAATAGTAATTACAGTGCAGGAGAGGTAATGTGTGGGTCCTCTGAATAGTGTTGAGCGGACTTGCCGAACTGTTCGGGTTTGAAAACCTTCTCCAAACATGAAAGCTCTGCATTTGACTCACAGCAGCTGGAGAGGTTGGGCTGCCAGAAAAACATGGATAGAGCCTACAGCTGTATCCATGTTTTTTTTTAAAAAACTGCCTAAAGCGGCATCCCACTTCTCCAGCTGAAATTAGTCAAGTGCAGAGCACTTGAGTTCGGAGAACATTGCAGAACCCGAAGAGTTTGGCAAGTCCGCTCAACACTACCTCTGATACCTATGGAGAGATGTTTGTACAGGACAGCCTATATCAGCATTGTAGCCAACTCACTTCATCCCTTAATGGGGTTATCCAGCGCTACAAAAACATGGTCACTTTTCCCCTCTTTTGTCTCCAGATTGGGTGGGGTTTGGAACTCAGTTCCATTGAAGTAAATGGAGCTTAACTGCAAACCACACCTGAACTGGAGAAGAGAGGGGGAAAAGTGGACAGGTTTTTGTAGCGCTGGATAACCCCTTTAATGGCAGCTGTTTACCATATGGCAGAAGGACAATACACCATGCTACAAAGGTTGAATAGTCATGGGTTGGTTCTAGGAACATTGTAAAGGGTTTTCTTTGCTTCCCTGGCCATCACAACCCCCATTTCTCAATCCTATAGAGGATCTGTGGTATGAGGTAGCATGTGTTATTCAGTACTTCTATCTAATATGTGGACAACCACACATTGCTGTAGTTCCTAAGGCCAAGGAAGTTCCAACGTGACACTAGAAAGGGGATCTCGAAAGGGACAGTTAATTGTGTTTTAACCAGCATGATGATATAATGCTTTCTATGACTTTCGTCACCCCATTGTCTCCCTGCATGTTTACATCCTGGAATAAAAAGGAAAGGAACCTTTGTCAACAGGACCACATTTGTACAAGTGTACAGTGGGTGTGTAGATAGATGTATATGGGTCTAACATGGCAATTGTAATATATCTGTATTCATTTCCGTACCCGTGTCTCCATCACATGACCAAGACATCCTTTATCTACTAGAACTATACAATGAATTTCCCAACTGAATAACACCAGCAGATATCTTCAATAACTTTTGGCCGACAGGTATCTTTTTTCTCTCCACACATATAAATGATCAGCCCAACCAAATGTTCATGTATTTATATAGGGAGAGGTAAGCTGCAGCTAGACTGCTGTGGTGCCAGCTTATGCCTTTGATAACAGATCTGGTGCTAATAATAATGTTTATATATATATGACCTACCAGTTCCACAGCTATTTATAATGCTACACGTACATAAAGTGAAAATCTGTCAGGCCTGATGATCGTTCTTTAAAAATCATGACACTGCTGAGACCCACTGTGATCAGGAGTTATAGCCAGTTAGGGGCTGAGCAGAACGTCAGGGAGCTGGGAGCCACAGAAGCTGCCTGTCTGTATTAGGCGGGCAGTGGTGAGTAAAGGGGGGTGGGGTTTACATACTCGAAGCGGAATGCAAAATCTGTGGCAAGTATGTAAACCCATACAAAATGACAGGACACAGAATCGCAGCGGATTCGAAATCGACTGGGATCTGCAATGCGTGAACCCAACCTAACACATTGGAACACAATGGAAAACAATAATGATGATGATGAATAATGATATGATGATACTTACAGCCATAATACCACAATAGTGACACTAATTATATATATATTTATTTATTTTTTTTTTTATTTTTTTTTTACAGGCAGCTGAAAAAAATAGCCCTTAATTTATGGAATGTCTGGAAAGTTACAGACTGTTGGCAACCCTTCAAATTTCCATTGTTCACCTGCATAAAATGTAGTAACATCCTGGAAAGCATCTTTGTAGACAAATCTACATTTGTACATGTGTACGTTTTTGTAGATTTACATGTAGATGGAAAGATGTACAGTTATAGATAAATATGGTTAGAAGAAGATAGATAGAAGAAACCTTCACATTGAGAATGCAACATCACAATTAAGGAACTCACAAAATGAATAGACATGTTTATAATATGCAAGTGATAAAAAATGGAAACAAAATATTTTAAACCACCCTGGTTTACTTAGTACTGAGGATGAGTGCCGCACAGATATACAAGCACTTACATACCTAATGGTTGTCTGAGGAGTGTTCTGCCACGCCGCCATGCACTTGCCACGCATTACAGTCACCAACCAATGAAGAGTCAGAATTGTTCAACAGGACAGAAGTCTGCTGATGCTGCCATCATAGCACAGTGAGGGCACATTAGCATGAGCAATATATGTCTTGTTGTTGTCGTCATGTTGAAAAATGGCTCCTGGGATACTTTAGACATACTGTATGATCATACCGATGGTTTCATGACTAAATCAATGTAACTCTAAGCTATTCGCGTACCTAGTATGAAAACAAGAGAGGCCTGGCTACTGTACATTATGCCACCCCCCATACCATAATCTCAGGAGTAGAACCAGTCTCATTCCATTGTGGAGGTCTTTTTATAGATTTGCTCATGCGGCCACCAGTCTAATCTCTGACTATCACTGTATCCAAGACAAAAATAAGACTCATCCCTGAAGATTTCAGTCATTCAAGCTTCTATCTTCCTCAGCACCATGATAAGGTGGAATGAGGTCAATGGAACACCTGTAGCTGGATGTCTGGCTCATTGATTATTTTGTGCAAGCACCTAATGCTGGTTTGTGTAGACACTATTAAATTCCCTAGGCCTGGTATGTGTAATACAACTGACTTCACCCACTGAAGAAAATGGATCACTACAAGCCATTGTTCTAACCTGGCAATCCACCTCTGCAGGGGTTTGCCTCTGGGCACCTCTTGCTGTTGTTCCAGGGGGTCATTGGTGCTCCAACCATTGGGACATGCAACAGTGCTGACATCTTGGCCTTCCACTGGTAGTAAACATTAAGTAATCCAATTGAATGACAGAAATCAGATTTTGAATATCATAAACAATTGATACACAAAAGTAACACTGGAACACCTTTAAATTAAAGGGTTTTCTCCATAAATAACAGCTGGTGCAGCTCTCAACAGCAAAGGAACAGCCAAGCAGACCTGGCATTTCCTCTATTTGATTAGCTGAAAGTAATATGGCTGTCATGAGGTCCCTTAGAGCCGGGAGGCGACCCCCAACCTCCCACTCTATTAAGTCCATATGCTCAAACAGAGCACATCGAAAGAGCTTGTCCTAAAGAGGTCTTAGTTGATTGTCGAAATGTCAACATGTTAATTGCCGGAAGACGAACACTCAGCACCCCAGCCAATCACCCGTCTCGTGCACCCACGAATCCACACACAGTTGGCTTGATTCCGGGGTCCCTGCGGCCTGTGGTTCCAGCCGTGAAACTTGCTGTGTCCCTGCTGCCTGTGGTTCCAGCTGTGTGTCCTGCAGTGTCCCAGCTTGCCTACGTGTCTCTTCATGGTAATACAGCTTTGGTGACCTAGGAGAGGTCACTGGCAGGAGTGCAAGGACTTGGACCTCCACTGATCTGATATTGGTGGTCTAGGGACAGCCATCAATATTAAAAATTAAATGATCCCATTAAGCTTTGTGAATTACAAGGTGTAAATGGAAAGTTCCCCCAGTGCACCAAACTGCCTAATATACACGTTGATGAAAGTGAAGATTTAGCGAAAAAAGGCGCCGAGGTAAGAAAATAATTTCCATTCTCAGTGTCCCATGTGCTATGGGAAAATAATAGCAAGTTAGAGACTTGTAACCTGTTAGTATCCCTTTAAGAATCTTGCTTTGATCTTTGGGCTACTGGAGTAATGTTTCTGTTCTTTCCTTCAATGCACAGAGGTCTGTTTTCACATCCAGTTTTCATGACAATATTTCATATTCATAGTGTGAGATTGTACAAAGGGCAATAAATTTCAGTTTCACAAATACACTGTCTGTTTTATTCCAATTAGTTTGATTTACCATATGCTTTGTTACAGGTCATGGGTATAGTTCGGGTCAGTGCCTGCAGTTGGTTGTCTAAGTGGTGCAGCAATACTGAGCATTATATAACCTGAAAGAGAAGTACAGTTGAGAAGCAGTCTCTGTCTTTTCTCCTGGGTCTCCAGCTGATTATGACAGATGACAGACAACAGATGCAGCTACCCTGCTCCTACATGATGACACGATCATTAAACCCACACAGTACATTTACAATAGCATGACATAGCCCAAATCCATGCAGTGTACATCTATGGTGTATTGTCCCTAACTTGCAAAATCAGATTAACATTGCTTGCAACTTATGGAAAAGTTGAGGACATTTTCAGACAATTCCATTCAACAAATTGAATTGGTCCTTTGAAATGTTCAGGTCCAGATGTGCAACTGTTGTTGCCAATAGATTGCATGGCATCTACATAACATCAACACGTCTACCCCATAAAAAGTACTGTATTTTCCGGCGTATAAGAAGACTTTTTAACCTGAAAAATCTTCTTAAAAGTCAGGGGTCGTCTTATACGCGGGAAAATACGGTAATTGTCCTAATCACTCATTGGCATCCTATCCTCAAAACACCAAAGTACTATAGAAACAATAATGCCCTTATTACGGTTCTTATTATCTTAGGATAGGTATATGTTTATCCCGGGCATGGTTACATTGTAGGGCTATGTTCACATTGTGTTAAAAAACAGAAAAGGCTTTTGTTTTTAAAATAATGTTTGTTATTACATTATAATTAGAATTTAAATCAATAGAATGCATTAAAGTCAATGAAATGATGGCTGCCCAATGCACAAAGTGTATTAAATAATAAACATTGTTTGCCTTGACATCAAATTAATGTTTATGATAATTATTGATGGACATTTTTTGCAAACAACGGACGTAATTTAAGTTGTTTACACACCTTCAAAAAGAACCACACCCAAAAGGGCCTGAATCTGAATAATGTACCAAAAGCCTTCATTGTAATGACAGGTGCCAAAAACACGAAATGACCAATGTCATATAGATGTCATTTTGAGAGAAAAAATCAGGAGGAAAAAACGTCATGTAAACATACCCAATTACTGTGGACTCACCTACCACATCTGCTGGATGTTTGTTCCAAGCATCTACTACTCTTTCAGTACAGTAATATTTTCTCATGTTGCTTCTGATATTTCCCCCAACTAACCTCAGATTGTGATACCTTGTTCTTGTGTTCAGTTACTTAATAACACTTTCAGGACCGGGGTAATTTTTGCCTTAAAGGGAACCACAGCTGTGCTCATATGGTTCCCTGCTGCTCCCCAAAGCTACCAGTCACGTCTGCGGAGGTAGCGCGAGGCCGGGAGAGGTGCAGCAACTAGTCATCTGGGCTGGGAGCCCCCTGTGACTATTCACGGCTCTCTGCCTGTCAGTGTGCAGTGCGGGAATGATTAAAAGGCAAGAAGACGACCGGTTCGTGACATATTATACTTGTAAAAATGTTCACATTTCATGAAAACTATTGCTATTTTTTTCAGGTCAGTATTTACATGTACATGAACGTCCATTTCTCTAACAGATCTAATTTTGTCAGCCAATCCATTCTGCAAAAAAGTAGGATCTGCACTCATAAAGTCCATTAATGTGGAACGGAGGATCCAATAGAAGTCAATGGGTCTTTTTTAGCATGCCTTTACAAAGAGAGATTTATCTGACAGATTTTTTAACCCAAAGCTAGAAATTGGATTTGAAAAGAGGGGAAATCTCAGCCTTTCCTTTATGACCTTTAAGGAAAGAAAAAGGGCCTGCAATCCTTCTGGGTGCTAGCTTATTTCTCAAAATGTCATATACAACACAGGGCCGCTTCTGCCATGAGGCGAGGTGAGGACTTTGCCTCAGGCGGCAGAATATTGATTCTCTAAGGGGTCGGCAACTGGGCCATGTCATGTAAGTGAAGACAGTCTGACTAGGCTGACCATCTCACTTGCTGTTTCTGGTCTGAGCCATCTGGAGGGGCAGCCGACACTGGGTCTATGTGTCCTCCTCTATTCCTGTCAAACCCATCCCACCCACTACATATCTGGGTAAACAGCACTGCTAAAACGGCCAAGCAACTGCCGCAAGTGCACATGAGGCAAGGACTGCTCTTCATTGCACACAGTGGGCTGCTCAGTCCTTGTTTTTATAAACACGCTGCAGCAGCTCCTGGGACCCCTCCTAGTCCAGCATGCATATTCCTGAGGCATCGGGATGAGCTTCATGATGCAGAGCAGAGTGCTGGATTCTCCCTCCCCCCCTTACCGACCTGGCTGCTGTAGTCCTCCTCCTCCTCATGGCTGGGGCTGCTGCTCCTGAGATGGCCGGACTGGTGAGTTTTTATGAAGTCCTGAATGATGGGGCCAGGGAGGTCATAGTGCAAGGTGCCTGGCTCATTTTAAGAGGGCATAATGTGTGTGGCATTCATTTTTAGCAGCCCAGTATAATTCACTATAACACTCAGAGCACATATATGTGTCACTCTTCAGAGGGTCCAGCATGTGGCTCAGTTCAGGAGGCACATTGTGTGTGTGTGTGTGTGTGTGGCACTATTATAATCAGGAAGTACAGCATGTGGCAGCATTATATTCAGGGGGCACAGATTGTGACATTATTATATTCAGGGAACATGATGTGGGGCAGCATTATATTTAGGAGTGCAGCATTTGTCACTATTATATTCAGGAGCAGGGCCGGCTCCAGCTTTTTGTGGGCCCTCGGGCGACAGAGCCTCGGCGGGCCCCTTTCAGGAGCAAATCATGGAGAGACAGGTGAGGAAAGATTTGCAGCAAAAGAAACATGCGGCTGCTGCATATCTTTCTCCTCCTGTATCTCCTGATCTCTCCTGCATGCAGCTCCTGCTGTGTGTGTGTGTGTGTGTATGTGTATATATACAAGCGCACACACACAGAGCAGGAGCTGTATACAGGAGAACTAGCAGCACCAGCATGATATATATATATATATATATATATATATATACATATATATATATATAAACATGGTGAGACCCCTAGTTCTCCTATATACAGGTCCTGCAGTGATATACAGTGTGTATATATATATATATATATATATATATATATATACATACACACTGAACATCACTGCAGGACCTGTATATAGGAGAACTAGGGGTCTCACCAGGTTTATATGATAGAGACAGAGAGACAGAGAGAGATAGAAGATAGATAGATAGATAGATAGATAGATAGATAGATAGATAGATAGATAGATAGATAGGAGATAGATAGATAGATAGATAGATAGATAGATAGATAGATACAGATATCTAGTTGTTTTGTGTATAGAGGTCCTGCTGTAACATATATATATCCTGCTGTAATAGATATATATATATATTACAGCAGGACCTCTATACACAAAACAACTAGAAACCAGCACATACAGAACACTTAGTTTGCAGAGCCTACCGTGCTGCCCTCTATCAGGTCAGGTGTCCGATCACATGACCCGTGACATCATCAAAGGTCCTACACACTCAAAGGTCCTTTCCTACTCGGCTGTAGGGAAGATTTGTGAAGGAAGACAGGTGCCCGGGGGCCCCAGTATGTATCAGCGTGGCCCCTAACTGTCACATGCGGCCTCTAGGGGCCCAGTCCCCTTTGTTACTACACTTTTTTTTCTTTTTTACTAACAAAAAAATGTAGTAACAAACGGGAGTGGGCCCCTAGAGGAGCTGTGGGCCCCGGCATTTGCCCTAGTTAGCCGGGTGCTGACGCCGGCCCTGTTCAGGAGGCACAGTGTGTGACACTGTTCTGATGGGGCAGTGTGGGTACTGGGGGGTGCCATATCAGGTTTCGCCTCAGGCAGCAGAAAACCTAGAATCGGCCCTGATACAACCTCCTTCCTCAGTTATAAAAATGTAGCATTTTCCACCCATTTACATAAACTTTAAATTCCGGCACACCAAATCCAAAGCAAAAATCACTGTAAATCGAACTAGAACTTTCTTTGTCTGGATAAATTTCCAGCCAGGGGAACATTCTCGCTCGCTAACTGTACTGGGCTCAGCGCTTTTTGCAACCAACTCTCTTGTACTGAGCGTTTGCTGGCCAGCTACTTTCCTGAAGCACCTGGGCATGGGGTGCGTCCTAGCACATCCACGCTGATAATGTCAGTTACTTGCCCATTGACATTGGACCAACAAAACACAGCAATCACTAAGCTCAGTGAAAAAATTCCAATAAAGTACTCAATGAAGTCTTCATTGATGTCCCCTAAAAATGTAAATATGCCAAAAAAGGAGTTGCGAGTCTCAAAACACGGGAATAGCCAGATATCCCTAGCTTGTTGCTAAGGGGTGCCTCCAGATGGGGAGATCACCAAACCACCCTGATAGGTAGTCCCTTAAGTCCCACTCGGTTGTGAGTATTGAAGTATTGAAATATAAATAGGGAAATACCAGTGTTATTAATAAAATGCTATATATATATATATATATATATATATATATATATACACACACACACATACATACACACACTTTGGTATGCTTACACCTACAGTATACACTTTTGTATGCTTACCCCTATATACTGTGTATGCTTGCACCAATATACCTTGCCTGCTAAAGACACCACCTGAGACTACACCCAAGATGTTTTCATCTACGTCCAAGAGGAAGAGCGCCCATATGAAGAAACAACCAATCCTGAAGTGACCAGTCCACTATGGAATGTTTGTGTACACTGACCCAGCCACCTATAGAAACAATTGTAACCCACAACGAAGGAGAGAAGTCTCTTACAGCTGAGCTGGTGTTCATTGTGTAATTCTTCCAGTGTATGCACCAATCTTCACCTATTTGGACGGGGGCAGATATTTGCAGTGGTACACATTAAAGTACTGATCCAAAACACCAGGATGGCCCCTTTTGTATCAAAGTCTAACTTTGTTGCGAGTATTGCGACATAACAAGGGTTTACCAAGGCAGGCATCCATCCACAGAGAGCCGTTTTGGGGTATTTGCCCTTAGTCAGTGTGGAGCAGGATTCTGGTTAACGGGGACAATGGAAAATAGACCAACAAAACACAGCAATCACTGAGCTCAGGGAGATCAGTGAAAAATTCCAATGAAGTACTCAATCATGAGTCTCAGCTGTCTTTGGATGAATGTCTGTCTTGGTAAACCCTTGTCATGTTGCAATACTCGCAACAGAGTAAGACTTTGACACAAAAGGGGCCACCCTGGTGTTTCCCTATTTATGTTCCAATACTCACAACCGAGTGGGACTTAAGGGGCTACCTATCAGTGGTTTGGTGATCTCCCCATCTGGAGGCACCCCTTGGCAACAGGCTAGGGATATCTGGCTATTCCTGTGTTTTGAGACTCGCAACCGAGGCTCCACAGACTGCTTTTTTCCATTGACATTGGGCCTCATTGTAGGTTTCACATTGCTCCTTGTGTAACAGGCAGTTTTTTTCGAAACACAAGGCTAAGCCATAAGCTTATGTTCTTGCTACCCAGTTTTAAGGAAGGGTATACCGCTAACTTCTGACTATATCATCGTAGGTTATCTAACCCATTACAACAAAACTACAGTAAGCCTCTAAAATCGTATCCACTCCACTGTCTGAGGGACGATTGAAACAACTAAATTTAGTTGTTTAAGTCAACTGCCATAAATCTTAGAAACAGTAAGACAACAAACTGGAAGTATTCTTTCCCCAAGCAAAAGAAAGTCATAGCAGCCCAAAAAAAACTTGTTGTGACAATGATGACTATGTTTTTAATGTATAAAACACATAGGAATATTCAAACAGTGATCCCTCAGAAAAAAAACAAGAAAATTATGTGCAACAGAATTAGAGAAATAAGGTATGTATCAAGAAAACCTAGTAACTAGATGGTCCGAACCTGCCGAGGTTTGGGTTTGCGCGAACCCGGACTCATGCCAATGATTCCCGCTCTCTTAAACCTCTGTGGAGAGGGTGGATAAAGCGGGAGGACCGCCTGGAAAACTGGGATACAGCCTATGGCTATGGATGTATCCCGGTTTTCCAGACGGTCCTCCTGCTGTATCCACCCTCTCCACGGAGGTTTAAGACAGTGGGAATCATTGCCGAGAGTCCGGGTTCGTACGAATCCGAACCTCGGCAGGTTCGGACCATCCCTACTAGTAACCCTAAAACAAAGTAATCCCAGAAAGGAACACCTCCAACCAGAGGTCTCACAGGTGAGTTAGAAATTTTCCACAGTTTATGCCTTAAGTATTGTCCTAAGCAGTAACATTTCTTCTATGACAGAATGATGGCTTTCACCCAACTTAATCATTATCGCAATATTGCCACTGACTTAAGTATTCTAAAAGTCGTTGTGCCTGAGTAGTCAAAGCTATATGTAAACTCTATTGCTTTTAGACATCCAAAGCAGACTGACTGGCAGTCAAGAGGAGACTCTCTGCCAGGTAATATTGCTTCTGTGCCAAGGCTGGATTCTGAAGGCCTGATTGTCTAGTTTCAGGGCAAATTTTAGATCTGTGACAGATTTTCAATAACTGTGACATCAGAAAGATACAGTAAGCCCTATGTGAGCCCAGTCAGCGAGTGGGACTTCCAGCACCGGTACCTGTACCAGAATAGGACAATGCGTGCTGGGAGGGCTTCAGCAATGGGAGAGCGCAGGGAAGGTGAGGTTTTTCCATCCTTTGATGTGGGCGGTTTGGATGGCCAAGGGCCCCCCAGGAACTTTAGGCCCCTAGAGGGAGGTGAGTTATAGGGGGACATTTATGAAGGCTTAAAAATGTCCCCACGGCGCAGAGGCCCTGGGGATTTATGCAGCAGTGCAATCCCCCTACATAAATCCTGTGTGCACCGGAGCTTCTCAGTTTGCATGTAGTGAAACCTACGCCACCTCGGTGGAAAAATGTTAAATGCAGTGCACACCGAGGCCGTGCCTCCTCTGCATGCAGCCGCAGCCCCTGTTCTGCCCCTTCCCTTCCCCTCTGGCGCAAGCTGCGGAAAGGGGCCCAATAAGAATGAAATATTCGCAAAATAAGCTTTTGCCAAAAAAATGGACGTGCATTGGGACACTTTAAACCACAATATGGTGCCTATGCCACATAATACATGTCCCCCACAGTGTATATTTGCAACTGATATGGGGCCCACCCTGGTGAAGCATGTCTGCCTTCATGGTACTAGCTACGGCACTACTAGCTACAGCAAACCACCAACCCCACCCCCATGGACAGTGGCTAGAATCAGCACCCTCTCCCCATCCCCCGGACCAGCATACTCCCTCATTGTTCGTTCTCCTGTCTCCCTGGCGCACAAGTGACACCATTCAGGCGCTGGTGAGCGGAGAGAACAAAGGTACGTTATGGGACTATGGGGCTGGGTAAGTATGTGGGGATGGCCGTGAGGGGGCATACAGGATTCATGGGGTCCATACAGCGTTTCTTATTGGCCCCATGAATCCTTGTTAGGCCCCTGAATGTAGGTGTAAACTTATAGTTCACCATCCCAAACAGATACAATAAGTGTAATAATATACCAATAATATCAAATAGAAACCACATAATAAATACATAAATAATTATAAAGATACTACAAAAATAACACAAAGATGCACATCATTTTAAAAAATTATCAATGAAAATCCTCAAATACAAATAATTCATATTATCTGTGGTGTTCAAGTATTTAAAAAGTATGTATTTAAAAACATTGTCTAGGACCCTTGTAAACCATACATATTATTAATAATTAATATCTCATCAGTCCATCAACACTTCCCTATATTCCATGTTCTTCTCATAAATATAGAAATACTGTAATTATAACTTTGACAGTAAAATCTAATTTTCTCATTCCTAATTAAGCATAATGATTGCATAATTGACATAGTAAGCACATATAATAAAACTTTTAGCTAGCAATAAAAAAAATAGCGTACACTGGCCAATGCATAGTCACCAACTGAAAAAAAATAGTGTTATACAATATGCTAATAAGTCACATACATCATTGAGATAAATGGCATCTTCTTAGAGGGCACATTTATTAATTTTAGCTTAGTGAAAATGTTCCAACATTTCTAACTCATGTCAAGAGTCGGAATCCAGGTGAGGATGATAGATCTGTCACCTATTGGGAGGTAATAACTTTTCAAGTAAACTAAATCTGCCATAGCAGAAAATTACCTTCTTTCCCCACAGGGATAAAACTTAATTTTTATTAGAATTATTTATCAAATGAAAGTGTGCTTGTGTATATACAGTGCTATGATTAAAAATAGTCACTTGATAACGTGTCCGTACATTAGAGCAGGCTTGCCGTACTGTACGTTGATTGCAATGTTACAATTATTCACAGGGGATGATCAGTCCTCCTATAATAGATTGATCTGACTTGATATATGAGAATTGTTATGTATTCATTGCAATCTAATTCTGCTACGGCAGATTTAGTTTACTTGCAAAGTTATTACCTCCCAATAGGCGACGGATCTATCATCCTCATTCTATTAGAGAGTTCACCCCTCTCAATCTTGATCCAAGCCCCGAGTAAAGCCGGGTTAAGTTTCTGGAGGCCATCTCAGCAAATGATAGAAAGCTTTCTGTCAAATAAACTAACTGTAGAATCCCTACAAAACGCCACCACACAAGTCTTCTCTCTGTCTGATCTTCCGCTCGATAGTATTGACATAAATACAGCCTTCAAAGAGATACAGAAAACATACAAAAGTTACATAAGATCTTGGTGGGAGATAAGTAGCCTGGAGACATATATCCAACAGACAATAGTCTACAGAGGTCTACGCATCAATTTAAAGCCTAACTCCCACCAAGACGATGCCGAGTTTATGAAAGGCTGGTATGATCTGCTGACCACCAACTCCATCCGAATGCTAGAATATTTACTAGCACATGAGAAAATTGTATTTTCCAGAATCAATACACAACTTGAAGTTCAACTTGAACAGATTAAATCCTTCAACACCAACCCAGAATTTAGCAATTTTTAGACACGACTCCAAAGACATCTGGACATCTTCCAATCTGAGATTAAGGAAAGAAAGCACAGGAAATATATAAGGGACAAAAAAGATTTCGAATCCGGAGACATATACAAAGAAAGTACCAATCAACAGCCAAAAAGATTTTCGTTTTCCGAAGATCAGAGTCAGATCTATCAGGCACAGAAGAGCCTCCTGCCATCAGCAATCCACGTCCCCAAGGCAATCCTAACTTTCAAAGACAAATATTGAGAAATAGACGCTTCCAAAGGAAATTTCCTTATCACAACTACCAGTATCACCAAGCATCCAACATGAAACAATGGACCACAGCACCAACAAGCAATCATTGGGACCATCACCTTCTTCTATTTCGTACAATCCATCCACCTTACACTCCACAGCACAGACTGTCTCCACACCCCTCACTATGGGTCCCCCTCCCTCAGCACAATTTGGCATGGCACCACTTGCCACAACACTACCCACAATGGGCCCTTCATCCACAATTCAATATCAACCACAACAAGGGAATGCAATTCACATCCCACCGATTCAGAATCAGCAATCCTCTCATTTTTTAGGACCAGCGCAATTGAGAGACAGGAGCCAATGGGCCTACAAGCAACGGAGACCATAGTGGACAAACCACAAATACTAAATTTGTCTAAAACTAACCTGAATGATCAAGAAATAAAACTATTAGAAAAAGGATTGACCTTCACTCCCACCCCAAGATTTGATGAATTCACCTGGGTCAAGGATATTTACCTCTTTGCACGTAAATTGGCACTGCATAAGTTTTTTAAAAACAAGCAGCAAAACCCAGGAGTTCTATCGGCCCAAGAAAAGGAAGCCCTTGATGCTTTAGTAGCACTTCAACTCGAAAACGAAACAGGCATAAGTCAGTTCTCAGCCCCAGCATCCAACTTACGACCAAAGTCACTTTTTACTCCACCCTTAGTGACCCTTCATAACATCGACAAATTTGTCAACTTAACATCTAATGACTTGGAAGGATCAATCGACGAATATCCCAACGAAGCTCCAATCTTAGCCAACAAGGAAAAGTAGCTCTCAAGACCCTTATGCAAAATGATAATATAGTCATCAAACCCTCAGATAAAGGGGGCAACTTAGTAATCATAGACACTTCAGAGTACAAAGATATGTGCCTACGACTACTTAAAGATACCATGACATATGAAGTGCTAAAGCAAGATCCACACAAAGTTTACCAATTAGAACTTCGAGGCCTACTAATGGAAGCAAAGGGAGAGGGACTCATAACCGATGCAGAATACAAAACGATGTACAACCCAACCCCTACAATAGCAACGTTCTACTCACTTCCCAAAGTTCACAAACAGAAAATACCAATCCCAGGCCGTCCCATCGTGTCTGGGAATGGGAACCTAACCGAATCTATCAGTCGATATGTTGATCAAATTTTATTTCAGTTTGTCGAAACCCTTCCCTCATTCCTAAAAGACACAACTTCAACAGTAACAAAGCTACAGGATGTAACAGTTACCAGTAATGTCAAACTAGCAAGCCTCGACGTGGAGGCGTTATACACCAGCATCAGACATGAAACCGGTTTGATAGCCATTCAACACTACTTATCAACAAGAGGGACCTCCTTCATTCCCCACAATCGGTTTGTTCTGAAACTACTTGAATTCGTGCTCACATAAACCTTTTCATCTTCAATAGACAATTCTATTTACAAAAAAATGGCACAGTTATGGGCACAAGCTGTGCGCCCACCTACGAAAACCTCTACTTAGGATGGTGGGAGGCGACCCATGTCTTTTCAGAAGAACTACAAGAACATACAGATCACATCATCTTCTGGGGACGTTACATCGATGATATCCTGATGCTTTGGGATGGAGATGTAACGTCCTTTCAAAATTTCGTTAAAATTCTTAACACTAATGACATCAATTGACATTCACTCCTCGAGTGAAATACACAAGGACCAAATCCACTTTCTAGACCTCACAATCGGCAAGGATCAAGATGGTAACATCACCACTGATATTTATAGAAAACCTACAGCCACGACCAGTTTCCTTAACTGTCAAAGCTTTCATCCTGTCCCCCTCAAACAAGGTATACCAGTGGGTCAGTACCTACGTGCCAGGCGGAATTGCTCTACCAAAGATAATTTCATGAAAGAATGAAATACCTTATACCAAAAATTTCGTAGCAGAGGTTATCCCAAGAAAACCCTGCATAGAGCCTTCCACAGAGCGAAACATACAAATAGAGATGAACTTCTTGGACATCAAACAATCAAAAACACCACCAAAAAAATTAGATGCATCAGAACTTATGATGTGGCACATCATGAAATTCGCCAAATTCTAGCCAAATACTGGCCTATCCTTTAGGCAGATCCAGACTTGAAAGCTGGAATTATTACTCACCGATAATTCGTTTTTAATGAGTCCATCATGACAGCACCACCTGTAGAATAATCTCCATAGGTCCTAATAGGAACAGGAAGCACAAGAGGTTATAAAGGGCCCCACCCCTCCATCTCCTCAGTGGTTTACAGATTACTACCAACATAGCACAACATAAATATACATTGCGGGTGGGTAATAAATGGGTGCTGTCATGATGGACTCATGAAAAACGAATTATCAGTGAGTAATAATTCCAGCTTTTCAGAGCGTCCCTCATGACAGCACCACCTGGAGACATACCAGATGCATCCGAACGCCATGTCCTGAGACGCTGTCACATTCAGCTTGTAATGTCTGTAGAACGTATGCGGTGATGATCAAGTTGCCACTCTACAGATCTGCTCTAATGAAGCTGCCGATTTTTCTGCCCAGGAGACAGAGACTGCCCTGGTGGAATGGGCTCTAAGTTTCTCCGGAACCTGTTTACCTGATGACTTGTAGGCTTCTGTTATTGCAGACTTCATCCATCTTGCTATTGAGGCTTTGGAAGCCTTCTTACCTTTATTAGGCCCTTGGAATTGTAATAGTAGGTTGGAATCCTTCCTCCATTCTTTTGTAGCCTCTAGGTAAGTAATGACTGTCCTGTGGACGTCTAAAGAATGAAAATAAGCTTCTCTGTCATTATTTGGTGGATCACAGAAAGAAGGTAGCACAATGTCTTGGGATCTGTGGAAATTCGTTACCACCTTGGGAAGGAAAGACAGATTTAATTTAAGGATGATTTTATCGTCTAAGATGGTCAGGTAAGGGTCTTCCACGGACAACGCCTGGATTTCACAGACTCTCCTTGCTGAGGTAATCGCAATCAAAAATACTGTTTTAAGAGTCAAAAATCTCATTGATAGCTTGTCAATGGGTTCAAAAGGATTTTGGGTTAAGGCTTGTAGAACCAAAGTAAGGTCCCAAGGAGGAGTAAGATTAGTGATTTTTGGCTTCATTCGGGAAATAGCTCGAAAAAATCTCTTAACCCACTTGTGTTCAGAGATGGGGGAATAAAAAAAAACATCCCATTGCGGATACCTGTACCTTTAGGGTACTGAGGGCTAGCCCCTTATCCAAGCCATCTTGCAAAAATTCTAGTACTTGGGGAATGTCTGGGTTAAGAGGATCTGGAGGGGATTCACCACACCAAGTACAGAACTTTTTCCAGTATTTAAGATAAATAGTGGAGGTTACATCTTTTTTACTTTTCAGCATAGAGTCTATGACCTTAGGGGAGAGACCCTTGCGGGCTAAGAAGGACTTTTCAGTAGCCACGCTGCCAGATGGAGTTTAGATGGACTGCTGTTAGGGACTGTAGATGCATAGGGCCTTTTCTGATAGTCTTTGCAAAAGGGAGTGGCGTGTACCTCCCTGATGGTTTAGATGCGTTGTCGCATTGTCCGAATACACTTTAACGTGTTGTCGGCGGAGTTGATGTTCTGCTTGTCTTAAAGCTTCGTATCAAAACCAAAAAAGAAGAAGAGGGGGGAAAAAACCACCCCACTAGCAAAACATGCAGGACCAAAAATCACAAAATATGTATATGCTATTTATCTTTATTTGCATATATAGAAAAATGTATTTACAAAGCAAAAATTTAAAACAGTAAAGGAACTGACACATAAACAGATCTCCAGAACAATGGTGGTGGTAAATTGTACAAAACAATATGTATACAAAGTGCAGAGGTAATAAATTAATTTACACAAACGATACCCTCGATAAAGCAAGTACGCGAAACGCGCGTCGGGTGAGTGGTATGGTGGTCGTTGCACTAAGGACATATGGGTAGTATCTAAATATGCACTTTATGGACTTGTATGCACCTTATATAGCACTATGCATAAATTTAGCTAATTACATGCCCAATGCCCAGTGCTTCGTTTGTGTAAATTAATTTATTACCTCTGCACTTTGTATACATATTGTTTTGTACAATTTACCACCACCATTGTTCTGGGGATCTGTTTATGTGTCAGTTTCTTTACTGTTTTAAATTTTTGCTTTGTAAATACATTTTTCTATATATGCAAATAAAGATAAATAACATATACATATTTTGTGATTTTTGGTCCTGCATGGTTTGCTAGTGGGGTTGTTTTTTCCCCCTCTTCTTCTTTTTTGGTTTTGGTATTTTAGTGTGCATAAGGACCCTAGGATATACATCTATTGGATCCTATATAGGTATATTTAGTTAAAGCTTCGTATGTTGCTCTTAGTTCTCGATAATTGGAGGAACAGAGACTTATCCTCTCCGACCATTGCCCCTGTAGGTACCGGCCTCCTATGTGGGCGCCCCAGCCCTGTTGACTGGCATCTGTGGTTAACGCTGTCACCTGGGGAGGAAACCAGAGAAGACCTTTGGTTAGGTTCTTTTCGTTTACCCACCATTTTAGTGATGTCTTTACTTGACTGGATACTGTAATTTCCGTATCAAGGGAAGACTGAAGCCGATTCCATGATTTTAGGATCTGGGACTGCAATGTCCGAGAGTGGCTTTGACAACAAGGTACTGCCGGGATGCAAGACGTCATTGATCCCAGGACAGACATTGCCTCTCGTATGGTCGTCACTTTTTTCTTGGAGAACTTCCTGAATGTAGGTAGACGTACGTCTGTACGTCTACCTTTGGAGACTCAGCCCATAACTTAGTTATCCCCAGTAGATATAGCCTCTACCTCCGAGTCGGAGTCAGCAATAACCATGCAACTTTTTTTTGGATGGTGGTTGAGGGGAAGGAGGCTTATTTTTAGTTAAGGCAGCAGACACCGAGGCTTTAACCTCTTCGGTGATAGCTTTACGGAGTTCATCCATAACTGAGGTGGACTCCTGCCGCAATATTCTGGCTTACAGGGCTTACATAGTTGTTTTTCATAACCCTCTGGCAGCCTGTCATTGCATATACTACATCTCTTGGATTTAGGCTTCTTAGCTGTTTCCTTGTCTCCCTAGAGAGAGAGAAGGAGAGCTATTACCAGCATGTTTGTAACAAAGTATAGTAAGTGAACCCCTGGCTCAGCTACTTACTGGGTTCGCCGCAGTGGCCTGCTCCACAGATTCAGAGCGGGGAGCGTCCATGATACAAAGAGGGAGAAAATGCAGCACTGGCTTACCTTAAATAAGCAGCAGACCTCAGCTGGGATCTTGGCGCCAAAAATGCCCCCAGCACCTGCCCTCCATCATCCCCATTGCGGCAGGGTTCCGGTGGACGGCGCAATTTTGGAGGCGGCACTTCCGGTCCCAGGGTACCCCGCACGACGCATTGTAATGACGTAGTATGCGGCGTCATGACATGGGACCTGTCCCATGGGATCCTGGGCCGGAAGGAGACCAGGGAAACCACACTCATGGGACCAAGGCCTGGCACGCAGCTCCATGCTGCTTCCCCCGCTGCTTAAACTCATTAAGCATGGCAGCGGGGCAACAATGGGACCAGGAGGCACAGACCTGAAGTCACGCGACCCGGTGCGAGCAACCGAAGAGGAGGGGAGGATCTGGTCGCCTTCGCCCGCCTGGCAGAAAAACCACTGATCCCGCGCCAGCCCCAGGACCAGGAAAAAGAGGTAAACCTCTCTGTGCTTGTGTCCTGTAGGAACAGGAAAACACTGAGGAGGTGGAGGGGTGGGGCCCTTTTTAACCTCTTGCTTCCTGTTCCTATTAGGACCTATGGGGATCAATCTCCAGGTGGTGCTGTCATGAGGGACGCTCTGAAAAGATGTCATTTCAGCTACTCCCACCATCACCTATAGAAGAGGAAAGAATTTAAAAGATCAATTGGTCCACAGTCACTACGTGGAGAAGAGCGACACACCAACCACTTGGCTCAAATCCAATTTGAAAGGATCGTATCCGTGTGGGAGTTGCACGTACTGCAAATACATGCCCAAGATCAAATCATTCACCAATCCTGTTGATAATCACGAATACACGATAAGAGAATTTATCAACTGTCAAACCAAAAGGTATAGTCTATGCCGCAAAGTGCCCTTGCGGCCTCCTGTATGTGGGAAAGACTATCCAGCCTTTCAAAAAACGTATAGGATCTCATCTTAGTAATATCCGGACGAAAACTGAGACGAGTGTAGCACGTCATATAAATGCACAACACGGCGGAAAACCCAAAGGATTAACATTCTGGGGAATTCAACAAATACAGCTCAGCCCAAGAAGAGGAAACCTAGATTTAAAACTTTTACAGGCAGAAGCAAAATGGATCTACCGATTAAAAACTTTATCTCCTGGCGGCCTAAACGAGGGCTTCACATATACCCCATTCTTGTAAACTATTTATGTAGCAAATAAATCTGTATACAGTACTATTTTTAGGTCAAATATTGGTGAACAAGAAGTATTGGTGAAAAACTGGTACTCAACCTCAATTTATCCAATTTATTTAATAACATCTAATTCATTAAATCATGCCTAATTTTACCAGGCAACCTTTTCATACTTGTATTAAATCAAGCAACAGATACACTCACACGGCAGTGAGCCTCTCAAAGTGCGATATCCTGCACAGCATCACCGGTCTCAGTCCGCTTATCTCAAAGTGCAGTGACATGTGCATTGTCAGCAAAACTATATACACTCACACGGCAGTGATTCCGTCAAAGTGTGATATCCTGCGCAGTACCGCGGTCCTAGGTCCGCTCACTTCTAAGTACATAGTCATGCGCTCTGCTAGCAATACTAGTTCAGCCCTGAGGCTAAGTCTAAATACATGCGCACAGCACTCCCTTCCGGATTTTTGGGACTAAGTCCAAAGACATGCGCACAGCGCCAATTCACCAAAGTTTTCTCTAAGTGTTCTGACATGCGCAATAGTCCACTGCACGTCAAAATAGTAAGAAGGCGGTCCTAAAATCTGGTGCCCTTTTCAAACTATGAACGTTGCTTCTGAGCCCCAATCAGAAACGCAACACCACTTTGCCTCTCAAGCCTCGCTGCCAGTGTACAATGTTATAGGTTCACCATTGATGACTGGGGGTGAAGTCCCGTTACAGATGGCATATAAGCCACACATAGCTCCACCCCCTCCCAGTGCCTCCTTTGAGAAAGCCAGAGTATACTGGCGAAACTAGTTAGGCATGGAATTTTAATATTAGTTAACTTGTTATTATTTAGTCCAACCAATATTATGTGCAGCTTGTGAAACTGACAAATAGAAAAGCAGGCATAGCCGTTCTGGGGGTGAGGTCCGCACTCCCAAGGCCACGGTGCACGCTGCCATTGGACCGATACAGTGGGACCATCACTGAGAACTGTGGGGGACATGCTTCACATATTCTACACGGCAGGCTGCGTATGCTGCCAATGATTGATGCATGCCCGCACAGTTACATTTAAAATACAGCAACGCGATCCCAGCGTAAATCTAACTCGCGTCTTCCCAGACTAAGTCTTGATTTATCTATTCAACAATATCCGATACTAATAGTCTCTGAGGATATAATACACAATCAGTAAAACCAGCAGTCACGTCGCATGTGCTGTGATACTATCGCTACTTTATCAACAGTTATTTACAAATAAGCTCTCAGGAAATTATGCATGATTAGCCGGCAATCTAGCTTTTCCCATCTGCTTCATAGCACCATTACTGATTAGTGTTAAATAGCGAGCTGGATTAAATTGCAATGAATACATAACAATTCTCATATATCAAGTCAGATCAATCTATCATAGGAGGACTGATCATCCCCTGTGAATAATTGTAACATTGCAATCAACGTACAGTATGGCATGCCTGCTCTAATGTACAGACACATGATATCAAGTGACTATTTTTAATCATAGCACTGTATATACACAAGCACACTTTCATTTTGATAAATAATTCTAATAAGAGTCGGAATCCACGCGGATAAGTCTCCACCGGCTCCATAGACACCATTCTATGGCCGGGCGGATTCCGACATCCGCCAAAAGAAATGACATGCCAATTCTTTCAATGGATAGTGTAATCGGCCCAGCCACAGAATGGAGTCTATGGCATGGGTGGAGATGCCCGCCACTGTGAGTGGGTACGAGCAACGGAATCCGCAGCATCTTATGCACACAGATTCCGTTGTGTGAGGCGACTGGGCATATAAGACAACCCCAGACTTTCAGGGGTTCACCTTATACAACGGAAAATGTTAACCTCTGCTTGACATCAGCCCTGCTGCGGTCAGGCAGTGGTTAACTGCAGCTAAATTTAAAAAAAAAATTAGATGCTCAGCTGCCAGGAGAGCTTTGAAAGAATGACAGAGGCTTCGGGTACTTCCAGAGCCTCTGTTAGTCTCCCAAAGCTCTCCTGGCAGCCAAGTGTCTCCGAGCTCCTCTGATGAGATGCTCGGCTGCCCGGGAGAGATTTGGGGATCCCCGGCGCAGTCAGTGTACGTCACACTGCCTGCCCTGGGAACGGGCCAGGAGATGCATGGAGGCCGGGACCCAGGTACCTTAACTGTTTGTTTGTTTTTTTATAGTAATCGCCCCATACGGTGGGGATGCGGCCATTTTTTAAGTCCCCCACCGCATTGGGTGACCATACCCAGTGTACAAGACGACCCTCGACTTCTAAGAACATTTTTCAGGGTTAAAAAGTCGCCTTGTACGCCGGAAAATACGATAGTTGTTTATGTATAATCTACTAATAACTTAAGTTTAGTGGGTGTTTTGGAGGTGACAGAGTCCCTTTAAAAGCATGCAGGTTTACTGACGTCAATGATATCTGCTGAGCTTTCAGATAAACAGGGTCATCCATGGTGTCATGAAAAAGCATACATTGGCCTTCAGCTCCATTACCAAGGTAAAGATTGGCAGGCTGACAACCCGTTCTCTTGTGGATATAAGTTCAGGGGCTGTACATGAGGGAAACGGAAGGCACAGAGTGAATGTGGGGGCTGGGGGTGGCACTAAACAATTACTGATATCTATGGAGGGGTGGCTCTGTGTTCAGACTAAATTCATTCAACAGGACAAATGGTTGAGACGTTAGTAGTGGTTATAAGGGGGTCCCTTTTTCCCTTTCATAGCTATTGCTTAGGCAACTGATTAATATTTTTTTCCCACCGATCCAGAGTAAAAAAGGCTGGAAAATAAATTCCTAACACTTAGGCTATGTTCACACTGCGTACGATTCCGGACGCATTTCGTACGCCGCCGTACATGTGCGGCTGAAACTACGGGCATGGGGGGGAAAAAAATCAAAAAAAAATCGACATGCAGCCGGATGTGTAAGAACCGCGAACATACATAGTAGAGTTATGCTTCCCTAGCTTGTTTCGAAGCGATCTGAAACAGGTCATTTACTTGGAAATCTTCTTCCAGCCCAATAAAACTCACAGAACCTTTTGGATCGAAAAAGTTCAATTTGGCTGAAATAAGTACTCCGTACGGGACCGCATGGAAATCCACGCCCGTGAGTTCGTACATTTCCGTCCTCAAACAATGATCGTGTTCATTTTTCCCGGCGGGGTATACGATCCGGCCGTAAGCTCATACGTAGTGTGCACTGTGCGGGCGTATATCGTATACTTTCAAGCGAACGCATCAGCCTCAAATCTACATGCGTATATTCGCGGTTCCCACTACGGCCGGAAAGATACGTAGTGTGAACATAGCCTTATAGTAGATTGGGCCAATTGGAAATGCATTTAAGCAGTCTCTTTAAGGTCTCTGGGTGAAGCTAACTAGTAGAAGCTTTCCTATGTTGTCAAGCGTAGTCAGTAGAGAGCGGCTTACTAGCATCTGTGCTCTACTGCGGAAAAGCCTTTTTATCTCTCCTTCTTAAGGGGGTGACTGTCCTGAATTGGGAATCCATGGCATAGGCAAGATGATACTCCTGTAACTTTGGTTACCCCAGGGATGAGTTCAGAAGTGCATGACTGCTGTAGTCTCTCACACTGGAAAACAGGAACACATGCTGTCTCTTCCTTAGCTAGAATAATGTTGCGTTTACACAGGCAGATTTATCTGACAGATTTTGGAAGCCAAAGTCAGGAATGGACTTGAAAAGACAGGGAATCTCAGTCTTTCCTTTATGACCTGTTCCCTGTTTATAGTCTGTTCCTGGCTTTGGCTTAAAAAAATCTGTCAGATAAATTTCTCTGTGTAAACGCACCATTAGACTACCTCACTAACTAGAAAGTGGTTTGTGAGCGTGTAGCAGGCTAAATCTTCCTCAACTGCAGCTGTGCACAGGGGCAGTGAGACACCTAGTGGCTGGAGTAGGGCACAGCAGCTAACTGCACGAACTAGTTTTACCTGGGTATGTAAAGATAGAAGAACCACCCATAGTGGGACACTACACATGTCCCCTCTCCCTCAGACTGCCCTCTTTGTCCCTTCTCCCTTAGACTTTCTAGCATGCCCCCTTTCCTTCACAGACATATATAAAGATCTAGAGATGGATAGACAGACAGACAGACATCTTGTACAGTTCGGATGGGCTGTTCACTAGCACCAGCGTGTCGGATGGATTCCAAGTTTCACTACTGGGGTAATCTACCCAATCGGTACTGTGTGATGTTTTTGATAGGGATGGAGGATGACCTGTTTTTTTTCTGCCATATTCACTGTTAGGGAGTAGAGTACATGGGTATAAAAGGAAAAGGGAGAGAAAGCCACATGCGCTTCAGGAGTAGAGCTGGAGGGTAGAGTGTGCCGCAGCCACCACTGAGGCTTAAAGGGAATCTGTCAGCTTTAACAGAGAAGTAAATGGAGAAGGCAATACAATACTTTAATAAAAATTTTCTCCGGACTTCTCCTTTAATTCATGTTCAAACTGCAGACACTGTTAGATAGCTGTTAGGTTAAGGAGACACATAGGGGGAGATTTATCAAACATGGTGTAAAGTAAAACTGGCTCAGTTGCCCCTAGCAACCAATTAGATTCCACTTTTCATTCCTCGCAAACGCTTTGGAAAATGAAAGGTGGAATCTGATTGGTTGCTAGGGGCAACTGAGCCAGTTTCACTTTACACCATGTTTGATAAATCTCCCCCATAGTACCTTTCATATATTCAGCTGTGCTTCACATAATGGAATAAATTAACTTCTAATATACTTTAATTCCAGACAATTTTCATGATCTCTTTTTGCTGATGGTGAATAGGAACCCTCTTTATATCCAGTACATACCTAAGCCTAAGAAAGCTGAGAGTTAGGTGTGGTATCCCACCACGGGTGTTGCTCGTAGTTACACCCTTCACCAAAGCCTGTACTTTTTGTGTGTTATTGGTGATGAAGTAGTGATAAAGTTTCGCCACAAGTTGTCGCTATTGTAAGTGTATATACTTAATGGATGCACAGCTGTAGAACTGTAAGGGTTATTGTTTATTAGTATGTCACATGGATCTGTAGACTAATGAGTGTGTTCTCTTCCTCTGTCCTATCACTTCTCTCTTTACTTCTTCTGTATACACTCTTCACCCATACACAGTACACCTTATAGGAGCTGTTGATAGGAAGTCACGAGGGTAGAGGAAGTGTAGAAGCAGTCTTAGTCAGGTTACTGTGTGGTCCAGAAGCAGATATGAACACATGCAGTTAACCTTTTCTTCTTCAGTAACTCCACTCGACACTATGCAGTGTTAAACCCTTCCTTAGAGAGGACCAGTCAGAGATCATTTCAACCCATGCCGTGGACTAGGAGAGTCACAGTGCAGCACAGTATCCACAAAGCAGAAGGCTAGGAACTGATCCGGATAGAGCAAAGTTGCTAGAAGCCTATGAACTCTATCTCGCAGTGCGGGTGTCAGCAGGGAACCCTCAGCATTCCACTCATCCCAGGTAACAAGGTCTGGGGCTTGTGTCATCCACTAGGACGGGTCACCTGACACTGGTAGGGCAATAAGTGGTGCAAAGACCCAAAGGTCAAAACACGGGCACAAGTATTCTCTTCCTTCTCAAGTATTCTTCTACCTCATCCTCCAACATCCCGGCAGAGCACAGTGCTACTTGGGTTGGGACTCTCGTGACATCCTCCTCTTTACTCCTCTGACTCTATACTCCCAGCACAACTCAGTCCACACAACTGTACTACCCTCACTACAAATCTGGATCCTAACTTATTAAGTGCCTTATTGAGTGTGAAGCATCATTTCAAGGCAAAGCTGTATGATTTGCTGTACACCACTGTTTTCAAGTAAACAGCTCTTATTTATGATAGAGACTCTGTGATTCCCCACCCCGCACCAACACAGTGCACAAACACTCCTTGGGTCATCTCCCCTTTCTGTGGACGGCAGTGCCAATAGTCCAGGAGGGTCAACACTCCACTCCGGACAACCGTGACTACAACCCAAGGGACCTCACAACAGCCTAGCAGGTCACTGACCACAGGGGAACGAGGTATAACGGCCCTCTAAAATAAAAGCAGGTGTGCCAGAAAACCTGTGTGCCCAAACTGCACATCATTGGGTCCGGCTACATCTCGGCCAACCACCATAGAACTGGTGTCACACTTTACAATCTGGCAAGTGAACGGCCATACCCTCCAAACCGGGGGGCTTACCACATACCTACAATTTAATCCAGTCTTTTCAAACATGTTGCTTTCAGGTCCAGGAGCCTTTAATTAAATCTCTGCAAGCCACCTTAGGCCGGGTTCACACTATGTAAAAAACACGGCCGTATTTCCTAACAACTCTGGATTTACAGTCTTTATGAGGATCTGTAGTAATCCCTTGTGTTGGAGATTATTCACTGTACAAGAGAAAATTGCAAAGATTAGTGGACAATCAATTAACTAATAGTATTTAGCACTCATAGAAGAATACATTTCATGTAAAAACTACCATTTATATGACACTTGTTTTCCATAGAAATTATATGTAGCTCTGAGAGCAATGGAATTATTGTTACATTATTGAACACATTTAACACCACTCAGATTTAATGTTGCTAGAGAGTTATGTATGTATGTATGTATGTATGTATGTATATATATATATATACACACTGTGTGTGTGTGTGTATATATATATATATATATATATATATATACACACTGTGTGTGTGTGTGTATATATAAATATATATATATATATATATACACACACACACACACACACACACACACAGTATATATATATATACAGTATACATCCCATTTCAATTCACTTCTGGCTTTGGCACAAAAACTGCAGTGGTATTTTTCTAAAAAACAAAAACAAAAAAAACCCAACAGTGTGTGAAACCAGCGTGACTGAGATGGAACACCACTGTGGCTATTGATTAGTTGGGTGGGCAGGCCCTGCTCCATGACTTGTTCTAGAAGCAGCAACAAGCGGTGGACAGTGTGGGACCAGTACGCTGTGGAACAGCTAGATCAGGATGAGTTGTTTTTTAACCAAAGGCGTTATCTATTCTGAAACAATTGATGGTCTATCCTCTGAATAGGATATACCCATAGCTGGGATTTGATCCACAGCTGCTGCAGATTTTGCTATAACTTTATAGTTATTATTTAACAATAAAGCCTACCTACCTATTGTTTTAAAATATTTCTATAACCGTGCATGGTCTGATGGATAAACTCTTTAGAGAGGTGACAAAGTGATTTCAGAGCCTAACAGCAGACATTAAACAGCAGATTGTGAAGAAGTGAGACATCTAGTGGTCAAGACTAGGTAAGGAAGCCATTTTAACTGAACTGAAATGGATCACATAGACATCAAATGCAGGGAAGTAAACATGTGACATATTCTGCTTTTAAATCTGTTGAGGCAACTCCTATAAAAATATCCGCACCCATGTGGATTATCCGCTGTGGGTCTATAATAATGCTCTGGATTTTCTGCTGTGGGTCTATGGCATACCTCCCAACTGTCCTGGATCCGGCAGGACAGTCCAGATTTTGGGATCTGCATACTGCTCCACAACTACAACCCCCAGCATGTCCTGACAGCTGCATACTACTCCCCAACTACAGCCCCTAGCATGTCCTGACAGCTGCATACAGCTCCACAACTACAACCCCAACTGCAGCCCCCAGATGTTGCAAAACTACAACTCCCATTAGGCCTTGATATCTAAAGCTTTGTCCAGGCAGGGCCGCTTCTGCCATGAGACGGAATAAGCTCACCACCGCAATGTCACCCGGCAGTTCCCATGGACCTCCAGGCTGTGGTAAGTGCCCGGGGTTGGCGGGGGCCGCGCTGCGGTGATCCGGTCGCACGCGCAGCGGGGACAGGTGACATGGCTTCCGGGGGGCATGCGGGGACTGGTGATACAACTTCTGGGGGGTGGGGGGGTGCCGCTAGTGAGGGGTGGCCGCCTGAGGTTTGCCTCAGGCAGCAGAGACCCCAGAATCAGCCCTGAGTCCAGGCATGATGGGAATAATAGTTTTTCAACAGCTGGAGGAATTAGTTTGACACAGACAATGCTCTGTGAGCTGCAGCTGGCTGCCTGTTACATGTTATAGCACAAAGAAATAAGGATAAAAGCAGTGGCTTCCCTGGCGCAGTTCGTCTGGACCAGGAGTCTGATGTCTGGATCACTGGGTTTCCTCAATGTTACCGGACACTGATTCCACATTCTGGTGAGAAGAAGTTCTTTATATGGTATTAAGCAACGCGTTTCGAGGAGGTCACCCTCCTCTTCATCAGGCATGTGACATAAGGTCACCTTATGTCACATGCCTGATGAAGACGAGGGTGGCCTCCTCAAAACGAGTAGCTGAATGCAAATAAAGAACTTCTTTTCACCAGAACGTGGAGTCAGTGTCAGGTAACATTGAGGAAACCCAGTGATCCAGACATCAGACTCCTGGTCCAGACGGATTGCGCCAGAGAAGCCACTGCTTTTATGCTTTTTTCTTTGTGTTAATCTTGCTGACGGAACTCCTGGCTGAGTTACCAGAAAGTGGCGGGCTGCAATCCCACTGCAATTTCAAGCTCTGAATAGTGTTGTACCTAATTCAGTATGTCCATATCAGGTGAGCGTGCATACTGTGTACTTGTGTTTGTGGCTCCCTCAGAGTTAATTTTCCTGCACATGCAGCGCTTATTGCTTTTTTCTTTCGTATACCTGTTACATGTTATATATACTGGTACACGGTATACAGCTCAGACTGTACAGCACAGGACTGGATATACCTTCTCTATACTGATACATTGTATACAGGACTGGATTTAGGTTCTCTATACAGGACTGGATATAGGTTCTCCATACTGATACATTGTATACAGGACTGGATATAGGTTCTCTTTACTGATACACTGTATACAGGACTGGATATAGGTTCTCTATACTGACACACTGTATACAGGACTGGATATAGGTTCTCTATACAGCTGACAGCAGGACTCAGAGCACAGGCACTGCACAGCACCTACAAGGGAGAGCTTGCGCCGTGCAGACCAGGGACAAGGAAGATGTCACGTCGGCCGGGGGGAGCGGCTGACGGCAGCACAGGCACAATACCTACAAGGGAGCTTGCTTGGGGACAGGGAATATGTCACAGCGGGCAGGGGCCCCCTAGGACACAAGGGCCCCCTGGCAGCCGCCTACCATGCCCAATGGGTAAGACACCCTGACTACATGGGGGGGGGGGGGCTTCCTACTATCAGGGGGCAGAGAGTTTTAGCTTCTATATGGGGAAGACAGGGGTTCTTCCTACTATATGAGGGAACAGGAGGTGGCTTATCTACTATAAGAGGGCACAGAGGTGGCTTATCTACTATGAGGGCACAGAGGTGGTGTATCTACTATAAGAGGGCACAGAGGTGGCTTATCTACTATATGAGGGCACAGAGGGGCCTAAGTACTATTTGAGGGTCCACAGTAGGCTTAAACCCTACAGGGTGGCATAGAGTGAGCACTGTTACAGTGCAGAGCAATATAGATGGGGACTTTGTATAGATGGTGAGGATAGTGCAAAAGCAAAAAGCCTAAAATATTTGTCTGGCAGATTTAGGGACGAGGTATTGCCAGAAGTGGTTTTCATGATGGACTGTACCAGATGGAGAAAAAAAGAAAAATAGAGGAATGGTGGGCACAGCTAAATATCAAAAAGTGGTGCACCAAAACACATCCAATATGAGATACTATACTAACAAGAGGACAGCGAATATGTTATATAATAAATACACACACAGAAAATGAATTAACAAATAGAAATTTTTATTCTCAACACCACGAACAATGTTAAAAACACTTAAACATTGGCCTAATGGGTCAAACAACAAAACTAGCGACCCCCGCAATCATTGGGGTAGCGCCACAATACCAGGACATACAGTAAATAAGCTCCACAGCTAGCATGTAAACTGTACACCAAAACGGGCAACACTGCAATAAATGAATACATACAAAATAGCAGCAGATTAATTGCTTTGTCCTGGTATTGTGGTGCTACCCCAAAGATTGCGGGCCTTGCTAGTTTTGTTGTTTGACCCATGAGGCCAATTTTTAAGTGTTTTTAACATTGTTTGTGGTGTTGAAAATAAAGATTTATTTGTTAATTAATTTTTCTGTGTCTGCATCTATTACATAACACATTTGCTGTCTTCTTGTTTGTATAGTATTCCGATCAGAGAAGACGCCCCCTGTGAGTCACTGAATGTAGCTGTATTGTAATCACGTATATGGTGTAAAGTGTATGGTATGCACCATTTGTATCTTCCTCCATATGGGTCAGTGTAGTGGAGATACTGGTCTTTGTATAGTGGATGTTATGTAGTAATGGTATAGAGGTATAAATCACAATGTGGCGATATTTGTTTTTTATATAATGGTAATAGGTGACATGGATATGAGGGTGTGGCTATGGGGAGAGCGTGGCTATAGGGGGAGTGGTGCATCTCCATGACTGTCCCTCTTTCCTCCCAGCAAAAGTTAGGAGGTATGGTCTATGGTAATGCTCTGGATTTTCTGCTGTGGAGGTAAAAATGGCAGGAAACTATATATGTTATTTCTACACGAGAAGCATAGACAAAAAAATAGAGACAAAACCACAGTATACTGTGCTTGGTGGGTGAAATACAAAAAGGGTGCCTCTGTAAGTCTATCGCCCAAGGGCCCTTATCAGAAGCGTAGCTAGGGCTTCAGCCTAGGGGGGGCAAGTGATTCTCAGTGGGCCCCCAACCGATTATGTTACCCATAGGGAACCTCAGTAGATGAAAATGCTTTCCGAACAATAAAAGGTAGTATTTTGTGCTACATTATTCATAGTAAACAGGGACTGAGAACAGTAGAAAAGACTTTCTACACTTCACATATATCACCATGTAAAAGTTAAAGGGTGGTATTGGTCAGGTCTGGTATGGCGGTGTTATCCAGTCACAGTACGGTGGTATTGGTCAGGTCTGGTATGGCGGTGTTATCCAGTCAAAGCTTGGCGGTATTGGTCAGGTCTGGTGTGGCCGTGTTAAATGTGACGCATTGAGCTATTACCTACCTATCCTGATGCTAATTGGTGAGTGAGGATGGGGCATCTTCAGGTTTAGAGCTTAGGGCAGCAGCAGCTGGTTATACTGCCCTGTATACATGTACTGTATAGATGAAGTAGGGGGTCCTGTATATACATGTACTGTATAGATGGAGTAGGGGGTCCTGTATATACATGTACTGTATAGATGGAGTTGGGGCCCTGTATATACATGTACTGTATAGATGGAGTAGGTAGCCTACCATATATTTCTGTGGATCTGTTGTGAGGCAGCTGGCCCTAGCAACCATTCACATGGTTGCTAAGGCTCCCAACTGCCATTTTCTCTGGGCAGCTACAGCAAATTATATCACCTGTTTGCAGTGTGGAGATTTTGCCATTCATCTCTATGGGGCGCTCTTTCCCCTCCCCTCCTGTACATCTGGCGGGGACGGGACCTTCGCTATAACCCTCCCAGGCACCCAATGTATCTGTGTGCCAAATTTGGGGTCAAACGGTTCAGGCGTTTGGAAGTCTATATTGGACAGACAGACAGACTTTCATTTTTATGATATAGATTTCCCTCTGTTTCCATGCAGTAGTAGTAGTTAGGGCCCTCTGTGTACCCGGCGTTGCCCGGGTATAAAGTGTCAGTGTGTGTATTAGATTTGTTCCAAGGTCGCCCAGGAGGCCAAGCTATGCCCTTTTTTTGTTTAAGGGAAAATTGCTAGGAGCCATATATACAACTTTATACGCTATATACCCCGACAGTTCTGCACTGTTTATGTAAATTGTAGCTTATGTACATTAGAAATTAAAAACTTTAAACATCCTAAATACCTAATAGCCAAACTGAGATGTCATGTGATCAGACTGTATACAGAGCCTGGTTATATACAACATTGTCAGTGTAATATTCAGCCTGGTTATATGCAACATTGTCAGTGTAATATACAGCCTGGTTATATGCAACATTGTCAGTGTTATACAGAGCCTGGTAATACACAACATTGGCAGTGTTCTATACAAAGCCTGGTTATATACAACATTGGTAGTGTTATACAGAACACAGCCTAATTATGTACAACATTGATAGTGTTATACAGTATACAGCTTGGTATACAACATTAACAGTGTTATACGGAGCATGGTTATATACAACATTGGCAGTGTTATATACAGCCTGGTTATGTGTAACATTGGTAGTTTTATGCTGAGCCTGGTTATATACAATATTGACAGTGTTAGTGGAGGTCCTGTATACCTGTAGTGTATAGTTTGGGGTCCCCCCCGACTGCAGACCATAAGTGTGTGTGTGTGTGTGTGTGTGTGTATGTATGTAGAAAACCTGCAGCTTATAATAATAAGTGCATACACAATCCTGCATCATCACAATCTGGCCCTCTTAGGCACTACCCTTCATCCTTGGTGAGGAAAACACAGAAGAGGTTTCAAAGTTTCTAATACTGTATACACTCCCCCTCCCCCTGCAGGTAGCCCCCGTACTGTATACATCCCCCCCTGCAGATAGCCCCCGTACTGTATACATTCCCCCCCTGCAGGTACTCCTATACTGTATACACTCCCTCCCTGCAGATAGCCCCCATACTGTATACACTCCACCCCTGCAGGAACCCCCCCATACTGTATACACTCCCCCCTTCTTGCAGGTTACCCCCATACTGTATACACTCCACCCTACAGGTAGCCCCCATACTGGATACACCCCCTACCCCTGCAGGTAGCCCCCATACTCTATACAATCCCCCTTGCAGGTAACCCCCATACTGTATACACTCCACCCCCGCAGGTAGCCCCCATACTGTATACACTCCCCCTCCCCTTTGCAGGTAGCCCCCATACTGTATACACTCCCCCTCCCCTTTGCAGGTAGCCCCCATACTGTATACACCCCCCCTTTCTTGCAGGTAGCCCCCATACTGTACACTTCACCACCCACAGGTTGCCCCCATACTGTATACACTCCCCCCTTGCAGGTAGTCCTCATACTGTATACACTCCACCCCTGCAGGTAGCCCCCATACTGTATACACTCCCCCCACCCCTTGCAGGTGTCCCCCATACTCTATACACTCCCCCCCCCCCTGCAGGTAGTCCCTATACTGTATACACTCCACAGGTAGCCCCTATACTGTATACACTCCACCCCGGCAGGTAGCCCCCATACTGTATACACTCCCCCCCCTGCAGGTAGTCCCTATACTGTATACACTCCACCCCGGCATGTAGCCCCTATGCTGAATACACCCCCCCCCCTGCAGGTAGTCCCTATACTGTATACACTCCACCCCGGCATGTAGCCCCTATGCTGTATACACCCCCACCTGCAGGTAGTCCCTATACTGTATACACTCCACCCCGGCATGTAGCCCCCATGCTGTATACACCACCACCACCCCTGCCCCCCAGGTAGCCCCCATACTGTATACATTCCCTAACATGACCTTACTGTATACAATCCCCAATACCACCACCCAGCAGGTAAGCCCCTTACTGTATACACAATGGGTGAGATTTATCAAACATGGTGTAAAGTGAAACTGGCTCCTAGCAACCAATCAGATTCCACCTTTCATTCCTCACAGACTCTTTGGAAAATGAAAGGTGGAATCTGATTGGTTGCTAGGGGCAACTGAGCCAGTTTCACTTTACACCATGTTTGATAAATCTCCACCCGTATATACACAGTTAGGGTGCCTTCACACCTACCGGAGCCGCAGCAGATTTCACCCCTGCGCCGAGCTGGTAATGTATGCTCTGGGCCGGGGGCTGAGGACTGTTGGCGGGCGGCCGGGGGTTAAAGGGACTGCGGGTGAGCAGGCGTCCAGAGGTGCAGGGGTTAAAGGGGCCAGGTCCCATACATGCAGCGTATATGGGACCCATTCACCTTCACACTTCTGGATTCGCAGCGGATTTTGTTGCTAACTCACAGCGTGAAATCTGCTGCGGATCCGGTAGGTGTGAAGGCCCTTACAGGATTTATTTCTGTGGATGTTGTGAGGCAACCAATCCCTGTGAAAGTGAAAGTAGTAATCCTATTGGTTGCTAAGGCTCCCAACTGCAGTTTCTAATTATATCAACTGTGTGTGCAGTGAGATTTTCCTATTCTTCTCTATGGGGCGCCGCTCTTCCCCCTCCCCCACCCCTCCTGTACATTTGGCGGGGACGGGACCTTCACTACAACCTTCCTGGGCATCCAATGTATCTATGTGCCAAATTTGGGGTCAGACGGTTTGGGCGTTTGGAAGTCTATACGGGACAGGCAGACAGACTTTCATTTTTATGATATAGACTAGAAAATGTACCCGGCGCTGCCCGGGTATAAAGTGTCAGTGTGTATAGGGGGTCCTGTATACCTGTAGTATAGAGTTGGTGGAGGTGCTGTATACCTGTAGTATAGAGTTGGTGGAGGTCTTGTATACCTGAAGTATTTAGTTCGGGTCCTGTATACCTGTAGTGTATAGTTTGAGGGTCCTGTATACCTGTAGTATATAGTTGGTGGAGTTCCTGTATACCTGTAATGTATAGTTTTGGGGTCCTGAATACCTGTAGTGTATAGTTTGGGGTTCTGTATACCTGTAGTATAGAGTTGGTGGAGGTGCTGTGGCAGTGTTATCCAGTCACAGTATGGTGGTATTGGTCAGGTCTGGTATGGCAGTGTTATCCAGTCACAGTATGGCGGTATTGGTCAAGTCTGGTATGGCACTGTTATCCAGTCACAGTATGGTGGTATTGGTCAGGGTATGGCAGTGTTATCCAGTCACAGTGTGGCGGTATTGGTCAGGTTTGGTGTGGCAGTGTTATCCAGTCACAGTATGGCGGTATTGGTCATTCCTTGATAAAGCGAACGCGAAACGTGCGTAGGGTGAGTAGGTAGAGGGGTCATTGGGTATGTACATTTACCAGTGGTAGACACATATTTATGTATATATATATATATATATATATATATATATATATATATTATTTTTATTTATTTTTTCTATATTGATTACTGTTTTTGTGGATTTGTTGTAACACTAATTTAACTTAAGTTGAACCTTCTCTGGGTCTGTTATTATATTTTTTTAGCACATCAAAAAGTATATTCTTGATTTCTTCCACATTTTTTGCATTGGTTTAGAATATAGAATTTCATATACCTAAAGTATATCTGGCTTCATTAGTCACTTACTGGTATCTGTTTGTTTTCACACGTATATACATATATATTTATATATTTATCATGAATATGTGCAATATACTATTATACAAGTGATATGTAAATACAGGTTATTTATTTTGATTCCTGTCCCCTCTCCCCAATTTCTGTGTATGGTACTGTTCCTTCGTCTCCAACTTTTAATGTAATTTTTTAATTGTGTAATAAATAAAGATTTATTGTGATACATTATTTATTGTCCAACAAAACTTTTTTGGGATCCCCTGCGTGGATTCCTTTTTCTTTATGCTAAATTGCGCTTTTTGCGTATAGGACGGATTATTTAGGGCACCTTGTGGTAGATAAATGGCGGTGTTATCCAGTCACAGTATGGTGGTATTGGTCAGGTCTGGTATGGCAGATTCATCCAGTCACAGTATGGCGGTATTGGTAAGGTCTGGTATAGCGGTGTTATCCAGTCACAGTATGGCGGTATTGTTCAGGTCTGGTATGGCGGTGTTATCCAGTCACAGTGAGTCGGTATTGGTCAGGTCTGGTATGGCGCTGTTATCCAGTCACATTATGGCGGTATTGGTCAGGTCTGGTATGGCGGTGTTATCAAGTCACATTATGGCGGTATTGGTCAGGTCTGGTATAGCAGTGTTATCCAGTCACAGTGTGGCCGTATTGGTCAGGTCTAGTATGGCGGTGTTATCCAGTCACAGTGTGGTGGTATTGGTTAGGTCTGGTATGGCAGTGTTATCCAGTCGCAGTGTTATCCAGTCACAGTGTGGTGGTATTGGTCAGGTCTGGTATGGCGGTGTTATCCATTCACAGTATGGCGGTATTGGTCAGGTCTGGTATGGTGGTGTTATCCAGTCACAGTGTGGTGGTATTGGTCAGGTCTGGTATGGCAGTGTTATCCAGTCACAGTATGGTAGTATTGGTCAGGTCTGGTATGGAGGTGTTATCCAGTCACAGTGTGGTGGTATTGGTCAGGTCTGGTATGGCAGTGTTATCCAGTCACAGTGTGGTGGTATTGGTTAGGTCTGGTATGGCAGTGTTATCCAGTCACAGTGTGGTGGTATTGGTCAGGTCTGGTATGGCGGTGTTATCCAGTCACAGTGTGGCGGTATTGGTCAGGTCAGATATGGCAGTGTTATAGAGTCACAGTGTGGCGGTATTAGTCAGGTCTGGTGTGGCGGTGTTATTTGGTATGGTATGGCGGTGTTATCCAGTCACAGTATGGCGGTATTGGTCAGGTCTGGTATGGCGGTGTTATCCAGTCACAGTATGGTGGTATGGTCGGGTCTGGTATGGCAGTGTTATCCAGTCACAGTATGGTGGTATTGGTCAGGTCTGGTGTGGCGGAGTTATCCAGTCACAGTATGGCGGTATTGGTCAGGTCTGGTGTGGCGGTGTTATTTGGTATGGTATGATGGTGTTATCCAGTCACAGTATGGTGGTATGGGTCGGGTCTGGTATGGCAGTGTTATCCAGTTACAGTATGGTGTTATTGGTCAGGTCTGGTGTGGCGGTGTTATCCAGTCACAGTATGGCGGTATTGGTCAGGTCTGGTATGGAGGTGTTATCCAGTCACAGTGTGGTGGTATTGGTCAGGTCTGGTATGGCAGTGTTATCCAGTCACAGTATGGTAGTATTGGTCAGGTCTGGTATGGCGGTGTTATCCAGTCACAGTGTGCCGGTATTGGTCAGGTCTGGTATGGCGTTGTTATCCAGTCACAGTATGGTGGTATTGGTCAGGGCTGGTGTGGTGGTGTTACCCAGTCACAGTATGGCGGTATTCGTCAGGTCTGGTATAACGGTGTTATCCAGTCACAGTATGGCGGTATTGGTCAGGTCTGGTATAGCAGTGTTATCCAGTCACAGTATGGCGGTATTGGTCAGGTCTGGTGTGGCGGTGTGGAGCTATTACCTACTAATCCTGATGCTAATTGGTGAGTGAGGATGGGGTGTCCTCAGGTTTAGCGCTTAGGGCAGCAGCAGCTGGTAATACTTCCCTGTATACATGTACTGTATAGTAGGAGTAGGGGGTCCTGTATACCTGTAATGTCCTGTATACATGTACTGTATAGATGGAGTAGGGGGCCCTGTATACATGTACTGTATAGATGGAGTAGGGGGCCCTGTATAGATGGAGTAGGGGGTCCTGTATACATGTACTGTATAGTAGGAGTAGGGGGTCCTGTATACCTGTAATGTCCTGTATACATGTACTGTATAGATGGAGTAGGGGGCCCTGTATACATGTACTGTATAGATGGAGTAGGGGGCCCTGTATACATGTACTGTATAGATGGAGTAGGGGGTCCTGTATACATGTACTGTATAGATTGAGTAGGGGGTCTACCACTTATTTCTGTGGATCTATTGTGAGGCAGCTTCCCTAGCAACCACAACTTCCTGTGAAAATGAAAGCAGTAATCCTATTGGTTGCTAAGGCTCTCAACTGCCATTTTCTCTGGGCAGCTGCAGATAATTATGTGTGTGCAGTGTGAAGATTTTCCAATTCATCTCTATGGGGCACCGCTCTTCCCCCTCCCCTCCTGTACATCTGGCGGGGACGTGACCTTCGCTAAAACCTTCCCCGGCACCCAATGTATCTGTGTGCCAAATTTGGGGTCAAACGGTTCAGGCGTTTGGAAGTCTATATTGGACAGACAGAAAGACTTTCATTTTTATGATATAGATTTCCCTCTGTTTCCATGCAGTAGTAGTAGTTAGGGCCCTCTGTGCCCTCATATAGAAGTTAGACTCCACTCTTTGCATCTATCTAGTATTTAGACCTCTCTGTGCAGGAACTCCCCCACCCGCAAAAGGTAGTATTCTCCATGTAGCCCCCCCCCCCCTCCATCACCATCTCATGTAGGTAATCCCCCTGGTATGTATTCCCCATGCAGCCTGCCCCTTCCCCAGCAGTAATCTCCCTGGTAATTCTCCTGGTGGTTAGATGACACCACCACTGAGTAGACTGTACCTCCAAATTAGGTACCCCCTTTTTAATTAGCCAGCACATCCCATACCCCAACCCCCATAGATAACATCCTTTCCAGGAGTTAGCCCCACCCACATAGGTCTCCTCTATAACTAAAAGGGGGAAAAAAAGCCATACTTACCTGCTGTGCGGTTGCAGTACTGTAGTCTTCTGATGACAACTCATGTCCTGCAGCTCTAAGGGAGGGAACAGCCTCTTGTGACCACAACAGTGATTGGCAGGGTGGAGATCCAATGCTCTCCTCGCCTTGTCAATCATCCTGCTGCATTCAACTGTATGTTCTCCTCGCATATAAGCACATACAGCTTAATGGTCAGACCAGGGGCATAGCTAGGGGTTCAGCCTAGGGGTGGCGAGTGAGTCTGAGTGGGCCCCCAACCTATTATGTTACCCATAGGGAACCTCAGTAGACCACAATGCTTTTCGAATAATAAAGGGTATATTCTGCTCCATTACTCAAAGTGATTAAAAGGGTTATCCAGCGCTACAAAAACATGGCCACTTTCTTCCAGAGACAGCCCCACTCTTGTCTCCAGCTTGGGCAGGGTTTTGCTGCTCAGTTCCTTGAAATGAATGGAGCTTAATTGCAAACCGCACCTGACCTGGAGACAAGAGTCGTGTTGTCTCTAAAAGAAAGTGGACATGTTTTTGTGGCACTGGATAACCCCTTTAAAGGGAACCTGTCCCCCCCCCCCCCCCCCGTGCCGGGGTGACAGGCTCCCGACCCCCCGTTAGAGCCCCATATACTTACCTAATCCCGCCGGGTCCCGCTTCTGGAGGTGGTCGGGTGATGAAGATCTCAGCCGCTGCAGCCTGGTGCGCGCGCTGAGAGATAGAGTCCAACGCTCATAGAGAATGACGGAGCGCTGGACTCTCCTGTCATTCTCTATGAGCGTTGGACTCATCTCTCAGTGCGCCTGCCGGGCTGCAGCGGCTGAGATCTTCATCACCCGACCACCTCCAGAAGCGGGACCCGGCGGGATTAGGTAAGTATATGGGGCTCTAACGGGGGGTCGGGAGCCTGTCACCCCGGCACGGGGGGTGACAGGTTCCCTTTAAGGATTGAGAGCAGTGTAGGAGGCTTTCTAAATTTCACATATATAACTGTGTAAATAAAAGGGGTTATTAGAAAACCATAGCTGCTTTGTTCCAGAAACAGCACCACCCATGTCCTCAGTTTGGGTGTGGTATTGCAGCTCAGTTCCAATTAAAGAGAATAGAGACAAATTGTAATACAACACACACAGCCTGCAGGTATGTTGTTGGTTTGGGAAGAAAGCAACTAATGTTTTATTTAATCCTAGAGAACCCCTTTAATCAGTATATCTTTGTCTACACTTAATGGTGGTATAGGTAATAAACTTTTAGTTATTAGAAGGTGTTAGCTGGTTGTGATCACCATATCACTATATCATCCGTCCGTCCGTCTGTCTGTCTGTCTGTCTGTCTATCTATCCATCCATCCATCCATCCATCCATCCATCTATCTATCGATTGTGCTGTAGCTGATGGCCTAGCATGGGACACACATACTAGCTACAGGGTACAGCAAATTTTTGCATATATAAAGGATAATATTAATAACCTAAGAATTTTCTAATTCCAATTCTCTAAATAGCATCATAGCTGCCAAATAACACCAGTATACATGAAGTAAATATTCTCACTATACATGTTACTGCCATACTCACAAGAGGCGTCTTCACTACATGAATTACAGGTGATGTTTTTGATATTTTGCTTTTCCTTAGTTCTCCATCTGGCCCGGCCATCATGAAGATTTCTTTTACCATGACTCGTCCCCACAGAATCTACTAGAGAAACATTTTAGGCACCTTGTTCAAGCATCATCCTCATCTCCATACAACTCCCCTGTAGTAAAGCCCCCTTTATGTAACCTGTTTATTGTATATCCCCCCTATGTATATCCCCCCTCTGTGCAGTATAGGTCCCTCTGTATTATACCCCTCTCCATGTGGTAGTCGTACAAGATGCGACTGGGAAAGCTGGGTGACCACCATTACACTGAGCTGGAAAGCTGGGTGACCACCATTACACTGAGCTGGGAAGCTGGGTGACCACCATTACACTGAGCTGGGAAGCTGGATGACCACCAATACAATGATCTGAGAGACCTGGGTGACCACCATTACACTGAGCTGGAAAGCTGGGTGACCACCATTACTCTGAGCTGGGTGACCACCATAACACTGAGCTGGGAAGCTGGGTGACCACCATTACACTGATCTGAGAGACCTGGGTGACCACCATTACACTGAGCTGGAAAGCTGGGTGACCACCATTACACTGAGCTGGGAAGCTGGGTGACCACCATTACACTGATCTGGGAGACCTGGGTGACCACCATTACACTGAGCTGGAAAGCTGGGTGACCACCATTACACTGAGCTGGGAAGCTGGGTGACCACCATTACACTGAGCTGGGAAGCTGGGTGACCACCATTACACTGAGCTGGGAAGCTGGGTGACCACCATTACACTGAGCTGGGAAGCTGGGTGACCACCATTACACTGAGCTGGAAAGCTGGGTGACCACCATTACACTGAGCTGGGAAGCTGGGTGACCCCCATTACACTAAGCTGAGTGACCCCCATTAAACTGAGCTGAGTGACCCCCATTACACTGAGCTGAGTGACCTCCATCATATAAAGCACAGTGGCATTGACTGGGTTAATACCTCATGTGCTGTACAGCCAATCTCTCCTCCTTGGGTATCCCACACTTTAGCAGTGATGTCAGTCAGTATACAACCCAGGCTCGGACTGGGGGCGGGGCTTATCGGGCCGTCGCGGCTGTCCCCCCTCTGTGCAGTGAAAGTTTCCCCTCCCTCTGCTCTGTGTTGTAGCCCCCAAGGTGAGAGTGAAAATAACAAACACCCACTCACCTCTCATCCGCAGCTCCTCTGGGGACTCCTCAGCTCCTCTTCTAGCTTCCGATGCAGGCAGGCAGCCTAACATACAGAGGCTGCCTGCACAGGAACACCCTGGTCTCCCGCCTGCTATTCCTCAGCTGTGTATGCGGACGCACAGCTACAATTCACTCTGGCCTGGGGATTTGGAACTTAGATTCCAGATCCCCAGGCAGGTTTCTCTGACGCTGAGGGGCGGGGCGCCGCAATACGTGGCGGCTACAGCCCTAAACAGCTACTGGGGGACTGGCCCAAGAGGCAAATTTCACCCTGCCACCTGGATCAGCCGGCCTCTGTCAGTGGGCCCCCATCCTTGGTGGGCCCGGGAGCGACCGCCCCCTTTGCCCCCCTCTATTTTCGCTACTGGGTCAGACACAACATTTGGTAGCCGTGTGGGCCCCCCAGGAGCAATGGTTGCTGGCCAGGGGGAACCTACAGCCAGTAGACATTTGTTAAGTCTGTCTGAAAAAGCAATAGCTTTTGCTGACAGCATTAACTGGCAAAATCTTCAGCGGGCCCCCTGCCTGTGTGGGCCCGGGAGCGGCTGCCCCCTCTGCCCCCACCAAATTACTCTACTAGCCCTTATGTTTCTAGAGACAGCTGTCAGGTATCTGATTCTACCATGCTGAAGAGCATGCTCGGCTTTAACATAGTAACATAGTAACCAGTGGTGTAGCTGCCATGGAGACAGACCATGCAACCTCTATGGGGCCCGTGGCGCAAGGGGCCAGAGCCCCCCTCAGCAATAAACTTGGCCACACAGGTGTCAGGGTCAGGTGCGGCGGAAACTGGCAAGCTACTCCAACCACCCCGGATAGAGACAGTGTTCCGGCCTCAGGTACCATCCTCATCTGCACCTCCCGTAGATTGACAGGGCACGCTGGCACACCCCTCCAGCCCCCCCCCCCATACAGAGACAATGGGGGAGATTTAGCAAAGGGTGAAAAAATTTAGACTGGTGCAAACTACCCACAGCAACCAATCACAGCTCAGCTTTAGGCAGTGCTGAAAGAAAAGCTGAGCTGTGATTGGTTGCTGTGGACAGTTTGCACCAGTCTAAATTTTACACCCTTTGATAAATCTCCCCCAATGTCTCTGCGCTGCCACCATCCTCCATCTCCACTAAGCCCCCACTCCTCCAGGTCCAGCGACAGTGTGTCTCGGTGCGGCACCATCCTCCGCCTCCCATTCGAACCCCACCAGTGTTCCATTCTCCCAGCCAGTGGCGTCACTGGGGATCTGGGAGTAGAAAGTATAACAACCGCACTCGACTCCAGGAGTTAATTGCTTAACAATGCCATCTTTTATTTATTTTTCCATATGTCTTCTGATTCAGAATATTCTCACAATTCATCACAGTGATATTTCAAACATTTAATATACCCAATCAAGGGACGTTTCGGCCGGATGACCTTTGTCAACCGGGTATACTAAAGAAGCCGATATAGCTAGTGCCCAAAGGTGTAAGGTGCCTAAAGCATATTGGTAGCTTGTGTGGATGGCGGCCAGAGCTGGGGATCTGGGAGAACAGAATACTGCATGACTGTGCCGAGTCATGTGAGTATGGGGGGGCGGAGCTGTTCAGAATAGGGCCCCATACAGTTTCTTGCTATGGGGCCCCATGAATCCTAGCTACGCCTCTGACTATAACATACGTAGTACGTTTGAAAGAAGAAAAGAGTTCATCAAGTTCAATCAGAGGAAGGCAAAAACCCCTATGAAGCAGATGCCAATTGCCCCATCAATGTGAGAAAAATCTTTTCCAACTCCACAATTGCAATCAGAATAATCCCTGGATCAATGTATCACCAGAAATCTAATGCCCATAACTTATATTTTTCAAGAAAACTATCCAGGCCTCCCTTGAACTTATTTTTTTTGTAAACTTTATTTATAAAAAAAAAATTCCATTTTCTATAACAATACAACCAAGACGTCTTGAGTACCTAACAGAAAAGTTCAGCAACAGTCATCTCTAGTAATAACAGTCAACATCATAGAAAGCATTCACATTATCAAAGTTCCGCAGTGTTCCCAAAAAAAGGGAAACATCATGAAAAAGTGACTCAGGGCATTGCGGACAAAAATTGTATGCCAAACTTAGTTATAAAACGAAAACATTGTGGGTTCAACAAGGTACGTCTCATATAGACCTCAATTATAAACAATAAACTAAAACCTGACACACAAAACCAAAACTTAGGGTAACACATTAGGGTGGGGGGGGGGGCTCTAGTGTACAGAGCATCCCACTAATCCCAGATCAGACTAAACTTCTCAGCAGTATTGTTAAGAGCGGAGAGGTATTCCATTCTCCTTATATCCCTCAAATTATTTATTACCGTCTGAAATGGAGGGGGTGCCGTAGACTTCCAGGCTGCTGCTATGGCACATTTGGCTGCTGTCAGGATATGCAACAGAAGCCGAGATGGGTGTTTACGGAGGGTTTTAGGGGGAATATTTAACAGGTATACTGAAGGGTTTAACGGGATATCAATCCCAAGTACCGCTCGGATCACCCCTTTACCCTCCCTCCAGTAGTGTTGTAGCCTCTCGCATTCCCAAAATACATGGAATAAAGTACCCCTCTGTGTCTCACATCGCCAACAGGTGTCCGCTACCTGGGGGAACAGTTTATGTAGTAGGTCTGGGGTGTGGTACCAGTGCATCAGAATCTTATATTGGTTTTCCTTGTAGGAAACACATTGAGATGATTTCGATGCCTGTGACCACACCACCTGCCATGTCTCAGGGGGCAGCTCTCTGTGTAGGTAGGATTCCCATTTGGTCATATAGGGAAATTTAGTGAACCCTGTGTCAGGTGACCGAGTAAGCATATCATAAATGGATGTGATTAAGCCACTAGTGGAGGTACTAGTTTTACACAGCCATTCAAATGGGGACCCTTGAACTTATTTAATGAATTAGCCATGACAACATTATGTGGCAGAGAATTCCATTGTCTCACTGCTCTTACAGTAAAGAATCAGTGTCTGTGCTGATGGTGAAACCACTAAACATAGAGAATGCCCCCTTGTCATGGTTACAGGCCTAGGAGTAAAAAGACCACTACAAAGATCTCTGTCCTGTCCGTTCATATATTTGTACATTGTGATCAGATCGATAACCCTAAGCTTCATAACCTGTCTTGGTATTGTAACCAGTGTCGGACTGGGGTACCTTGGGCCCACCAGGGAAATTGAATCTAGGGGCCCACCCTACATACATATACTGTACATAACCGATGCCAAACCTTTCATGTTAGTACAGTGTGCTAATTTTTTTTTACATAAATCTGAATCTACATTCGGATTAAGGAATAATCTGACATTGTACACATGTAGACATACTGAGATACACACAGATACACAAGCACCTTACATACATACATCTAATCATACAAACACACACACACACACATACATACTTCAAGGGCACTACCCAGCTCTTAAGGCCCTATTGCACAAAACGATTATCGGCCGTATTTGTCCAATATCGGCCGTTATGGCCGATAATCGCCTTGTGTAGTAGAAGACAACAATCAGCCGACATGAACAATGTCACCTGATGGTTGCAGTCGTTTGTCTTTTAACACGTTGAAAGACAAATGACAAATATAGCAGCGATATGCTGCCGTCGCCCCGTGGAATAGGAGCAGCAGCAGCAGACCAATGCTATTTGCTGCCCGGACGATCATCAAGCGATCACCCGGGCAGCCCCCCCCCCCCATACTCACCTGCTCGCTGCTGATGCGTGTTATAGCGCCAGCAGTGAGCGGAGAACAAGGAGCAAGCGAGTATTGAAGTTTTCTAGTTTATTATAAATGTATACAGTGTGCATGTAGACCCTACATAGAAGCATATAGACTAAAGAGAGTTTGCTCTCTCATACCTCCCAACTTTTGCAAAGTGCAAAGAGGGACATGTGCGCCGTGGTCCCCATAGCGACCCTCTATAGCCACGCCCCCATAGCGCCCCTCCATAGCCACACCCCCATAGCGACCCTCCATAGCCACTCCCCTACAGTCACCACATGCTGCTGACTGAATAGTGCCCTATACAGTATCCAATCCCCCTCAAAAATGCCCTATATAGTATCCGATCCCCCATTATAGTGCCCCACATAGTATCCAATCCCCCCAATAGTGCCACACATAGTATCCAATCCCCCACATAGTGCCCCACATAGTATCCAATGCCCCCATATAGTTCCCCACATAGTAGCCAATGCCCCAAATAGTGCCCCACATAGAAGCCAATGCCCCACACAGTGCCCCACTTAGTAGCCTATGCCCCCATATAGTGCCCCACATAGTAGCCTATACCCCCATATAGTTCCCCACATAGTAGCCAATCCCCATACAGTGCCCCACATAGTAGCCAATCCCCATATAGTGCCCCACATAGTAGCCTATGCCCCCATATAGTGCCCCACATAGTATCCAATCCCCCCAATAGTGCCACACATAGTATCCAATCCCCCACATAGTATCCAATACCCCCATATAGTGCCCCACATAGTAGCCAATGCCCCATATAGTGCCCCACATAGTAGCCAATGCCCCATATAGTGCCCCACATAGTAGCCAATCCCCATATAGTGCCCCACATAGTAGCCAATGCCCCCATATAGTGGCCCACATATTATACAATCCCCCATATAGTGCCCCACATATTAGCCAATCCCTCCATATAGTAGCCAATCCCCTATATAGCGCCCCACATAGTAGCCAATCCTCCCATTTGTGTGGCCCCACCGAAAAAAACTATAAACCAGTAACTCATCTGTCCGCCGGTCCCAGCAGCTCCTCTCCCGGCAGAGCGCGCACTTCCGTCATCCTCCGGGGTGGGCAGCGGGGTATATACAGACACTGACTGTGCCGGAAGTAATTCATGACAGAGCCTGCAGGTCACTTCCAGAACAGTCATTGTCTGTATATACCCCGCTGCCTGCCCTGGAGGATGACCGGAGTGCGTGCTCTGCCGGGAGAGGAGCTGCTGGGACTGGCGGACAGGTGAGTTACTGGTTTATTGTTTTTTTCGGTGGGGCCACATATAATGCGGGACACTGGGTGCCGGTCCGGGACCGCGGGACAGCACCCCGAAAATGGGACTGCCCCGCGGAATCCGGGACAGGTGGGAGGTATGTCTAATCTAATTTGCTGATCATAGTGAGAGGCTGAACAGGAGGCCCACCTCCAGCACAGGGCCCTTCAAAGGGGGGCGGGCCCACCGGTGGATCCCCCGCCCCCCCCGGTGGCCCAGTCCGACCCCGACTGGCCCCCCCGGTGGCCCAGTCCGACCCCGACTGTAACCCACACATTCCTTTAATGACCTTTGTTGCCTTCCTCTTCATCCACTCCAGTTAAGCTGTGTCCTTCTTATATATGGGTGCCCAAAACTGTACACAGTATTCCATATGTGGTCTGACCAGTGATTTATAAAGAGGTAAGACTATGTTCTCATCTTTAGCATCTATGCCTCTTTGGATGCATCCCAAGATTTTATTAAGCAGTTTTACCCAGTGTTTTATTATTTAGCACATAACTGTACTTATTATTTCTATGGCCCAAATGCATAACCTTACATTTATCCACATTAAACTTTATTTGCCATTTCTCTGCCCAAGCCTCCAGCTTCTCCAAATCCCTCTGTAATGATATTTTCCTCCTCTGTGGTGATTACGTTATCCAGTTTAGTATCATCTGCAAAAATGGAGATTCTGTGAAGATGCTGCAGAACCACAACAGAACTGCAACATGAATGAACACAGACCTCAGAACAGAACAACAGACCTCAGTCTCATTAAAGGGGTTGTCCAGCGAAAATCTTTTTAAATAAACTGATATCAGAAAGTTATAGAGATTTGTCATTTCTTCTATTAAAAATTCTGAAGTATTCCAATACTTATTAGCTGCTGTATGTCCTGCAGGAAATGTTTTATTTCTAGTCTTACACAGTGCCCTCTGCTGTCATCTCTGGCCGAGACACGATCTCTCCAGAGCAGGAGAGCTTTTCTATAGGGATTCCCATAGAAAACCTTTCCTACTCTGGACAGTTCTCGGACATAGATGGCAGCAGAGAGCATTGTGTCAGACTGAAAAAACAACAACATTTTCTGCTGGACATACAGCAGCTAATAAGTATTGGAATACTTCAGAATTTTTAATAGAAGTAAATTACAAAACTATAACTTTGTGACAATTGATCTGAAATAAAAAGATTTTTGCCAAATTACCCCTTTAACTCCAATATCAGTAGAGTTTCCTCACAGCCTCTTTCATGAAGCCTGTGTGCCTCCTTATAAGAGCCTAGTAATGAGCAGCCTCTAACACCTGGGCAAACTTGGGTCAAAGTTAGAATCCAGACTGGCCAAGAAATTAATGACAGGCCCCACTACCAACATTCAAGTCATTCCATAAAAATCCAAACGTCCCTCAGCAAGTATACTGGTAGGGGTTTCCAACTACTGTGGGATTTCTCATGTTTCACTCAGCTTTGCCTGGATGAGATATTTGTGGTACTCAACAGGTGAAGTACTAAGGTGTTACTGGTGACGCCACTTCTGTGGTGGTTGATCGGTTCTGTTGTACAGCTCAGCCAGGGATGCTATTGTCATGATGCCAGTGCTAGTCGAGCACACAGGTGTGATGTTGATACCTGCTTTGTAGAGTGTGGCTGGCTGTAGTTCCCCAGAATGGTCGGTGACCTACTGGGTTTTGATAGGTCCCTTGGGCTCTTATGGTAGTCCTGAGTGGCAATTGACCCACCCGGACTATCGGTACTGCCACCCACAGAAAGGGGAAAAAAATGACCCAAGGTGTGTGACGTATGTGTATTGGTGCGGGTGCGGAGGAAAAGATGAGTCCCAGTGATAAAAATATAACAGCTTTTACTGTACAGTCTCTGAGGAATACAAAACACTTTGGCAGCAAATAAATAATCTTCGTATAGACAAGTGCTTAACATGATCTTCAGAGATACTTGGAAGCGTAGAATATAGTAGAGGTAGTTGTAGTGGTGCTTGTAGAGTGGTTCTTGGCATGGGTTGGGTTTATCCCCAAATTTTCTCCCTCTTGTAGTGTCTAGCACTGCATAGTAGAAATAGTGGATAGACTGGAGAAACTGAGTATCTCTGGTTGCTTCATACATGTGTCTCAACCTACTCACTAACACACTGTCTAGACTTGTCCCGGACAAGAGTCCTGGCAGAGACAGGCCCTGGCTTGGCTACAGCAGGGACTTCTGCTCTGTGTGTTCTCCCACAAGAAACTGGATAAGACTGAAGCTACACTTCCTCCCACTAAGTCCTACAGGGGTATGTAAGAGACCCTGTGATGGAAAAGAATGTGTGCAAAGAAAAGAAGGAGAGGGATAGGTCAAAAAGAAAGAGTATCTCCATTAGACAAAAAAAAGTACATAATACATAAGAAACAGTCAACCTTTCTTAGCTTCAGCTGTGCAATCCATAAAAGCATATACATAAAATACTGACATCTAGTGGTGAAACTAGAGAATGCTACCTATATCACCACTGAACCTAGAGGAGAAACTTTTGTGACAGGTAGTAGTGGGACACCACATATGCTCTTTTTGAAACCTAATTGATATAATGACAGGTATTGTCAGGGCCCCTGGGAACACAGACAGGACAAGTGGGCCCTATGGCTAAGACCCCCCACACTGTCCCTACCTACTTGCAGAGAAGGCCCTAAACGACCGTCCGCAACTGGGCGGCGTTCCCTTCGCTGCAGTAAGTGCAAACACAAAACAAGACAGGACAAACTAACACAATAAAGAATAGTCGGCGGGCAAGTTTGGCAACAAACAGGCAGCAGAAGTACAGAGTCAGAATCCACAAGCAAAGTCGAGGTCACGAAATCCAGGTCAGAAATACTAATAAACATGGAATGGAGATACAAGGAAAAGGTACAAGGAACTATACGCAATAACAGATAGTAAACAAGGTTCACGGTGAAACAGAAACCAGAGACAATAACCAGGTAACTAGAGGACAAGGCAAGGAACACTGAACCAAAAGACAAAGGCAAGAAACAAGCAAAGGAATCAGGAAAACAGAAAATGAGGCAAAAGGCTGGATCTAGCAGAACAGACAAGCTGGACAAAGCCATCAAGAACCCCCACAGTGAAGGGAGGGAGAAGCGTATAAGGGAACAGAAGTCCCGGATTCCAAGCTGATAGGCTGAGCAGGAGTAAAACAAGAGAATCACAGAAAGCCAGAGGTGAAGAGACCTGTCAATCACAACACAGCAGACACAATTAGTAAACAGACCACAGCAAGGAAGGTGCAGGGAGAACTGAGAAAACATGGACCGGATCACAGAAGACATAAGCAAAGAACATAGTAAAACCAGGAACGGATTAATGCCAAAAGCGCAGTCTTTGGCGCAGAGGTCGGATCTTCACCGCAGAGGGTGGCACTGATGCCTTTTTGGGCACAATCATGACATTACCCCCCCTTTTATGAGGGGCCTACAGACCCTCACCAGATGAACCAGACCCAGGAGGGAAAGGACCTCTTACAATGCATGTCTCAACATCGCTAGAAATATCATCGTCCGTCTCCCACTCATCAGAATCAGACTCCAAGTGATGAACAACTGGTCTTCTGACAGATCTCCCATAACTGCTCAAATCAATACCAGACACAGAGCCAAATTCTGCCTTACATGAGGACACAGACATAGTACCATCACCAGGATATTCAGAGCCAATTTCCACATTGCATGAATTAGCAGACATGGTATCCTCGGCGGGACACACAGAGCCAACCTCCACATTGCATGAACTCAAATACATTGCATCCTCAGTGGGACACACAGATATAGCATTGGCAGGTTCATCAACTGGATAATGCACGTTGAAACCACCCACAAGTACCTGTGCGCCCAGATGACTATCCAAGTTGTCATCAGGACGCTGATGATCTGGCTTCGGGGAACGCTTGGTACAATAGCTGATGAAATGTCCACTCTCTCCGCAATAAAAACAGAGTCCATTCCTTTTTCTGAGTTCCTTACGGGCCAGAGATCTTTTAATTTTGCCCAGATCTGAAGGTTCCTCCACGGTGACCAGAGGATGAGACATAATAGGCAGAGGCTTAGAGGGGACAGAGAAAGGAACATCATTGACACAGGGGTGGTCTTCCCTTGGTCTATTTTCATTATGATCCCTTAGTGTGCGATCAGTAAAAATCGCCAGGGAAATGGCCTCTTCAAGGGAGCTAGGGGTGGGGTGACTGACCCAAGCATCTTTAAATGTAGAAAATGTGTTCAGGTCCCCTGAACACTTGTCAGTCTCCTTAAATGTGTGACCACTGGGGTGGCAGGAGTGGTAGGAGTGGTAGCTGCTGGGCCAATAGCTGGACCTGTTTGGCCAGCTCAGAAACGAGGGTAGCAAGACCCTCAAAGCGTGCAGATAACTTCTCTGCTGAGTCCATTACTAGCCTCAGGTAAGGAGTAAAAAATGTAGGGCTCTTGATAATGTCAGAGCCCCTGGAACACAGAGAGACAGGACAAGTGGGCCCTATGGCTAAGACGCCCCACACTGTCCCTACCTACTTGCAGAGAAGGCCCTAAATGACCGTCCGCAACTGGGCAGCATTCCCTACGCTGCAGTAAGAGCAAACACAAAACAAGACAGGACAAACTAACACAATAAAGAATAGTCGGCGGGCAAGGTTGGCAACAAATGGGCAGCAGAAGTACAGAGTCAGAATCCACAAGCAAAGTCAAGGTCACGAAATCCAGGTCAGAAATACTAATAAACACGGAACGGAGATACAAGGAAAAGGTACAAGGAACTATACACAATAACAGACAGTAAACAAGGTTCACAGTAAAACAGAAACCAGAGACAATAACCAGGCAACTAGAGGACAAGGCAAGGAACACTGAACCAAAAGACAAAGGCAAGAAACTAGCAAAGTGATCAGGAAAACAGAAAATAAGGCAAAAGGCTGGCTCAAGCAGAACAGACAAGCTTGACAAAGCTATCAAAAGCCCTGAGTGAAGGGAGGGAGAAGCTTATAAGGGAACAGAAGTCCCGGATTCCAAGCTGATAGGCTGAGCAGGAGAAAAACAAGAGAATCACAGAAAGCCAGAGGTGAAGAGACCTGTCAATCACAACACAGCAGACACAATTAGTAAACAGACCACAGCAAGGAAGGTGCAGGGAGAACTAAGAAAATATGGACCGGATCACAGAAGACATAAGCAGAGAACATAGTAAAACCAGGAACGGATTAATGCCAAAAGTGCAGTCTTTGGCGCAGAGGTCGGATCTTCTCCGCAGAGGGTGGCACTGATGCCTTTTCGGGCACGATCATGACAGGTATCTTGTGGAAATTAAGCGATCCCTAATTACTATTTCTGTGACACACACAGGCTGAACTCTATGGGAAAAACTTATAAGTCTGTGTCTGGCAAAGGGTAATCAAAATTTATGCTGAGGCTAAAATCTCAATGGAAGCTGCTGTCGTATCACCAATCCTAAAGGAGTGTGAGAAAAATAACATCTAAATCTACTAGCAATAAACAATACCACAAAAAAAAAACTAAATTGGCACTGCATCAGTCTCTCACCTAACTGATGTATCAGAAAATGCACACACCCTATTGGTGCACAAAACTAATAGGATGAAGGGGGGGGAATGACCCAGTCCCTCCAAACGCTCCCCTTTATTGCTGCAGGGGAGAAGTTCGCCCCCCCAAAAAAATCAAACTAAAAGAAGCTGAAAATAAAGAAGCTTCTAAATTTTGTAACTCTGCCTGCAATGGGCTGAGGGGAACAGCAACCAGGGGGGCAGATGTTAGGAGGTTGGAGCACCACAAGAGCGTTTTTCATGGTAGCCAGGAGTGGGATCAACTGGCCCCCCCTGAATACACTGAACCAGTGCTGGCAGGGTTACTAGGAGTTGTCGTTGTTTCGGTAGTGTAGAGTAGAGAGTGTTACAAAGCTCCAGGTATTCAGTGAGTGATGATAGAGACACAGATAAGCTCAACCAGAAAAATAGTTTCCTGTATCGCTTTGAGGAACAGTACAGAATCTCACAGTCTCTAGAATAATCTTGTTCAGAAACAGCAATCACTTTCGTAGGAGGTAGGAAAAAATAGTAATGTATCTGACTAATGTCACACGACACTGGTCCTGTAGTGGTGACTGGCCCGCCGGTGAGCAGGGACAGACGGACGGTCATCAGCTAGCTGGTACAGCGTGACTCCACTGATGTAGTGGTTGGCCGAGGTATAGTTATGCCCAGTGGTAGTTTGTGTGGTGGCACACCTGCTTTTATTTTAGTGGGCTGGCTATACCTTGTTCCCCTGTGGACAGTGACCTGCCGGGCTGTTGCCGGGTCCCTTGGGTAATTATCACGATGGTCCGAAATGGAGTAGTGACCCAGCCGGACTATTGGCACTGCCACCCACAGAAAGGGGAGATGACCCAAGGAAGGTGTATTCGCTGTGTCGGTGCTTAGTGAATAATCACAGAGTCTCTTTAGCATAAATATAATCTTGTTTACTGTGAAGATATTTGATATAAGCTGCAGATAATACAGCTTTGCCATGATACAATGCTTTACACTTGATAAGTTACTTAATATTTTACAGTCAAGATCTGTACTAAGAGTAGAAGGATTGATACAGCCGTGCTGACTGAGTTGCGTGATGAGAGGTAGAAAAAGGGATCAGAAGAGTAGAGAGAAGGATGTTGAGAGAGTCCCAACCCAAGTTGTACTGTGCACTGCCATAACTTCAGAGGTAGAAACAGAAGAATACTTGAGAGTAAAGAGAATACTTGTGCCTGTGTTTTGACTCTTTGGTCTTTGCACCACCTTTTGCCCACCAGTGTCATGCGTCCGATAAGTACTTGCCAAGTGGCTATTATTCCAGTTAGTCCAACTGTGCGTTAGGGCCTTTCATAAATAAATTTTTATCATTGATGCTAGATGCGTACCGGATACATTCTTACGTCACCCGGAGGGTATAACAGCTGGTTGGAAGACACACATCATGGTAGTATCGCAATTATACCCACCTCTTGTGACGCTGTTTAGGAGCGGGAACGCAGACACCAGGTCACTAATGGATTGTACTCGTTCGGGATATCGCGATACGAGACACCGCCCACTGACGTCTGCAATGTGGCGGGATCTTTTGTTTTAATACTTTGCGGGAAGGATTCAGAGACGTAGACGAGCCGCCATCAGTCAGCGTCTATCATGTCCCTGTGGTGATGTATGACTGCGGACTATCATCTGTTTCCTATCATCGGGTCTCCTGACGATTTAGCATATGAAACGCGTTGAGACCAATATTTGGGGGAATCGATGAGTATATGACCTTGTTTGTTCGTCAGATTCTACCCCAATGTATCAGTGATTTTATTATCTGTTTTGTTTGGTTATGCCCATTTTGTATCGCTGTAGCCACATTGTCTCATGGGTAACTGGAGTATTTATACCCGGGTGGTACCAGTGACCATGATGATGTTTATAACAGCTATTTTCCAAATGTGTTATTTTTGAATGCGGTGCCAATATACTTACCTATATAGTTTGACAGTTAGTACAGTTTCTGTTGGGTAAATTAGTTACTATCCTATACCTAGCAGAGTAGTAGAGTGGCTGGTTATATCACCATTTGTATTATCAGTGTTGTGATATATAGGAAACTAGCGAGTGTAACGGTGTTATCTAAACATTGATACTGACTGTTGATCTAAATCTATATCGCAGGGGTACTCAACAACTTTTAGTGAAGGTCCACTTACCGGGGTCTATTGTCAGGTGAAGGTCCGAGCTGAACATCAGTAGGAAACGTGTTTTGTTAATTTTCACAAACGTTCAACTAGGCATTTTCTCTCTCAACAGCCCTTTGATATTAGGTACAAAGGGGGTGACTGCCCTGGTAGTATATAACCCCCCCCCCCCCCCGTTGCTCCCCCAGTAGTGTATAGCCCCCCTGTGCTCTCTCCTTCAGTAGTGTAAAGCCCCCTGTTGCTCCCCCAGTAGTATATAGCCCCCCTGTGCGCTCTCCCCCTGTAGTATATAGCCCCCTGTGAGCTCCCCCCAGTAGTATATAGCCCAACCTGTGCTCTCCCCCCACTGTAGTATATAGCCCCCTGTGAGCTCCCCCCAGTAGTATATAGCCCCCTGTGAGCTCCCCCACTGTAGTATATAGCCCCTGTGAGCTTCCCCCAGTAGTATATAGCCCCCTGTGCTCTCCCCCTGTAGTATATAGCCCCCTGTGAGCTCCCCCCAGTAGTATATAGCCCCCCTGTGAGCTCCCACCAGTAGTATATAGCCCCCCTGTGAGCTTCCCCCAGTAGTATATAGCCCCCTGTGCTCTCCCCAAGTAGTATATAGCCCCCCCTGTGAGGTCCCCCCAGTAGTATATAGCCCCCCTGTGCTCTCCCCAAGTAGTATGTAGACCCCCTGTGAGGTCCCCACAGTAGTATATAGCCCCCCTGTGCTCTCCCCCTGTAGTATATAGCCCCCTATGAGCTCCCCCCCAGTAGTATATAGCCCCCCTGTGCGCTCCCCCCAGTAGTATATAGCCCCCCAGTAGTATATAGCCCCCCTGTGCGCTCTCCCTCTGTAGTATATAGCCCCCTCTGAGCTCCCCCCAGTAGTATATAGCCCCCCAAGTAGTATATAGCCCCCTGTGCTCTCCCCCTGTAGTATATAGCCCCCTGTGAGCTCCCCCCAGTAGTATATAGCCCCCCAGTGCAGATGGCCCCCAGACAAAAAAAACAAACAACCCACAACTCACCTAGCACCTCGTTCCCCGCTGCGGCTGTCTTCTCTTCTCCTGTCGGTCCGGCCCCCAGCTGATATGCGCTCTCTGGGGATGTCCCGGGGATTCCCCAGCAGAGCGCGCACCAGTGACCTCAGTGTTACTTACGGAAAGTTCAGGCCGGCAGCACACACTGAGGTCTGTGATGTGCGCTCTGCTGGGGAATCCCCGGGACATCCCCAGAGAGCGCATATCAGCCGGGGGCCGGCCTGACACTGCCCCCAGCCCCACAGGAGTACTGCAATCTAAGGACAGTACGCCTATGGGGCGGGAGGCATTGCGGTGGGAACGGGACCTCCTAACCGCCCCGGATCCGGTCTGTCCCGGGCGGTTAGGAGGTCTAACCAGGGGTCCGGACAGCTGGCCTCCGCGGTCCGGGTTCGGATCGCGGTCCGCCAGTTGAGGACCCCTTTTATATCGGATACATTGGTAGCTATGGGTTTGCCTTATTGTTATCTTCTTGTAGTGGATGTATACACAGTCTCTTAGTGGCAGGTGAGCTATATCTGTGCCCTGAGGAGCCAATACACTGCATATCTAGGGTCATCTAGACTAGTTATTAATTATATCTTATACTGTATCCATAAATACCTATTTAATAGTGGTGAAAACGTAGGTATCCATAACTTAGGTATCTTTGTGTGTACCATCTGCATCCACTGTTATAACACATAGGGACTTATCTTTATTTTCTTTTCAGTTCTTGTGGCATATTATTTTGTATACTGTTTTGGTGTTTTGTTTTTTTTCCTATACCCTTGCTATCTCTAGCCTGTTGAGCGTTTGCTCAATTCACTAGTACACATCAGCTTAGTTAGCTAATACTAGTGAGATAGCATAGCTCATCGTGCTATTGTAGGGTGTGATAGGAGCTAGGGTCAGGTTCCAGAGTGGGGCCGCCCTTATCAGGGCGTTCACTCCGCCTAGGATAGGTTAGACAGGGAGAAGGGAGTGTAGAGTGACCTGTCCCTTGTTTTCTACCCGTCCCTCCCTGTCACCCGGACCCACATACTATCGGGGTACACACGGCTAGGGTCCCCTCTATACTGTACAGCCTTGGCATAACCATTTTTTGCAACCTTTCTGACCCCAGTCTGGTTGGGTGATCTATTATTGTTTGTGTTACGTGATGCTCTATTTTTAGCGGAAGATCCTTCTATTAAAAGTTATGTTTTAGAATTTCCTATCATAAATAGCAATCAACCTGGTCATTTCATTGTACACCAATACATTATTTGTACACCTTTCCCAATGCGTTTCGGTTCACCCTTGTCGGTGAGCTTATCAGGGGGCGCAGAGGTAAGGCAAACAAGAACATGGGATTGATATGTGCTGCTAATGAGTGTCAATAGATAGTGTCTGTATCCTCAATGCGAAAGTCAATATGGCAGATGGCGTATATCAGAAGGACACATGTGTAGGAAGCCCAAGGATAGTCCATCTCCCTGTAGAAGTGTCCAGTGTGGGACCTCTATTCAATAGGGGGTAAGTGCTCAGCTTGAGTACAGTGACATCCTTGGTATGTCCACAGTATGTCCTAATGATTATCTATATATCAATAAATTACTTTTCGATTTCTGCAATCCCTTCTCTTCTATTTTGTTGTATAGTTATTGCAAGGCTTGTAGCCTTTAGCATTGTTGGTGTACATCATATACTCTAGACTATTGAATTATTCATTAAATAGTAAGTAATCCCCAGAAAAGTCTTGTTTATATAAATATAATTGCAAGGTAAAAGGACTATTAAAGTCTATTTTCACATCCTTTAAAGCAATAGAAGTACAGTATGTAATAAGCTAGGTGCAGCCTCGCCCCACCCTTGGTACATTTAAGTCATGGAGCAAAGTGTGCCAGTCTGTCACTTCTTGTGATCATAGGAGCTGCTCACATTGATGTAATGAGGTAATGCTTTACTAACATCTGACATTTTCTACATTTCCAATTTTTTTCTTTCTAATGGTTTGAGTCATTTTGATTCATCACAATATTGTGTATGCATCTTCATCCAGTTTTTATATTGTATTCTATTGTGGTAGCTTTATTGGTGATACAAATGAAGGGGTGGGATGTACTCTTAATAGTAAATGGGGATGCTTTTTTGTGGACAAAAATAAGATTTCTATGGTGAGCTTTGTATCTTTGTATCCTCCAGTTAAGTCAACATATTGAATTCTGTATAGCTTTTAGGTCCTTTAGTTGCTACTTTACAGCCCAGTCTTCTGGTGGTGGCATCTCCCATTATCACTTTAAAGGTTGGTCAGGAGATGCCAAAAAGATGAAATTATAGTGACCCCAGACTGGAGAATCAACCATTCCATATACTGGCACTTTAACACATCTATGTCTACTGCTGATTCTTTTGTTTGTGTGTCTAGTGTGTACCGTCATGACACCCTGACTTCTTAGGGCAGGTTCTCACCGACCTCTTTAGGCTTCTTTTGCTGCTCCACACACTTCCAATAGGGGCACTGTTATCTTCTTCAGCTACTAGTCTCAGGGACTCTGCCAATTCTGCCATTGATCGGAAAGTTTTTTGGTGATTTGGAATCATAAACCTTCAAATATGCCCCAAAACCCTTGTATTAACATGCAGTGATAATGGCAGACTAGATAGCCCATGTGGTGTTTATATTTCATGAGAAATTCTGGCAAACATACAAAGCTATGTAAGAGGACTCTATTTGCTAGTATTTATTATCCATATACATACTATGGGGGAGATTTATCAAACTGGTGTAAAGTAGAATTGGCCCAGTTGCCCTTACCAACCAATCAGATTCCACTTTTCATTCCTCACAGACTCCTTGGAAAATTAAAAGTGGAATTTGGTTAGTTGCTAGGGGCAACTGGGCCAATTCTACTTTATACCAGTTTGATAAATCTCCCCCTATATTAGTTATAGAAGTTTTGCAGCCAGTAAAAACTATAGGTCTATCCTCAAAAGTAACCTGTTATCACCCCTGTGCTGTCTGAAGCAGTGCCTTCTGGCTGTCCCATCGTTCTTGATTGGTTGATCTGTTTGTAGACCCAAACAGGAAGAGATCTGTCAATCATGGCTGATTACTTAAAGGAAAGTCTGGTGAAAATTTTTATTGAAGTATTGTATTGCCCCCCAAAAGTTATACAAATCACAATCATACACTTATTACAGGAAATGTACATAAAGTGCTTTTTTCCCTGCGCTTAATACTGCATCAAGGTTTTACTTCCTGGATAAAATGGTGATGTCACGACCCGACTCCCAGAGCTGTGCGGGCTGTGGCTGCTGGAGAGGATGATGGCAGGGGGACACTGAGGGAAACAGGGCACTAGAGGGACACTGAGCATCCCTCTGCCAGTATCCTCTCCAGCAGCCACAGCCCGCACAGCTCTGGGAGTCGGGTCGTGACATCGCAACATCACCATTTTATCCAGGAAGTGAAGCCTTGATGCAGCAGTAAGTGCAGGGAAAAAGCACTTTATGTGCATTTCCCATTATAAGTGTATGTTGGTGATTTGTATAACTTTTGGGGGGCAATACAATACTTAAATAAAAAATGTTGTTGGTCTTCTCCTTTAAGGAGAAGCCAACAGGGACCGCCCTGATGATTCAAGAAGCATGGTAGTGATAACAGGCTAGCTTTAAGACAGGCCATCAATATTCAACGAACACAGGCCTGGCTCCTAACACCTCCACCAATAAAAAGGTTATACAGAATTAGAAAAACATAGCTGGTTTCTTCCATAAAACAGCACCACTCCTGTCTACAGGTGGTGTGTGGTATTGCAACTCAACATCATTCACTTCAAAAGAACTGAGACGCAATACTACACACAAAACAAGGACAAGAAGAAAGCAGCTATGTTTTTTTTTCGCATTCCAATGCAAATTTTATTGTCAGGGAATACATTACATGTTAAAACAAAATATGTAACATGAACAGGAGAAAAAAGAGAGAAAAAAGAAAAAGAAAAGAAACCAATAACAAAGCTACCAGAATAACATGGTTCAGAAAATGTGAATTACATGAGAGGCTATCTCAGACACTGGATAAGACCTTTAAGCTGTTTGAAGGGGCTGTGGTACTAATGTTAGCACTGCGGCCTCTTCTATGTTTGCTATCTGTAATGGTGCTACAAGTTTTATACTGTTCACTTAAATGGAAGGATCATTCAGTGTTCATCTAAAGTGTAAGTCCGTGTTAGCCATGTTCTAATGATGTATGTGGATGAGAGCTTTAATAAGATTATGGCCGTTTTGACCATATTCAGTATACTTTTTGGTTACAACATTAATAATTCAAAGTACTAAGCTTGAAGATAAAGATTAGACTGGAATAGAAACATTAATTTGCATTATGATGAAATATCTAGGAGTTCGTCATTTATCTGTTGATCAGACATATATTAGGTGGAGCTGTACAGAGATTGTCCTCATTTTCATCCAACCCTGTTCCTATTAGGGCTCACAATCTAATTTCTCTATCTCAGATACATACTAATTTCCTAGTCAGTGTATTTTAAGAGTATGAGAGGAAGCTACAGTACCCAAAGGAAACCCAGGCAAACATGAGGACAAAATCCAAAATCCATGCAGAAGTCCATGGTTGCATTTAAACTGTTGGCAAAAGTCTCCTATAAATATGTACAAATATACAATAAGACAGTCATAGATGTCAGCTGTCTGCAAGTAAGTAGGTCATGCTAATATATGTAAGTGTACACTGTGCATTTCTTAAAAAAAAAAAAAGTGACCGATTCTTTTTTTTCTTTTTTTTTTCGCTAATTTTTGTCATTTTGTTTTGTTTCAGATGTGGAATGATGCTAGTAAAGCAACTCACTTTTAATCAAAAGTATTTTTTAGCATGTCATGTATTAGCTTTACTCACTTTTCTACTAATTTTCTATAGTAACTTTGAGAAAGATATTGAATCTTATTGTCCTAGACGGCATCTTCATTTCCAAACAGAAGAAGATTTGATTGTGTTGCTATGGACGTGGCCTTTTGGGGACTACTTCCCCTTAAATCAATGTCCAAAACCCTTAAATGGCCCTTGGTGCTTTTATACAACCAACCACAGCTGGTACCCAAGAGCACATGCTGTCATTTTCCACCACAGAGATGTTTGCAGCTCAGAAATTAAAATGCCGCAGATGCCAAGACCTGAAGGACAGCACTGGGTGTGGTTCAACATGGAATCTCCAAGCCATACTCCAAATTTGAGCCTTTTCAACAACCTCATGAACCTCACCATGTCCTACAGGAGTGACTCTGACATCTTCACTCCATATGGTTGGCTGGAGAAGAATGAAGCACAAAATTTTACCATCCCAGAAAAGTCAAAATTAGTAGCATGGGCTATCAGCAACTGGAACTCTACCTCCAAACGGGTTGAGTATTATAATGAACTAAAGGATCATATCGACATAGATGTTTACGGTCAAGAGCACATGCGTTTACACGATTACAACTTAAATGCAGTCTTATCAAGATATAAATTCTACTTAGCATTTGAGAACTCCATACATAGCGACTATATCACAGAAAAACTCTGGAGGAATGCCCTAGTATCTGGAACTGTGCCAATAGTAATGGGCCCACCAAGGGAAAATTATGAAAAATTCATTCCATCCCATTCTTTTATTCATGTTAACGATTTTCTTAGTGCAAAAGATCTCGCTGACTATCTGCTGGAATTAGACAAAGACCCCTTTAAATATAAACAGTATTTTAAATGGAGGTTAAGACTGCAGCCAGTTGGGGAGTGGGGGTGGGAAACCCATTACTGCAAAGCCTGTCTAGCACTGCATGAAGCTCGTCCGTATAGAACTATTCAAAGTCTTTCTAAATGGTACACATAATGGAAGCACCAATATCTGCCAAAAACTGCAAACAGAGATGAGTGAAACTACAGTAAGTTCAGGTTAGCAAAACCCCAAAAGCTTGGCATTTAACTCCTGTTGGCTGGAGAAGATGGACGCACCCTTAAGGCTGCCTGGAAAACATGGATACAGCCATAGACTGGATGGATTTCTGTTTGCAGGCGCAGCAACTTTTCATTTCTTTTCATAGCTGCTGCAGAGAAAATGTAGGCAGATATATGGCCATCATTGTGATACAGCTCAAGTTTACTAGAATGCAAGCCTCTTGTACAGAACCCCCAGCAGTGGAGAAGGGGAAGTTTGGAACCCACCTGCAGTTCACAACCACATGTGGCCACCCCTAGCACAGCAGGGAAGAGTGCCCTCCTGTCCTTCACTTGCTGTGCTCAGTGCTCTGCTGTGACTTAACCCCTTCCTTGCTGGACCGGGTGCAGTGCACTCAGCATAGTGTGTGGGTGGCACTGAATCCGGCCCAGCAAGTCACTTGACTTGACCCCTTATTCGTGCTGAGTGCACTGCATCTGGCCCAGCAAGAAGTGGTTAAATGACTTAACCCCATACTTGCTCAGCTGTGTGCACTATGCACAGCACAGAAAGTGGGCCACTGGCTCCAAAAGGATTACCATCTGGGGGGCCAGCCTGTCTTCCACTTGCTTTGTTAAGTGCACTGCGTCTGGCCCATATAGAAGACTATAGATAAGACATAATATTATGTCTTATCTATAGTCTTCTATATGTGATTAGATATATGACATGCTGTGAGCTATATCCGTACCTTGTAGTATATAGTATATATTTATTTTGTTAGATATACCTACAATATATGAAGTTACTGATTTTATGCTATCACTATTTGCAGATACCTTGTTGATAAAGGTCATGTTGACCGAAACGTCCAGCAATATTATGGCATTCTAAAAACATGCTTTGAGCACCATATTACCCATGTTGATATCTGTTTAAAACTCTAAATGCAAAAATAAAACCCAAAAAAATGATGGCAATCTAAATGTGTGCAGTTTATTTTTCCTTTTCTATGACAATTTTGTTCAACTGGCACCACCCCTAAGAGTGTGCGCAGACATATTAGTACTAACCCCACATAGTGACAGTATAGTGATTACACTGCAGTTTCATCCAGTGACTTACAATTGACAACACTAATAAGAGTTATTTAATTTTACTTTTTTTCTCCATTGGGTCCGAGTCATCATAAAGACTTTTTTTAGCCATGGCTTGTCCCCACAGCATCTACTGGACAAACATTATAGGCTCTGCATTTTTCCAACACCCTCCTCACTCCTATACAATACTCCACCATTGTACTCAAATATTAATAATTCCTCTGATTAAAGACCCACACAGTAAATAGCCCCTTCTGTTACTCCAAACTTTAAATACCTCCTTTTTTTGTCCTGACAGTTAATAAGATCCCTTCTGTGCCCCCAAACTATTATGCCTCCAAACTAGACCTCCAAATGCCCCCTTCTTTGTCTCCAAGTTGCAATAATCCCCCCTCCTGTGCACCCAAGTAGCAATTTTCCTTCCTTCCTGTGCCCAGAAGTAGTAATAATTCACCCTCTTGTGCTCCCCAAGTAGTAATACTCCCCATTGTGTTCCCCAAGTAGCAATAATCACCTGTTCTGTGCCCAGAATAAACAATAATCCCCCTCCTATACCTTTACCTCCTCCTGTGCCCCCAAGTAGTGATAATAACCTCTACTTTGCCCCCAAGTAGCAATAATCCCCTTGTTTGCCCAGAATTAGCAATAGTCCCCTCTTCATTGCCCCCAATTAGTGATAATCCCTTCTCCTGTGCCCCCTAGTAGTGATGACCCCAATCTTGTGCCCTAGTAGGATGATTCCCCCTCCTGTCTTATGAATAGAATTGAGACTGTATATAGTACTTATTACAACATTTATTCACACAGATAAATAAACAGATAAAAAATAAAATAAATTAGTAAAACCTTAGATATACTGTATGTGTAGTGCAACACTGCAGGGCCCTTGCAGGTTGCAAATATTACATACAATATGATATATATCTCCTACTTATTGTCATAGTCAGAGGAAGTTCACTTAGAAACACAGCACTGACTTTATTGACTTCAACAGTAGATGTTAAATAAACATCTTTAAAATCCATCCCTTCCTTACTGTTGAATCTGCTAAAACTCTTATTGTTGCACTGATTCATTCCCGTCTTGACTACTGCAATTCCTTACTAATCGGCCTTCCTTCCTCTAAACTCTCCTCTCTCCAGTCCATTCTCAATGCAGCGGCCAGGCTCATCTCCATGTCTAGCCGCTATACCAATGCCTCCCCCCTTTGCCAGTCACTACACTGGCTCCCTATTAAATACAGGATACAATACAAAGTCCTCCTGCTCACCCACAAGGCTCTCCACAGTGCTGCACCTCCCTATATCTCCTCCCTCATCTTTGTCTACCATCCTACCCGTGCCTTACGCTCCTCTAATGACTTAAGACTAACATCCACCTTAATCCGCACCTCTCACTTCCGTCTCCAGGACTTCACCCGAGCTGCACCAGTTCTATGGAATGCATTACCTAAGACTGTCAGACTTACCTCCAATACACAAAGTTTCAAACGTGCCCTCAAAACTCATCTATTCAAGCAGGCTTACCAGGTTCGCTAATTTTGACTGCTACCCTCAACCTCCCCCCCCCACACACACACACACACATACACACACACCTACCTCCGCCACACACACACAAACACACACACACACACACACCAAGCATTTAAGCACTTAGACCTGTGCATGCAGGTATTGGCTGGTGACAGGTTCACCCACCCTTACCTGCACTGCCTTATTTATAATGATGGTCGGACCATAAGAACAATGAAGCACTTTGCCCCTCTGCCATTCTGTCTCGAACCCCCTCCTAGTAGTATGTAAGCTGATGCATGCGAGCAGGGACCTCACTCCTCATGTATGGATAATTATACTGTATGTATCTCTCTGTAATGTCTATTTAGTGTCTATGTATGTACCCCCAGAATTGTAAAGTGCTGCAGAATCTGTTATTTATAAATAAAAATTTTTTTTTTTATTATTTTTATTATTATTTTTATTTTTTTTTTTTACATTCATCTTTTTTTTTTTTTTTTTTTTTTTTTTAATCATGCTGTTTAACAAAGCCATACTTACCAGAAATCCAGGTCCAGTCTCCTGACTTCCTAAAGGAAGTTTGTTTTGTCACCCAAAAATATTTTTTTACATAGGTTTATAATTGTTTTCAATTAAGATATAATGGGACATGTTTTAGCATTAGGACTACCAAAAGTGAAGTGCAATGTATGTAATAACGGTGCAATATAAAGTTTTTATGGTTCAATAAAGTCTTTAAGGAGCTATGGCTGTATCCATGTTTTCGAAGCATTTTCCAGGCAATCTCAGGGTGGTATCCTCCCTCTGCACGGAGCCGGCAGCGAGATTTGAGCGCAGATCAGTTTTGCTTCATATGAAGCAAAATGAATCTGATTAGCTCATCTATACTCAGCGATCTTTTTGTTAAATTTTTAGTTTATTCCCTATGCAATATTCATTAGGAGGCGCAAGTCAGCTGGGGAGGATCAGTGCACAGAGCGTGGTAGCCCCGCCTCAAGTGCACCAAAGCACCTCATTTGCAAAGGGATTAAACTTCTAATTTAACAAAAAAAACTACCTTCATCCTCAGTGTGACTGGTATAAAAAAGTAAAAGAATTATGACTCTTTAAAGGCAAAACTTTCAAAATCTAAATCAACAGTAGATGTGTCACAAAAGCGCAGATCGAGGTAGGGAACAGGACAAGACAGTGAGCCCTAGCCACTAGAACCCACCTTCTGTCCCTACCTACTTGCCTCACCGGCCCTAACCAGCCACGGACAACCACAGTGACAGTCCCTGTCCTACACCAGGTGATTTACAAAACAAAGACAGACGAAAGAAACACAATAAAGAAGTCTTCGGTCCAGGTCAGCAATGGCGGTCAGCAGGGTACAAAAACGTAAGGAAGAAGGAGGGTTGGGGACAGACAAGGAGGTCACGGCAGGCAGCAGACAAAGCAGGTGGGAAGATCAAACAATGGGTCAGGCAACAGAAGTAAGAGAACCAGGAGAGGTGAAGTGCTTAGCTGAGTAACACTCAATAGCCAGCAGGGAAAGGAGTTTGCAATTTACATTCAGTTTTTTTTGTTTTTTGTTATAATGGGAAACATGGCACTTCCTGTGTTCTGACTCTTTTTTTTTTCAGAGACTAAACACAGGAAGTCCCATGTTTCCCAGCTTATTTGCGCTCACAGAGAAAGCAGACATGTAATTGATGGACACATTGAGCCGTGACTCTCTGTACTCGCCAGACTTCATGTGTTTAGTCTCTTTTTCAACCAGCACAAGACTATAAAGATGCCTTCAGGAGACTGGACCTGAATTTCAGGTAAGTATAGCCAGGACCGGCCTTAGGGTAGATGGCGCCGTGTGCAGAATATTCTTTCCAGCCAAAGCTTTAGCTTCGGCTGTCAAGGCACGAGGAGAATTGTAGTTTTGCAAATGCTGGAGGGCTGAAGGTTCCCCATTCCTGCTTTAAAGTGTTAGGATGCATTTACACGTACAGGATCTGCAGCAGATTTGAACTGCTGCAGATCTGCTGCAGATCCTGTTCGTGTGAACGCACCCGGCCGTACTTTTACCGCGGTGAAACAATGCCTGTTGTTCTATGGGATCCCGGCCGGAGCGTACACACATCGTGTGCGCTCCGGCCGGGATCCCATACGCTGCCGCAAACAACTGACATGTCAGTTTTCTGCGCCCGGAATTCAGTGAATTCCGGCCGCAGAAAGACCTGTCAGTTCACACAGTGAAGCGAGCGGCTCCGGCATCAGAGCTCCGCGGCCGAAAGATCATCTGGCCGGTACTTAGGTACCGGCCGAGATGATCTGGCCAGAGGCCGGCCGTTCCGTGACCCGGCTGGGGTCACGAAACGGCCGGTCTCTTACGTAGTGTGAACATAGCTCTAAGCTGGAAAAAAGCAAAAAGTAATCAGATGCTGAAATCAACACAACAAAGCAATTACAAATCTGAAAGACTTTATTAACTCCATAGTAGTGAAAAATCACACATTTACTGGAAAACAAGTGACCCAGGCTGTATCCCAGAATTCCAGGCGGTACTTGGGCTGTCTCCTCCTTCCCCACAGAACCGGAAGGCATCTGGAATCAATAAGGCTTGAGTTCGATAGAACCTATCTTTTTCTGGTGTTTGATCATCTCTTGTTATCAAGGGCTGTGGGTAAGCTGACCTATGGGTGTGTTTTGTATTGCTTATTGATGATATGCGGACTACAGATGGGTGAACCTCAGGCACGCTCAGGTTCATCTGAACCCATGTGTGCACCATTTAATAACCATTGGCTAAACTGTCTGGATTCAGCCCAAGGGAGTTCTGACTTCTTTAGCCACTTCTTCAGCTACCGATAATCTAAGGCCATACACTTGGGTTCAGACAACATGTTCTGTATAGATGGAGGGTTAACCTTTTGGACGTCAGAATATAACTCATTAATGGGCAATTATAATTATTCTGAATTATAATGTTCAATATAACAATTGTCTTTGCAATGGGGATAAGATACTAAAAATGCAAAATAGACATTCTTCCTCTCATAGCAATCCCTGTTATTGTAGGATCATGTTTACATAAAAGAGACTAGCTTTTGCTCTACCTTGAAGTAACTGCATTCTTACATACTTATATATTATACCATAGCCTACGATGGCCCAGTAATTAGCACTGTTTCCTTGCAGTCCCAAGTTCAAATCCCACCAAGGGCAACATCTGCAAGGAGTCTACATGTTTTTCCCAATCCTTGTGTGGGTACTCAGGTTTCCTGCCACATTTCAAAAACATTCTAATAGGTTAATTTTGAATTTGGATTGTGAGCCCCGCAATGTAAGTAATGATAATATCAGTGCTGCTGAAAATCTTTTCACTAGTTAAATAATAATAATAAAGGAGAAGTCCGGTGCGAGGACTTTTTTTTTTTTTTTAAAGGCAGTAGCCGAGGGGAACATAAAATACAATCTTACCTCACCTCTCCTCGTGCCTCTCCAGCGCTGGTAAGCAGCTCTGCGATCTTCTCTCAGCTGACGTCACGACCCAATTGATCAGCTGGGAAGGCATTTTCCCCCTCATCGGGACATCATCAGGACTCAAGGGAAATTGCCTTCTGCCTGGGGTCCTGGAGCTGGTGTAGCGGCACGGGAGCCTGAAGAGGTAAGTTAGGATCTGGACTTCTCCTTTAATAATAAAGAAGTTATTGTAGACTATGTATGTGAGCCTACAGTTAATGTATGATAGGGGGAATTTATCATTTGTGGTACTTTTTTGATAAGTTAGGTGTATCTTTGCTACATAAAGGTCCTTTTTACATTGAGAGATCTTTGGCTGTCCGCAAGCGCAAATGAGTGTCAGTCAGTTTGCAGTGCCTTTACATGGCACAACTAATAGAGCGGCCTGGCCACACAAACGATCCCTGTATTTAAATGCATTGCACTGCCATTTAAAAAATGATCACCAATAATAAAATAAATGTTATAATACACTGCCGAGCAATATGGGAATTTGATTGCTAAAGTGCTGGACTACTACTGTATTTTCCTAAGCTATCAACCCATGTAAAAAAAACTCTTGCTAAATATAAAGTGCAATAGTGCACCAGTGAGCCTGCTGATATAAGCCAGCCGCTATTTACCTCCAGATTCCAGGACTGACCTTCTTATTCCGGTGGGGTCCGGTATAGTGGTGTTTTCGGCTAATTGCTGGTATGCTAGTTAGCGTGCTCAGAGCATTTCGGGTGTTTCCCATGCTCCTGGAGCACCAGCTCGGGCCGCCTTACCTGCCTCCTCCTGGCCCGCCTACTATGCATATTCATATATTCATAGTTAGGCCTAGTGTTACGGGCTGCTCCCTTCACATGCGCCATAACAAGCGGCCTAACTATGCATATATGAATATGCATAGTGGGTGGGCCGGGAGGAGACAGGCTAGGCAGCCCCAGCTGGTGCTCGGGGGGCATGGGGAACGCCCCAAATGCTCCGAGCATGAAATATGACTTACAGCCCTGGAATGCAGAGGTAAATAGCGGCTGGCTTATATCAGCAGGTTCACTGGCCCGGAATGTTGAGGCCTCTCAGAAGCCATGTGCGCCAGGAATGTTGAGGCCTCCCAGAAGCGACATGTCAACATTCCTGGTGCGCATGTCTGTGGCGTTTGACGTCATGGACATGCGCACTGGGATTGAGCCGCTGGTCCCGGATGTGACGTGATCTTGACTTCCGGTTTGGCGCGCCAACGATCGCGGAAGCATTGGAAATGGTGAATAAACCCCTAGATATTTAAGGGAGTCAGGGGGAGAGTGTGGTAGTTCCTTGAAAAAGCCTAGTCGGCAAAACGTACATAGGGGCGGTTGCAGCCTCTGCAATACAAATGGGTGAGCGCTGGCTCTAATTTATGTTTACAAATATTTAAGCGCACTATTGCACTTTATGTTTAGCGAGAGTTTATTTACATGGATTGATAGCTTAGGAATATAGTAGTCTAGCACTTTACCAATCAAATTCCTATTTTGCTCGGCAGTGTATTATAACCTTTATTTTTTTATTGGTGATCATTTTTTAACTACTGACAACTATTTTTATGAATTTATCTGTAGATGTGCGTCTTGAATTTTTAAGTATGTGAATAAAAAGATATTATGTATTCTTTGAACCATACCTAAATGTTCTTTTTGTGTGTACAGTACTCGTTGCTTAGATAGGTTGTTCATGCAAAGATTTTGTGACACCTAGTGGTGGATTGATTTATTACAACACCCTTTGTATACTGGTGGTTTAATATTTCTTGTCCCTTTATCCCGAACCGTTTGTGTATCTACTTATGCTCAGTTAAGTAATCTTCCTTCTATGAAGAATGTCACTCCAATAAAATAGATAAAATGTGTAACGAAAATGCAGACGTCAAAAAGATGCCACAAAAAAATCATATAATTTATATTATTATTCTCACACAATACAAATAATTCAAAAATTATACATGTACCATCACCTGTTGTCAATTCTTCATACCGTACACACTGGAATATTCTTGATTCACTTACTAGCTCATTATCAGTCTAAAAACACTTCTCTATATTTTATCCTATATGTCCTGGTTATAAATAAATAGAAAATAAGAACTCATGATAATAAGAACTTTTTTTTTATTTTCTGTTGTGCTGAATTATTACATAACTTAGAAAGCTACAATAGTCTATATCTATTCCTCAAGGTTTTCAGGTTGTATAGAGACATAGAAACATAGGAGATTGTCAAAAAAAGACACCACTTGGTCCATCTAGTCTGCCCTTTTAGTATTTCCTTTCTTATTAGCTTAGGCTAGATACATGTTTATGCCAGGCAGGTTTATATTCAGGTACTGTAGATTTACCTACCACATCCGCTGGAAGTTTGCTCCAAGCATCTGTGTTGTTCCTGACCTTTCCTCCAACTAACCTCTGTATCCCCTTTTTCTTGTGTTTGGATTTAAAAAAAAACAAAACACTTTCCTCCTGAACCTTAGACCTTATCATATTTAAAGGTTTTGATCATTTCCCCTGATTCCCTTTTTCCCCCAGTCTATACAGATCTAGATCCTTAAGTCTTTCCTAATATGCTTTATGCCTGACACCCTCCACCATTTTTGCAGCCTGTCCTATTTTATCAATGTCCTTTTTTAGATGAGGTCTCCAGAACTGGATATATTATTCCAGATTTGGTCTTACTGGAACTCTACACAGTGGGATCACAATCTCTCTCTTCCTACTGGTTATACCTCTAGCTATACAGCCAAGCATAGGATTTGCTTTCCACACCGCCTGGTTGCACTGGTGACTCATTTTAAAGCTGTCAGAAATCATTACCCCTAAATCCTTCTCTTCTGAAGTCTTTACTAACACAGAAATGCAGATAGGGTACTCGGATAGAGGATTCCTCCTCCCCAAGTGCATTATTTTACATTTGGAAACACTCAACTACAGTTTCCATTGTTTTGGTCACTTATCTACGAAAGCTAAATCTTTTTCCGTAATACTTTTCCATAATTCCATATCTTTTTCCATATTACTGACACCTGCTGATATTTATTTAGACCCTTTCTTGTTGACTAAAATTTGATCAAAATGTAGTCATTTAATAGACTATATTGACCAGGATTGACTTATACTTTTTAAAAATAAATAATTATGTTTTGCATTGAATTTACAGAGAGCAAAGAAGATACAGTGAATACCATGAAGGAAAAAAACTGTAATACCACCTTAATGTTAAGTGAAGTTCAATGGACTCATAATAAAGTTATTAAAGTGTTATTGTCATTTAAAAAAAAAAGAAATGTCCAAAGTTGGGGGTCTATGTGTTGAGAGACCCACTGATTAATAGAGCAAGTGGGGAGAAGCATTTAACTAAGCAATTCTCCCCTTGTCCATCTCTGCACTGTAGGACTTCAGATCCATAGACTTTATATAGAATCATATACAAAATCAGACTATTACATTTTGTATTACATTAGTTTTCAGCCTTTGGATGTGAACTAACTGATAATAAATATTGGGGAAAAATAGATTGGGCATGTTGGATAGCCCCCTATAGCACCCTATAGTGTATTCCGGTGAGGTATCTGTTTTCCAAACAAATGCTGGAAAACATGTCCATGTCGGCCCCACCTTGCAACTTAAGGGACCAAATGAATCTGCTGCTATATCTTGGTATCAAATGCCACAGGGCCCCTTCAGAGGTTGAAGTCCATGTCTCAAAAGGTCAAAGCTGTTCTGGAGACACAAGCAGCCTGCCCAACAGAAGATAAAATGCTAAATGTCTAAAAGTGCTGATAAGGAGGAGGTGCATTAATATTTAGGACTTGTCTCACCATAATGGCCTTGTTAGGACTGGTTGCTCAGACTGACAAGATAGTGGACACAGACAGTGGACCCTAAGCTGAACCCAGTCCACTGTCCCTGCCTACTTGCTGCAATCTGCCCTAAAATGGCAGCGAGCAACTGGGCGGCGGTCCCTACACTGGCTAGGGGGAAGACAAAACAAGACAAATAACACAATAAAGAAGAGTCGACAGTCCGGGTCACAACAATCGGGCAGCACAGTACAAAACACAATCCAATAAGCAAGGTCAAAGTCAGGCAATATGGTCAGGGTCAGGCAGCAAGCAGGGATGGTCAGAAAGCAAGGCAAAAGGGTCAGAGAAAGACAGATAATAGCAGAAACACAAGCAGGCAGAGACAAGCTCAATATCCGGCACCAGAATGAGCCTCAGCCAAACAGTTCCAGTCCCCTATTGGACAAGACTCCTGGTTCCAAACAGAATCAGCTGTGGATCAGAACTGGCAGCAGTGTAACTCCTAAATAGCCAGAGCACACAGCAGACGGGTGGGGCTGAACAACATGCTAGAAATAGGCCAGTCTTCAGAAAGGGTTCAGGTTACTGCACAAGACATACGAAAACACTGAATATCAGCGCTGAGCTGAGGGGCGCACAGGGGTGCACAGACTTCGGCAAGGGCACATTCATGACAGGCCTCCTCTACAAATGAGGGTGACCACATTTATTGTTCATTGCAAGTCTGGCTTTGTGATCTACCAGTAAACAGCTGACATCAACAGAATGACTGCCAGGCTACAGTTGGAGCTGCTGTTTGTTAGTGGGTGTCCAGGCTGGGTAATAGATGGTAATACTGAGTAGGGTGTTCCTACTATTAGGGCATATGGAACGTCGGAGCATACTGGGCATGATACAACCACTTTAAGCTCCAAACCTATCTTACAAATACAACCAAAATGAACCTTTCAATACTTAGTGAAAGTGAAACAGTATAGGAAGAAAAGCTCATATACGATATATTAAAGCAGCAAAACACACATGGTAATTCAAGAATTCATTGTTAAAAAAAGTTGTCCAGTGTGTATTTTTTTTAATAGACTAGGCTTGATGAAAAAAAGCGCTGCTTCACTCACCAGGTCCCTGCTAATCCATACCTTCTGGCCTCTGTCTCAACACACGGGATGCTTGTTCAGGCAATCCCTAGCCAAGGCGACATATAACGGTAGCCAGATTGGCCAGAGCCGGCATTTCCTATGTGTCAAGGCAGGACCAGGAAGCAGTGATCAGCAGGGGCCTTGTTAGCGGCCAGGCAACTGTAGAGGATTGAACAAGTGAGTTATGCCTTTTTTTAACATTACACACACCCCTAGTTAGAAAAGACTAACTAAACACTGGACAACCCCTTTAATAAATACATTGTATAAGTAGTGTGGACGGGGGAGCAGCACTTTGTAGGTCACAGATTTGCATTAAATGTTGGGACGTTATGGAATATCGCTAAGATATTTCCTAACATCATGATTGGTGGAAACAACCTCTGGAACCCCTGACAATCAAAAGAACTAAGGGCCCTATTACATTATTGTGCGAAAATCTTTATATTGCTCGAATTTGAACAATAATCGTTTCGTGTGAATGCAGGCAATGATCGAAAAATCGTTCATTGCATTGATCACATCTATTGAGCTGAACCTAAAATCACTGTTAATCGTCCGCTGCAATTCCCCATTTGTTTGCTAATCGCTTAGTGTTAATCGTCAAAAATCGCTTCATCTAATAGGACCCTAAGGCCAGATTCCCTACAGCTAATTCCCTTCACCGTAGAGTTTATGGCCATCAGCTGTGTGGGGAATCGTAGCGCTGCCCCAATAAGATGAGTAGCTATGAGCATCTCTGGGCAAGGAAAATATGTGATGGAGCACCATTGCCCAACTAGCACAGCTGTATCTTCCCTCTGAGGACTGTGGGGCACCTGGAAGTCAAATCCTCTTTAGTAAGTAGGGGATGACATGTTCTAGCAATAGGCCATCACTTGTTTCTGTTGGAATACCTCCTTAATTTAGATTTTTTTCACATGTTCCTCACACCCACACCAGGAACTTATGAGGTGTTCACCTTATTACATTTGAAACCTATTTACTACTCTAAGCTTCCAGCTTCATCATCTTATTACAGTCCCTGAAGGTGAATGGCTTAGAGTAAGTAACTTGTGGATGAACAGCTCATTCATTATTCAACCATTTAGCTGATTATTGTTGAGATAATATCAATTTCTCAGTAAATTGAGCAGCTTAGGCAGTGCCGAATCTTAGCTGCTCAGCTGGCCCATCATCTTCAGTAGCATCTGATTCTCTTCCTTTAACTTCTTATTTTCATCCTTGGCTCTTGTCATTTTCTGCAAAAGACATAACATCATCAAAAAAAGCTGCCATAAATAAATAAAAAAGGGTCTGTGCACTTAAAGGGAAACAGCAGGTTAGAATAATATAACCTGATGATACGTCCCTATAGCACACGGTGCGCTGAGGATTAAGGTATGTTTCTTTACCTTCATCCTCTTCGCCATCTTCAGACTATTAGCAGTTTATTCCTTTTGCAAATTAGGCACCTAAATGCCTAATTCGGATAGGGAATAAACTGCTAATATCAGGTAAATGGCACTGAGGATGAAGCTTACCTTCATCCTCAGCACTCTTTCGGCTATATGGACATATAGGCAGGTTGTATTCTTATAACATGCAGAAAGCTTCCCTTTTATTTTACATCTTTATCAGTCTTTTTTTTGGTACAATTTTCTGTTATCTATAGCAATCATTCAGAGCATATTACTATACTACTACTGAGCTTATTTACTATACTATATTACTGATAAATGGCCATGGCCATAAAATGAATACATGTAAATAAACAGCTTTAAAAAAAAAAAACTCAGCCTTTATTGCCCGTTTCTTAAGTGACCTGCTTTATGGCCATTTTACAGGTAAAAGTGAGAACATGATGTAAAAGTTGCTTTTATATATATATGTCCCACTATGCATCATTGTGTATAGGTCTTACCTGGGTCAGGGTATTTATATCTCTTTGGAGTAGTAGCAGAGACCCCTCCTTGTCATTGAGCTGGGTGGTCAGATTGTGATTATCTTGTCTCACTTCTCTAACTGCCTAATAAAAATACGAATAAAGTTCACAGTACCAATCACTTCATTATGTTACTATTTTAGAGGCTATACACCCCTTAGACTTGCCTACAAGTATTTCTGTAATAATAACCACTGATGTGCAATGCAATATGAGGCTATGTTCACACAACACAACACAACATGGCCGTGATTAATCCTTTAACCACAGAAAACCTGTCAGTGCACACAATGGAGCATGAGGCTCCCGCCGCACGCTCCATTGAGTGCAGCGGCGAATTCGGATACGGGCGTGCACGGATGCACCCGCATCCGAATTTACCTGCAGTGAAGATCATCAGATTATCTTCTCTAACACCAGCCGTTCCGTGATCTGGGCAGGTCACGGAACGGCCGGTGTCTTACGCCATGTGAACATGGCCTGATTCTGTAATTAATAATTATACAATTGCTGTACCTAAGCACTGAAAGTCTTCTGAGCAGTAATATGGATGTTTGAGGATATAAATAATGTGAAAGTGATCTTTTATTCTTACACCTTTAGCTGGCACTTTACTAAAATCAAGGTTCCAATAACTCATGAATGGCTAGCAGTGGCTATACCTTCTGAAGTTCTTCCATCCATGATTCACTTCTATTTCCTGAAGTAGGAGAAATCAAAGGAGACTCTTGATATCTGAAAAGGCACACAATACAGAATTTCAGGGTATGTATACTTTTGCAGCCATGTTTTATGTTCTTCTAATGCATTGAAATAAAGGAACTTTGCAAAGTGTCTTGATGAAAAACCTCCTATTGTTTGTGTCTATAGCTACTTTTCACATCTATGTGTCTCCGTGATTAGAAATAAACCTTGTGTAGCTTGATGCTGCTTTCCTGGTGCCATCCACCTGCCCTGTAGGATCATTCTATACAGGTTTATTTGCAGGCTGTCACTATGAAGACACATAGGTCTGCATAGGGGTCGTAGACACATAATTATGAGACGTTTTTATACAAGACTATTTGCAAAGTAGCTTTTTCCTCTATTATGGGGTAAAACCTTAAAGGCGACCTTTCACCCCCACACCTGGGGCAGAGCCCGCCCCACTTGCAGGAAGGGGGTAAGTATCCGGGGCTCTACTGGGGGGTCGGGCAGGCTCCGACCGGGTGCCGGGATGAAAGGTGTTCTTTAAAACTTTGAAAAGTGGGAGCCATCAGAGAGTATTCTGAAGAGCAAGAAACCGCAGAACAGTGGCTGTGACATAACATCTGGCAGCTATTGGATATCATCCGCAACATCACCTGCCAGAGGGAGGACATGCAGCGCCAAACAGCAGAACAGGTAGGACCTTTTCTGCTCTCCAGGAGATATTTTACATGGTGTATTTAAAGGGGAACCATCAGCAGGTTAGATGAATCTTAACTGCTGATGGCCGCCTCTTATGCAGTAGGCACAAAGGATGAAGGTATGTCTCTTACCTTCATCCTCAGTGCTGTTCCTGTGCAGTTAGTCGTTTACTCCACGGTCAGGTAAGACCGTTTGAAGCCCTGGGGCACAGTTAGGAGCAGTACCCCACCCCCAGACACCGATCCAGCCCGTTAGAAAAGGCGGGCCAGCTGGGGGCAGATCAGCGCTATGGGGGCTGTGCTCCCAACAGTCTTACTGGACCCTGAAGCGCACGACTAACTGCACGAGAACTACACCAAGGATGAAAGTAAGAGGCATACCTTCCTCCTCGGCACCTCCTGTGCAGTAGGGGGCCATCAGCAGGTTAAATTTGTGTAACCTGCTGATAGTTCCCCTTTAGTTGTCAGTCCTGCACTCCATATGTGAATATGAGGTTTGCTTATTGATTACTACTTGATTTGCCTCTGATTCAGTCACTACCAATTTGAAAGAAAGCACACACAAATATACAATTTTATATACATAAAGCATAAGGGTCTATTTACACAGATTATCTGCCAAAGATTTGAAGCCACAGCCAGGAATGGATTTGAAAAGAGGAGAAATCTCAGACTTTCCTTTATGACCTGTTCTCTGTTTATAGTCTGTTCCTGGCTTTGGCTTCAAATCTTTGGCAGATAATCCATTTGTAAATGGACCCTAAGACCAAATAAAATAAATACCTGGTTTTGCAAGTTCCATCTGACATCCACAGCTCCTGCAAAGTAACAGAAACCAAGATGTCAATAATATAACTACACAGTATACGGCTAAATCACTGTGTAATCACAATACCTAGTATATCAGTGTTTTGCATTCGCTGCTCTTTCCAAGCTCTATTTAATGTGTAGATTTGAGCAGATAGAATAAGATTTGCAAGAATTTAGACTCCTGACTGGTGAAAAACAATAGTCTAGAGATGGAACTTTCCCTCCAAAAACTTAAAAGGAAGGAATAAAAAAATGAGACTATCCTTCTCGTAGTCATAACCATTTGCTGTCTCTGGGACTGAAAATCTGAATAAAAGGCTTCATCTGTGGAAAAGAATTGAAGTTGTCCCGGATTTGTACCTGTTCATTGTGGTGAAGAATAATCAACATATTTATTATACACAACACCTAGCAGTACATTGCTCATGTGTGAGGCACTCTGGCATGTATCCTAGGCAGAAGCATCTTATGGGACAATCCCAGACACCTGCAGCTGGCCCTTTAAAGGGAACCTGTATTGGTTTACTGGATGCCATCATTGCAACATGCACTTTATAGTATATCTGTATATCTGTAACTCCAACTTTAGGAAGTAATTCTATATAAGAAATACTGGGGCCAGGTTGCTGGTTTTAATAGTCTGGGCCCTCAAAATCTGTCAGACTTTTAATAGAACAGAACAATCATTCTCCTGACTGGAGGTGAACATTTATGTGATCTCCCCTCACCTGTATAGCAGTCCCTTGTGCTTTATTCTCATCGTTTGCATTAATATCTTCATTTTCTTCTGTATCCTACAAATCAATACCATGTGTTATCCATTGAAAGCATTATTCATTACCACTACATAGCTTATGATTTAGTAGACAATTAGGATCTGTTTAACCCTTTGATAACAGCACTGCTCCATGGGCAATGCAGATTAGCTTTAAGTGACTGCAGAGACTGCAATACTGGATACAGATGATGGGTAGAAAAATGATATTTCTCAGCAAAAACCAACCCCATTTACCTCATCCTAGAAAGGCTCTTTAAAATTCTGTAGCCAGTGAAGCATACACGGGGAATACAATGGTTTTGGATCCTAACAGCACTATACATATACATATATACAGTAATACCTCGGTTTTCGAATGCTTTGGAACTCGAACTGCTTGGTATTCGAAGGAAAATTTACCCAGAAGTAGTGTTTGGAATTCGAACTTTGCTCGGTTTGAACGTTTTTGCGAGCGTGGATGGTGGGGTGTACCTGGCGAGTTAAGCAGTGGTGAGGCTTCACATACAGTACAGTGCTGTATAAGACTGCTGGAGTGCATATACAGTGCAGTAGTAGTACAGGCAGTGCACCACCATCTCGCATACATTACAGTGCTTGGATGGGGGGGACGCTATACAGTAAAGGATGGGTGAGGAGTTGGTGACTACTGTACTATAATTGCTGGTTCTGATGAACATTTCTCATGTTTAATGTCCTGTACAGTATAGTATCACAAACCACTTGCGGAGAAACGACTTCCAGGAAAGGAGTTGGGAGTAGGTGAATAGAAGTAAATCTGGAGTCTGATCTTTCATAGTTTTGCCTTGGTCTTGGGTCTAATTTATTAAGGAGTCTATTCTAATTTATGAGAATTTGTTATGGGATTTGATTTATTTACTGGGTCTTGTCTGAAATCTGATTTATTGGGACAATCTGGTCTGTGAATTGCTTCTCTGGGTGGTCTGGTGTCTGATTTATATAGGGATCTGGTCTGGGATACAATTTATTTAGAGTTTTTGAGATCTGGTTTCTTAAAGGTCTGGTTGAGGTTTCTATTTATTTAGGAGTAAATACAGATGTATATAAATTAAAAAATTTTAACCAAATTGCATTGCATTCTCCATTATAGTAATAGATCCAATGGCGATAGTCCAGAATGCTTTCTGAGGCCATATTCCCACTCTGTAAGAGTCACGGAACGGCCGTTGTCAGAAAATATTATCTCGGCCGCTACTGCAGTATCGGTTGGATGATATTTACTGCCACTGAATTCGGATGCGGGCACAAATTTTAAGTAAAAATTCATCTGGGTATGTAAAATTTTGAGCACAATTGTGTAAATAATATGCGTGTAAAAATAGTTGTGGAACTAATCAACCTTACAGTGGTATTCCCATCTCAAGCATTTACAACATATCCAGAGCAATGTCTTTTAATCTACTATGGAACTGCTTCCTCTGATTTTTAGCCATCACACTTGCCATACAGTTTACTGGAGAGGTAGCTACACTTAGCTGTTTGCTCTATTCGTAACTTTATGTGATGGTAAATACTTTGTGTCAAAAAGTATCAACGTTTTTTTGAGGTGATACTATGTACTTTAACCCTTTCATGACCAAAGGTTGTTAATGCATGGATGTCAGGGTCACACCGAGGCACTGTTCCCTCTTACCTTCTAAGAGCCATAACACTTTTATTTTTTGGACTTTTGGGGGGTTTTTGGGCCATGATCTATAGTTTTTATTGGTACCATACTGGTGTAAATGTCATTTTTTTATCACGTTTTATAAAAAAAAAATTACATTTACAAAACAATATCATTATACTTTTATAGATCAGACAATTGCACACGCTACAACACCAAATATGTTTATTGTATTTTTTTTTTCAACTTGTTTTTATTTATAAAATGGGAATGGGGTGATTTCAATCCTTTATTGGGGGTTATGTTATATTTTTTAAAAACATTTTATTTTACACTTTTTATGCCCCCTATGGGACTATTACAAGTATTCAGTAGATTGCTTATACTGATCAGTGCAATGTCACTGCATAACATAGATCAGTGTTATTGGCGCTCTGCATGTAGAGTCTGTCTATGGCAGCCCTGCACACATAAAGCCCCCCCCCCCCCTCCACACCAGCTGCACAGGGCATTGGCAGTAGGCACGTATGTAGCCGTACAGCTTACATACAGGGGTTTAAAACTTGTGAGTAGATTTATTTATTCTAATATTTTTTTATTGTTGTTTTTTGTTTTTTCTCTTCAAATAAAGGTATCACTCCTAAGAAAACTTTGGTCCTTTTTGACACAGAAAAGGTAAGGGTCCTTGAGGTACTGTAGAAGAAGAAATACCCCTTGAAAATACCCCTTAAAATATTATATTTTAGCAGTAAAATAGGTATAGGTTATAAGTGCTCTTACAGCTGTTTGAATCAGATTAACTATTCCTGTTGGTCGCCTCTTCTCCCTAAGTTTTCTTTTCTCAATTTGGGTGCGATGCTTCTTCTGTGGACTCCCTTTTTTCTCCTTGGTTTTTGACGTGACTGGATCATGGGTTTCCACATCTAAAGATGCTTGGGACTGGACTCTTTTGGAATCTTTATCACATGTTTGCACTATATGTGAAGACCAGGATTGTGTTTGGAGTTCCACTTCTTGTTGGACCTGGCTGTCTATAGACCTGCTTCCAGCAAGACTAGAAGATGAGCGTAGCCTCATTCTCTCTCTCCGTGCTTTCCATTCTTCCATAAATGGGACTTGCTCTGCACTGCTACTCTTCATATCTCTGGACATCTTTGATTTCTAGAAAAAGATTGTGATATACACGATAAACCTTAGAATGGCATGTGAAGAACAGTCCCAGAGTTAACCTCTTTCATAACCCACTAGCCACTGTTTTACATCTAAAATTTTCATTGTTAGAATGTGTTGTAACATTAAAGGGTTCGCTGATGAATAAATGTATTTTTATTTGACATTTCAAAACTTTTTATTTTACATTTCAAAACTTTTTTTCCCAGAGAAAAAGTACATTTTTAACATTTTTATATTAAAGGGGTATTCTAGGCTAACCTTCCTTCTAGACTTCCTGTGTTTAGGCTCTTTGGGAAAAAAAAGTCAGAACACAGTAAGTGCCGTGTTTTCCATGATAACTTAATGTAAATTGCAAACTTGCTTTACATGCTATCACATCTACTGTTGATTTAGGTTTTGAAAGTTATATTGACAGTGACCCTTAGGAAAACTGTCAGAATGCTGCAATCATAACTAGAAATGGGTGGGCCCCATAGCAAATGTTGATTGGGCCCCCATTTGACTAAGTGTAGTCATAACTGTATAACTGCAAGCGCTGGTCAGGAGCGCTTGCAGTTAAAGGGATATTTTAAGAACCCAGGAGACCTGGGTGCTACAAATGATGACAGCTTAGGGGGCCCAGTGTATTGCAGGAACAGGCCATGTGGCCCCTTGATGCGGTGGACCCTGTAGCAGCCGCTATGGTTGCTACAGAGGTAGTTACGCCCCTGGCTGCAATTCAGTAACACAAAAAAATTATCCAATTTAGGCATTATTGGAATCATACTAACCTATAGAAAACATTTCCCATGTTTCTTAGTTTTCATGTATGGTTAACTCCCACAAAAAATTTAACCCCACAAAATTGCTGTAAGGACAAGGAGAAACATGGTACCTTACATATATCCATCTGTGCTTCTAGAATGTAGAATATGCTATTATTCTATACATTATTCTATAGTACAGAGCATAGTACATGCTTTTCTGAGCTCCCGAAGTGAAGCAAGCTTTAACACCTCCTCACTCCCCCTCCCCCCATACCTGATCCCACTTGGGACTCATCCTCCAGGTATCAATCAAACAGGGAAGGGGGAGGGGAGGCATTCCAGCTTGCAGCACTTCAGGAGCCTAGAAAAGTCTTTGGTTATTTCAGTTCAGTTTCCATTCATGTGAAGAGTGGGAGGTGAGCCACAGTAATCCAGCACGGCCACTACACAATCAAAGGAACTGTCTACTTCCAACTCCATTTACTGTATATGTAGATGAATGGCATACAGCTTATCAGCAGAGGTTCTGGCTGTTCGACCTCCACCAATAACATATTAATAGCCTATCCTTATGGTGCGTTTACACAGACAGATTTATCTGACAGATCTGATGGACTATAAAGGAAAACTGAAATCTCTCCTCTTTTCAAATCCATTCCTGGCTTTGGCTTCAAAAATCTGTCAGATAAATCTTTCTGTGTAAACGCACCATTAGGTTGGACCATCAATTAAAAAAGACTTAAGGCCCTATTACACAAATTGATTATCAGCCGAATACGGGGGCTTTAGAACCCTGCTTAATCAACTGTTTAGTCTGCATACCTATGTTGATGCATATATTTTATTTACTATGTTTTGTTATTATGTCTGTGATTTATTTGTTGTATGTCGCTATTAAATATTTATTAAATGTATATTTTAATGTACTGGTAGAGATAAAGTCAGAGTAGGGTTCATAGTGCCATTAGCCAACAAATACAATTGTATGAAAAGAGGCAAAGATTTTCATGACAAGAACATAGTTTTGCCTCTATACATAATACTAGTCAGACTACCGCAGAACCAAGGCAAATTTGTGGTTACACTTAATGGGCAAAAACAACTGGTTTATCCTACATAATTATGCAAAAGCAGAGCCAATGGAACCTCATTTAAGAACACAGTCTCAAAACACAGGACTAGCCAGATATCCCTCCGAAAAGGACAAAGCCAAGGGGTAGCTCCTGTAGGGAAACCACCAAAAACCACCATATTAAGTGTCCCTATAAGTCAATGTAATGACAAGGGAAAACTAAGGCCAGGTATCATCCACAGACAGCTGTTTCGGGGTGTTGCCCCTCATCATTGTGGAGCAGGATTTTGGCTAGGTGGGAGCAATGCCTAGTAGAGCCATAAGAGAAACAGATCGCTGATCTCGAGGAGAACAGCCAAACAGTAGCGGAATATAATAGGTCCTTTTCAGGCGGTAGCCCGGGGCCCTGAGGTCCTGGGGGGCCCAAGGTCACCCAAAAAAAATCCAGGCTACAGTTTTGCCATGATTTACAAAAAAAATCACTGCTTTTTTACCACAATTTTTCACAAATAAGGGCATCATGACATTATCTATTCTGTACTATGAGCACCACGCTAGTGCTACCATAGTTACAGTGGGGTTGGTAAAGTTAATCTGCCCCTGCAGCAAAACGATAACACAGTTAAAACGCTCGATGCCGTTAAATCCTAGGTGCATTGCTCCCTTGGAAACATGAATTTGCAAAAGAAGAGCCCATGGAGCCTCATTTAAGAGTCTCAAAACACAGGACTAGCCAAATAACCCTGGCCTTGGTTTTTCCCTTGTCATTACAGTGACTTATAGGGCCACTTAATATGGTGGTTTTGGTGGCTTCCCTACAGGAGCTACCCCTTGGCTGGGTCCCTTCCGGAGGGATATCTGGCTAGTTCTGAGTTTTGAGACTCTTAAATGAGGCTCCACGGGCTCTTCTTTTGCATATTCATGTTTCCCAGGGAGTAATGTACCTAGGATTTCACTGCATTGACCGATTTAACCGGCAGCCGGCAGTGTTATCGCTTGGCTGGTCTCCCTGAGATCAGCGATCTGTTTCTCTCATCCTACATAATGGTACAGAGATAGCAAAAATCTAATTACATAAGAAACACATATAATATAAAGTGCCAATCAATATGTAAACTATCTAACCCTTAGTGTCAAGTGCCACAAAGTGCAATTGCCTGTAGTATAGATGAGTAAATATATATACAACAATAAATGGAAACATTTGCTGCAAAAGAAAACACAGTAACAATAATAAAAAAAAAAAAAGTCACCTGTGAGATAGCAATGAGACTTTATTATTGTTACTGTTTTCTTTTGTCGCAATTTTTTTCATTTATTGTTGGATAAATATTTACTCATCTTTATATCACGGGCACTTGCACTTTGTGGCACTTGACACTAAGGGTTAGACCATGGGTCTCCAAACTGCGGCCCTCCAGCTGTTGCAAAACTACATTTCCCATCATGCCTGGACAGCCAAATCCAAAGCTTTAGCTGTCCAGGCATGATGGGAGTTGTGGTTTCGCAACAGGTGGAGGGCCGCAGTTTGGAGATTAGATAGTTTACATACAGGTTTGCACTTTATATTATATGTGTTTCTTATGTAATTTGATTTTTGCTATCTCTGTACCATTATGTAGGGTGGACCAGTTCCCACTGTGTCTTATTAGGACCAGTGATTGGAGAACGTTTTTAAATGGTTTTAAACTTGTATGTGCTTTGATTTTTTTTTTACTTGAATAAAATGTATTGTTTGTCTATTAGAGGTGCAGACCTGATTTTTCCAGACCGTTTTTCTTCTGTGGTCTAATGTATGGTTTTTGGTCTGGTTGGACTAGCAGTCACCATATAATTATAGTGGTGCCTGCCTATATGCATATAGTAAGCATCAAAGAATGCCCATGTAGCCATAAATATATGGGATAAAAAAAAGAGGTTTAGTAATAGAACTATAAAAACTCACTGATGCAATCATACAGAAGTTGGGATGTAAGCACACAATAACAGTAACAGAAAATTTTATTTCTATAGAATCAACATATTCAGCGCCATCCAGAGGATGCAGAACATGAAAAGAAATATTGTAAAGTAACTTTTTACAATACTTAGTAATTTGCTAATAAATAGAAATAAATAGAAAAGACACTGGTCATGAGGTCACAAAGGTATAGTGATGCAATACTAGGTACAGTGATGTCATATGATATAATCACAGATGCAGTGATCTCATAGCCTCAATATACTAACACAGCAATATAATGTCAGGTGTGCTCAGAAAATCATATAGGTACAATGATCAAATATGAGGTGTTGATATAGTAACAGGTACAGTAACATAGTTTGAAGCACAAATAAAGTCACACAGGTACAGTGATATAATTTCAGGTGCCATAATAGAGTAAGATAATGTGAGGCATTGGCAGAATAACACTAGTACAGTGATGTAATAGAAACATGGTGATGTAATACAAAGGTAGAGTAATATCACAGGTGCAGTACTACAGTAAAATGTAGAGGAATGCAATGTTAGGAAAAGTGATATAGTAACATAGGTACAGTGATGTCATAATAATAATAATAATAATAATAATAATAATAGTAATACCATAATAGATTTGAGGGATATAATGTTGGATGCAGTGATACAGTAACACAGGTGCAGTGATGTAATAGCAGTACATAACATATACTGCAACAATAACAGTAACTAGCGAGAAGGTACAGTGATGTAATAGCACAAGTATAGTATAAAAAATGAGTACAAACAATAATGTAATATCAGGGATAGCAAATAATGGGATGATACTTAAAGATACAGTAATGTAATTAATATAACTATGTAATAACACAGGTGTTATAACAAAGATACAATGATGTTAAATGATGATATTATAACAAAAGCTTAGTAATGTTAGAAGGTGAAGTAATAACACAGGTATCATAATAAAATGATGTGATAATTCAGATACAGTAATGTATCATGATGTTATGATAATATTAATGTAATAAAATGATGATGTCATAATAACACAGATACTGTAAAGTAATAAGACCTGATGTAATGATGCAATAAGACAGGTACAGTGATACAATAACATGGATGCAGTGATGTAACCAAGCAGGCATAGTGAGCAGGCGGTGACAGACATACAGGTGTGAGATTGTGAATAATTGCTGAGTGGACACTGCAGAAAGGTTATAGCTGATGAAGTGTTTCAATGAGTCCAGTAGTGGGGGAGATGACCCCTTGCCTGATACCTCCTTGCTGGGGAGAGGATCCCTCTGCTTCCGCCTGCAGTGTGGGAACTCCCTGGGGGAGGAGTGAGACCCCCTGCCCGAAGCTGTGCAGATCAGACACTACTTCCCAAAGGACCAGAAACCTCTGATCCTAACAGGAGGAGCCTCACAAACCCTCTCCCCCCTCCCGCACTTCCAGACTCCTTATATAGGAACGTGCCTGGGACTTGGCATACTTTTCTTCCAAAGGCACTGAATCATTTCCTGCTCAGGATTAATGTTAAATTTAGATCAGATTTTTTTAGTTTCCCAAAAAAAAAATTTGGAAAAAAAATAAAATCAATTGTTGTGGTTACAGAAGCCAACAAGTGCATGGATATTGAGGTCTGCAATGTGAACAGTGTGCTGACAGCCATGGGTGCAAGGAACATGAGCTGTGAGCTCCCCCACCTGACACAATGAGGTACACACCAGTCACTTCTAATATCTTATAATACACCTGAATGGAAATTCTCCAATCTGTAAATAATATGTATATAAACATCACATTGTTAACCTAGTGAATAGAAAGAGTTAGGCGGTGCTACATAGATCATTCTAATCTCTTCCTGGAGGAACAGTTTGCCACTGACCACTTCAGTCACATGTAATTCTCTCAATTACAAAAAAGAGGTTCCTCAGCAGCTGCAAAATGTAATACTGCTTGAGTCCCTGCTGCCGCAATAATACATACCTCAGCTGCTGCAGAACGTCATAATACACAGCTCATATGATTTTTTATTAAAAGGATGAAAAAGGTTTATATCAATCAACTTGGACAGGGCTTTACCTGCAGCAGCTGAGGTGTGGACTATAATTATTTGATGTACATTATAAAGACTATTTGAAATTACCTGATGTTAGTAGATGTATTCTGCCTTCAGCCTCATCATGCTTTTACATGGCATTGCTTCTAATATTCCAATAATTTACAGCAGAGGGAGAAATTAGCCCATATTTGAGGCTGTGTTTATGCCGATTCTACAAGTCTCTGTCAGAGTCTCCATAGAGGTTTTTTATCACTTTTTATGGCAAGAATAGTTCAGAATGTCGATCCAGCACAACACAACGGCTTTTGTTATGAGTGAACGCCAAAACACCAGTCTGAACATTACCTAGAAGTGTAGATAAAGTGTACCTGCCACTTTTCAAAACAATCTTGCACACTTTCCCTCATTTTTTTTCTCATTCTTATCCTCTCTGGATGTCTAAAATCATCTATTCTGTGTCCACTCTGACAACAAGCTGCTCCCTCTTCCCCCCTTCCTTTGTAGACAGAGGACATGTGATCTCCTCTCTGGGGGCCGGGTTAGCTGTTTATTGACTTGGAGACACCATCTGCATCATCTCCATGCACCTGTTTACTAGTAAAAGTGCTGCTTCTGTGGTGTCCCACCATGGGTGTTGCTATTGGTAATGTAGCAGTACCAGAGTTTTACCACTAGATGTCGTTGTTATAAGTATGTATGTTCAGATATTGCACAGCTGTAGTACCCAAAGGGTTATTGTTTTGCTTATGTATCACATGGATCTGTACACCAATAAGAGTTCTTTCTTTTCTTAACCAGTCATCTCTCTCTTTACTTCTTTACACTCACTCCTCACCCACTTACAGCACAGTTTACACATGCTGTATGAAGAAAGTCACATGGGTAGAGAAAGTGCAGGGTTTTTTGCCTTGGATTCTGTAGAGAAAGGACGCAAGCTAGGATTCTCTCTACAGCAGTCAAGTTGGGCCCTGGCTCCTGCCAGGTCCCCAATCTAAGCTGTGGTCTAGACGTAGAACACATGTATCTAGACACAGTTTCTCTTAAAGCAACCGTATTCCACACTATGCAGTGTTAAGCTACTACTAGAGAGGACAAGTCAGGGATCATCCTAACCCATGCCGCGGACAAAGAGGAACACAGTGCAGGACAGAATCCACACAGAAGTAAAGGAACTGATCCGGAGAGAGAAAAGTTGCTAGAAGCCTATGCACTCTATCTCACAACACGGGTGTAATCAGAGAACTCTGACCACTCTGCTCATCCCAGGTAACAAGGTCTTGGGCTTGTGTCACTCTCTAGGACAGGTCACCAGACACTGGTGGGCAACAGGTGGTGCAAAGACCAAGAGTCAAAAAACGGGCACAAGTATTCTCTCTACTCTGGCAGAGGACAGTACTACTTGGGCTGGGACTCTCTCGACATCCTTCTCTCTACTCTTCTGATCCTTTTTCTACCTCTCAGCATGCAACCCAGTCAGCACGGCTGTGTCACTCCTTCTACTCTCAGTACAGATCTGGTTTATCCAGTGTAAAGCAACTTATCAAGACAAAAGTACACTGTGTTCTCCTGTATCAAGTTTCTTCACAGTAAACAAGATTATATTTATTTTAATGGGACTCTGTGGTTCTTCACTAAGCATTGACACAGTAATCACACTTCCTTGGGTTATCTCCCCTTTCTGTGGGTGGCAATGCCATTAGTCCGGGTGGGGCACTACTCGGGACCAGCGTGATAATTGCCCAAGGGACCCTGCAACAGCCCGGCAGGTCACTGTTCACAGGGGAAAAAGGTATAGTCAGCCCGCTCAAAATAAAAGCATGTGTGCCACCATAGCTGTGTGCCCAAATGCAACTGGCGTCACGACAAAGAACCAAAGGGCAGAGCTGTACCACCACCGCGCAGGCGGTAGCGCACCACACTTCCATAGACTTACATGTGTCCCTGAGCCTAGGTTTCTGTAATATGAAAAGTTATACTTCTATCTCTGCTTGCTGTCAGTGAATGCAGGCATATGTACCTGTCTTTGTGTCACAGCTCTGCATATTGTGTTATGGATGTTCTGGATTTAAACTAGAATGTTTTCATTCACAGTCAGCAAGCAGATCTAAACCTACACTACACCCCCACCCCCAGGTAAACAGATGCCCGCTATGCAGCACATAGCTACACCATGCGTGTGCCACTAGGTACATCGCTTTGTGTTTTTTTCATGAATTTTAGGGGACCGGCTTAAAAAAAGAACCGCAGCATCGGCATCTTCAAGTTCTGCAATATTATCCGAATGCAAACACTCTTCATTTGATTCCCTGCTGCTTCAGAACATGGATGCCGCCCTAGGGAGTCCTGGAAAACATGGATACAGTCTGTCTGTCTAAACAACATGTAAAAAAGTTAAAATAAATGACAGTACCACTTTAAGCACTTTATAACCTTCAGTCCTGAATGAATGCCTCACATATCCTGAGATAAGACATTTACTGTAAAACTTCACTCAGTTTCATCATTCTGATGTGATAACAGTCCGGTCCATCAATTTCTACAACTATTTTACAAAAAGCAAAATGAGACTGCCTTCCCTTTAAACTTCACAGTCTTCTTTCTCGTTTAAAACTTTAAACCTCCCCCCTTCCCCGTCCTAACTCACAGTGATTTTCAGTTACATTATGGTAAAATTCTTATTTATATTACTTACGCCTGTAATCCTGTTTGCAATAAAGCCTAGGGGTCTGGTTAATTTAATCCCTAATAACTCCTTTTACCGAAAATGGTCCTTCATGGAAAAAAAAAAGGTTGAATGAACTTGTAACGTCTGCTGCACACAATATTCTATTTTTTACAGTTTACTTTGTTTTATTACGACTCTGAAGCATATTGAGGCTAGGGTCCTTTTACCTGCACCATTTACCAAGAGTGTTACTAGAGTATATACAGATACTTTTTGCCACCCCCACTTCCAACAAAAATAATTTAAAGTGTACCTGTCACAATTTATTTAAAAGGTACCAGTCATCAAAAAAAAAACTTTTGACATGCGCAGTGTGCCGCAGCACCCCGGTTGGTAAACTCTGATATAGAGGTTTTGGTGCTGTGTAACAGGAGAGCTGTCCACACAATAGTGTGGTGTGCCACCATGGGTGTTTTGTGTTTCTCCAGTACAACTGTCGCAAAAGCCTCTTACTCCAGGTTAAGTGGTGATGGAGTGCACTTTAAAGTTTCACCACTAGATGTCAGTATTTTATAAATGTATGCTCTTATGTATTGCACAGCTGAAGTTGGGAATGAGTTACTGTTTTGTATGTACCATGTGCTTTTGCTAGCCTATAGGAGATGCTCTCTTCTTCTAACCTATCTCTTCTTTTTTCTCTTGCACACATTCCTTTCCACCACTCACAGTGTAGATAACACATCCCCTGTAAGAAGTTACCTGGTGGGAGGAGGTGTAGCGTCAGTTCTTACCCAGATTCTCGTGGAAGAAGGACACCCAGAGCAGATGTCCCTGCTGTAGCCAAACCAGAGCCTGGCTCTGCCAGGACCCTCGTCCAGGACAAGTCAGTTCAGTCTAGTTAGTGAGTCTAACACACTTGTTGTCAGAGACAACCAGTTCTTCCAGTATTCGTACTATATCTACTATGCAGTGCTAAACACTACTAAGGAAAAAGAGTCTGGCAACATTCTAGCCCACACCAAGAACCACCCTACAAAGTACAGGGCAGTATCCTGACACACAAGAGGAACTAGCCTGGATAGGACAAAGCTACCAGAAGGTCTACGTATCCTATCTCGCAGCGCAGGTAACTGGGATGCCCCGGGAACTTAGCTGCACCCAGGTAGCCACGACTGGGACTTGTAAGAGGACGAGTCACTCGAGACTGTAGGGCAGAAGGTGGTCAGACTAAAGTCTATACACAGATACAAGTAAATATCTCACTCTAAAGTATTCTTCACAAGTTCCGGCAGAGTACATTGCTACATTGGGTTAGGACTTCCTCCACAAACTCCTCTAATCTACGTTCAACTCTTCAAACACTGCTCCAGCTACCTCTTTTCTACTCTACTTATTCAAGCATCTCCACAGCACAAACGATTTCAAGCACTAAAGTCTGTGTAAAGATTTATTTATTTGCTGTCAAAGTGTATTGTAATACTAAGAGACTGTCCAGTAAAGCTGTTATATTTTTTATATCACTGGGACACACTAGCCGCACACCTTGGGTTATTTTTCCCCTTTCTGTGGGTGGCGTTACCGATACTCCAGGTGGGTCAATTGCCACTCAGGACTACCGTGACAAGAGCCCAAGGGACCCACCCCAGCCCGGCAGGTCACCAACCATTTCTGGGGAGTACAGCCAGCCACAACATAAAACAGGTACCAACATCCCATCTGTGAGCTGGACTAGCACTGGCGTCACGACTATACCATCTTTGGCTTAGCTCTACAACAAAACCGACCAACCAACACATGAACAGGGTTCTCTAGTTACACAGTTTATTTGGATGCACAGCAGCTGTACACATGCACAGTAAAGGGAGACACTTAGTGGCCCTATGTATCATTTTGATTTAAACATAGAAAACATAAAAAAAAATAAAAAATAAAGAGGGTATATTGCAAAACTGCTTGCAATCACATCCCCTTTTGATTTCTTCCCAACTCTTTTCCTCTTTAAATACAGTATATGCCACATTCCATATTTGACTTTGATATTTGTAATGTTTGACGTTATACTGTTATAAAACTGAAACTGTAAATTTATGTACCATGCAAGACCTGCAAGGGTTAAGACACATGCTTCTACAAGATTATGCTATACAGGAGGCAGGGCCTAACTAGTCCAGTCACTCTTTAGCAAGGAGTTAGAAGGCCAACAACCTTTAATCATAGAATAAAAGAAATGCAAGAATGGTGCCTACTGTAGTCCCCCTCTCCATTATAGGACTTGACATAGGACAGTAGTCACGACAGCTTGGGACAATATCAGCTCTTGCTAAAAATTCCATATAGGACACTGCAGTGGCCCAGAACAGGCTATCTGTTCACTAGTTTGTATCTACCTTTTTATTATAGCTAGTCTTGTTCTGGGAAGGCCGTGGTCCACTGCAACTGTGTGTTGTGTAAGCCCCTGCAGTATTCAGGTTTTGTCATTACACCCATGTCTCCTGTATACTTCACTGTATATGCCTAATGGTGATAATGCAAAGGCTTGTGATCACGTGACCGTGCCCTGTTGCCATGGTACCCCCAATAGCCGTCGAGCTTTGGCTGGGGGATACCATGTGACTTCCTGCTGTACCTCAGTCTATCTCCTACCACAGAGGGGATAGGTTGTGTGTGTGTGACTCCTCTTCACCTTCAGAAGAGGAGCCTCGGTGTGCTCTGCTGCTACAATCCACTGGCTGTGTTCCTGTCTCAAGTCTCAAGATCAGTCGTTCCTCTCATCATCTTCTCTACTCATCAACAGCAAGTATTCATCTTAGTTCCATTCCGCCCAGCATCTCCTCTTCAGTACCACTACTACTACCCTTATCATCCGGCACGCTCACCTACAGCCTATTGCAGCATCACCCTTACTCTGCTTATCCAGGTTTACTGTATTTCCGGTTGCACCCAAAGAGACTGTTGCTATTGGTTACCACCGTTACAATAAAAAGATCCTCACCGTTGTTACTGAACCCTGGCATTGGTGTATTAATCGGTGCCCCGACTAGGAACAACAAAGAAGCGCATGCCCAGCCTCTGCATGGTCAGGAGCCCGGTTCTCAGCTGTGTTGCCCTCGTGCCAAAACTGTGATGATCCTCTGCTCAGCAGCTGGCCGGGTCCTTCCAGTAACTACACCTATCAGCGGAGTGGCCCTTAGGGGCCAGGGCATCGCAACACTATCCTAATCTAACTCTAATCTGAATCAAGTACTGTACAGGGAGTAGTCAGGAGCAAAATGCCACTGCTGTCAGAAGGGGATGGCATGGCCAGGGTGTCCTGGCCCTTTCACTGTATGTGCATACAGTTAAATGCGGTGCTGTGTTTAACAAAGCAAGAAACCATTGGCTCCCTGTCCTCCCAATCACTCAGCATTCTCCCCCAGCACTCTGGCACACAGGTGACGTCACTTGTGCACTGAAAGACCAGGGAAGAGAGACACCAGAGGACTACTGTGCTGCCGTCTATGGAATCACGGCCGGAGTGTACAACTCCATATACACTCCATCCAGGATCGCTAGCTGCCGCACGAAAAACTGACGTGAGTTTTGTGTGGTCGCTATTCATTAAACAGCGTCCGCACAAGCCTGACAGGTCACACAATGGAGAGTGCGGCTCCACTGCGGTTCAATGGTGAATTGGCATGCGGACGCACACAGATGCGCCCGCATCTTAATTCAGCAAAAATGAAGATCATCCGGCCAAGATGATCTTCACTAATACCGGCCGTTCTGTGACCCAGCCAGTGTTTCACGTAGTGTGAACCTGGCCTAAGAGTTCATCATATGAGCATTTTTGGTTTATTCCTTTTTTCTTGGAAAAAATATGCCTTTAATTTATTAAGTTATTTTTTTTGTTTGAAGGTCATTTTAGTAAAGTGCTTTTGTTCTGTAAAGAGTTTCTGCAGCAGCTGAGATTTTTTTTTTAAATTGAATAGCTCTCTGCCAGCCAAGTGAAGTGCTAGCACGTGAGTGGAGGCCAGACATCGGAATGCCTGCAATGTGCCGTCTAGCAGTTGAGCTGCATGCACACAGTTATCAATCCATGTCACAGGACAGGTTGAGACTATTTTCTTGCCAGCACAACTTAGAGCTTAGACCATTCTCCAAGGGAAAATTATTACCGTTAAAGGGCAAAAAAAAAGGAGCAGCACTGCTTTGATATATAAATAGTAAACTAAAAAAAAAAGCAATAAATATATAAGTAATGGGTAATGCTGTTACTACTTATCCCCTGATTTCTTCCATATTCAGGACAGCTTCAAAACAAATTGTTCCCATAAGTTCATTTTCATATCTATGTTGGCTTTTCTCCAGATTGTAGCATATGATGTGACTATGCAAAAGAAGGGTCCGTGGAGTCTCAGTTACGAGTCTCAAAACACGGGAATAGCCAGATATCCCTCCAGGGGAGGGAAGCCTATTGCCAAGGGGGTGCCTCCCAGTGGGGAGATCACCAAACCACCCTCATACGTAGCCCCTTAAGTCCCACTCGGTTGCTAGTATTGGAACATAAATAGGGAAATACCAGGTTGGCCCCTTTTACGTCAAAGTCTAACTCTGTGGCGAGTATTGCGACATGTCAAGGGTTTACCAAGGCAGGCATCCATCCACAGACGATCGTTTTGGGGTAGTTGCCCCTCGTCAGTGTGGAGTAGGATTCTGGCTAACAGGGGCAATGAAAAAATAGACCAACAAAAGACTGCAATCACTGAGCTCAGGGAGACCAGCAACAAAAAAATCAAATGAAGTACTCACTGAAGAGTCTCCACTGATGCATTGCCCCCTATAAATTTAAATAGGCAAAAGAGGGGTCTGTGGAGTCTCAGTTACGAGTCTCAAAACACGGGAATAGCCAGATATCCCTCCAGGGAAGGGAAGCCTATTGCCAAGGGGGTGCCTCCCAGTGGGGAGATCACCAAACCACCCTGATACGTAGACCCTGAAGTCCAACTTGGTTGCGAATATTGGAACATAAATAGGGAAATACCAGGGTGGCCCCTTTTACGTCAAAGTCTAACTCTGTGGCGAGTATTGCGACATGTCAAGGGTTTACCAAGGCAGGCATCCATCCACAGACGATCGTTTTGGGGTAGTTGCCCCTCTTCAGTGTAGAGTAGGATTCTGGCTAACAGGGGCAATGAAAAATAGACCAACAAAACACAGCAATCACTGAGCTCAAGGAGATCAGTGACAAAAAAATCAAATGGAGTACTCACTGAAGAGTCTCCACTGATGCATTTCCCCCTATAAATTTAAATATGCAAAAGAAGGGTCCGTGGAGTCTCAGTTACGAGTCTCAAAACACGGGAATAGCCAGATATCCCTCCAGGGGAGGGAAGCCTATTGCCAAGGGGGTGCCTCCCAGTGGGGAGATCACCAAACCACCCTGATACGTAGCCCCTTAAGTCGAACTCGGTTGCGAGTATTGGAACATAAATAGGAAAATACCAGGGTGGCCCCTCTTACGTCAAAGTCTAACTCTGTGGCGAGTATTGCGACTTTACAAGGGTTTATCAAGGCAGGAATACATCCACAGACGATCATTTCGGGATAGTTGCCCCTTGTCAGTGTGGAGTAGGATTCTGGCTAACAGGGGCAATGAAAAATAGACCAACAAAACACAGCAATCTCTCCAACACTGAGCTCAGGGAGGGATATCTGGCTATTCCTGTGTTTTGAGACTCGTAACTGAGACTCCACGGACCCTTCTTTTGCATATTTAAATTTATAGGGGGCAATGCATCAGTGGAGACTCTTCAGTGAGTACTCCATTTGATTTTTTTGTCGCTGGTCTCCATGAGCTCAGTGATTGCTGTATTTTTTTTTTTTATGTGACTACTATGAAATATTGGAAAAACTATAGGGACAGATGACAAGAGAACAAATAAATAGAGGGGACATATGAAACATAAAGAAAAGAAGGGAAAGGTGATACCATATATGAAGATAGGGATAGATAACACCATGTATGGAGAACTGAGGTACAGGTGAGACTGTGTATAAAGAATTTACTGGACAGGTGAGATCATATATGGAGAATTGAGCAGTCAGGTGAGATTATGTAAATAGAATAGTGGGGACAGGTGACAACATATATGGAGAACATAGGGGACAGTTAAAATCATGTATAGAGAAGAGAGCACTCAGGTGAGATTGTGTATGGAGAATAGAAGAGACAGATGAGACAGTGTATTAAAGGGAACCTGTCACCCCCTGTGCCGGGGTGACAGGCTCCCGACCCCCCGCTACAGCCCCCTATACTCACCTGATCCCGCCGGGTCCCGCTTCTGGATCCAGTCGGGTCACAGAGATATCAGCCGCTACAGCCCGGCGCGGGCGCTGAGAGATGAGTCCAACGCTCATAGAGAATGACAGGAGAGTCCAGCGCTCTGTCATTCTCTATGAGCGTTGGACTCATCTCTCAGCGCGCGCGCCGGGCTGCAGGTGAAATCATGTATGGAAATAGAGGTTACTGGTGATTCTGTGTATTGAAAATAGAGCGGACAGGTGAGATCATATATGGAGAATAAAGGAAACAGGTGACATAATATATGGAGAATATAGGTACAGGTGAGACTGTATGTTGAGAATAGAGGGGACCGGTAAGATCATGTATGAAAAATAGAGAAGTGAGGTCATGTAAAGAAAATAGAGGGGACAGGTGGGACCATAAATGGAAAAAAGGTCAAGGTTTATATTTTTTTCACGTATAATCGCTGTTTCTTCCTACAGCTATCTGCATCTTAAAATCTCCACCAGTTTTCCACCAGTGAGGGGTTCCCTCGTAATGTACTTCATTCTTTTCAGCCAATGATTTCTAACTGATTTATCATGGGGGGAACCCAGGAAAATTTACTGTCTTGGAAAGACCCTGAAAATATCTAATTCTTACTATCAAAGAGACAATTTTACATGTTGCCCTTAAAGGGGTTTTCCAAAGGGAGGATGAATTTTAAAAATGGCGCAGATGAGCAGGTCAGTGAGGAAGCCATACTTACCTTCGCCGCTCCTCGGACACACATCATCCACCACAGCGGATAGATATGTCTTGCGCCAACCACTTACCAGAAACAGCAGCAAAGGGCTCTGTTATAGACACATGGCAGGCAGTGGGTCTCCATTATAGACACTTGGTGGGTGAGTGAGGGAAGTAAATATGGCCCCCTCACCCTGCATTAGTGCCATTTTTAAAACTCATCCTCAATGTAACAGACTTAGTGTGGACCCGCTAAGCTGCTCAACCAGTTTGGCTTCGGGCCACACCAGGAAAAGGAGTCTAAGTGCCCTCTAGATCAGTGCTTCTCAAACTGTGAGGCGGGCCTCACAAGTGAGGCGCCCCCTAGTTGTTGGTGAGGCCCAGCTGGGGAGACAGTTTCCACAAAGTAACTATGATCTGCACAGTCCTTTTGCTGTATAGAGTGAATATCAGGTGATGGCCACAATGACATAGTCAGGGGGTTGTGAAGGTATTACATAAAGGGGTGTGTATACCTAAAAGAAACCCCTTGACTGTATAATTCTGCCCATCAATGAAACGATAAACCCAAATATCTTCGGAACAAAATTGTGCATCAACAGGAAAAAGGTGTATAATGAGAACATCCTTAGCTTTTTCATGATAGTGTTGTGACGCTCAGCTGGGAAGCGCGACCAGTCACTTGCCAGATAGTGCTGTGTGACTCCACTAGTGTAGTGGGTGGTCAAGATATAGCTTAGCCAGGTGTTATGCTGACACCAGTGCCAGGTTGGGCACACAGGTATGGTGGCACAGCTGTTTGTTGTTTTTTTTTGTGAGGCTGGCTATACCCTTTCCCCTGTGGTCAGTAACCCGCCGGACTGTTTGGGGATCTCTTGGGTACTTATCACGGTGGTCCGGAGTGGAGTTGTGACCCACCCGGACTATTGGGCTGAGAGCTGAGAAGGAGTACAGTCGTGCTGACTGGGTTGCATGTTGAGAGGTAGAAGAGGTTTAGAGAAGTAGAGAGGAGGATGTAGAGAGAGTCCAAACCCAAATAAGTACCGTGCTCTGCCGGAACTTGAGAAGTAGAATGAGTAGAATACTTGAGAGTAGGGAGAATACTTGTGCCCGTGTTTTGACTCTTTTTGCTTTTGCACCACCTATTGCCCACAAGTGTAGGGCGACCCATCCTAGAGGGTGACACAAGCCTCAGACCTTGTTACCTGGGATGAGCAGAGTGGTCAGAATTTTCTGGTTACACCCATGCTGGGAGATATAGCAAAGTTGCTAGAAGCCTACGTACTCTATCTGGATCAGTTCCTATTTCTTCAGGATACTGTCCTGCAATTTTAGACTAGGCGTGGGCTGGGATGATCCCTGACTTGTCCTCTCTAAGTGTGTGTTCAGCACTGCATAGTGTGTAGAGTGTGTGTGCTTTCAAGAAAGAAGTGCTCTCTGGTCCCATGGGCGTGTGTCCACTACCACACCTCAGACTACACTACACTGGACGAGTCCCAGCTTGACCACTGTAGGGAGCATTCTTGTTTGCATCCGTCCTCTACAGAATCCAAAGTAAGATTCCCTAAGGTGTGGCTACATGTCTTCTCCCCATGTGACAACTTCCTACAGCATCTGTAATGTGTGCTGTGAATGGGTGAGAAGAGAGTGCAAAGAAAAGAGGAGAGAGATAGGTAGAAAAGAGAAAGAGCTCTCATTGGTGCACAGATCACAGAACCAATAACCTTTTAGACACCACAGCTGTGCAATACTTAGGCATACAGTACATATACTAGCGACATCTAGTGGCGAAACTTAAGTAATACCTCACCACCACTGATATTTTACAGGCTTTTGCGAGAGGTGTAAAGACAGGTAACACCCGTGGTGGGACACCACAATAGTAATGTCTCATTTGGGGGGTTTCGCTACATGTCTTCTTCAAAAGTAGGCTGAGACTTCCTGTCCTGCACTGATCATTGTGCAGGTCACTGAGCATGCTCAGGAGCCTTTCTCATTCATTGCAATGGGACAAGTCCTGTCTATTGTGCCTATGGTCCATGGGGTTTGCTGTAAGGCTAATATGCTGTTAACAGACCCCCATATTGATGTACAAAAATTCAATACAAAATAATTACAATCAGAAAATAGAAGCAGATTAGAAAGCAAATGTAGGTGATGCATTACTTAAGAGAGCCATCTCCATGCAGTAGGCCTGAGTGTGGGGTAGTTGCAGCTGGTGTCCCAAAGATTTATGGATGGGGTGTCCCAATGGTGGACTAAAAAAAGAGAGTGCAGATTGCTGCTCGTCTGTACCAGGTTCCTATGATGCTTCTGTGGTGTCCCACTGTTAAGTGCTTTAGGCCACTGTCATAAAGTTCTCACTCCAGGTTAAGTAGTGATGAAGGTAGTATTCTATGGTTTCACCACTAGATGTCAGTGTTCTTTGTACACCTCTGTTCTTGTTTGCACAGCTGAAGTTAGCAATAGGTTAATGTTATTGTTGTACCATGTGTTCAGTGTTGGCCTATAGGAGATGCTCTTTCTTCTTCTGCCTATCCTTGCTCTCCACACACACACACACCACCCAGTAGGAGGAGTTAGTAAGTTCCGTCGGGAAGTCAGTTTAGTTGGTTGAGTCTAAGACACATGTATGCAGATGCAGCTAGAGACAACCAGTTCTTTTAGTATTCCTACTATATCTACTACACAGTGCTAAACACTGTGTAGTAGATATAGGGAGAAGAGTCTAGGAACATCCTAGCCCACGCTGTGAAACAGTCTTAAAAGTGCAGGGCAGTATCCTGATACACAAGAGAAACTAGCCTAGATACGATGGGGCTGTCAGGGGGGTCTGCATGCCCTGTCTTGTGTAGAGGGTGACTGGCACTTGCCTGGGAGCTTTGCTTCACCCAGGTAACCACAACTGGGGCTTGTATCACCCTAGAAAGACGAGTCACTCGACATTGTAGGGCAGAAGGTGGTCAGACCAAAGTCTATACACGGGTACAAGTAACTTCTCACTCAAGTATTCTCTCAAGTTCTGGCAGAGTACATTGCTACACTGGGTTGGGACTCCCGTGACAAACTCTTCTCTACGCTACACTACTTTACTTCCAACTTTTCAAGCATCACTACAACTACCTCTACTCAACTTTACTCCTTTAAGCATCTCCCCAGGCACAAAACAAGATCAAGCACTAAAGTCCGTGTAAAGGTTTATCTATTTTCTACAAAAGTGTATTATACTATTAAGATACTGTACAGTAAAGCTGTTATATTTTTATATCACTGGGACTCAGTCATCCTTTCCTCCGCACCTATTCGCACTAGTCGTACACCTTGTGTTATTTTTCCCTTTTCCATGGGTGGCGGTACCAATACCCCAGGTGGGTAAATTGCCACTCAGGACCACCGTGATAAGAGCTCGAGGGACCCATCACAACCTGGGAGGTTACTGACCATTTGGGGAACACTACAGACTGGCCACATTAAAGCAGGTACCAACATCACATATGTGTGCTGGACTAGCACTGACGTCACAATACTACCATCACTGGCAGAGTAGTGCACAGCCAACCATCACAGAAGTGGCGTCACCTTAGTACGTCAACGGTCGAGTACCACATTCATGGAGAACTAGCGCTGAGCACGCTAGGAATTCCTTCAAATCTTGAGGTACTGCAGCATATAGAAAAATAGGATAGTAAAAAAACTATTTTCTTAAATGTTAAGTAATATCAGGACAACTTTTCAGCAAAACTGACAAAAAAAACAACTGAGGACAATGAAACTTTTTCTTACTATCATTACTGCACTCTAATGTCTTCACAGAAAGGAGATGTCAGAATGTCAGCTAAGTCAATTGACCATCAAAAACCCAAATGGTTATCCCGCCGTGCTCAGTGTCCTAGAGTGAGTGATTGAGAGAGCGCGCACACGTCCGCTTCCTCCCCTCTCCGCTCAAAGAAGTGACATGTTACTGTTGGCGAACCGCTGTGATCAATAACTCAATAACTCTTGACATGCCTCATGATATGTCAAAAGCTATTTATAATGACAGGTACTCTAAGGGCCCTATTATACGGAGCGATAGTTATCGCTGCGTGTAATAGAGACAACGTTCAGACGATGAAACGATCATCAGCTGATCGTTTCTTTAGGTCCAGACCTAAAATCATCGGCTGCCAACTGTGCATTGCTACGTGTAATAGCGATGCACGGCCAACGGCTGATGATTGAACGAACAGTTAAGAGAATACCTGTCGACGTTCCTGGTGTTCTCCCCGATCCCATGGTTACAGCTTCAGAGCGGCCTGTCATCTTCAGAGCCATGGTCCCGGCCAGAGATTGGCTGAACAGTCTGTCAGCTCAGACAGAGATGTCTGTGCAGCCCTTGCTAAACGATTATCGGGCCATTTCATAGGTCGTGTTTAGCAGATCGGCACTTGTTTACAATATTGATCAGGCTGCCATCAGCCCGTGTAATAGGACCCTAACACACTGTCACATTGCAACAACACTGCAAATTTCTAAAAACTAGTAACTGTAGGAAGCAGGATCTGTACTGGGATACTGCAGTAGCACCAGTCTGATATGGAAAATCGATTTGGTAATACTCTGTGGCTAGTGACAAGTGGTTGTGAGGTATCTAATGGATGTTAGAAAGTAACCGGATTTCCAGTATGGTAACTTTTCTTGTGAGTGGTCTAGGGCAGGCTAGTCAGGCTACGCCACATTCACATTACAGTTTGACAACATTTTCTTGTATATTGTCGAATAGTATGCCAACATATAAGTGAATGTGAATGCCTAAACATAGTTAGCTAGTGACTATGTTTGGGTCATTTTCCGATCATGTACATGTTTTGACTTGGAACCTAAAACATACCCACCATGCTGTTGGGGCATAGTCAATGCACCCATGCAAACAATAGATCAGAGGATCCCACCAATTTCACCAGACTGTGACAAAGTTCTTCTACTGTATATTGACACCTTTAGATCTCAATATCCAATTCTTTAGTAAGTTATAATTGTGTAAGTTTTGTGTAAGTCATTGCTGGAAATATCCACCACAAGCACCACCGAGCGCTGTCCTTCCACTTCTACCATAATGGTGTGTTTACACAGACAGATTTATCTGACAGATTATTGAAGCCAAAGCCAGGAATGGATTTGAAAAGAGGAGAAATCTCAGCCTTTCCTTTATGACCTGTTCCCTTTTTATAGTCTGCTCCTGGCTTTGGCTTCAATAATCGGTCAGATAAATCTGTGTAAATGCACCCTTACTCTAACTGTGATCTCCCAGGCACCTCCGCTTCCAACCCTGCAGCACGGCCCTAAAAGCAGCAGTAAATGTGTTACTAAAGTGCTAATATTTATTAAAAAGTATACAGTCCTTTGTCATTTACAGAGCAGAGTGTCAAAAATATTCCCTTCAACATGGACATTCCTAGCTCGCCTTAATAAAACCACATGACATATATTCCTGAAAGTTTTAAAGCCGTATGACGTGCCGTCATGGTTCCCAGAAGATCCTTCTTCTAAATCTATCGGTAATTTAAGTACTGTTTTCTTTAAAACCTCCCTAAGCCCTATTCATTGTTACTGTCCTTTTAAGAACATGCAGGTGGGCCGGGACCCATAAATAACTATTTTATGTAATAAAAGCTTCGGGCCAGGGGCAATCAGAGAACAACTGTGAAATCCTGCTTTAGTCCAAAGTAGGAACTGCATAAGCTCCTCTGCTGACGTCTGTAGGTTAAGTAACATGTTGGGATATTGCTCTGTTACAGCGAGTGTTTATACATCCAGTGCAGAACATCTCTTAGGCCCTGAGGCTGTATAGATTTTAACGTGCACGGCCATAAAAGGTAGATATAACGGGACTGTGCCATCCAAAAGGGATGTGTTATTGTTGCGATGCTATAGAAACTAATCTTTATAAAAAAAAATGAAGAGTTATTACAGGAAAAAAAAGTTATTTCTCCTTCCAGGCTCCCCAGACAATTTGTGACGAGGCCTGCGGTATATTGCATAACTTCACATTTTGCAGTAATAAAGCTTCTTGCAAGGCACATATACAGGTATTCAGCTTTAAAGGGGTTATCCAGCCAAAAAATCATTTCTTCCAAATCAACTGTTTTTAGAAAGTTATATAGATTTGTAATTTACTTCTATTTAAAAATCTCGTCTTTGCATACTTATAAGCTGCTGTATGTCCTGCAGGAAATGGTGTTTTCTTTCCTGTCTGACACCGTGCTTTCTGCTGCCACCTCTGTCCGAGACAGGAACTGTGCAGAACAGGAAAGGTTTTCTATGAGAATTTGCTGCTACCCCTTTCATCTTCAATTTTTTTATTGACTTCAAATGACACCCTTTTCCAAATAAATGAATGGAACCGTCTAAATGTGTTTGTATGTGGACAAAGTAAAAATAACTATGAGAGATGATATGGCTTCCACCCTGGAAATAAACAATTCTTTCCATACATGTTATTACCTTATCTGTCACCCTCCCTTAGCTCTGACCTTGCTGCTTTGTGCTCAAGACACAGAAAACTGTATAAGAGCTGTTGACTCCGCCTCCCCCTGCTCCCCCTTCCTCTCAAAACGGCTCATGTAAACAGTGTCCCTGGCACTTGTACAATCTGTAATGCAGAAGAGTTAAACTAAGGTCAAGTTACTTGTGACCTTACTGTGATTAACCCTCCAGCTTCATGCAGAGCAGAAATAGTGCAGTGACAGCCAGCCAGGGACACTGTTTACATGAGCCGTCTCAGAAGGGAGGGGGAGACAGCGTGAACAGCTCCTATAACGTTTTATGTGTCTTTAGCAGGAAGCAGCAGGCTCAGAACTGGGGGAAGAAGACAGAAAAGCTAATGACATGTATGGAATGAATTGTTAAGTCTCCAGGAGGAGGGATGATTCAGCATGTATTTCACCTGAATGGAATACCCCTTTAAAGGGTGATTCCCCCCCAAATTATTTTTGCATTAATACATTGCCCACCCATAGCTTTCCATCTTTACAATATAAAGTTATTATGGATTCTGCACAGTTTTACTGTTATCTAGATGCATCCACCCCCACAGATTGCATAGAATTATCAACTCTCAGTCCAACCCGACACACTCCCTGCTCCTGGCCCGCACCCTCCAAGACGGCATCACGTGTCCTCAGTCTCTTCAATGAGCCGGGTTAGTGCTTCTAACCCAGTCCACTGAAGTGAGGGAGAACACAGAGACAGTGAGAGCTGCTGCTGATCACTGTCTCCCTCTCTGCACTACCCGACCCATCCCCCCCCATCCGATGGTGGCCGCCCGCTGCAGCTATACCCCCCCCCCACATCGGACCGGCTGATGGACGCCCGCTGCAGCTACACCCCGTCCCCCTGTCCCTCCCGCATCGGACCGGCTGATGGAAGCCCGCGGCAGTTTCCCCCCCTCCCGCATCGGACCGGCCAAGGAGGACACCGCAGGAGTCAGGCAGTAGTCATGTCAGCCTGATCAGCACAGAGCAATGTTATTTAGTTAGTGGCCATGTGGCCTAGGACTTTATTTTTTATTGTCTGTGTGAATTACTTCTCCTGTCTAACCCGGGATATGGTGTATGGTGGTCCTGTAAGCTGAACAAACCGAAGATGTCACAATATAATTACATATAAAAACAACCTCAGTATACATTGATTTGTATATATGGGATATTACAGCAAATGACCATCGTACTCACCCGAAGGTGGCCGCCCAACACCGCCCCCTGACACCCCCATTTGCCGCCAGCATCCCGCCGATATCCCCCTCCACACTTCACCATCATCATTTCTCCCCCCGTTGTTCACCAGCATCGGCTCTGCTGCATCATCAGCTCTGCTGTAACATCATCGGCTCTGCTGCATTATCATCCGCTCTGCTACAACATCATTAGCTTTACTACATCATCATCATCATCTGGGAGAAGCAATGCATGATGGGAAATGTAGTTTCCCTGCCAGCGCCTTTGGAAAAACTTGTAACTCAGGAATGGCAGCAGCTAGGAAGACAGGGGATGGCTCAAAGTACTCAAAGGGGGACTTGGAGAGTGAGACCATCTAGGTTTAGGGGCATTTTACTTTTTTGGCTCTTGGGGGGAATACCCCTTTAAGTAAAATATCCATTTATTGATTTCCATATAGAACAGGGTATGCCAATAACATTCGATCTATGCACCAACAACTTTCACCTAGTTACACCACCCAAGCCAGGGTGCGAGGAATGGTTTGTCTGCGCCTTAAAGTAATATTTTCATTTTTGTAATCCTGCAAATACCAGCCACATACCACTAAAGTACAGTGGGTATATAAAACAGCAAGGAAATGTACTGCTCACTGAGATATGACCAAGGAGTGTGAAATATGCTACATTGTGTTATTCTATTAAACAAAATGTCATGCCTTTCATACATGACCACCTGTAAGCAGTATTATTACTATATTATGCGGTCAGCCTTGGCCCAAGGTTCCCAGTGAGCATATAGCAGCCCAAAGTGCGCATCACTTAAAGTGATTATCCAGGATTACAAAACTGTGAATGCTTTCTTCCAGAAGTAGCAGCACTCTTGTCCTCGGTTTGGCTGTAGTTTTGCAGCTCAGATCTGTTGAAGTGTAAAGCGCTGAATTTAAATGCCCCACGCAACCTGAGGTCAAGGGTGGTGCTGTTTTTGCACGAAAGTAGTTGTACTTTTTCTAATCAGCATATTACGATATTAAACAATGGCATTAATGACTTTTTGTAGTAATTTATCTTTTTATCTAAATGTCTGTCCTTTGAAAGAAAAAATCATTGCTTTCCATTAGCTAAACAAGCACTGAAAGAGGTTGTCCGGGAATTTTTTTTTTCCACTATACACAGGATAGGGGAATGGTAAGAGATCACTGGGGGTCTGACCTCTGTGCCCCCCACCGATCTCCATATTGCCCCTGGCTCCTCTGGTATGAATAGAGCCACGGGTACAGCACACAACTTGCGGCTCTATTAATTCTATGGAGCCATCAGAGAGACAATTACAGCACTTTCTGGCTCCAGAGGCATGAATACAGACACCAGTCACGTTTGCCGCACCTGCGTCTATATTCATAAAAAAACGGGGCCCGATAAGGAGATCGGTAGGGGGTACCACAGGTTAGGGGAAAAGTTATTTCTTCCAGGACAACCTCTTTAAGCGATTTATCTGTACACCTAAAAGGACCCCTACCCTCTTCGATCCCTGGCCCCTCTCCAGGGCCATACAGAGTCAGACTATAGTGTATAGTAGTATGCACAGCACTCAGTAGCACCTGGATTTGAGAATTAGCCTAGGAGCAAGGAAAGTCAGTATACAGTCTCATATGTAGTGTTCATATCCAACTTCTTTATGAACTTTTTATGAAGTAATTATTATGTAATGAAGGTTGTGAGAAAGTAGTGGCAGTATTATGTATTCTAAGGAAAGGGTGATGAGATGGAGTCTGCATTAACTTCACCTTCTGGGATCTGAATTTATTTAGAGGTCTGGATGTAAATTAATTTATTATTTAACTTAATTAATTATTTAACTTTAATTTAGTAAATTAGTAAAATACTTCAGTGTACAGTATTAGTAAGTGTACTTACTGTATATACTGACAGCAGCTCCCTGTGTACCTCATAGAGCTAAAATCAGATTCCCCTCCTCCAGGCTGCCCTGTTCTGTGGTCAGTCTGTCTATAAGATAAGGCGACATGGAGGAGCATGTGACCATGCCCCACCCCCCCAGTGTCCCCACCACTGAGCCTGTATATGCGTATGAAGGACACTGTGGGCGGGGCATGGTCACATGCTCCTCTATGTTGACCATCTTATGGACAGACTCTTCACAGAGCAGGACAGCACAGCCTGGAGGAGGGGAGTCTGATATTAGCTCTATGTGGTACACAGTGACCTGCTGTATATATATACAGTGAGTACACTTACTAATACTGTACACTGAGCAATTTTACTATAAAGTGGCCAAACCCTTTACTGTAAAGGTCTGAATTGTTGAAGGAATCTGGTCTCCAGTCTGAATTCATTTAGGATTCTTGTCTGATGTCTGAATTATTAAAGGAGTCTGATGTCTGAATGTAGGGGTCTGGTTTATGAGTGGGGCAGCAAAGAGCACTGTCTCAGACTGGAAATAATATACCACTTCCTGCAGGACATACAGCAGCTGGTAAGTATGGAAGAGTTTAGTTTAAGGGGGTTATCTGGTTAGATAAAATACATGTTGACTTATTACCTTTTTAGTCCCCTTCCCCCAGTTTTGAGCCTGCTGCTTTCTGTTGAAGCTGCTCTCTCTATCTCACTCTCCACCCCCATTCATTCCAAGACATCTCATGTAAACAGTGGCAGCTGGCATTCTGTGAAGCCAGGAGGATAATCTAGGGTCAATTTACTTGTGACTTCCCAGTGATAACCCTCCTGGTATCACATAGTGCAAAACTGCAGAAACAGCCACCCAGGGACACAGTTTACATCAGCCGTCTCGGAAGGAAGGGGGAGACGGAGAGAGTAAATCACACACAGTGTTCGGTGTCTTCAACAGAAAGCCGCAGGCTCAGAACTGGGGGAAGAAGACTGAAAAGTTAATGACATGTATGGAATGAATTGTAAGTCTCCAAGAGGGGGGATGATTGAACATATATTTTACCTACCTATATATCTTTAATAGCATGGGTTCCCTTGTATGAGGCTATGGGATCATTTTAAACTCCCCCCCCCCCCCCCCCCCCCCCCCCCCCCCCACAGCTTTCCCAGGAACCTGAAGCGGCACGGAGTTCAAAGGCAGACGGCTACATTCCCTCATCCCTAACATAGTAACATAATCCCAGTTAAAGGGATGCAAATAATAAAAACCTCTATAACAGTAGTAAGAACAAATATCCCCTATTAATATTTGTAACCGTTGTTACCCCTTATAGCTATATCCACCAGAGGAGTTTTGTTTTGTTTCTTTTTTGCAGTAGCGATACATTTGGAACCACTATTTTTTATATAAAATCACATACTTCAATACATAAGAGAGATACAAGGAGATTTTTTTAAAAAATCTACCCTACAGTAAAATAATATTTATGAAGGTGGGTTGTAGTTCCATAGTTTCAACACTAGGTGGTGCAGAATAAAGCTGATGGCAGTCTACTCCTTAAGTGAACAGTGCTTCTTGTGTGTTTGGGAGTTTAGCCTTATAAGGATCCCTGCAGCCTGCTCCCAGCTTGGCCGGATTCTTCTCATGTGAAAGCACAGCCTGGTCCGTGCAGTGCGGCCTTTTAAGGCATATAGTGGCTGGCTGTTTATTGTTTCTTAGGTGGCTGCCAGAGAAAGGAAGCGTTGGGGGAGCAGCTTCTTCTCTTGCCTGGAGGGGGTTGCAAGCACAGCCATCTCTAGCAAATCGTTGCTTAATGTCCCAAGGAAAAGGCAGACAACCTCCTTCACCCCCACCCTGGCTTTCTGTCTCGCACACTTAACTTTATAGTTTTCGGAGCCAAATCAACGCCTGTTTCTGACACAATTCCAAAGAAAAGCCTACTCAGATCAAGATCTCCAAAGGTTTTTCCACTAATTGTTAAGGGAACATAGCAGCAAAGTGAATTGACAGCCACACCTCCCCGCCCTGAGAGCAGCGAAGTAAGAAACCGAGACGGCAAAAAAAAAAATCAAAATCCAATTTATTACTTGTTTCTATCTCACAGACCTTCCAAAAAATACAACTATCTATATCTTTTGGATACTACAACTCCCATCAGGGAACATTATATACAATGATTGTTCATTTACATGTTCGGTCTGGCATAATAATCCAAAACTGCATTCACAATTTAGGTAAAGAAGCAGTTCACAAAAAAATATTATCGCCCCTTCCCCGGTAAGCGCTGGCACGTAAACTCACGGCAGCTGATCGGTGTCCCGCGCCAGATACGCTGGATCTCACGCATTTCCACGCATTCTCTATGGAAGTGTGTGACTTCCGGCGTTCAATTACAAGATAGAGAAAAGGAGTCACTGCAAAGGCGGATGTGAGCGCGCGCCGGATTTGAACGGGACACCGATTAACTGCCATAAGTATACATGCCAGCACCAACCAGGGGGGGCGATAATTTTTGGGGGGAACTGCTTCTTTAACTTCAGATCTTAAATCCTTAGGGTGCATTTACACAGAAAGATTATCTGACAGATAATCTACCAAAAATTTGCAGCCAAAGCCAGAAACAGACTATAAACAGAGATCAGGTCATAAAGGAAAGACTGAGATTTCTCCTCTTTTCAAATCCATTCTTGACTTTGGCTTCAAATCTTTGGCAGATAATCTTTCTGTGTAAATCGACCCTTGAGCGCAACGTAATCATTCAGCATTTGAATACCGGTGGCTGAAGAAGTTGGATGCAGCCCTAGGGAGTCTGGGGGAAAAATGTATACAGACTATGATTATATCGATGCCTTACACACAGAATATATACTTACCATCCCTCTGGTGATGATCGCCATTTCAATTTCCCACCAGCCGCATCCCCGGCATCTTCGGCCTCCATCCTCACTATCTGGTTGTAGTAAATAGGAGAGAAAAGGCTGCTGGTGCGCATGCGCACTAGTGAAAACTATGTTTAACACAAATACCCGATTTAAACAATTTGCCATTTTCTGATGACACATTACCTTAAACCCCTTCCCCAAAAAATTTATATTGTCCCACAATTTTTTTTTTCCTATCAAGAAGCGACGATGCACGGTCAGTGGCCTATGATTTTAGGTCTGGACATGATTGTTTCATCAGCTGATTGTTGTCTCTATTAGGGTCCATTTACACAGAAAGATTATCTGACAGATTATCTGCCAAAGATTTGAAGCCAAAGCCAGGAATGGATTTGAAAAGAGGAAAAATCTCAGGCTTTCCTTTATGACCTGATCTCTGTTTATAGTCCATTCCTGGCTTTGGCTTCAAATCTTTGGCAGATAATCTGTCAGATGATCTTTCTGTGTAAAGGCATGGTGGTGCATTTTCACAGGCAGATTTATCTGACAGATTTTGGAAGCCAAAGCCGGGAATGGATTTGAAAAGAGGAGAAATCTCAGTCCTTCCTTTATGACCCATTCCCTGTTTATGGTCTGTTCCTTAAACGCACCATTACACGGAGCAATAATTGTCCAAATTGCCCTGATTCGGCTGACTATTGCTCCATGTAACAGGGCCCTTATACTATTTATTATACAAGACAGTCTCCTGCTGTGTTTCCTGCCTGTTTCTTCCTTTACATCTTTTGAGATCAAATTGTGGAACAGGAAGGAGATGGCAAAACATTGATCTGCTGTCTTTTCCAGAGAAGCCCTACATGAAAGTGTTAAAAAAAGCTTAAATTGTTGTGTTTGCTCTGACATAATGGGGTGCAGAAGAATCTGAATTATTTGCCCTATTATCAGTGCTTTACATTCCATGCCAAAAAACATGCAGTTCTTCTGCTCCGGTGTGTACACAGTAAAGTAACTGTGGTTGAACTGCAGTACCACATACAACCTGTGGACTGAGGTGGTGCTGTCATTGGAAGATAAATAGATTTTTTTCCTTTTCTCAAACCTCTTATATAAATTTATCAATGTTTATAACGGAAAAACAATGTAAAAAAAAGTTTGGGAAAAATGTGGAAATATGACAATTTTCATGTAAAAATTAAGTAAGGAAAGTAAAATGCAAGCCATGAAAAAACTCATCATCTGTGTTTGTAAGGGTATGTTTGCTACACTTGAGTTAAATTGTGTGTGTGTGTGGGGGGGGGGGGTTTCACCATGGAAATTACATGCTATTACAAAGTCAAAGGGACCACAGCATATAATTCCGAGCCCAAATGAGATGCTATCAATGTTGTGATTGGCATTGTGCAGACTTGACCACTGCTCTATGTATTGCCTATGCGAGTCCAGCGGATGGACCCTCCACTAGAGATGAACACTACTTGAGCATACTCAAGTCCGATCACTCGGCATATGAATACCGGTGGCTAACGAAGTTGAATGCAGCCCTAGGGAGTCTGGGAAAACATAGATACAGCCATAGGCATATGGCTGTCTCTATGTTTTCTAGGACCTCATGGGGCTGCATCGAACTTCTTCAGCCAGCGGTATTCAAATGCCGAATGATCAGACTCGAGTACGTTCAATTTGCGCTCATCTCTGCCCTCCACAATTAGAAAACTATTCCAGGTTCTCTGGATATAGGATGAGTGTCTATGGTGAAGAAAAAACCTCTATATGTGAAGAAACCTCTCTTAACCTCACGATAATCCCAGTCACAGTATCTCCGACCGAAGAACTAAAAATATTATAATCCCAGTTTGTTTTTCAGATGCACTGCTGGTAACTAGAGGAGATGACCCCGCTAAAGTAAATAACATCTGCAAAAAGTGCTAAAACCCCAAACTGGAAACGATAAAAAAAAATATATATATATGAAAAAGTTCTCTACCAGGAAATAACTTCAGCCAAGCCAGAGGTCAGAAGAGTCTCTTTGTATTTTCCATCACACATCCAGGAGAAGGCACTCTGGGAAACTCTGTGTTATCTGTTACATGAGCTAAGTTTAGCAACAAGTGTGCTGGGAAAGTAGGAGATGGAGGGTAACACACAGCACAAGCACAAACAAATGGAAAAACTGTGTGCACTGCTGGCCAGGGCCTCAAATGGGAAGACGTAATGCAGGGCTGAGAAGATGTATTACAAACAGGCTACTTCTGCTGTCACTTCCCAATGGATTACAAGTCTGGTTGTAAGAAACTAATCGAGGCATGTGACCAAATTCCCACAGTGAGAGCGATAGATGAAATGATACTGGAACCATTATAGCAGCCTGTTTTCAGCCTGAAGCAAAGCTACTGTACTTTATGTAGTCTAAAGGTAAATGGCTGAGAACACAATTCCTAACAGTATGGGGGCATTCACACGCCAGCAGTGATCTGTCTGTGCACGGACGGTGTTCTGTGGACCGGACCTCGGAGCTCCCAGCATTAAGATTAATTATGAAGTCAGGAGCTCAGAAACTGTATCAGTCCACTAGCACAAACTTGTAAACAGTTTTGGAGCTCCCAACATCATAATAATCATAAGGGGAACTCCAGATAAGGAAAACTTGTTTTCTATTAAAACTACATTAAAAGTTATATGTGTCTATACAATGTATTACCGTATCTGTACGGTTCTGCCACACTAGTAGCTGATAGAAATCCAGGAAATGAAGAAAAATGGCCCCTGTGCAAATCCACATTGTCTCCTGCTCCCTCTGCTCTCCCACCTTAGGAGACAACTCTTCCATGCCTCTGTCTCACATTGCGTGTGTTTGCTGAGATCAGGCTGATGATGCAGACAGGGGGCAGGGCGTGATCTCACAGGAGGCTTGGCTGGATCCCCCAATCCCCTGAGTGATTCAACATCTCTGACCAGCCAGAAGCAGGTGTTGCACTGATTTCTCTGATTGTGCAGAAGTGAGCAGTAAAATTAGGGCTGTGTTCACACATGTTGGAGTGTCACTGCAGTACTGCAGCGTATTCACAAAAATGATGCAGTAACACAAGTAAATGATGCTAAACGGCAGAGAGGATCAGAGCCTTATTGTGGGGCTCAACTTCAAAGATAACAGATGCTTGATCATAATATGTGCGTGGAAATGAAAAGAAAAAACTATGTGGTGTTAATGGTAGAGAATACAGCGTGCTGTGTGGTGTTACAGGTAGAGAGTACAGTGTGGTGTGTGGTGTTACAGGTAGAGAATACAGCGTGCTGTGTGGTGTTACAGGTAGAGAATACAATGTGATGTGTGGTGTTACAGGTAAAGAATACAGCGTGTTGCGTGGTGTTACAGGTAGAGAATACAATGTGCTGTGTGGTGTTACAGGTAGAGAATACAGCGTGCTGTGTGGTGTTACAGGTAGAGAATACAGTGTGCTGTGTGGTGTTACAGGTAGAGAATACAGCATGCTGTGTGGTGTTACAGGTAGAGAATACAGTGTGCTGTGTGGTGTTACAGGTAGAGAATACAGCGTGCTGTGTGGTGTTACAGGTAGAGAATACAGCGTGCTGTGTGGTGTTACAGGTAGAGAATACAGTGTGCTGTGTGGTGTTACAGGTAGAGAATACAGCGTGCTGTGTGGTGTTACAGGTAGAGAATACAGTGTGGTGTTACAGGTAGAGAATACAGCGTGCTGTGTGGTGTTACAGGTAGAGAATACAGCGTGCTGTGTGGTGTTATAGGTAGAGAATACAGTGCACTGTGTGGTGTTACAGGTAGAGAATACAGTGTGCTGTGTGGTGTTACAGGTAGAGAATACAGCGTGCTGTGTGGTGTTACAGGTAGAGAATAGTGTGCTGTGTGGTGTTACAGGTAGAGAATACAGTGCTGTGTGGTGTTACAGGTAGAGAATACAGCGTGCTGTGCTGTGTTACAGGTGGAGAATTCAGCGTGCTGTGTGGTGTTACAGGTAAAAGAATATAGCGTGCTGTGTGGTGTTACAGGTAGAGAATACAGCATGCTGTGTGGTGTTACAGGTAGATAATACAGTGTGCTGTGTGGGTGGGACAACAATGAAATGATAAAGTAATGCAAATAATTCAGTAACACAATGAAACTGCAATGTGTGAACACAGCCTAGATGTTCTGCAACAGATTGAGGGGGAATGTGCAGGGTGGGGGACTGTGATGAACAGCTGAGGGAAAGCATTGCATTCTGGAACCTGTAGTACTGTGTACAACTGATCAACCAGAAACACAAAACAGAACAAAACCCCCCAAAACAAATGGATTTTTGATAGTTTCAAAACTGGAATAGATATGTAAGCAATGCTTTATGCTTCTGCAGAAGTTTCTTTTTTTTTACCTCTACCTGGAGCTCCCCTTTAACCCCTTAACGACAAAGGGCGTATAGGTACGCCCTATTGCCGGTAAGGGCGTTCAGAGTGGGGCCGCACGGCGACCCCGCTCTGAACCGCGGCGGTCCCGGGTGCCGCTTGTAGCCCAGGACCGTAGGTATTAGCGGGCACGGTCCGATCGCCGTGCCAGCTAATACAGTAATCAGATGCAGCTGTCAAACATGACAGCTGCATCCGATTACCGGATCCAGCGTCTCCCTGGTGTCTAGTGGAGGAGATCGCTCCTCCGGGATGTTATCCCGGAGGAGCGATCTCCGTTTCTGAAGCCGGCCGGGGACCGATCCAAGATGGCGCCGCCCCCGGCTCGGCACTCTTTTACTTACGGCTGCAGAAGCCGGAAGTAAACGAGTGCCTATCTCATGGATCTCTGCAGCATATCTATGCTGCAGAGATCTCAATGAGAGATCAGTGCTGTTTATATACAAGCCCCCCAGGGGGACTTCTAGTATAAGTGTAAAAAAAAAAATATATAGTGTTGTTGTCAATAAAAAGCCCCCTCCCCTAATAAAAGTCTGAATCACCCCCCTTTTCCCAGGTTATAAATAAAATTAAACAAATAAATAAATATACAAACATGTTTGCTATCGCCGCGTGCGTAATCGCCCAAACTATTAATTAATCACATTCCTGATCTCGTACGGTGAACGGTGTAAGCGCAAAAAAATCCCAAAGTGCAAAATTGCGCATTTTTGGTCGCATCAAATCCAGAAGAATTGTAATAAAAAGCAATCAAAAAGTCGTATATGCGCAATCAAGGTACCGATAGAAAGAACACATCATGGCGCAAAAAATGACACGTGACACAGCCCCATAGACCAAAGGATAAAAGCGCTATAAGCCTGGGAATGGAGCGGTTTTAAGTGACGTATATTTGTTGACAATGGTTTGAATTTTTTACAGGCCATCCGATACAATATAAGTTATACATGTTACATATCGTTTTAATCGTAACGACTTGAGGAACGTGCATAACAAGTCAATTTTACCCCAGGGCGTATGGCGTAAAAACACATTTCCCCCAAATAAACAAAATGCGTTTTTTTTTTTTTCAATTTCACCACACTTTGAATTTTTTTCTGGTTTCGCAGTATACTTTATGCAAAAATTCAGCCTGTCATTGCAAAGTAAAATTAGTGATGCAAAAAATAAGGGCTCATGTGGGTTTCTAGGTGGAAAAATGCAAGTGCTATGGCCTTTGATGCACAAGGAGGAAAAAACGAAAACGCAAAAATCGAAATTGGCTCTGTCCTTAAGGGGTTAATCATAATGCTAGGAGCTCCGAGGTCCGGTCCACAGAACACTGTCCGTGCACAAAGAGGTTTCTGCAGACGTATCAGTGAATTACTTACATTACATAAGATGTTATATTCAGAAACACTACATTTATTGATCATTTAATATAGGATATTTAAGATTGAAAGTAACCAGGAAGATAAGCCTTAAAGTATCGCTGTCACTCAAAAAAAAAAACTTGACCCCACCAATTGCTAAACAAATTGAAAGAACAAGTCATGCGTGACCTAGGTCTGCAGCGCCTCTCTCCCCACCTTTCTTTTTTATCTTCGGTGAGCTTAGGGCATGGGTGCTCTAGGCCCTGCCTTTTTGACACTCTGCCTCGCTGCACTGCCTGAATAAAAGTAAGGGACAAGGGAAGCCCCGAACCTGGCAAAGATTGAAAAGAACTATTGAACGGTGCCAGATGTTTGGGGGCGGTGTCAAGCCACACAGATTTACTTTAACTCGGGCACACTGCAGGAGACAGATTTTATAGTAAATCTATGGAGAAAGTCTCCTTCAGTAAAATGATCATTTAGTGATCATGGGGTCAACTTCAACCTATGACATGTCAAAAGTTTCCTTTAAATTGATAGTGGGGAAAAGGGAATAATTCTTTATGTTCAAACCTTCAGCACCATTTGAGGGTTGCATGGGGAATTCTAACCTTTTTGGGTTACCATGGGAGGTGGGTAGCTGGTGAGCAAAAATGGCAGAATTCTGATGCCAGATGTCCCTGGTTCAGCCGTCAGTTCTTTGAGTCTCTAGTCTTCTCCAGAAATCATTCTAGGAGTATGCCTACATTTTTAGATGCCTGAGATGCTCTCATTCAGGACTATAGCTTCAGAAAACTCCAAAGACTACCTTCAGCTTCCTCCAGAGAAGCGAAAAAAGGCTGTAGACAGATTCATTCTAGAATACCTTCAAAAAAGGCTGTTAGAGAAAGTCCCGATGTCAGCACAAGGATAAGGAATTAATTCTCCAGTGTTCCTTCTCCCAAGACTGTCTACAGATTGGAGAATCTTAACTGCTTTATAGAAGAAAGTCATTTTTCAAGCTGGAGATTACATGGCCATGCAGCCCATACTGGATGTCATTTTGCATATCCTTATGTATCACAAACACAGAAGAGTCCTGAGGATCACTGTCCATCCCAGTGGTGTCAAACACCTACAGTTCACTGCTCTTTCATTTGGAGTAGTGGCGGTCCTGACACCAGAGGGTCTAGAAATAGTACTATTTTATGGAGGGAGAACGATCTTGTTCTATAAGTCCGGTAAAGTACAGTTTTGTTGGAATATGGGGGACCCTTGAATCAGGTTAGTTAAATTTTGGATAAACTGGAAAATTACCAATGGTTATTTTGTTAAACAAATTTTAGAATACATTAGGAAAAATATTGCAACCTCAAGACTGCAAGGTGGATATTATAAAAAAAATAAAATAAAGAGGTGACTTTATGTGGGATATGGGAAAACATAATCAGTTAAGGGATAGGGAAAATTGTGCATATATCCAGCTTAGACGTGTAATAAACATCTCCAAAAATATTGGGTGGGGGTCACAGTTAATCACTAATTAATTTGATTCAGTTTGACATATAGATTGGACTATTCAAGGTATGGTAATTAAAAATCATAACTATACATTTCTTAAATGTGGGCATCAAGAAAAAAATTATTTAAATATATTATGGTCATGTCCGAGGGTATCTGTGTTTCGGCAAAACATCTTTAAATTAATAAGTAGCCTTAAGCAGAGCCCTTCTGAAGATGTCAACAACTGCAGATGCAGTTTCCTGGGCCCTGTGGTACCTTCACCCTCATCAGTCAGAAGTCATGTGAATTCAGAATCACAACCCTACAGAGCTGGACAATAAGTGTTCTCTGTCATTAAGGACTTGGCAATTCCTCAAATGGTTGAGGATGTTGAAAGATGGAAAGCCCTTACTGCAACCTTATTGGATCCTATTGACAACAAATGCAACCCCCTATAGTGTGGGGTGATCATTAAAAGAAATTCCAGTACATGGCATTTGAAAGTCCTCAGCAGAAGCAGTTTCCGGTTTCAGAGATCTTGGAGCTATTGCTCTCCTTCCTCTTGCACCTCTGATAAGAATCCAGGTGATCAAGATTTGGTCAGTCAACATCACATCTGTCCAATACATCAACACAGAGGCTCAAGATCTCAACCTCTTCTCATTGTTGCGGGATTGATCCTAGACTCGGCTGATTTCCTCAATGTCATGCAGACCATCTGAAATAGATCTGATGGCAAAAGGTTCACCATAGCATAGACCTTCTGCACTCTATATCAGGAGAACAATCTCTTGGAATAGACGCTCTGTCCATACCATGAGGATTTAGACTGGCATGTATGTTCTGTTTTCTATAATACCCAGTGTCTTATTGAAAATCAGACAAGACAAGGTCATGATAGTTGCCATAATACCATTTTGGCCAAAGAGGTAATGACTTTCATAACTCAATAATAATAATAACTTTTATTTATATAGCACCAACAGATTCCACAGCACTTTACAAGCAGGTGAGACCAGGACAATATTAGACTTCACCTAGTGCAGATCCTAGTGTCTCAGGGCACTCAACTCTGTATCTTAAGAAAATTTCAACTGGACCACCTGAAGGTTGACCAGTCCCTTCTAGAGGGCTATTAAAGACAGTCTTAAGGACTCTTTTTCACTCCAAAGTAGATTCCACAAAGAAGGCCTATCCCAGAGTGAAAGGCACATTTCTGGCCTGATGAAAAAAAGAAGAACTTTCAGATCCACCTCTTACTTTTCTTCTTCTATGGTGTGTTCAATAAGTTATCTAAACGAATATGAAAACTAAAATTTAAGAGAACTCGGCTTACTACTACTATGTAATCCCCCTTGACTTCAACACACTTATTCCACTTCACCTTTAGTCATTAGTGACCCTGCGAACAGACAGAGACTTCCAGCTGCTACAGGAATCCTGTCGCACCCTCTTTGAATGCATCATCATGAGGAAACTGTTTCCAATCCAGAAATTTTTTCAGGTTACAAAAGAGATAGTAATTAAAGATGATCGAACATCGGAAAATCTTAGGTTCGATCGAACTCAAACACTCTCAAACCTTCTGCATTAGATTGCTGATGCCTTCCCGATCAGTGCGGAAGGAGGAGCGTGCTCGGGGACCGCCTGGAATTCGGGGATTCAGCCTATTACTCTAATAGTAATCACTGAGAGCAAGGTTTGGACTGTAGGGTAGATGGTTGAGCTCCATGAAGCCACATTCCCTAACAGCAGTTTGTGATTTGCGAGAATGGTGAACTAGGTCATTGTCATGAAGCAGCAACACACCTGCTGACAACCTCCCACAACATTTCTATCAGGTAAGGCATTAATTGCTAAAGTAGTAATTCTGTCTTGTGTGCATGAATTCTAGTTAGAAAACACCTTCTATACCCCCTCCAAAAACTGTTGTCATGATCTTTCCTTGCTTCCATTGCATGGACTCAGGATCATGGTGGTGGACCCAAGTTCCATCACCCATAATAATTCAAGAATATAACTCTCCTGGATTTTCTATAGGCATGTCCAAATTTTCTTGGCTAACTTGCTGGTGAAATGTTTTTGAACCAGGGTCTCTTCAATTGATTCCCTACCCTTTTTAAAAAGCTTGGACCAAAACTTAAAATGGTAATAGGAAGGTCCATCATCACCATACACAGCCTTTCATCCTTTCATGGATTTCTTTAGACTTTAAATCTTCAGTTAATCCCAGAACAAAGCTCACTTTCCTTGTAGACCCACACTGTACTGCACTTGCCAACCTGACTAGAAATTATTAAACATCGGGAAATCTAAGGTTGAAACGAACTCGAACCTTCAGCATTTGATTTCCGATGCCTTCCCGTTCCGTGGGAAAGGTGGAGACTGCCTTAGTACTGCCTGGAAAACAGGGATACAGTCTAGGTAATAGGCTGAATCACTGTTTTCCAGGCGGTACTTGGGCAGTCTCCACCTTCCCCACGGAACGGGAAGGCATCGGGAATAAAGATGAGCGAACCTCGAGCATGCTCAAGTCCATCCGAACCCGAACGTTCGGCATTTGATTAGCGGTGGCTGCTAAAGTTGGATAAAGCCCTAAGGCTATTTGGAAAACATGGATATAGTCATTGGCTGTATCCATGTTTTCCAGACAAACTTAGAGCTTTATCCAAGTTCAGCAGCCCCAGCTTATCAAATGCCGAACGTTCGGGTTCGGATGGACTTGAACCCGAACCCGGTTCGCTCATCTCAAATCGGGAATCAAATGCTGAAGGTTCGAGTTCGATCATCTTTAATCCTGACATGTCCAGTAGTTTTATCAAACTAAACTGATACTGTGTGAGGGGCATGTCCTGCACAGACAAGCTCAGCTTTCTAACACTGACAGAATTGGGGTAGACAACTTATTGAGCACCCCTCATATTCCTGCAGAATCGTCTGAAAAAAAAAATCTCTTATGAGGTTGACCTAAAATTCTTGTCTCTGAAAGCAGCACTCCTACTAACAATTACAACTGCTGAGTGTTTCAGAGCTTCAGGCTTCGTGTGACTTTCATCCCAAATTCCTGCCTGACCGAGTATTAATATATTTACCTACTGTCGCCCCAAAGTTCCTAATTTAAGGAACATTGATCAAGTCATCTCTCCACCTTTACTACGTATGCTCTAATATTTCCTCGGAGAAGCAGATACTTCATTCTCTTAATATCTCCAAAATTCTTAGAATTTAGTATGAGAGAGGTAGGAAGTAGGATGAGCCAAGCAGATTTGTTTTGCTTTGTGCGGAGGACCTTGAGCGCTATCCTCCTAGTGCGCGGAGTGGGCAGCCTGAGGGATATGAGCGCAGATCAGTTTTGCTTCGTAAGAATCTGCTTCAGTCATTTCTACTAGGAAGTTTAGAAATTAAGAGAATTTCCTAATTTAGTTTGCAGGCAGGAATAAAGGTCATAAAAGCATAAATAGAGATGAGCAAACCTAGAGCATGATCGAGTCCTTTCGAACCCGAGCATTCGGCATAGTGGGGGGCTGCTGAAGTTGGATAAAGCTCTAAGGTTGTTTGGAAAACATTAATACATGGATATGTTTTCCACATAGCCTTAGGGCTTTATCCAAGTTCAGCAACCCCCGCTATGCCGAATGCTCGGGTTCGGATGGACTCGAGCATGTTCGAGGTTCGCTCATCTCTACTTCTAAACCAACTTAAGGCAGATGGAGCAGGCAAGCAATTAGGTGGCCTTTGTTTTCCAAAATCTAATACTAAGGGCCCTATTACATTATGTTGCAAATTATGGTTATATCGTTCGAATTTAAACGATCATTATTTCATGTATATGCAAGCAACCATCAAACAACCAATGAGAAATCGTTCATCGTTCTTTTGAAGCGGACACCAAAATCATTGTTAGTCGTTCGCCAGTCGTTCACTGTAATTTCCTATTGGTTAACTCAACGTTCAGTGTAATTCCACAGTGTTCCTTTATTTTTTGGGATTAGATGAAGTAATGATTGTAACTAACGACTATTGTTCTGTGTAATATCATGAATGATAAATCTCGTTTGTGATCGTTTATTGTTGAAAATAGGACAGTGTCTGTTTTTGCTTATGTAATAAAGCATATCTTTAAATGCTGTTAAAAGAACTCATAAAGATGGTTGCCCCCATAGTAATGTGCAAAAATAATTTTAAATAAATAAGTAAATATAATCAAAAAATAAATACAGATTAGGAAAAAAAAAAAAAAACACAACTACCTGTATCAGTAAAATAATTTCCTTTAGGGTCAAACAAAATGGGTAAACTCTGTGGGATTGTGGTAATTGGGGGGGGGGGGGGAGGACGACTCAAATTCAGTGTATTATAAAAGAGTTGCTCTGGGACAGTATGAGATGGAAACTAAAAACACCTGGACATTACCGCAAATATATAATTTATATCTTTTCAACCGCAGATCCCCCCCCTCTCCAATCTTGTTTTGTTCATAACCAGAGATTTAGGCAGGGACAACACTGGAAACAAAGTGCATACATACTGTAAGTCCGCCACACTCCGGCAAGTACTATGCCCATGTCCAATAAATCAGAATTAGAGATGGGTGAACCTCAAATATTTGGCATTTGATTACTGGTGACTGAAGAAGTTGGATGCAGCCCTAAACATGGATACAACCTATGCATCCTACTTCATCAGCTACCAGTAATCAAATGCTGCATGCTTTTTCACAACCGTGTGGCTCTAGACCATCTTTCAGTACAGAACGTGGTTCTCAAGTTTAAAGCTGAGGACCACTGCTCTTATATAATCCCATGTTATACAACAGAAGCCACCAAATGCATTTGATATAAAAAAAGAAGAGCGGGTAACAAGACGCATGTTTCAAAGTGAGTTTATTTGTATGTTCAGTGTGATGGGAGGATATCCCACCACCAGTAAGACACACATGGCTGTAGAGAAGGACAAACGTACACACAAGGATATCAATGATATGGGACTTATAAACCAGAAGCTCATGTCTATGAGCCAGGCATCCCTCTGGGCTTCATCTGCTGATGTACAGACCGCGTACATTCCCTCCAGCAGCTGGAGACGCAAAGGTTGCCAATTCCTGCGTTTGACACAATAGGAGTATACAGGGCATGAACACACAGAGACAGGTCTACAAGTCGGACCGTTGGCAAATGAGCAGAAAACACACAAATTAGTGCCATGGAAAATAAAACAGTGCATTTATAAATTATAGAAACAATAAATCAAAGCAAAAAGGCAGTAACTGCAGCATGAAGGAACGCAGTGTTCAGTAAAACCATTTATAAATATAATATATTGCACAAAATATTAATAACACGTGAGTGAAAAAAACAACACAGGCAGAAGTAGACAGGGTGAACATGGATGAGGAGGAGGCGATGCGGGGGATTAGGTTTCACAAAAGACTGGAGAGGTAATGGGAGTAACATGCGTTTCATGTCCTTCTATAAAGGGCCTGTGCTTACAGTGTCAGTCGGCTCTGTAGCCCTTGACGTCCCTCACTTGGGCCAATGCCAGGAAATTTGTTAAGCTTCAGCCTCCTGCTTTTTCTCACTGTTCTGCTTCCTGCCTCAGCTTAAAAAAAATTCTCTCCCTCTGTAGCTTTAGAACAGGGACAGATTCTGCCTTGTCACCAGCTCTAGTCGCTACTCTGCCTAAAGGTGCGCACCTTGCATCCTATATACTATGGTCCTATTGTTAGTGAACAAGCAACAAAATGTGTTTTTCTTTAGGAAAACTGGGATGTGAAAATTATGCTTGAAATTGGGGACGGATGGTTTTCTTTGGAACCAACATATAGTAAAGGAGCACGTACTTATTCTAGATATACGCCAGCCTTATCTCTCCTCTTAAAAGACCACCAAACATAGAAATAAATAATGTAGGAGATCTACATGCTCACACTGAATTTTTAGACTGTTTATAAAAACAAAAAGGCAGAGAAGAATCAGATTAGTATCCTGCTTATATGCTCCATTCTAGACTGAGAAAAAGCTAAAGGGCTGGACTTGTCTTCCTGCAGATGGTGCGGAGGGGGAGGCTCCTGCTGCAGCCAGTTAAACAGGATAAGGGGGAGGAGGGAAATGGCTGACTTCCTGGGACACATACAGAAGATTTCTTTAAAAGGTACCTGAGTTTTCCAAAAACTTTTGACATGTCCTAGGGAAATGTCAAAAACGCCCCATGGCTGTTTCTCACATAATGCAGAATGCAGCCAAACATTACAATATCAATCTGCACACTACATTATCCCCTTTAGTGCAGAAAATAACTGCTCTGTTTTATTACATGAATATCTCAGGAGCAAATTGGGTGATAGACATAGGCTATAAAATCCTCTAATAATGCATTGCTTCAAACCATGCAGTGCTCTTTCCTAACCTACATAGTATGGGGGACTGCAGCCTAATGATCTTTGGGGGACGAAGCAGAGCTAGGTGGGTTTTATTAGCCTGTTACCTTGAGATAGGACACAACAGACATGTCTGGCAGCCTCTCCACCCTCATTCATCCACTGGAATCATCCTACATTCTCAGCTGAGTAAAGCAAACACGTTACTGGGGGGACTGCACTGGCTGAATAAACTTTGGGCTGGCAGATATCTCTCGAGTATGACCAGATTAAGAATGCTCAGCCTGCCCTGGAGTACAGACACAAATATAGGCCTGGATGTCAGCATAGTTCATCCTTCATGACCGAGACACTGGTGTCTCTATAAATAGTGCTACACCTTAGTGTTCCCTTTACAACATACTAGCTGCTTTTAGGAACCTCTTCCATCCAGGGTTAGGAAGGCATGGTCTTAAAACCAGCCTTAGTAAAATGCATTCTGGCTTTCAGCTTTTTAGGGGACATTTTGCCATCATCCAGGTGCCAGACTAGGATTAAGCCACATTTTTAAAGCGTTAAAGTCATCTGAAAAACCATCTGATGTGTCACAGAGGCATGTCAAAAAATGTAATACTTCACAGTCCTTTATGTTACAGGTGAAAAAAAAGTGCGTAGCTGAGTTCTGCCCTCGCTACCTCGCAAAGATGTCAGCAAGAGGGGGGAGAGGAGTGCTCAGCTGTGTGCTTCCTCTAAGAAATGGTTGGGATCTGAACACCTCGACCCTCAAAGCTTTTGACATGTCTATGTGATATGCTAAGTTTTTTTAAATGACAGGGATACTTTTTGTGCATGACCTAAATTCTCCTGCCCTAGTATTTCAGCTTTATGGGTATGTTCACACTGAACAAATCAGGCAGAATTCCAGAACTTTCTGCCGCGGAATCCAGCCGTGCTCAGTGTGTCATTGCCTGACTATGGGAGAGCGCGCTCCTCCGCTGCCACGGTTCTCCGCTCAAAGTGGTGACATGTCACTTCTTTGAGCGGAGAGGGGAGGAAGCGTACACGCGCCTGCCTTCTCATTCACTCACTGTAGGACATGGGATTCCGCCCTATTTTCACAGTGTGAACATACCCTCACCATCTCTGGAACTGCCATTAACAATAGTTTAGAACTGAACAATCTGGCAGAATCGCTTTACAAACATTTTTCTAAAAAATCATCCCCCTGCTAAGCTCAGGCCCTGCCACCAGGAACCTTGCTCCTTGTCTGTTAAGAGACTTTAACAGAAGGTTTATCCAAACTCCATAAAATTATTACAAACAGATGACAATCCTATACAATGGTTCACCTTACCTTACTAATCCTCTGCTACCACTGTGCCGACTCTGTCCATGTCCAACCGGTCCATGTTTACTTGTTTCCAGATGACATGGCACTTGACCCTACAGTTATTTACTGGTTGGACCAGTGACCTCAGTGATCTCGGCAAACAGAGAGCAGAGGTCAGGGGTTGACACGCCACATCATTGCCCGAGCATAGTATACAGAGACCAGCAGGGAACCAGAGAAGTATACACATGGGAGCAGCAGAGGACTGGTAAGGTACGTTTTATTCCATTTGTTACTGTATATGATGATCAACTATTTGTATAAAAAAACATGGAGCTGGATTACCCCTTTAAGAAAAGCTTCAATCAACATAGAAAACGGTCCATCACATAGTGCTAGTATGTGCTCCTTAGCCATACATTGTGGAGGTTTTGTGCTTCCCACATATACTATGACAGGACAATTTCTACACTGTAGCCAATAGCTGCTGCTATCTCCATGACACATATTTCCCTATACCGCTATATGCCAGGCTCCTCCCATTAAATTGCCTCCCTATCCATATAAACGTCAAAGTAGACAGGGTCACGTGACAGCTCGCCTTATATATGGGTCCATACTGAGCACTGGGGTTTTCCCTAAATGATGATGTAATAGCAGCTTTGCCAATAGGAGGGGATTTAAACTGAAATATTTAAGAGGGAAAAGAAATGGCCACTGCCACCCAAAACTGTAATAAATAAAATCCACTCTCCCTGATGAAACAATAAGAAAACCTATTAAAAATGGGGAAGTAACGCATCAGAGTCTAGTGTTTAAAATGTGCTCATGAAACAGACCATACGGTGTTACCTACCCATACTGGCAGCTTGTTCAACAAAGTGACATCGGTTGCATAAAATAAAATAAAAAAATTATTTAAAAAAAAAAAGACAAAACATGATCGTATAGACTTGTGCTCTTCCCAAACTTCGGATCTGGATGGTCAAGCGTTGCTCACCCCCACTCTCCATCCTGGGACTATCTGGGGTGGGGAGGACACAGTGGTCAGGACATATAGTGCAGTCACCACCAGCCATCTGAATTCCTCTCTAATATTCCACAGTCCTCCACAAGTTCAGAGGGATTTCAGGGATGACAAAATGGAGTTTGCCTGTACTGTTGTCCTTTTATGATGGTTTGTATCTTGGGAGATGGACATCAGTTTGTGTGTTAAAGATTAGTCTTTTGTCCAACGGAAGGCTGTAGAAAATATATAATGTAGAAAATTGCCACGGTATCAGGAGAGCTACACTGAATATTGAGTATCAGAATTCACCTTTAAGATGGTCTTTCTTTTAACCAACATTTTGCCTTAAAAACCGACTCTGAGCAGTCTTTTTTTCTGTGCTTTCTGGGGTACACAACCCTCCTCTATCACAGGTGTTCTTCAACTTCCACTGTGTGAACAGCATCGCTCCCAAAACATAACATGGCCTCTGAAGTGACAATTCCCAGACAGTCTCAGGGGTGGCGGTGTGGAAAACTGGTGAAGTGGTAATACAGTGGGGAGGCTGATCAAACATCCAATAATCCCCAGCTCCCTGTCATATTCTATGTCCACCTGGTCTGTCCCAATGGTGTGACTGGAGGGAGAGCAGGTAACATGGAGCAGGTCCTGAGGCAGCTCTGCTATTTGGACAGCTTACTTATAACTCGGATTAGGGCTCCATTCTCATCTTTCAAGCGTTGGTTATCAGCCTTCAGATCCCCGAGAATCTATGGAAACAGGAGAAAAAAGTGAGAATCTGGCAATGAAAATAATACAAAGCCTGTGTAATTAAAAATCACTTCATCTACATCCTAAAAAACGTAATGCCTGTCAATGACGCTCTCTTTGATTAACCCGGCCAAGCACCATACAGGTCCGATTTGGTCTTGTGTCACTGTAGATGTTTTGGCGTCACTGTTATTTCAAAGAGAACTTTTCAGAAGTCATAGAAATTTCAAATGTTTTAATTGGTCAGGGTACAAGTGTTCAGACCCCTACCCTTTACTACAACGAGTGAGGAGAAGCACTCAGCTAAGCACTCTTATCAATACAGAAAAATCTATGGAACGTCACTTGCAGTGAGAAATGAGATAGGACCCAGAGATGAGAACAAAATCAGATTATAACTGCTTCTGTCTTATCTCGGCCTACACAGTGAATAGAGGCAGCGGCAATGACTACTATCACAACAAGGGACTGTATTTTCCCTATTTCAGGGGAAGCCACAGTCACAGTAGGACAAAAAAGAAATCATACAGCAGAAATGTCCTCCAGTGGCTATGATAACAGGGGAAATATAATGTAAAAAGATAATGCACATAAATAAAAAAAAAGTGGTTTGAGGAAACGATGGCTGCTAGGGCATCTTTTCGGCCAGCACATGGCAGACAAATTTTCTTACCTTTAGCTCATCCTGAAGTTCAGATACTCTACGCTCCAAGATAAGCTTCTCCTGTTAATACACAAAACCCACAATGTTAAAGGGCTTACCTGGTTTTGAAAACCCACTTCTAATACAGTATTTAAAGACCTCTGAATTGATTGAAAGGGGTCCCAGCTTCAGCACCCTCATCTATTAGCCAGAGTAGAAAGTCTTAGAAGTCAAAGTTTGGACATGAGTAGGAACTGTGTAATATTTAAAGTCTATGACACCTTTATTTTGGTGCAACAAATTGTTTTTCCACAGGTCTTTATTAATAGATTGTACTTACTTTTGCTTCTTTTAAGTCACTATAGTATGCTGTATAAACGCTATTTTCATTCTATACCTGTACACAGCCAATATAATTCTCCCCTGCAGTCTGCTTTGCTTCTTGTTTATCCAGCTTGTGTGAGCTGTCCTTCAGGAGAGAAGCTTTCTCCTCCCTGTCACTCTTTTAGCTGGTGTGTAACTAACTGTACACCAACTGTGTACAGTTGTCTCTAACACAAAAAGCAGTAAGTCCATCTCATAGATTTATCTTCAAATATGAAATTTTAACTAATCAATAACAAATCCAGTGAATAGGCAACCATACCCTTTCGTTTCCCTTGTGGTGGCACTACTGGGATATTAAAAACTTGGAATTAGCTTCTAATACAAAGAATTGTGGAGAGAACCCCCAATGTGGAGACATCACTAACATAACATCTCACCTTCTTCTCTGTATCAATCAGAAATGATCTGTCAACACTTCTTTCCTGCCTCTGAAAAAAAAATGTAAAGAATTAAGGGAAGAAAACCAAGATTACAGAGATCCTGTTTTCTTTCAATTTAGTTGAAACAGAAAAAGATCTAACCCATATTTATCATTAAGAGAAAGCACAAAGAAAAAAAATTGGGTTATTAAAGGGGTTACCAAGCATTAAAAAAAACATGGCGGCTTTCTTCCAGAAATTACACCACTCCGGTCTCCAGTTTGATTGTGAGTTTTGCAGCTCGGTCCCATGTAAATGAATGGAGCTGAATTGTAAAACCAAACAAAATCTAAGGATATGGGTGGTGGTGTTTTTGTAAGAAAGTACTGTACCTGTGCCTTTTCTAATCCTTTATAGATCCTTTAAGAACCAACACAAAGTCTACATGCTCAAGCCCTTCTTACCTGGTTGGCTCGTTCCAACTCTGCTTTTGTCTCATTCACCAAGTTTTGGGTGTTTAGCAGCTGGGAGCGAAGACGTCCATTGTCTCTCATCAAGTCTTCATACAGCTGCAACAACACAGCATCCAAATGAACGCTCACTGAGGCCAATACTTTTAGAGGAACTATTGTTACTTCACAGCTGTGGGAACGAACTGGGACTTGGCTGCCAATACTACTACAGCAATGTACGACAAACCATCATGATCTAATCCCAGCAAAAACTGCAGCTGACAACTGACAATTAATTCATCCACTCTGGATAAACTCTTTTTAGACTAATATGGCCCCATAAATTACTAAGAAAAGGAAGAGGAAGCTAGAAAAAAAACAAGATCTGCGCCAGAATCAGGGGACCGTGAACTTTAAAGGGATGCTATCAGTTTTACTTTTGGGGACAAATCACTTTATGCAGGCTGTACACCAATAAGCTGAATAAGATCAGTGGGATACCATGTGGTTCTCATTTTCTACTCTGTACCTTCAAGTGCTGGCAACGTGACATCATAAGCAGCCCTTAATATGTCCCCCCAGATGGGTTGGGGCAAATAAATGCATTCCAGATATTACTCATCCATTGCAGATGAGACAATGACACTTCTGCCTGCAATGGTTTTCATTCACAAACACACTAAATGGAGACGTCAAACTGATTTTTTTTTTTCTACAATTTCCTAGAACTTACTTTTTTAAAATCCTTGGTGTCCCTGTGTTCAGCCGCAATGGCTGCTTTTACCCGGCTTGAAGTGTGCGCATTGGAAAGTGTATTTGTTCTGAAAGATATTACAGTATTGTAAGATAAACAAAAAAAACAGAACAAAACCCCATCGTTATATCACAGACTGATGGTACAGCACATGCTGCAGGCATCAATAACATGAGACAATAGGGAGCTAGCCTTTATACAACAGTATCCAACCTGAGCAAACCATCTGCAGGGGCTAGAGAAGATCTGATTCATGCGGACCATACTTCCTGGGTATAGCTACACATACTATTCTAGGTATATATTCTTACAGTAAGAGTCTATATTATTCACATTTGCTGCGTATATCACTAGTCATTCAGGCTGGGAAGTGGATGACTGTAGTGCCTACTGTAATGTCTTCTCCTTGGGATCACTATGTGTGCGAGCAACATTAGCTCCTTAGCTTGTAGGCTTACATAGGGGGATTTATCAAGACTGGCCAATCCCACACCCTCACTAGCCAATCGTTGTCACATTTGCGCAGGCCGATTATCGGACGAATGAGCATTTCTGGGAACACTTGTTGCTGATAATTGGCCCATGTAAAGTGGCCTGGATTGAGATTTGTTACTCAATAGCATCATGCCAGGATTTATACATATATCTTGTAGATATGGTGTTCTGACCTTTAATCACTAAAGTCAGGAATGTCTCTAAATCACGCAGCTTTCCCCAGCGGAGTTAGAAAAAGTGTTTGCACAATGTTAGAAATGGCAGCCGTTCAACGTTGACTCATTTTTAAAGGAAAGTTGTAATGATAGCCTTCTACTGATGAAGTGTACCTGCTAGAATGCCAGTCAAGGGGTGAGACAGGAGAGAGCAACATGTTCAGTAGGAGGGCACTTCCTATATAAACTTATGGGACTTTCTGTTTCTTAGAGTAAGGGGTATAAGTAGTGTATCACGTTATTTCTCCTAGCCATGCTAGGGCTATAGTTACTTGGCATGCATAGTAAATTTTTTACCTACTGATCTGGTCTGCACCCTGAACTTTTTGTATATATAAGACGTCACAGTATAAATTTAGCAGCCAAACAATTGCTTCCCTTTAAGGGCTATATTTTGCTGTATAGATATGTCTACAAGACACACTATGGGTCATATAAGCCTATAAATAAATGAATATAAAAATTAAAAATTTTTATGAAGTTCTTACCGAGAGCTAAGTCCATCTACCTGGGAGGAAAAAGGAAAAATGCATTATGTCACCCAATGTAATGGCAGAAGTTAAGGCCATTACCCATGTTCATAGTAATAAAGTACTAATCCATTCACACAGTACACTTACCCACAAGATCACGAAAGCCACGCAGCAAGAACAGATATAAAACCCATGTTATAAATGATTAGCGAGACCCTCCTACACACTTTATTTTCCCCTCCCAGACTTTACAAGACACAAAAAGGAAACTGTCTACATGCAGGTCCAAGCACCTGAGTTGGCGGACTTTCTTCTGTTCCGTCCTCCTCCTCAGATTCCTCGCCATCACTCTGTAAAGGGAATCATAGTTTAGTTCATGAATGAATACATAGCTTTGGCTGTCCAGGCATAATAGGAATTGTAGTTTTGTAACAGCTGGAGGGCCTGAGTACCCCAGTTTATCTGCTCTCTATAAAATTGTCCCTGGTGTGCAATGTCGGTATGGGAGTGATCAGTATACAACACGGCACTGCATGTCTTGGTTTAATACATGGAATTATGTAATAAAAATTATACCTCTAACGAGCAAATATTTCCCCTTATATAGGTATACCATAAAGTGAACACCAAGACACGGTGATATGAGAAATCTTACATCTCTGGTGGTCGGTGGCACTCCAGTGGGTCTCCTCTTCTCTCGAGGCCTCCTCCGATCCCGCACACCTGCCTTGTTCCTGCCACCTCGTTCGTCACTCTCTTTCTCGTCCTCCTGGGACTTCTGCATCTCTGTAAATAACATTTATCACTTCGTTATGGTGATCGAGAAGACCACCTGAAACATTGTCTGTCAGAAACAAACCTTTGCTCTCTAGGCTTTGGACTTCACCTCGTCTATGTAAACCTGAAGAAGTTGGAGTTGGATCTGGAGTGGTTAATCCTAAAAGATCGGATTTCTGCAAACTGGCGATTCGGGATCTCCAGCTGACCTCTGCCTGCAAATTCAGAACATGGCTTATCTGGACTATACCTTCTCCTAATACAAGAACTGTGGTATAATAAGTGTCTCCCTAAGACCACTCACCCCATCATCACTGGCGGTACGGCTGCTTCTTGGCTTTGTCTGGTTGTCTTTGCTGGTCTCTTCTTCCTGGGTCTTCTCTGGCTCTGGTGCGGAGTCTTTATTTTCCTGTTGACCTTTGATGACCTTTTCAGCCTCCTTCAGATCTGTGAGAGTCACTCCCTGCAGAAGATTACAATTAATAAAGATCAATTACAAAGATTTAATACAATTGTAAGAGATTCTGAGAACACACAAAGATGTTTCTGGACAAGCAAAAAGAAAAAAAAAGCCGAAATGTGCTTCTAGTACTTACCTGAGTGGATCGTCGAGACTGTCGTGCATGTCGAGACCTTGCCTTTCTCTGAGCTTCAGCCTCTTCATCTCTCACGGGGGTCAGGTAAGACCTAAATACAATCTCTGTCAGACACTGTGTATTTATGTGGAAAGTGGAAAATTAGGGGGGGGGGGGGAAACATGCATACGATACGCAGAAGATTTGATGCTGTGTTCAGTTATTTAGTTACATTGATTTCAAATCTCCTGCGGATCTGCACCATTAAATCTGCGGTGGATCCTGTATGTGTGAACACACCCTAACAGTGGAAATTAAAGTTCATCCAGACTTGGCTTCCTACCTGCGTCGCTCTTTGGTCTCTGTATTGGCGGCTGGCTCTGAGTTTGTACTTGTAGTGTTTGCAGAGTCAGAAGTTCTGGAAGGCACAGAAAAAATAAGTAACACTTACTTGTCCAAGACAACTGTGAGGAACATTAAAGCATAACAATTCATGGAGTTCCCATACTTCTAAGGAGCATACTTTTCTCTTAAGAATGAAATGTGATTATAGCTGTGGTATACATAGGCTACTGGCCAACATTTTCCCTGCGGTTAGGGTTGTTGGCATACATTTATGCATCAGACCATTTATGCCATTTCTAGATCACATGAAAACTAAACATTTACTGTGCAGTTTACTCCAATTCGATGGTCCCATATCATTCTGCAGAAAGGATAGTTGTAGTACAATGGGATGGCTAACAGGCTACCTAGGGAATGGCAATTGCTTGGCAGAGAATAGCCTTAAAGTTATACTGTCACCCCCTTTCTGAATGAGGACTTCTCTACACAGCTATAAAGCCTAAATTCTGCAGTTTTCATACCTTACTTTATAATAGATTTCTTAATGCTTGGTCCAGTGAAAAATGCTTTTTATCATTGGTGGATTGTGCCACCTGGGCAGGGCTTCACCGCTGCTGTGCCATTTTGCCCCGCCCACATTGGCGTTGTAAGCTTGCCCCTCCGTGGAGGCATTGGCATCTAGGCTCCGCCCCCTCCGTGCCCATTGAAATGGACCAACCTAGAGGTCTAGGCCCCACCCCCTCTAGGTCGGCCCATTTCAATGGCCATTAAAGGATTGGGGCCTAGATGGCAATGACGTCCTGGGAGGGCGCCGATGCGGGCGGGACTAAGTGGCACAGCGGTCATGAAGCTCCGCCCAGAGGGCACAATCCACCAACTGCAGAATTTAGGCTTTACAGCTGTCTAGAGAAGGCATCATACAGAAAGGGGGTGACAGTATCACTTTAATGTCTTACAGTCTGAATGCTTTGGCCACTTTGCTAAACAATGGCACTGCCACGCACTAAGTAATCTATCTGACAATTTTCAGGTCTGATTTGGCAGTACATAAATTATGAGCTCCCTACCTTTTAGAAATGCCTAAGCCATACCTTGTAAGTGAATTTGGCAGCGACACAGTGGCATCTACTTTAGGAGACAAAGTGTTCCCACTTGCTAATGCGGAATCTAGCTTAGCTGCTAATGCCTCTCTTCTCGATAGGGCGATTTCAGTCCTTGTTGCCAGAGGCTCCCTCTGTCTACGGAGCGAGGTGAGTCCATCTCCATCACTAGGCTGCCGAGTGAATGACCTGCGACCAAACGGAGACTCCCTTTACAAAGAGAAAGACATCAGAACAGCTGACTTATGCCAAACAATACAAACTCTGAAATTTACGACCCAATACTGACCTCACATTTTCCTGGTTACTAAACAGTTTCTGACTTGGAGGCACACGAGCTACAGACCCTGTCTTCTCCTAAAAAAAAAAATATATATATCACGGTCAGGTGGCTTTTGGGTTGATCAACTAAAGGTGAGCAGGAATGAATTAAAGAAGATTGGAAAAAAAGTATGGAATCCACGGAGAAGGAATAGGAAGCCACGGAAATGCTAGAAAGAAATAGTTATGAAACTAAGGGAGCAGAGGCCCAGTCCCAATACACACTCTGTCTGCTAGCTGGGAGCTGGAGGCAGATTTAGGTAGTGCTGCCCGCCTGCCTTCTTCAGACGTGGTGCCAGAGCTCAATGTGCCAGAACTACCAGTCTTCCTCAAGGAGGCTCGCCATGAGCCTAAAGGCGGCTCAGTTTTCTCCTGCTCCGGTACTGCTGAGGTCTATGGATAGTAGTTTATGTCACAGTTATTTATGTTCCCTATTCAATGATTAGGAAATAATTATGGTCAATGAATGATCACAGACTGACCCCTCCCTTCCTTCCTTCTCACCTTCTTTGTGGTTGTTGTGGAAAGGTTACGCAACTGATTGTTCAGATTATTAATTCTTTCTTGAGCTTTTACTTTTTCTGTAGGAAAAATAAGAGGTTAAAAAAATGACATCAATATTCTGCACAACAGAGTATAATAAACCATGATGACCATGTCTGTAGAATAGTGTTGAGGGAACTTGCCGAACCTAAACGCTCAGCCTTTGACTCCCGCTGAATGGAGAAATTGGATGCAGCTCTAGGACCGCCTATGGCTGTATCCATGTTTTCTGCAACTGCCTATGGCTGCATCCAACTTCTCCACCAACCTCAAGTGAAACGCAGAGCGTCCGAGTTTGGCCAAACCTGAATGTTCAGTAAATTCACTCAACATTACAGAGCAAGCATCCACTGTAAGCATGTAGAAAAAAAAAGTAATATAAAGGTGCTCACCAGACTCTGCATCAGAGCCAGAATCATCAGAACTGGAAGCAATTGGTTGGCTGGTAGGTACTGTAGAAGTGATGGGCTGTGTCCGGCGCTCTTTGTCCTGCACACGCAGTGCAACCTTCTCTTGGCTGCTCAGACGAGAAATAGAACTCCTATTTGAAAAATGGGTTGGGGGGCAGGGAGCGTGCAAGGGATCAGTGCACAGAGTGCCCGGGAACACACACCCAGTGTCACACACACATACAGTGAACATTTCAAGCTCACACAGTGAACAATCCACGCTGTGTATCACTTTCCCTTGTGACATTATTCGGTGTATGACACAACAAACAATCTGGTAGTCCAAGAGCAACTTCTCCTTTCCAAGTAAAGCCAAGACATATCATACAAATGATACCTATTTAGCCAACAATTCTCTCTCCTGATCCCAATATACACATAAATACTCAGCTGAGCGTTCATATGTTTTGAGCGGTAAGCTACTGCCAAACACCTCTGGTAGTGATTTATCTCCCTAAGATCAAAAGCACTGAACAATGCAATCCTAACATGTCCAATTTTTCTCTCCCAATAACATGTCAAGGAAGAAGTCAGGAAACTCCCAAAATATTAGATGGTCATCTGGTCCTGCCAAAATTGACAATTGCAGCTAACATATTTCTATTGTCTATGGGGTCCTAAGTTTTTTGTATATGCTTCTTGGTGTGTGAACATAAATTCATATATTAAAGAGGTTATCCCTTCAGAGACAACCTTCAGAGACTTGGGTCCCACTCCCAGCAACCCAAGCAAACTCCATTTTTAGACACGGGATCCCCTAGGTTCAAACAGGGAATCATAACAGTATCTATGAAACAACACCATTAAGTTGTCTTGTTGGCAAATATGAACACCATTACAGTTTGCACAGGAGTTATGACCTAAATTTGTATAACGAGGACATACCATTCAGAATACAAGAAAAATGGGTGATAACCTCTGAGAACAATGAGAACCAAACAGGCTGTCAAACAGCTTCTATAGAAAGATGTAGCTAAAACCACTGAAAAAACACTGAAATAAGAAGACAACTCAAGACAAATGTACCGATGATTTTTTTTTTTTAAGGTGGAAATGCTCCAGGACCCTCATGCACCCCAACTGTTGTGTAACTCCACAGCACCACCCATGTGCCACACTGCCAGCTCCAATGCATCACACAAACACAGCATATGCATTACAGACCTCCGGGTTCTGCCAGCGGCATTCTGATTCGGAGGGCTTGTCTGGGACATTATCTGCGGGGCATTTTTCATCTTCTCCAAGCGTAACTACAAAGGAAATAAGACAAGAGAAAAGATAAGTAAAGAATTCTAGACATTACATAAGTAAAAAAAATAATCAACCCATTCATATATCACTTGTGCTATTTCTCAGCCCCCAACTCACCGCACTCTGTTTGTTCTTCATTTCTTCCAGGAAAGATTCCAAACTGTCGTCTGCAACATCAAAGGGTGTCTGGCCCTAAAAAAGTGCAAACAACATTGAAAGGTGCTCCTCCACTTTGTACAGAACAAGACAGGAAAGACACCCTGCAAGAGAAAAGCTATTAGCACTAAGAAGCGATAGACGGGGCAAGAAAGGTTCGCCGGAAGCAAGTGTTCTAGAGACAGAGTTAGAAAACACACTGGGAAGGATAATGGGATTGCTGAGAAGGGCTCAAGCAGCACATGATAAAAGCAGCCAAGAGGACAGCAGACGCACACCATATACACTGCATAGGTGCACAGAACCAGCTATAGCAGAGCGGGGAGGCAGAAGCAGTCTGTGAATAGTGTGAGGAGACCGCTGACCCCCTCACCACTTTGTTGACAGCCTCCATGTCACAGAGAGCCTCACACAGGAGACGGCATGAATCCTGTTGGCCCCAGTGAGCGGCCGCGTGCAGAGGAGTCCAACCATCTAAGTCACGGGAATCCACGTCAAACCCCAATTGTAGGAGCATCCTGAGACAGATATGGAAAATGAGAAAGGAAGACGACATAGGAGATAATGAGGACATGAAAGGGGGTAAAATATTGGGAAATTATATAACACATATATATTTGTTTTTTCTTCAGTCCACTTCTTTATATCTTCTTTAGACAACTCATATTCACATGTCCCATTAGGACATAAAATAATTATAAAGGTGGGGTACCCGGCTGCACCCTCCTCTGTTTATTAATGTGGAGAGCTGCTGCAGAGCCCTGGCAGCAACATCTGACTAGAGTGTAATTGTGGCAATGGGAGCCTCTGCAGTTGGATCATCAAGGGACATGTCATGGGAAATGACTGGCCATTCACCTTCAATAGCTGTCAGCATCTTTCCTAATCCCAAACATTCGGCACAGCAGAGCGTCCTTTCTCCTTTGATCTGTGTGATTGACAGCTCACCTTATAACTTCAGTATAGCCCTTTGCAGCTGCCACATGTAAAGGAGTAGCCCCAGTGGTCGGATGCCGGACGTCTTCATACTTTCCATTGTTCACCCAGCGTCGTGTATCTCTTAACATTATCTCCTCCTCCTCTTTTCTTGCTGCATCTAAATCAACACCTGCAGGATAGGTCATAAATCATGTCTATAAGTGATATGAAATCCAACACTAGGAGACAGCTGAGGAGCAACAACACCTGTCAGTCTGTAAGCAGATTTCACAGCAATCTCTCTGGAGGACCTGTCATATCCTGTGTTACATACACAGCCTATAGATTTGAATGGACACTGTAATGACTCATTTTTCCTGCAGGGGCGCTGCACAGAAACTATACACTTACTGCCAGATCTGACCACAGATCACAGCTAATCCACTGTGGACCCCAGCAGGGAGACATCTAGGGGGAATTTATGAAGGTCGGCGTACAAGTACGCCGGTCTTATATTGGGCTCCGTTCCCTTTTTCGCAGCAGGATTCACTAAGAGGAGTACGCCTCTTAGTGAATCCGCCTGGCCGGACGCCCGAATCTGCGCCCAGCTTACCAAATCTACACCAACTTCCAGCAGGTGTAGATTTGGGTCATGATTTGCACCTGCGAGCAGGCGTAAATCATGATAAATGAGGCGTGGGAGGAGGCCACACCTCATCCTGCCTTATCACGCCCCCGCAAGCTCAGCCAGCCCACCCATTTGGCAAACGGGGCGTACGGGAGGCGTATGCGAGGGAGAAGGGGCGAATCTGCACCTTCTCCCTGGCGTATGCCTCTGGTGTACTGTTCGTAAATTCCACCCCCCCTCATTGTTAAAGGTTTCTCCTAACAAGCGGAGAACCCCTTTAATATTTGTATACCACATAGGTAGCTACACTGAGGCAGATTTGTCATACATTTAACGTTCTTTGCTTTAGACTTGGACGTTGGTAATTGTACCCAGTAAGTGCCAACTAGAAGATAAAAAATGCTACTCCAAAGGCTGGCAAGGAAGTGTGCTTTGTACTGACTTTTGGCTGAGCTAAATGGAAGAACACACGTGGGAGAGGGAAACTGCCATATGTGATTTTTAGCTAGTGTGGCGTGTTATTTTTCAATAATGCCATAATCAGGGTTTCTGGATCATGTTACAGTAAAACCTCTTTTAGAAGACCACCTGAATGGCATTGAAAGGTGGTCTTCTTTGTGGGTAGGTCATATAACAGAAAATGGACACTATTCATAATGTTTAATGGACTGGAAATCTGTCAAGAAATCTGGTCTGGATAACGGGGTGATCTTCTCACTGAGGTGGGGAAATATGTGCACCAACCAATCTCCAGGTAAAAAGGTGGCTCTACTGTAAGTAGAGATGCTGAGAAGCAGTAGGACCAGCCAATCACAGCGCAGATTTCAGTTTTCCGAGTAGTTAAAGGGGTAGTGCGGCACTAAGAAATTATTCACAGAATAACACACATTACTCGCTATTGGCAAAACTGTGCTCGGCCAATCACGACTGAGCGGCTGATGACGCGGCGGAGGGCGGCTGGCACTCGGGAAGATCGGAGAGCTTCAGTCGGCGGGCCGAAGATGACGTTGCGGCACAAGATGGCGGACGGGCGCAACACGGATCAGGTAATGTATAATGCACCAACACTTCCAGGTACACGTGCGGGGGTGGAGGGACACAGGGCAGGGGGCAATTCACAGACATAACATACATTACAAAGTTGTATAACTTTGTAATGTGTGTTATTCTGTGAATAATTTCTTAGCGCCGCACTACCCCTTTAAGGAAAAAAAAGCAGCTCTGTGATTGGTTGCCATGGGAAACAGGTTCAGCTTATTCCTTAGTTTTCCTAAGTCCCGTGTTTTGGGCAGGATGCTCACCTTGCTTCTTGACCTCACTTTTCAGCAGTTTCTCCATGGCGCTCTCATGAGACACATCCAGCGGAAGCTCCCCTTCACTATTTACAATAGATACATTTGCACCTTTAGAGATCAAGTACCTGCAGAAAAGAACAAGCTGGTTATTATAAAGCTTAAAGGGAACCATTTGGGGTCCATTTACACAGTAAGATTATCTGACAGATTATCTGCCAAAGATTTCAAGCCAAAGCCAGGAATGGATTTGAAAAGAGGAGAAATCTCAGGCTTTCCTTTATGACCTGATCTCTGTTTTTAGTCTGTTCCTGGCTTTGGCTTCAAATCTTTGGCAGATAATCTGTCTGTGTACATGGACCCTTACATTATGAGCCCAACTCTTATTTTCTAACACAGAGTGAGAGTCGACAGCGCTGCAACGCCCCCTCGCCCCATTAAGACATCTCAAAAGTTTTGATCGGTGCGGGTGTGAGCGTTCAGACCCGGACCAATTAAAACTCTTGTCTCTATTGCATGTCAGAAGTTTTCTTATGATGACAGGTAGACTTTAAGTACTGTAGAGCAAAGACGTCTGCAGTCAGTTTCCATTCCCAGGGTCCCTGTTAGTTGTAAGTGAATAGAACCATCCTGCTTCACACCCACAGGCTGCAAATAAGCTCTCCTTCAGAAGGAGGAAAACTCTCTCACCATTGCCGCCTATTAGAGATGAACATACCTGCTGAAAGGTCGGGTTCGCACAAACCCGAACAATCAGCATTTCATCAATACCATAGATCTCCTCAATACCCACCAGAATTGCATCAAAGGCCTTTCATCTTATCAACCAGCACCCTGCCCTGTACTGAGGAGGAGCGAGAGCCCCAATACAGCCGTCCACAGACATTTGTGTAAAAAACAAAAAGGTTCAAAAATAGTTGCTGATCACTGATGGCAAACAAAGAACATCAACAAAGTGACTGCAAAATGCCCCTTAGTCAGCAAGTAAGTTATCAAAATATGAGCATATGAGGGAGGGGAGTGCTTGGACCCCAGGGCCTGGTGACAGGGAGGTCAGGAATATCACCCAGCAGGTGATAGGTGTGTAGAGCTCAGAGTATGTGAGCGCCTGTGGAGGTGTTAGTGATGCTCCCCTGGTATAACCTGTTCCAACCACATACCTGTAATCACTAAAAAAACAATTACGTCATAACTGACATTCTGATCTGTACTAATACTTGCAAAAAACCCACAATATCCCTGAACCCATAGGAACAGGCACACAACTTTTCTAAAATCCTGAGCCACAAATCTGCTGATAATATAAAAGGATCACTTCAGGTTTGCCATTCAGGAATCTGGAAAAGCTGGGTGAAAACATTAGCAGCTATGATGGAACTGTATTGCGTTTCTCATTTAGAAAATTTACTCCAGGACTGTCCCTTGACTTACTGTGCTATGCTCACAAATCCACAGGACGCTGCTGCGTGGAGTGGGGTCCACCCCTCGTTGTCCTGCTGGTTCACGCATGCTCCGTTCTCTACCAGAAACTGAACCATGTCCATGTTTTCATCAATACAGGCCTAAGGGGGTAAGAAGGCGAGAAGGTGACATTGTAAAAAACAGCAAGATCAAATGGGCCCTTAACCTATAGAACTGATGGTCATTAAGGGGGACATTATGATGGGGGGGATGGTTCACTACTGTCAGCCTGGAATGCCTGATAAAAATGTAGCACAACAGACTTTACAGCAAGCTATGGCTCTTCAGCTATTAAAAAACTACAACTCCCAGCATGCCTGGACAGACTTGTCGTTTTGCAACAGCTGGACAGCCACAGGTTGATGAACATCGCTTTACAAGAAGAGTCCATTTAGGGCAGGGATAGGGAAACTTTGGCCCTTCAGCTGTTGCAAAATTACAATTCCCATCATGCCTGGACAGCCAAAGCTAAAGCATGCTGCGAATTGTAGTTTTGCAACAGCTGGAGGGCCGAAGGTTCCCCATCCCTGATGTACGACACAGGAATATGCTCCTGGAAAAGCTGGGTGACAACCATAATTGCCGCCATAACAGATGCCACCTAACTTTCCCCTTAGTCACCCTGCTCACCCTGACAAGCTGTTGGGAGAAATAATCATGGCCACACTGGTTGTCACCCAGCTTTCCCAGGAACAACTTTATGACTAGACAGGGGTGGACGACTCCTTGATTTTTACTGACATGTGACTTCTTCAAGATATGGGCATTAAAGACACTCGAAGCAAATACAAGAAAACGTCGGCATTATGTGAAATGCAAACAGAATGAAGGGTTTAGCAAAGTAGCTGTGAGCTTACAACGCCCCAGCATGCACATTAGGAGTTGTAGTCCCCCAACAGCTTGTGGGCCAGAGTACAGACAGCCAGTGTGTGGTCCGCTCTTCACACTTTACTACTAACCCCATTACAAGAGCAATAATTAAAGGAGGAATTCAGATTGGGGTGTGAGCTGTGATGCAGATGGTAACATGCACTGAACACTACTCAATATGGAGATACGCTCGGACGTCTGGGGGCCTGGGAAACGGCAGCTTAAGACTTCTAGAAAACGCCGGGGTCAGCTGGGTCAGTGGAAAATCTCCTCTATACTACCGAGATGAAAGTGCTCCCACCCAGAAGTCTAGGGACTAATCAGGCATTGAAACATTAAAGCACTGCCCCCCAACCTGTGGCTCTCCAGCTGTTGCAAAAACTACAACTCCCAGCATGCCCCGACAGCCAAAGATTGGTGGACACTGCCTTTAGGAAACATTTGTAACAAGTTCATATTCTCCATGGTTATTCTTAAAGGGGGACTCTACTGCCTAACCCTACAGCACCCCACTAATGCTCAGGCTCAGCAGTTCCTATTAAGCAGTATCTTCTATTTCCCCATTAGATTCTGAGTTCTGGATAGAGGTTGTAGCTGCTCTTCCCTGCTGAGGTTATCTATGGAGATGTCAGGAGACCCCAGCAGTATGTGCTAAGCATAGAGAGAGGCAGCACATGCTGAGTGCAGTAGTCCCTGCAGATGATTAGTGCAGTAGTCCCTGCAGATGCTGAGTGCAGTAGTCCCTGCATGTGATGAGTGCAGTAGTCCCTGCATGTGATGAGTGCAGTAGTCCCTGCAGATGATGAGTGCAGTAGTCCCTGCATGTGATGAGTGCAGTAGTCCCTGCAGATGATGAGTGCAGTAGTCCCTGTATGTGATGAGTGCAGTAGTCCCTGCATCCCTGCATGTGATGAGTGCAGTAGTCCCTGCATGTGATGAGTGCAGTAGTCCCTGCATGTGATGAGTGCAGTAGTCCCTGCAGATGATGAGTGCAGTAGTCCCTGCATGTGATGAGTGCAGTAGTCCCTGCAGATGATGAGTGCAGTAGTCCCTGCATGTGATGAGTGCAGTAGTCCCTGCATCCCTGCATGTGATGAGTGCAGTAGTCCCTGCATGTGATGAGTGCAGTAGTCCCTGCATGTGATGAGTGCAGTAGTCCCTGCATGTGATGAGTGCAGTAGTCCCTGCATGTGATGAGTGCAGTAGTCCCTGCATGTGATGAGTGCAGTAGTCCCTGCATGTGATGAGTGCAGTAGTCCCTGCATGTGATGAGTGCAGTAGTCCCTGCATGTGATGAGTGCAGTAGTCCCTGCATGTGATGAGTGCAGTAGTCCCTGCATGTGATGAGTGCAGTAGTCCCTGCATGTGATGAGTGCAGTAGTCCCTGCATGTGATGAGTGCAGTAGTCCCTGCATGTGATGAGTGCAGTAGTCCCTGCATGTGATGAGTGCAGTAGTCCCTGCATGTGATGAGTGCAGTAGTCCCTGCATGTGATGAGTGCAGTAGTCCCTGCATATGATGAGTGCAGTAGTCCCTGCATATGATGAGTGCAGTAGTCCCTGCATATGCTGAGTGCAGTAGTCCCTGCAGATGCTGAGTGCAGTAGTCCCTGCAGATGCTGAGTGCAGTAGTCCCTGCAGATGCTGAGTGCAGTAGTCCCTGCAGATGCTGAGTGCAGTAGTCCCTGCAGATGCTGAGTGCAGTAGTCCCTGCACGTGATGGAGTAGTCCCTGCATATGATGAGTGCAGTAGTCCCTGTGTGACAAGCCAGTGCAACCTGTGGCACCCCAGATGGAGATGACACTACAACTCCCAGCATGCAGTGACCATACCTGGTGCAGAGCCGTCAGTCCGTCCACGTTGGTGCTATTGATCTGGGCTCCGGCCGCCAGCAGTTGCCGAACCTCCTCCCGGTCTCCAGCCGAACAGGCGGCCATAAACACGGCTCCTTGGGCGAAGCGCACCCGGGGCGGGCGGCGAGTGGAGCCTGGCGGCAGACATCGGTCCGTCTCTGAGCCCGACCACAGCCTCAGCTGCTCCTGCCGCTTCTCTTTAGCCGTGCCCGACCGGGACACATCATCCGCCGCCATCTTCCGTGTCCAGCCCGGAGACAGGCGGGAGGAGGGGACCGGGAGAGGCCGGGAGGGAGGAGGAGGAGGAGGGAGAGAGAGGACGACGGAGGAGGAGACGTCAGGAGAGGGGGGGGGGAGGACGCGGCGGGGATAAGGATGGCGGATCCGATGTGTGCTGCTAGTGATGTCCGGTGAATGGTGGAGGAGAGACAGATGTGTGCTGGGGGAGTGACAGATGTGTGCTGGGGGAGTGACAGATGTGTGCTGGGGGAGTGACAGCAGAGACAGATGTGTGCTGGCGGAGTGACAGATGTGTGCTGGGGGAGTGACAGCAGAGAGATGTGTGCTGGGGGAGTGACAGATGTGTGCTGGGGGAGTGACAGCAGAGACAGATGTGTGCTGGGGGAGTGACAGATGTGTGCTGGGGGAGTGACAGATGTGTGCTGGGGGAGTGACAGATGTGTGCTGGGGGAGTGACAGCAGAGACAGATGTGTGCTGGCGGAGTGACAGATGTGTGCTGGGGGAGTGACAGCAGAGAGATGTGTGCTGGGGGAGTGACAGATGTGTGCTGGGGGAGTGACAGCAGAGACAGATGTGTGCTGGGGGAGTGACAGATGTGTGCTGGGGGAGTGACAGATGTGTGCTGGGGAGTGACAGCAGAGACAGATGTGTGCTGGGGGAGTGACAGATGTGTGCTGGGGGAGTGACAGATGTGTGCTGGGGGAGTGACAGATGTGTGCTGGGGGAGTGACAGCAGAGACAGATGTGTGCTGGGGGAGTGACAGCAGAGACAGATGTGTGCTGGGGGAGTGACAGATGTGTGCTGGGGGAGTGACAGCAGAGACAGATGTGTGCTGGGGGAGTGACAGATGTGTGCTGGGGGAGTGACAGATGTGTGCTGGGGGAGTGACAGCAGAGACAGATGTGTGCTGGGGGAGTGACAGCAGAGACAGATGTGTGCTGGGGGAGTGACAGGTGTGTGCTGGGGGAGTGACAGCAGAGACAGATGTGTGCTGGGGGAGTGACAGATGTGTGCTGGAGGAGTGACAGATGTGTGCTGGAGGAGTGACAGCAGAGACAGATGTGTGCTGGGGGAGTGACAGGTGTGTGCTGGAGGAGTGACAGATGTGTGCTGGGGGAGTGACAGATATGTGCTGGGGAGTGACAGATGTGTGCTTGAGGAGTGACAGATGTGTGCTGGGGGAGTGACAGATGTGTGCTGGGGGAGTGACAGCAGAGACAGATGTGTGCTGGGGGAGTGAAAGATGTGTGCTGGGGGAGTGACAGATGTGTGCTGGGGGAGTGACAGATGTGTGCTGGGGGAGTGACAGCAGAGACAGATGTGTGCTGGGGGAGTGACAGCAGAGACAGATGTGTGCTGGGGGAGTGACAGGTGTGTGCTGGGAGAGTGACAGCAGAGACAGATGTGTGCTGGGGGAGTGACAGATGTGTGCTGGAGGAGTGACAGATGTGTGCTGGAGGAGTGACAGCAGAGACAGATGTGTGCTGGGGGAGTGACAGGTGTGTGCTGGAGGAGTGACAGATGTGTGCTGGGGGAGTGACAGATGTGTGCTGGAGGAGTGACAGATGTGTGCTGGAGGAGTGACAGCAGAGACAGATGTGTGCTGGGGGAGTGACAGGTGTGTGCTGGAGGAGTGACAGATGTGTGCTGGGGGAGTGACAGATATGTGCTGGGGGAGTGACAGATGTGTGCCTGAGGAGTGACAGATGTGTGCTGGGGGAGTGACAGATGTGTGCTGGGGGAGTGACAGATGTGTGCTGGGGGAGTGACAGCAGAGACAGATGTGTGCTGGGGGAGTGACAGCAGAGACAGATGTGTGCTGGGGGAGTGACAGCAGAGACAGATGTGTGCTGGGGGAGTGACAGCAGAGACAGATGTGTGCTGGGGGAGTGACAGCAGAGACAGATGTGTGCTGGAGGAGTGACAGCAGAGACAGATGTGTGCTGGAGGAATGTCAGTAGAGACAGATGTGTGCTGGAGGAGTGACAGCAGAGACAGATGTGTGCTGGAGGAGTGACAGTAGAGACAGATGTGTGCTGGAGGAGTGATAGGTGTGTGCGCTGGTGTAGTGACTGGTGTATGCTGGAGGAGTGACAGCAGAGACAGATGTGTGCTGGAGGCAGGGCAGTATTACCAGCTGCTGCTGCCCTAGGCACTACACCTGAAGACGCCCCATCTTCACTCACAAACTACCATCACGATTTTCTAATTTCTGAACACCATATTGATTGTCTTAGGCCGCATTCCCACATTTTGCTGTACGCCACCACATGCAGCCGAAACCAGACCCTTATGCGGTAACCAATAGGCGTATGGCCAATAATCCTGATAACACCCAGATTAACACCCCCATACCAGAACAACAAAATAAAAGTTATTTCCTTCCCCCTGCCCCCTGCAAGATGCTGCCCTAGGCACTGGACCACGGGTGCCTAATGGTAAATACAGGGCCGCCGATAGGGCAGTACAACTGGTAGTGCCGTATGGGGCCCGGACCCTAAGAGACATGGGGGGGGGGCCCGCCGCCCCCCCGTCCGCTATGCTAGGGGGGCCCGCACGGCCCCCCCTTGCCACCTGTTTTTGAGCATCCCGAGAAGCTGCGGCCGCGCAGCTTCTCAGGATGCACTGATCGCTTTGATGTTCCGCCCGCTCAATGTGCGGGCGGAACATCAAAGCGATCAGAATACAGGAGCAGGACCTGTCAGCGTCCACCTTCTGTATTCTCTCCCATAGGCTGCCAGCACTTCATACCTGCAGCCTATGGGAGGCCGGGCCGTGACCTCTCCGGCAGGCGTGATGATGTGACGTCATCACGCCTGCCGGAAGTCCCGTCCCTGCGGCTCGCAAGATGGAGCCCGAAGAGGAGGAAGAGCTGCTGCCTGCACAGCACGGATTAGGTGAGTAGGATGTTTGTTTTTTTAGGGGCACCTCTGGGGGCATTATTAGTATATGGGGGGCACCTCTGGGGGCATTATTAGTTCATGGGGGGCACCTCTGGGGGCATTATTAGTGTATGGGGGCACCTCTGAGGGCATTTTTAGTGTATGGGGGCACCTCTGGGGACATTATTAGTATATGGGGGCACCTCTGGGGGCATTATTAGTGTATGGGGGCACCTCTGGGGGCATTATTAGTATATGGGGGCACCTCTGGGGGCATTATTAGTGTATGGGGCACCTCTGGGGGCATTATTAGTTCATGGGGGGCACCTTTGGGGGCATTATTAGTTCATGGAGGGCACCTCTGGGGGCATTATTAGCTCATGGGGGCACCTCTGGGGGCATTATTAGCTCATGGGGGCACCTCTTGGGGCATTATTAGTTCATGAGGGCACCTCTGGGGGCATTATTAGCTCATGGGGGCACCTCTGGGGGCATTATTAGTTCATGGGGGCCACCTCTAGGGGCATTATTAGCTCATGGGGGCACCTCTGGGGGCATTAATAGTTCATGGGGGCACCTCTGGGGGCATTATTAGCTCATGGGGGCACCTCTGGGGGCATTATTAGTTCATGGGGGCCACCTCTAGGGGCATTATTAGCTCATGGGGGCACATCAGGGGATCCAACATACAGGGGGCATCCCACATTCCTACTCGCTTTCCTGCACATAACACCAAACAGCGCAGTTACTATGGGAGCCTACAGGAGGGAGAAAGGGAAGGAAGTTGCTAGAAATGTGCGGAGCCTAAATTGTTTGTCTCGCAGGTTCTGAAAAGATGAAACATATCTGGAAGGAATCATCATGGCGGACTGGGCCGGATGGAGAGGAAAAGGGAAAGTGACGCCTCAGATCAAAGAAGACGTCACCTGTGAGTCACTGTATGACACTTTTCTTTTTTTGTAGAACATCATTTAGTAGGGGTGCCCCGAGGTGACAGCTACTACATTATCTGTACTCAGAGATATCACTGTGTTATCTGTGCTGTTACATAGGACTGCAGGTGACTACTACATTATCTGTACTCAGAGATATCACTGTGTTATCTGTGGTGTTACATAGGACTGCAGGTGACGTCTACATTATCTGTACTCAGAGGGATATCACTGTGTTATCTGTGCTGTTACATAGGACTGCAGGTGACATCTACTACATGATCTATACTCAGAGATATCACTGTGTTATCTGTGCTGTTACATAGGACTGCAGGTGAAATCTACTACATTATCTGTACTCAGAGATACCACTGTGTTATGTGGTGTTACATAGGACTGCAGGTGATATCAGGTGATTTCTCCAGGTTGCAGAAGTTCATCGTGCCCTGGTGTGCTGGTGTCTGTATGTCTGTATACATGTGTGCTGGTGTCTGTATACATGTGTGCTGGTGTCTGTGTGTGAGATCAATTCTAGAGAACTGGCTCATATACCCCATTTTCCCCAGTGGCTTAAAATGTAACCTCTGTTATACAGTTATAAAATTGTAGAAATTAAATGTGAACAAGGTGCAATTCAAATAGACACTTACTTGTATAGCTGCCTCTTGTGCTCTGTATGCAGTGCATTATACTCACCCTTGCAACGTACAATTTATAGCGTGTCTACAAGCCCAGCGGGGCTCATTATGATGGAGACTAAAACTTATACAAGAGTGGGGTAGGGGTTCCCCTGTATTCAGAATGCTGTTGAGTGCTAGGCAATGCCCCGTCTGGGATTATTGTATTTCGAGGGTCTATGCAGAGCAGGATAAAGACACCTCTGCTGCACAAACAGGATCTCCTAGAAAGCGTTCTCACCGCCATGTATTCGCTATCACTGGCTTGGGTGAGCTAAACTAGTCTGCCTGGGGGGGGGGGGTGATTTGTATATGCTCACTAACATGGAACAGCCTCATTATATTAGCCTTATCAACATATTCTATGTTAGTGAGCATACCGGGGGGGGGGGGGGGGGGGATATTGGTGAACATATACAAATCAAACAGCCCCCCAGACCCTCGAAATTCAATAACCCCAAACGGGGCATTGCCTAGTACTCAACAGCATTCTGAATACAGGGGAACCCCTACCCCACTCTTGTATAAGTTTTAGTCTCCATCATAATGAGCCCCGCTGGGCTTGTAGACACGCTATAAATTGTACGTTGCAGGGGTGAATATAATGCACTGCATACAGAGCCCAAGAGACAGCTATACAAGTAAGTGTCTGTATGGTGACATTTAAATTGCACCTTGTTCACATTTAGTTTCTACAATTTTATAACTGTATAACAGAGGTTACATTTTAAGCCACTGGGGAAAATGGGATATATGAGCCAGTTCTCTAGAATCGATCTAAACCAAATTATGCCTCCCAGCAAGGCGTGGGTCGAACACACTATTTTTTTTTTTTTATTAATGTGGGGGGCCCAGAATTGTATTGTATGGGTCCCCGAAATTCCTGATGGCGGCCCTGGGTAAATATGGCCCTGGCTGGGGGAGTGACAGCAGAGACAGGTGTGTGCTGGAGTCATGACAGCAGAGACAGGTGTGTGCTGGAGTAGAGACTGGTGTATGCTGGAACAGTGATAGGTGTGTGCTGGAGGAGTGACAGCAGAGAAAGATGTGGGCTGAAGTAATGACAGATGTGGGCTGGAGGAGTGACAGCAGAGACATGGTGGAGTAGTGACGGAAGAGACGGTTGTGTGCTGTACTAGTGACAGCAGTGCTGGAGTAGTGAGAGCAGAGATGTAGTGGAGTAGTGACAGCGTTGCTGTAATAGTGACAGATGTGAGGTGGAGTAGTGACAGATGTAAGGTGGAGTAGTGACAGCAGTGCTGTAGTAGTGACAGATGTGAGGTGGAGTAGTGACAGCAGTGCTGTAATAGTGACAGATGTGAGGTGGAGTAGTGACAGCAGTGCTGTAATAGTGACAGATGTGAGGTGGAGTAGTGACAGCAGTGCTGTAGTAGTGACAGATGTAAGGTGGAGTAGTGACAGCAGTGCTGTAATAGTGACAGATGTGAGGTGGAGTAGTGACAGCGGTGCTGTAGTAGTGACAGATGTGAGGTGGAGTAGTGACAGTTGTGAGGTGGAGTAGTGACAGCAGGGCTGTAATAGTGACAGATGTGAGATGGAGTAGTGACAGCAGAGACAGTAGTGATGGCAGAGATGTGAGGTGGAGTAGTGACAGTAGTGATGGCAGAGATGCGCGGTGGAGTAGTGACAGCAGAGACAGTAGTGATGGCAGAGATGTGCGGTGGAGTAGTGACAGCAGAGACAGTAGTGATGGCAGAGATGTGCGGTGGAGTAGTGACAGCAGAGACAGTAGTGATGGCAGAGATGTGTAGTGGAGTAGTGACAGCAGAGACAGTAGTGATGGCAGAGATGCGCGGTGGAGTAGTGACAGCAGAGACAGTAGTGATGGCAGAGATGTGCGGTGGAGTAGTGACAGCAGAGACAGTAGTGATGGCAGAGATGTGCGGTGGAGTAGTGACAGCAGAGACAGTAGTGATGGCAGAGATGTGCGGTGGAGTAGTGACAGCAGAGACAGTAGTGATGGCAGAGATGCGCGGTGGAGTAGTGACAGCAGAGACAGTAGTGATGGCAGAGATGTGCGGTGGAGTAGTGACAGTAGAGACAGTAGTGATGGCAGAGATGTGCGGTGGAGTAGTGACAGCAGAGACAGTAGAGATGGCAGAGATGTGCGGTGGAGTAGTGACAGCAGAGACAGTAGTGATGGCAGAGATGTGCGGTGGAGCAGTGACAGCAACATTTTTAAAACTGTCACTAACCTGCTTAACCCCGTAATGACCCTTTGTGTTTTAATTTTTTCTCTCCTCCATTGAAAGAGCCATATAAGGCTTGTTGTTTGTAGGGGATGAACATGATTACAGTGTATATATATATATATATATATATATATATATATATATATATATAGTTTATGTTTGGATTTTCCTACTTTTAAATAATAAAAATTTTATTTTTAAAAGCAAAACTGCAGCGTACAGTTAGTTCTGTGACCTCCTGCCACAGCCTGTGTGTATTAGCAGATCTGACTTGGCAGTCACGGAGGCCTTTAGAAAGCTCCTGGCTGCTATGATAACCAATTGGAGAGACATGAGAGGGATAGTACCTGTTTAATTGCCACAGTCGCTATTGACTACAGCATCTAGAAGGTTAAGTGAACAGTAATGGAGTGATCTGTGAGTCTTTGGGTGCTGCCATATATACAGTGGCTACAGTGGCCTACCTGATATTATGTACACAAGGCCAAACCAAGAATACAGCTCCATATAGTGCAGAGCTGTTATTATGCAGGTATAGTATGGAGCTGTGATGGCGGTATGTTTCCGTATAGTGTCCTATGTGCACAGTACTGACATTGCCGTGGGTGTGCTTATACTGATAGGAGATTATATTGTATACAATGATGTATATAGTATTGTGTGAGATTACATGAGACTGAGCCATTGGACATCTAGGAGCCCTAATAAACACACGTATGTGGGTACAGTCTTATATGTGTAAGGGGACCTCATAGATCTGTGCTGACAGATTCCGCCCACACCACAGTCTTGGCAACAGAGAGGAACACTGTGAAATAACCTCTCTCTGGTAATAGTAAATGAAATGCAATAAATAAAGCTGCAGGCACTGAGAATAAGGGCATGTTCACACAGCTAAAATTCATCCTAAAGGATGATGGGAAGTCCAGTAGCAGCTTTACCCCCCTCCATTCTATGCTAGGTGATGCTGCTCCACCATGGAGCTCCAGACCGCTCACAGTTTCTGTGCTAATTTTAAGGGCCCTATTACACGGCCCGGTGACTTTCTGTAAGCGAGTGCTGATCTCCTAGATCGGTGCTCGCTTACTGAGCCCATACACTGCCCGATAATCGACAAGCAAGGGCTGCGCGGACATTGTTAGCGATGTCCATGCAGCCCTTGTAAAATATTAGACGCCTACATACCCGTCCACACTCCCTGACGTCACGCCGGCTTTAGACAGCTCCTGGCACTGTCTGAAGTCACAGGACGCTCAGCCAATCATTGAGACAGTTCTGTGGCGCTGTCCCGGTGATTGGCTAAGTGAGCTGTCATGAGCAGGCCAAATGTAGCAGGACATCAGGGAGCGTGGACAGATATGTAGGATTCCATTTTTGCAAGGCCCTCACGGACATCGCTAATGATGTCTGTGCAGCCCTGGCTGACGGATTATTGGGCATAGTAGGTGCTCAGTAAGCAAGCGCCTATCTAGGAGATCAAGGGCTGCACGGACATTGCTAACAACTAAAGATGTCCAAACCTTGGGGGGGGGGGGGGGGGGGGGGGGGGGGGTTGGCTGTATCCAACTTCCTCAGCCACATTGTAAAAGCATTAGCGCATTAGTAGGAGCTGGATTTTATACCATTGTAGCAATGAGACTGAATAAGACACCTGAATTCATCGCCTTAGGGGTTGGTCTTGTAGTCAATATAATAGTAGCTATGCTATATACATGGTCATCATGTTGTGTATCTAGTAGGGTCAGCAGTGAGTATCATCCCCTTGGGGGAACCACTTGGGAAACATGAGCTCTGGGCAGGATTCCACTGACTTGTAATAAATAAACAATAGTGACGCAGTACTCTGTTGGGGCCTGAAGCCAGGCGGGGTTCACATAGGCATCTTTTTATGCCATAATTTGTGCATTTTATACTAACACACATTTGTTTTCCCTTGACTACTGTATTAAGAAAACACTACACTAAAATGCAAGAGATGAAGAATAATGACTTGTTCAGGCCTTTGATAAAGGGGTACTCCAGGGTGAAAAATGTTTTTAAATCAATTGATATATAAAGTTGATATATCAATTGATAGAAAGTTATATAGATTTGTAAGTTACTTATATTTAAAAAAAAAAATCAAGCCGTCCAGTACTTATCAGCTGCTGTATGTCCTGCAGGAAGTAGTGTATTCTTTCCAGTCTGACACAGTGCTCTCTGCTGCCACATCTGGCCTTGACAGGAACTGTGCAGAGCAAATCCCCATAGAAAAACTCTCCTGCTCTGGACAGTTCCTTTCTAGGACAGAGGTGGCAGCAGAGAGCAATGTGTCAGACTGGAAAGAATACACCACTTCCTGCAGTACATACAGCGGCTGATAAGTACTGGAAGGCTTGACATTTTTCACTAGAAGTAATTTACAATTCTGTATAACTTTCAGTTGATATGAAAACATTTTTTCCCTAAAGTACCCCTTTAAAAATAAAAATAATACCCACAACACTGTCCCACTCGTACATTACACTTATCCCCAAGCCTGGAAAGGACCCTTTAGAATGTGCCAATTACAGGCCTATCTCCCTTTTAAATTCAGACTTTAAAATCTTTACTAAACTACTTGCCACCCGTTTAGGTTATTGGCTACCTTCACTTATCAATGCTGACCAGGTGGGTTTTGTGCCTGGACGACAGGGGGGGGACAACACTCGACGTGCCATTGACATCATTGATGCAGTCAATCAGCAGTCAGAGAGGGCCCTGATACTCAGTTTAGATGCTGAGAAAGCTTTTGACCGCCTAGGGTGGCCATTCATGTTTGAGACCCTCCGTTGCTGTGGTTTTCGGGGACCCTTTCTGGCTGCGATTGAGGCCCTGTATGCACGACCTACAGCTGCCATCAAATTCCCACATATGATGTCTGGGACCTTTCCAATTCGGAATGGCACCCGCCAGGGATGCCCGCTCTCTCCTCTTTTGTTCGTCCTCTGTATCGAACCCCTGGCGGCGGCCATCCGGAATTGCCCAGACATCCGTGGTGTATCGGTCCGAGGCAAGGAGTCCAAAATCATGCTTTTTGCGGATGATGTCCTCCTCACCCTGTCGTCCCCTCATACGACCCTGCCGGCGCTTAGGGCCTTACTCTCCCGGTTTGGGGTACTCTCTGGTTATAAAGTAAATACCTCTAAATCCGAAATAATGCCCCTTAACCTCCCCAACTCCACAATAACACACCTTCAATCTGTTTTTCGGTTTAAATGGTCTGAGTCTTCAATTAAATATTTAGGAATTCATCTTACACCTACGTACTCTTCTTTATATACAGCCAACTATCCTGCCCTTTTTAAAGAGCTCAGGGCCCTTTTGTCCAAATGGAACTCTCATTTCATCTCCCTCATGGGTAGAGTGGCTTCGGTCAAGATGACGTTCCTCCCGAAGTTGCTTTACTTTTTTGAAACCCTTCCAGTTCGCATACCCCTTTCCGAGATAAAAGCCTTACAGCGGGACATTTTTAAATTCATTTGGGCGACAAAGCGGCATCGTATCCCGGCTTCGGTTATGATGAGTAGTAAAACTCAAGGAGGTCTTGCGGTTCCTAATATCCTACATTATTATTATGCTACTCACTTACGACAAATTACTGCATGGTCTAAATACCTAGCCTATAAGAAATGGGCCGAAATTGAAAAAATATGGCTAGCGCCCTTCCATCCTAACTCTTTTCTCTGGCATACCTCTCCGCCTTCTTCTTCCCATTTAAACCTACTTGGCCCCATTAGCTTCACTTTGCACATTTGGTCCACTTGCTCCTCTAAATTCAAACTCTATTCCAAGACGTCTCCCCTAAATTCTTTCCTTCTTTATCCTGACTTCCAGCCTGGTTTACAGTCCCACACAGTTAGGTTATGGGGCTCCAAAAAGCTGTTCCAGTTCGCTGACATTGTAGACCCGCTTACACGCACCCTTCTCCCCTTTCATAGGATTGTGGACAGATTTGAACTACCATCCTCAGAGCAATATACCTATTTACAGATCCGCCATTTTATGCTGTCTCGCCTGGGATCCCTCATAGTCTCGAAACCATCTGCCTTTGAACAATTAGTAAGAGGGGGCACTTCTACATCGGGTTTGATATCAGATATTTATCGAATTCTTAATTCACCTTCTGATGGATCCCAGGCTAGACATCGCTACATGGATAAGTGGGAGGCAGCATTGGGCAGACAGCTCCCGCCGGAGTGTTGGGCTGTGATATGGGAGAGGGCGGCAAAATCCTCTATTTGCACCACATATAAGGAATCCCACTATAAACTGCTAATGCTATGGTACCATACACCGGAACTCCTCCATAAGCTAAATAATACTATCTCTCCACTTTGTTGGAGGTGTACAGGTAGTGTGGGTTGACTCCTCCATATATTTTGGGACTGCCCCATTATCCGCCCATTTTGGGTGGAGGTTTGCGGGTTGGCCTCGACAGTCTTGGGCACTACCATTGATAGGGACCCAGGAATTTGTCTGTTGAATTTGTTCCCAAAGACCCTCCGGAAAAAGCAGACAAAGTTATTACTCACTATCCTAATGGCGGCCAAGTCCTTGATTGCTCGTGCATGGAAGCAGACGTCCCCTCCTTCCCGGCCATGTTTGCTTACCAGAATTCGGGAGTTGCGCTCCCTAGAAAAGCTTACTGCTTCCCTTAATAATGCCATTGATAAATTTGAATCCATATGGATTCCGTGGGATTCCTTTGATGTGACCTCCTCTTCTGGCAGCAGACCCTAGTTTCCCCGTCTCCCCCACCCCCCCTCCCTTCCCTTCCCTTTCCTCCCTTCCCTTCCCTTTCCTCCCCTCCTTTGTATTGAGTTCTGTGTCAGTCTACCTGTGTTGTAGGTGTGTCAAAGGGTTTCATTATTAGACTATAGTAAGGATACAATCCCCTACCTGGGCCATGAGTGACAGTAATTTTCCATCTGCTGACAGCTGTTACGTTATCCTCATATGCTACCTTTCTCTGTAGAAATACGCTATACCATTATGACTATGTCAGAACTAATTGTCACCACTGTTACCTTATACCCGTCCCTGATATGTTTTCTACTGCTGATACCCCATTGTCCTACTGTGTTGTATATTATGCTATATGTGTTTTGTATTCCTTTGTCATGTCTTTGCTAAAAATTTGAAAAATCTTTTCAATAAAAATACAGTTATATAAAAAAAAAAATAATTAATACAAAGCTTCTCGCTAAAATGTTGCCAGAACAACTAAAACCTATGCTGCCAAATCTGATCCATTTAGACCAGGTTGGCTTCGCCGAAGAAATGGAAAGGAAGGATATTATAGGCGCAAAATATACTCAACATGTATCACCAGGGGCGTAGCTAGGACTCACGGGGCCCCGTAGCAAAAATTTGTAAGGGGGCCTCCTCCCCTATATATATACTCTTTATTGCTAGTGCACAGATAACCCCTGACCTGTGCACTAGCTGTGCACATTTTCCTTTTCTACTTGATTGACAGGTGGGGAACAGAGGTCAGAAGTTATCAGTGCAGTGAAGCAGAGATCTCTGTCTTCTGCTTGTTAACCCTTTTTTTGTTGTAGCATGTAAGTAAACATTGGGTCACTTACACACTGCAGTACATAAGGGGTTAAACAGAAGGACACATGCTCTTACCTTCTCCCCCGGGCCCCCCTCCTGCACAGGGCCCCATAGCAACTGCCTACCCTGCCTCTATGGTAGCTACGCCACTGTGTATCAATCAAAATATATCAAACACAACATGTATCATGCCTGTTGATTCCTTTAAGGCATTTGATAGAGGGAACTGGAACTTTCTAGCTAAGGTTCTTAAACTATTTAATTTTCTTCCGGAATACATTGCAGCTATATTCTCTATGTATTCTACCCTGTCGGCCTCCATTTCATTGAACGGTTTCTCCCCTTCTCCATCGGCAACAGTATGCGGCAAGGCTGCCCCTTAGGCCTTATGCTTTTTGTGTTAGTGATGGAGCCACTCCTTCAGACACTCCAACAAGATGAGAAGGTGACGGGAGTGGAGTTGGGGGTGGGTGGGGGTAGGGAGCACCTTGCTGATTATCTTTTACTAATGACTTTCTAATCCGGAGGTCTCTCTACCCCAGGCGCAGAAGATATTGGGCCAATTAAGCACAGTGTACAATTTTATAATAAACGGGCAGAAATCACACATGTTGGCGTTTAATATCCATGTTCGAATGCGCAAATCCCTTTCGTGGTCCTTGTCTAGAATAACCTTTATAGGTGTGAAGATTAATAACTACCTCACCAAATGATTTTCTCTTAACTATGTACCACTATTGAATAATATTAAAGGGGTTGTCCGGCGATAAAAAATTATTCACAAAATAACACACATTACAAAGTTATACAACTTTGTAATGTATGTTATGTCTGTGAATGGCCCCCTTCCCCGTGTTTCCCCCCACCCACGCTAGACCCGGAAGTGTGGTGCATTATACTCACCGCATCTCGTGTCGTCCACGGTCTCCGATCGTCAGCAGTGACGTCTTCTTCGGGAGGCCGGCGGATCTTATAATGTATAGCGCACCACACTTCCGAGTACACGGGTGGGGGTGGTGGGACACGGGGAAGGGGGCCATTCACAGACATAACATACATTACAAAGTTGTATAACTTTGTAATGTGTGTTATTCTGTGAATAATTTTTTATCGCCGGACAACCCCTTTAAAGCAACAATGTCTTTATTGGTACCTAGGGGGACTTATTATAGTGCTTAAAAAGCACTATATTGTAATCCGTATTCTTCTTCTTCCGTTTCTTCTTCCAGCCATTTTTCTGCGTGTAATACAGCCCGAACCGCTTTGCGCACAGATTCTGTTCAAACTGCGTTTCGAAGTCCTAGGCGGTGTGAGGTGTGCTATCTATTTTTCGTTTCGATCGGATTTGTCGTTTTTAAGAAATTTACATTTAAAGACCCCTAATTTCCCATAGAAAATAATGGCCCATTGGAAATAATGGCCACACTGTAAACACTGACAGCCAATCACAGCACATATGCAAATAGCTGAAATATAGCAGCCAATAGGAACTCTAAGGTCTTGTCAGGCATGCATCACAACATCCACAGTCACATGTCCACTATTGGCCAATAGAAGGTGTAATATATGGAAGGTCGATTTTGTCTCCCTGACATGAGTAAGATTGTCATGGTAACCGAGCAATGGTCTTTACCACTATAAGTAGCAGCGTTAAGTCAGCATTCCTTTCTGTGATCATTAGATGGTGCTGGTATATATATTTTGGTATGATTAATGTAGGTATAGAGAGTAAGCTTGAGAAATATATTAATGGTCCTTTTCCTTCCTTTTTAAAGATTTTATAGTTTGATCTTATCAGCTGCTAACATGATTGTTGTTGATTCACATTTTAGATTGTATGTCTGTGTCTTTTTCTTATCTTGACCGTTCCTCTTTTACGCAGTTTACGTAAACAGCACCGCCGGCATCACGTGATGCCGATGCGCACCGACGTGATGATGCAGTCACGCACGGCCGCTCAAGTGATTACACCGGAACTCGGCGCTGATCCTCCTTACTATAAGTTACCATATCACTGTGTTTTTTGTAATAATTGAGTTCACAGTTCACACATTTACATACCAATGTATTTATTGATCATAGCTATGGATTGTCTATGCACTTTTTCATACGATCGGACTTCCCTAACCCGGAAGTCCTTTATTATGGTATTGCATATGACGCTATTTAAACTGCTCATTTGTGACTATGTGTTAACTTGAGAAAGGCCCCCTTTGTACTCGGCGTCAGAAACGCGTTGTGACACTAATAAAATTCCTACTACCTGTACGAACCACGATATAGTGTGGTCACTGGACACCTGCCCCCACACCAAGCCGGGACCCGATGGTCTGATGGTCTTACAAGATAAGTCAGTAAAATAGCAGAGCTGAGGCAGCCGTATAGCAGGGACGGTAGCCAAGCCGCTCTTAAAGGGACGGGACCCAAGCCACCCTTAAAGAGACGGTACCCAAGCCGATTTTAAAGGGACGGTACCCAAGCCGCTGTGTAAGGGGAATTACATAAGTCGTTCTTACAGGGACAGTACCCAAGTTGCTCTTAAAGGGACGGTACCCAAGTCGCTCTAAATAGGTCCCTTTAAGAGCTACCCGGGTCCCTTTAAGAGCGAAATGGGTCCCTTTAAGAGCCACTTGGTTCCCTTTAAGAGCGACCTGGGTCCCTTTAAGAACAAAATGGGTCCCTTTAAGAGTGACCTGGGTCCCGTTAAGAGCGAAATATGTCCCTTTAAGAGCAAAATGGGTCCCTTTAAGACCGACCTGGGTCCCTTTTAGAGCGAAATATGTCCCTTTAAGAGCAAAATGGGTCCCTTTAAGAGCAAAATGGGTCCCTTTAAGAGCAAAATGTGTCCCTTTAAGAACGACCTGGGTCTCTTTAAGAGCGACCTGGGTCCCTTTAAGAGAGAAGGAACCCCTAAAGGGACCCCTGTCGCTCTTAAAGGGATGGCACCTAGGATTAAAGTTTCTCTTAAAAGGAGGTCACTGGTAAAGGGGCGCTCTGGAAGTCACTGGTAAAGGGGCGCTCTTTTCAAGCACTATGTATTTCCCTGGAAATGCAAATCTAGTATTATCTTGTAATCCGTATTCTTCTTCTCCAGCCATTTTTCTGCGATTAATACAGCCCGAACCGCTTTGCGCACAGACTCCGTTCAAACTGCGTTTCGAAGCCCTCGGCGGTGTGAGGTGTGCTATTTTTAAGAAATTTACGTTTAAAGACCCCTAATTCCCCATAGAAAATAATGGCCCATTGGAAATAATGGCCACACTGTAAACACTGACAGCCAATTACAGCACATATGCAAATAGCTGAAATATAGCAGCCAATAGGAACTGTCAATGCATCACAACATCCACACAGTCACATGTCCACTATTGGCCAATAGAAGATGTAATATATGGAAGGTCCTTAACGATTTTGTCTCACTGACATGAGTAAGATTGTCATGGTAACCGAGCAATGATCTTTCTATACCATTATAAGTAGCAGAGTTCAGCCAGTAAAATAGCAGAGCTGAGGGGACAGCACCGAAGTCGCTCTTAAAGGGACAGTACCCAAGCAGCTCTTAAAGGGTCAGTACTTAATTTGGTCTTCAAAGGGTGGTACCTAAGTCGCTTTTAAAGGGAGAGTACTTAAGCTGGTCTTAAAGGGACAGTATATAGGTCACTCAAAGCGGTGTCACCAAAGTCCCTCCTTAAGGAACTGTACCAAAGTTGCTCTTAAAGGGACTATACCAAAGTTGCTCTTAAAAGGACTGTACCAAAGTCGCTCTTAAAGGTAGGCTATCAAGGGTTAAAGTTTCTCTTAAAGGGAAGTCACTGTTAAAGGGGTGCTCTGGAAGTCACTGGTAAAGGGGCGCTCTTTTCGAACACTATGTATTTCCCTGGAAATGCAAATCTAGTATTATCTTGTAATCCGTATTCTTCTTCTCCAGCCATTTTTCTGCGATTAATACAGCCCGAACCGCTTTGCGCACAGACTCCGTTCAAACTGCGTTTCGAAGCCCTCGGCGGTGTGAGGTGTGCTATTTTTAAGAAATTTACGTTTAAAGACCCCTAATTCCCCATAGAAAATAATGGCCCATTGGAAATAATGGCCTTCCAATACCGTTACTTATCTGGCATCCCTCTGCTCAACCATAAATAAATTCATTTGGATAGGCTGACGGGCGTGGATAGCACACAGGTATCTCATTAGACCCCGGAGATGGGGAGGGATAGGCCTACCAGGTTTAGCATTACATGCAAAAGGAGAACCTGGAGTATAGGCGATTTTAAGCAACTTTGTAATTAGGCAAATATGGCATTATCTGCATTAAAAAAAAGACTTTCCCCAGGTCCCCTCCCTCCTCTCTCTCATTCACTGCTCAGTATCAGGAAATCTCAACTCTTTTACATCAGTCGAGGCCTGTCTGTTCTATAGAGAGGAGAGGGGGAGGAGGGATATTAGTCGGCAGCAGAGAACAGTACACAGCGGGACCTGTGAGAAAGCCGGTATTCAGTTGTCAGAGAGTTCAGTGCTGATGTCAGAGGAGATAGCCTGGTGATGTAGCTGTTAATTAACTCTTTGTTGTCCTGCTTTGGTACCTCATCTCCCTTAACCCCTCCCCTCTCCATAAGAGAACCATGAAGACAGGGGGGAGAGCTTCAAACTGCTTTTTCCTGATAAAAATTTATTTTTTAGCTACTAAACCCAATTACAAAGTTTCTTAAAATCGCCTGTACTATAGATTTCTGCAATGAAATGACAGTGACACTTTAAGGTTGCTGCTGTTTTTCCCACCTTCTGACTGAAAATCTATTAACCCTATCATCTCTACTTTACAATCCTGGCCTTGGTTAGCGTGGACTTGCATGATTCCCGCTGTCTACCCGCTCCGTGGAGAGGGTGGATACAGCGGGAAGACCGCCTGGAAAACTGAGATACAGCCATAGCTATAGCCATAGGCTGTATCCGTTTTCCAGGCGGTCCTCCCGCTGTATCCACCCGCTGCACGGAGCAGACAGACAGCAGGAATCTGATGCCGAGCGTTGCCGGGCACTGATGCCGGGCACTAACCCTTTTCTGAAGCTATGGGAAAAGGATCCGGAAAGGGTGTTTTTCAGTGGAAGAAAGCAAGTTATTATTGTTGGCTCCATACAGGTCCTTCAGATGCGTGAGAATACAAAGGAATGCCTTCAAAGTACTCTTGCGTTGGTATAAGACACCAGATGTGACTTTCCTTTATAGCTCTGAAAATTCCTCCACGTGTTGGAGATGTAAAGAGTTTGGCTTCTTCTTCCATACATGGTGGACCTGTCCTAAACTTCTTGCATGGTGGCGTCACATTTTTCAATCCATCAACTTGGTATGTACAACACATATTGCTCCTGCTCCTAGAAATAGCACTATTAGGCTGGGTTCACACTACATTTTTGCAATGTTTTTTTCATGTTTTTTTTTTTTTTTTTTGCAAAAAACAGTTGGAAAAACAGATGCACGAGGTGCATCCGTTTTTCCATTAATTTCCATTTTTAAAAAAAGGATGCTTTTTTTTTAACGTACACAAAAATGTAGTCAACCTTACTTTTGTGTTCTTTAAAAAAAAAAAAAAAAAACGGATCAGTTTTGATCCGTGTTTTTTTTATAAGGGAATTTAATGGAGAAACGGATCAGAACGGATGCACACACATGCATGTTTTTTTTTTTCCTTCTAAAAACAGATGAAAAAAACCATAGTGTGGACCCAGCCTTAGGGATGTAAACAACATCAGACTCTTCTCTTTGGGCACCTTGTTTATGCAGCATGTATGCTGCTAGTACCAACTTATTGGTTGTCTACAGAACTTCCCACACTGGAGGAATGGAAACTAAAAGTGGATCACTTATATAGAATGGAAGAGATCTACCACTAGGAGATAAACACGAGAAGTAGGTTTCTAGTGGTTTGCTTCTCTTGGGCTACCAATAGAGGGTTTGGGGAATCGGGGTCAAACGTGCAGATTACCACAGCTACTACATCTGGGGTAGGTCAAGCTTAGGCAGAAAGTAGGTGATGTGTTTACCCATTGTAAACATTGTAATTATTGAGTTTTACTTTTATGCTATGTCAATGCTCATAACTAGTCCCAAATTATGTCTCATGTCCCACACATCAGTCATACTATTTCTGACTGCAATTTACATTGCAACGCCTGTGAAAAATGTTATAATGTTATATAGTTCTACTGTTTAGAATCTTCCTCTTGTTTGTATATCACACTGCTCACCCCCCCCCCCCCATACATACATACATACATACATAACTACCTATAATATATTTATAATACTGCTTTCATGTTCTGAGACTAGTTTGCCCATGCATCTATTTTTTCATTAAGAATGGGAACAGGTCTTGGCACACAGAAGAGTGCTGTTTAGGAATGCTTCCATTCTCACGTTAAAGGGGTTGTCCAGCGAAAATCTTTCTTTTAAATCAAATGATATCAGAAAGTTATATAGATTTGTAATTTACTTGTATTAAAAAAATCTCAAGTCTTCCCATACTTATTAGCTGCTGTATATCCTACAGGAAATGTTTTATTTTCAGTCTGACACAGTGCTCTCTGCTGACATCTCTGGCTGAGACAGGAACTCTGTCTCGGTTTTATATGAATCCCCATAGAAAACCTCTCCTGCTCTGGACAATTCCTGTCTTGGCCAAAGATGTCAGCAGAGAGCACTGTGTCAGACTGAAAAGAAAACATTTCCTGTAGGATATACAACAGCTAATAAGTATAGGAAGACCTGAGATTTTTTTAATAGAAGTAAATTACAAATCTATATAATTTTCTGATATCAGTTGATTTGAAAGAAAAATATTTTCGCTGGACAATCCCTTTTAAATGATGTGAATGAATAAAACAGAATGCAGAGCAGATCTCGGTAACATAATATGACAGTGGTCAGGCAGTCTTAAGTGCATAGAGAAAATTGCAGTCAAAGGCAGCCATTTTGTTGCCCATTGATAGAAGTATTATGTAATAATACAGACATGTAATTCCTGTCAGTGTCATGTAGGTTACTTCCATCTCCATTTTCCTTAGCATACTTTTATTAGTACAAAGGAAAGAGAAAGGGCAGGGTTTTATGGCAGGAAATAACAAATGATAAATTATTCCCATTCTGTAGCAGAGGAATGTTTTTCTTCAGTTTAATGTGTTACTATAAGAGCTATTCGTCCCTATGAAGTCTGCAATAAATATGCATCAGGCTTTCTATAGCTGACAAAGCAATTCCTTTAGCTTACCTTCATAGTGAAAGAACATACTACTGTATATATTCCACTGTGGTAATATAAAGTCAGCTCTTTGTCATGTTCCTAAAATCATTCCTGAACACAGTATAGCTGGGGCATTATCCTGCTGAAAAAGGCCACTGGTTATGGGGAATACCACTGCCATGATGTTTAGGTAGGTGTCAAAGTAACATCCATATGAATGCCAGGACCCATGGTTTCCAGCAGACATCATAATACCCTTGCCAGCCTGTGCATCTAGGTGCCAGCTCTTCTCTAGATGTGATACCCATGCACCCAGCCTTCCACATGGTGTAAAAGGAAAAAAACAAACATATGTTTTATCAGACCACACCGCCTTCTTCCATTGCTCCCTGGTCTAGTTCTGATGCTCACATGCCCATTGAGTTTTCTATGGTGGACAGGGGTCAGTATGGGCACTCTGGTTTACAGCTACCATGCAAGCCCTTATGCACTATGTTCTGGCATTTTTCTATCGTAGCCAGATTCAAAGGGAGTGTCTGAGTAAACATTTTTAAGGGTGGGGGGACAAAATTGTTTAAAAAAAAAAAAGAAAAAAAAATGCAACAAAAATATAAAAAGTGGGCATTTTCTGCGTACTGGGAAGTGGAAGTAGCAGGGACAGCATTATTTCTCAGCATCAGTGTGGGATAAACAGCAGACAAGTCCTTCCCTACCTACCTACCCATCCTTGGACAATTCCTTTAACTGTTTTAGTAATTTTTGCTAGAATATCTCCCCACACACCTTGGCAGACAGAGTTCCCGTCTCGGCCAGAGATGTCAGCAGAGAGCACTGTGTCAGACTGAAAATAAAACAACTTTTCCTGCATGACATACAGTAGCTAATAACTATGGGAAGACTTGAGGTTTTTTAATAGAAGTAAATTACAAATCTATATAACTTCCTGACACCAGTTGATTTGAAAGAAAGATTTTCGCTAGGACAATCCCTTTAAGTCTGGATAACCCCTTTAGGCCAATTTTTAAAATTAATGTTTTGAAATATTAACCAATAATAAAAAATAAAGACACACTAAATACAGTGTTACATCATACACTTCATTAGACTTTGCATAAGAATGCATACAGAACTTCCTTCATGCTGGGAATGTACTGTACAATACTAGCATACTTAGCGCACTCCTACCAGGTCATGGCACAAGCTCTGATGACTGGCATTTTGGAAAAAGATACCTATTCAGTCATTTTGCTAATAGACTAGACAGTAGTGGTTGAAATTAGTCTTAAAAACTGCATTTCCGTTGACTGTCTGCCCCATCGGACAGTTCACGGCAGCCTCAATGGATCCATCCACATTATTATTATTAAAACCAACCTGTGGACTATTCTTGAGAAAACATGGCTTGCTAAGGCAAAGAACAAGTAGCAACCAACATGCAAAACATTCAACAGGGAAAACAAATTTCCTTACACCCATCCAGTCAGGTATTCCGTAGCAGCCTTATTAAGACGCTGAGCAAGTTCAATTCCAGTCTGATTTATTTCCTAAAACCATGGAAAATAACCTCCCCATTCACCCTTTTTTTTAAAGAGAAGACTGGAAGGGAGGGAAACTGCACCATTAGGCAAAAACTAGCACGTGAAACACCCCACAGTTGCTGCAGATGACGTCACATGCCCCATTTCCTGCATAGGTTATGTCACAGCTCAATCTTGCTATGCAGAAAGTCCATAGGGGGGACCCTACTTTTCACAATGTAATATATATGAAAAAATACATACAATATAGAAGAACAGCAATATGTATGGAGCGAAAGAGCTGGGCAGGGAGCAACCTGTACAACCACTCATTTATTAGTACTGATGGAGGGAGGCCTTCAGTGCACTGACCACCTCTGGAAGCAAAGACGTAAGTGCCACTAGGGCAGCAAAGCGAGGTATTCCCTCCATAGACACTGATTCGATGCATACAAGCTTATGTTGCTGTCCTTCGGGCCGATGGGAGGCTGCTCCCACAATGCTCAGAGGATACTGGGGAAGCCTAAGGGGTGAGCAAGATTGGATGGGACACAGATCAGTGAATCCTGGTTAGTTCTTCCACAATCTTTATCAGGTCATCCACTGTTGTCTCTCTCTTCATGCCACTACCATCATCAATCTGCAAAATAACAGCTTGTATTTAGGAGACACCAATATCTGTTATCTGTGTGACAAACACAACAGTACTACTGACAGCTCCTCACCTGTAGATTTGCTACAACCTCTTGCATCTTTGACCGGCTGATGTCCAAAAAACTCTCAATAAGATCCCCATCTATGAACCCAGTTGCAGCTTCAGTCTTTCTCTCTGTATGGAACGACCTCCAGGTAACACATTAGGTTAAGGAAAAAACTGTTACATCGATTAAAACAAACCCTCCAATTAGCCACGTACTTTAGGTAGCTGTTGGCTGAATGCTTACTTTTGTATGGATTAAAGCCAGATACTGAAACATGTTCTTTGTTTATAATCTGTTTATGTTTTCTAATTGTAATTTTTATATAGAGGCAGCCATCTCACCTATGCCATTTTAATAGCATTTAGAGATGTGCTTTACAGCAAGCCCCATAGACACAAGTAAATATAAAAGCAGTCCAACCTACCTGAATAGGAAAGGTGTCTTAGCATACGCTGAGACCTTTAAAGAGGTCAATCCAAAGGGAGGGGAGGCTGAACTATGAACATCTACTATTTGTTCTACTGGTCATCTTTTGCTATAATGCTTTATAGGTCACTTTGCAGCAGCCTCCTGCTTATCATCACAGACAGACCAGGTCTAAAGTCTCAGTTTAGGCTTAGTGGTAAGAATAGACACTGCAATATTTCAGGATTATTGTAAAATACAGGTAATAAAATTAAAAATCTGCATAAAATATGTTTAACATAAAAACTTACTTTAACCAAGAGGTTATTTTTCCAATGACACATTCTCTTAAAAAACACTCTCCTCTACTAAATTTATAATTCAGCCTAAAAAAACAGCTAAGGTTTGTCTTGAAAGACAAGATGAACTATTCGATCAGAGGCCCTTATAAAAAGTACTATAACGCACTCTTACAAAGAGGAATAAGACCCACTTCTATACAGTATGGGACAGAAGGGAGCAGCTACATAAGCATGTATAAGGATATAAGGAGTGCTCAATCTTGCCCACGCTCTTGATCACTTTGTTGAGTCTGTTCTGAACATCTAGCAGAAGATTGTACCAGCTCTCAGACACAGATGTCACCAGACCTAAGACACAAGAAGATCAGATCAAGGGGATTATACCATTAAGTGACAACTAAGAAAGAAGTAACAGTTGGGATACCTACCAATCATCCCATTAACCGTTCCAAAGAGCACTGAACCTTGTGTTGGAGGAGAGGTCTCCCCAAGATTCTGCATCACCAGAGAGCCATGGCAAAAAACATTAACAAACTCCCCTAAGTGGAAGAGTCCAACTTCCTGTAAGTGTTGTCTTTCCTCATCTGTAGTGGCAGCACTGGCAATAAAAACAGAGGACTTATGTGAGTTATAGATTATCATCTATGTCTAATCCACATGTGCAGAAAATAAAAAAATATAAACATCAGGCTACTAAATACAGAAAAACCTTTGGTCACTACTTACCTATCTTTTTGGCACACAAATAAGTTAAATGCATTCTCTGCTCCCAAGAAGTTATCATCATCTAATATCTCCACTGCACTCATCCAGTTGGGGTTAAAATCCCGTGCAATCTGTAAAGATATAGAATAAATATATAATAGAAATACAGTGGTGCCTTGGATTACGAGCATAATTCATTCTCGGACCGTGCGTGTAATCCAAATCCACTCTTAAACCAAAGCAAATTTTCCCATAGGAAATCATAGAAATGCAGACAATTGGTTCCACACCCCAAAAGTAATCATTTATTACTCTGAATAACATGTAAAACAAATGAAACAAACATTCAGAAACAGCAGAATATGTGATATTATAAGTTACTGTACAGTAATAGAGAGATGGGAAACACAAGGGCGGACAGAGACTGCAGGGAGCATGAAGGAATGAGCAGCGTATATGTGGACACAGTATAGCAGCACTCTCTGTCTGAATAGAGAGAGGTTACAGCTATGAAGAGATTACCTGCACAATCCTGTCCCCTGATGTAAGCCCCAGCTTGAAGTGGATCTGCTAAGATTTGGAAGGTGAGGGAGACTTCCTGGGTCAGAGTACAGTGCTGTTGACCCCGCTATGCAGACCATGCCCCTCCCCCATTCCTGCTCCCACCCAGTACAGAGAGCTCTTAAACCAAAACAATGCTCTTAAACCAAGGTACCACTGTATACACAATATCATGTTCATGTTTAAAGGGGTAGTGCGGTGGTAAACAATTATTCACAGAATAACACACATTACAAAGTTATACAACTTTGTAATGTATGTTATGTCTGTGAATGGCCCCCTTCCCCGTTGTATAACTTTGTAATGTGTGTTATTCTGTGAATAATTGTTTACCGCCGCACTACCCCTTTAAAGGCAACGATTAGCTTAAAGCATGAACCAAAATCCTAACAACGATAGCGACGGTCTGCTGTGCCTGTGGGAGGGACTGCCATCTCTATGGGCAGACCCTCCCACAGCTCCCCGCCCACAAGCTGATCGTTTCTTTTGGTCCATGGCCGATGGCTGATGACTGTAGTATAAAATAAAGTATTAACTTAGCTTACCACGTTCCCTGACGTCCTCGGGCCTTCCCTGGTCTGTGCAGCTCTGCCTCCTGCTCCCTTTTGTTCCGGTCTCTGCACTAAAAGGCAGTGGCCACTCAGCCAATTAGAGGCCGAGACAGGCTGTGGCCAGCGGCCTGTCAGTGTAGAGACCAGAAGAGAAGGCAGAGCTGCAGACACCAGGGAACGTCTGCCTGTGAGCGCCGATCTAGCAGTTTATGATTGGGTTGTGTATGAGGACCATTACCATCAAAGAGGAAAGGCAGCAAGCTGGGGAGTCAATCGCTTATCTAAGTTTTCCTTATGGCTCATTCTGATATTCAGTGAAAGTCTGAACACCCGGATTCTAAATGTATTCAAAATTTGACAGTTCCCATTTTAAGAGTCAGTTTCAATAAACATTCCATGAATCAGCAAAAGTACATGTAAACATAAGGAGGTTTGAAGAAAAATGCATTGTTCTGTAACAACATATTGTATGTATGTATTACACTCCTTACCACGTCCCCCTGTGCTAATCACTCACTAACAGTTCACTGGTCAAACCTGTCTTCAGAAAGGCAGTGAAGACGACAGAATATTAGCTTTCAATGGTCACTCAATATAAATATCCCCTAGATACGGCCCCACGCCTGGGACTCTAGCCTATCTTTAATTTGAAGGTTCACCAGGCCCTTTCCAATCTGTTTGTGGATACCCCTTCAACACTGAATTAAAGGGGTATTCAAAAAAAAAACAAAAAACTATGTAATGCACCTTCCTAATTCCCCCGTTTGCCATATACATGTATTTTCTTTAATGCGCCCTGACTCGTCCTACTCTAGATGTGGAAAATCTTCAGAACAGGGTCCTGTCCGTCTCACTGCTGACCTATCTCCCCCTCACCTCCGAGACGGAGGACACGTGACCTCTGTCTCTGTGGGATGGGTTAGCTATACAAAACAATTGCATACCTGGCCCATAGATGACGTCATGTGACCTCAATTGCTGTAATCAGCAGCTTAGAAATCAGACAGCATTTAGGGTATAAACCCACACACCGTATATGCAGCGTATTTACTGCTGCGATACGCAGCAAAATCGCAGCAAAATCGCAGCAGATTAGATCTAAATAACTGAACACAGCATCAAATCTGTACCAACAAATCTGCTGCGTATTTGTTGCATATCTGCTGCATATACGGCGTGTGGGTTTATACCCTTAAAGAAACTTAAAATGGGCAGTTGGAGCAGCATAGGGATGGAGGGAAGGTGTGGTGGAGTGGTGAGTGCACCCAGATGGGTTTTGGGCAATATTTTTTTTTTTTGCGCCAAATCACTGTAAAACCCCTTTAAGGATTTCTTGGCTAAGTGACTCAAAGTCCCCACATTTCTCACCTCCTCAAAGTTTCCTTCCATTGGTTTGTAGGCCAACAGCAGAACTGAACGCATCAAGTCTCCCACCAGGATAAAATCCCCCTTAGTTTTCAAGTATAAGGCCATGATATTGTTGTAATGGTTACATTCTGTGCGCAGCTCCTTTTCTGCTGTCCATTCATACAGACGGACCTGTGTAAAAGGCAAAAAAAAAAGAAAAGAACATGTACAGTACATGTACCAGAATAGCACAGTTTATGCATAATGTAGGATACCCATTTTAGTTATCTAAGTCTTACAGTGCTGTTGATGCTGGCCAATAGCTTTCCATTAAATTCCACCATAGAGTACACAGCTCCCTTAACTTCCTTCTCTGCGACAGTCTGCAGCTTTCCTGTGGAGACCAGCAGGTTATTAGTTTAAAGCAGTACATTCTCAAAATAGTTTTTACGGTCACTGAAAAATCCTTTACTTCATTTATATGTTCGGCCTAATATAAAAAAACTTCTCAGTAGCACTCAAGTCCTGTGGCCTGGTTTACACGTTCACAAGTATTTATTCAAGTGTATTGAAGTTTGAGTGGCAATGCCATCTTTAAAGGGGTTGTCTGGGTAGGGGAGTTTTTAAGTATATGCCGGGAAGGGGGTGGCTGTTTCTTGGCCTTGACATTACAGACCCCCTCAGCCAGTCAGGGGCTGTGGTGGAAAACCACTGCAGCTGCTGACTGGCTAAATGGGCCTGTGATGTAATGACCATGAATCCATGGTCACACAGCGGGGATGGAGAAGCATAATACTATAAGCAGAGCGGAAGCCAGGAAGGTGGGCACATGTAATTTGTTTTCCATCATCTCCTGGCCAGGCATATACATAAAAACATGTTTTTAATCTTATTCTTCTTTCCATTAACATAGTCATATGAGGCAATGTGTTAAAAAATTACCTACTGTTTAAATCTTGTTTTATGTTAAACATTTTAAAGAATCTTTGATGATTTATATTTTTTTCTAACCGTTTTACTATTGATATATTTATAATAATCCTAAAATCTGGCATTTGTACTCTGATCCCTAGACCTTTCAATAAGCTGTCCTATAGAGAAAAATTTTCACCAGTACCCCCACCACCTTATCATTACATACAGGATTACAGTGAATAGACACACTGGTATACAGATAAAGATGAGGCAATACACAATAGGTGTTGATTGGAGCTTCCTTCCCTCCCTAATCTCTGCACAACGACCTCTGCACCAGAGTTGTCTTTAACAATACAGCCCCATTTTATATGGAAGCTAGATGGGGTATAAGCTGCTCTCTGTGGGTCTGGCTTGTGATACTCCAGGTGATCAGATGTTAACACTGTGAGAAACTGGAGCCAGCCATATATTGGAATGTAGTATTGGCACAGGTGTAACAGGTGGTCAGGCCGAGTTTACCAAGTTCACATCCTCTTGTAACATAATACATCCAACAAGAAAACAGCTAGGAAAGTCAGACACAGCAAGGAGCAGGCCAATGACCTCACAAGAATAATGTCAGTCGTGTCACTCATTCATGTGTAGAAGCATTTGCCTTTTCTCACCATCAGAATACTGGAAAACCACAATCCTTCCTTGCTTTGGTTCTGCCTCATCTGGGTACACCATTGCAGTTCCCACAATGAAATAAGTGCTTGGATCCTTTCCCAGCTTACATGACACCAAGCTGAGGGTGTACTCATTCTGCAGAAACTGATGAGTGTGCAGCACTGTTAAGAGAAACAAAACAAGAATAAGCCTCACTGACAAATATACGTCTAGGACAGGTTTATCATTTAACTGGTTTAATTCTCTACCTTCAAATGTGTGTTGATCTATGATGAGAAGGTTATGGACCTCTATTTCTTCTCCAAATGATGTTTCATGGGGGGATGTGCTCCCTGAAAACAGCTTACTACTGCTCACGCTGGAGGAGAGGGCCTAGCAGAAAACAAGACATGTTGAAAAATGAGCAACAATGTAACATACAATATGGACCAACTAAACCCTACACTTGGCAATCCTAAAATCCTATATCCTTAAGGGGCAACTTGCAGAAAACAGGAATTTGCTGGTGTAATTATTAACCCCTTCAAGACAGAGCCCTTTGATGCACAGATGTCTGGGTCAAATTAATGCAATGTTCCTCCCCGCCTTCTAAGAGCCATAGCGCTTTTATTTTTTTTACCTACAGGGATGGTTGAGGTGTCACTTTTTTCGCCATGATCTCTTGTTTTTATTACTATTATATTGTTGTAACAGAAAAATTTTAATTGTTTTTTATAAAAAAATTTCTGATATACAATTTATTAAAATCGGCAATCCTGGCGGTATTTTAAACTTTTATTGGGAGGGGTTTATAAGGGGCTTTTTTAATACTTTTAAAAAACTTTTACATTACACTTTTTTTTTTTACTTTTTTTCACTGTAAAACATGCAATCAATAAATTGCATGTAAAGATCTATGCTATGCCATAGCTCAGTGTTATCAACGATCTATGTATAGAGCCTGCCTGAGAGCAGACTATTCATAGATCGCCGATCCGAAAGGACGGAGGTAAGTGACTTACCCCTGCCCGTCGGCACAAGCGATCAGTGACGGAAGCTTGATCTGTCATTGAGTACCTTAAACGCTGTGATCGCTATGGATTGCGGCGTTTGAGGGGACACACTGATGTTTGTTGGACTGCTCTCACTATGGAAATGCCTGATATAGTAACATGTATGCATAGTTTAAAACAAAAGACAGAGTTTTTTACGCCAGACTTAAAAATGTCCCCGCATCTCCGGCGCTACGGAGATTTATGTAGAGGCGGACTGCCTCTACATAAATCCCGTGCGCTCCGGTGAGCACGGCCGAAAACCTACGCCAGCTAAGGACTGGAATAGGTTATTGTAGAAAGAAATCCCCCCCCCCCCGTTCCGCCCCCCTCCACACACCCCCGGCGTACCCGGCATAAAGAGCCGGTTTGCGAATATTTTATTCGCAAAGTGGGCACTTTGAGAATAAAATATTCGCAAATCGTTTCTTTACGCCGAAAAAACATATGTACGCCACTTGATACATGTCCCCCAGAGTGTTTACTGTCAGTAACACCACTGACCTGGGTACTAGCACTTGGTCGGAGAGGAGAGCTGCCTCCGCTAGCGTCTTGCACTTCAGTTCGGCTTGAGAGCACTCCAAAACATTGAGACACTTCCTGATAGCAAATCTTTCTGCAATACAAAATGTCAATAACAACTTATGAACATTTATACCATCTCAACAGTCATTCTGAGAAATGAATAAATTATGCCCAATGCTCTTCCTTACTGCAAAACCCACCTGGGAGACTCATATAGCGGAACTGTTCTGATATGAAGCTTCTGTATTTCATCAATGGTTCCAATAGTAAGGGTGCTGTTATTTGCTAGGGCTAAACTGTAAGAGACAAACAGACAACATAGCTATAAAATGGTCTGTACAAAAGAAAGTAAAACTTAAAAGTTGTTCTTTTTCTATAAGCCAACTCAAAGCATAACTTACCTATCAGGATAACCTTCAGAGTTCAAGGGGCACATATAGTTGACCTCTTTAAGGTTAACATTGGAGAAGACCAGCTTATGGTTGCTGCTGTAGATGACTGTAGGGCGGTCAGAACAAGCAAATACATTCGTGGTCGACAGTGATCGAAAAGTCCTCAAAACTGTAGGCTGTGTCCCCAGGGTCACCTTCTTTCGGTCACTCAAAAGACCTGAAAGACAAGACAAAGGAATCCAATAAACTAGTTAAGTCCATGTACGTGGACAACTTAAAAAGAACCTGGTTTAGCTTGGAGTAAAAAACATGTATTTAGCATTTTTGAGGCTATGGAACAATAAAATACTGAGCAAAACAAGGACCAAATACTGACCAAATGTAACCCTGCGCCTAATGACTAATGCAAGAATTTACAAACAAGATGAGAATTTTAAAAGGGATTACCCAGCCTGTAAAAACTGATAGAAAAGAGCACTCTGTAAAGGAGACTTTATAGCATGTAGCTATACCTTACCTGTTTCTGTATTGAGGCTAAAATAGAAGAGAGCTCCATCCCCCAGGGCACACAGCAGATAGTGACTGTTTTCGAATGATGTCATGAGGATAGACCTTGGGATAATCTCTAGAGAAGTCATTTAAAAAAAAAAAAAGTTATCTTAATGGACTTGCTCTTCTGAAGCTACAAATCTATGATCTTTCTCCTGTACAAAGTTCAATTCCTTACTTACCTCCACCTAGCATCTCCTTGTGTAATAACTGAAATCCTGGCAAACTAAGGATTCGTGCAGAGATATCTGTCCACAGGCCAATTGCACAAAGTGTGGACATGGCATCGCTGCCACCCAATGGAGTGACATCTAGACAGGCAACTTCATGTTCCATTTCAGTACAACTGTTGGAAAAGTAGAGATCTTAAGTACTGATCAGCAGATCAGATGGATGGCATTATATAATGTCCCCATACAACTTCTACTGACAGCTTCAGCCATCAGCATAAGGTGTATAGGGATCTCCTGACCATGCACCGACAGATATGTCAGTGGAGATAGTGGTCAGGCATGATGCAAAATTTCTGCCTCAGCACTTAGTTCTCTTTTTTTCTGGCTGCGGCTTACCAATCCCCTACCCATAGAGAAGACAGACAAACACGGCCATGCTGGATGTTTCTGTTTATAAGGAAAATGGGAGAGATAACTGGCGGCTGAATGATCAGTCAGCTGTCAGTTATTGAAGGTGTATGGAGACCGTAAAGACTACACTTGTCTGTAGGTTCTATGAAAGAATATGATCATCAGATGGGAAATTCCACCTCTATTTGCAGATCACAGAGCCATTTAATGTTTTGCATTATAGAACTTGTAAATGGCCAGCACGTATTGTTTTTCTAATGCTAAGAAAATATATGTCAAGCTGTAGCTTCCATGGTAAGCCAGATCATCATCATATAAAAAGCTTGCCGTGATGAGAAATGCCCCTTTTATAGAACTGGGCACACATTATTCTGCCTTACCTGATCTGTTTCAGCTCCCCAGGGAGGATTTCCAGGTAGTAGAGCACTCTGCCTACTGCAAGCAGTACTTGCCGGCTGTTGCAGGAACATACACTGACTTTACGTCCTTGTGGTTCTTTCCATTCACTAACCAGACTTTGAGGGTCCTGCGACACCAGCCGCACTGAGGCCGATGTGATCTGAAAAACGTAAGTTCATTATGATCTGTTGCATACAAACGATTTTATTTTTTTTAAATATTGAAGTAAGCTAATCTTTACTTGAATGAGCTGTTGATGTGCCACATTCCCACAAAAAAAGGTTTGCTGATCATCAACAAAGCCAGCGAGGTCAGTTTCCTCCACTTCTTCCCCGGACAGAGTCAAAACTCTGCCAAAAAAAAACCCTAAATGTTACTATTGTCCAACGTGTAATACAAGCTCCATAACCAACCACTACAGTTCCTAACCCACCTGGTCTGCCCAACAAAAGACAAAACCAATGTGTCATCTGTTTCACGACTGGCAGCAACCCGGAGCGGCCACAGACCTGATGTAGAGCAGAAAGAGCATTATGCCACAAAACACAGAATCACCAACATGCACAAGGAATATTGAAAAACAAGAATTTAATTTTTTAATCATTGACTTAACAATGAGAGTTATATGTCTCCAAGAACTGTAGAGTAATTTAGTAGATCTGATGATTTACTTCATTTTAAAATCTCAGTTAAAGGCCCTTTTATTTGGACTCATTATCGTGCGTAGGAATCCTTGGGTAAAGGGACAGGCTATCAGCCAACGAACGTGAAAACGCTTGTTTGTCAGCTGATTGGTTCTTTTGTCCAGCTATTTATATCATTGTTATGTCCCTGTGTAAAGAGGTGATGTGCAGCCTAACATACTAAAGTTACAGGGCCAAGGGGGAGGGGCGGGGGGGGGGGGGGAAGGGGTGTTCACAGAAGCTGAGTGACTGCCACCTCAGCCAATCAGTGACTGGGCCAGGACACTGTTCAGCCAAGCCGCAACATACACGACTTCCAGTAGAAGATGACAGCCGACTGCTGTGAAGGGGACCTGGGAGCGGCACAACGGAGGCATAGGGACAGATGAGTTCTCTTGTTCATTATTTCCTCTCACGCCCCTGCCTATGGGCGTCTGTGGGACTTCCTCTTTAAAAGTCTGATCCACTTCTGACAGTTGGGGCGGGAGCCTGGCAACATGTGGCGACGGGTCCTGCTGTGCATAACACCGGCACTGCTTCCTAGCCGATGTCATCCACCTGGCGCACCTGGTACATCAGACTGCAGTAAAGCACATGCAATCCTGGTGTACCAGGTAAGTTATTTCGTCGGAATGGGTTACAGGGTTTTTCCCTTTGCAGACATATAGGGGGAGATTTATCAAAGGGTGTAAAATTTAGACTGGTGCAAACTACCCACAGCAACCAATCACAGCTCAGCTTTAGGCAGTGCTGAAAGGAAAGCTGAGCTGTGATTGGTTGCTGTGGGCAGTTTGCACCAGTCTAAATTTTACACACTTTGATAAATCTCCCCCATAGGGTAAATTTACAACTATTGCATACGCTGCCAACATGATGCAGTGTATATCAATATAAATAAATATCTCAACACAGCATAAAATCCACAACAAAAAAAACTGTAGAGTATACAGTATGTGTGATCTAACAGTGTATCTTTAAAACAGGGCCAGCCGAGATTGCCCCATCTGGATGTAGCAGGAAAAGGTGGCCTAGATTACGGCAAACAAGCAAGCTCTTCTACGGAGTTCCTGTCTGCTCTACTGCTTGCCTCATGCCGGCTCAACTCAGATCTCTGCCTTCTGACAAGTATTCCCATCTTAGCCATGACAGTGAGAAAGCCCCTTTTAAGCCTCAGAAAATCAATTCAAGTGACGTATCTGACAACAATCTGCATTGCTTTTAACAAACCAGTAGAACTGTAAATATCTGACAAAAAAAGCTGCTTGTCTGCAGGTTTTAACATTACCCTTGATCCCTGGTAGGTCAATGCTGGCGTGTTCATGGATTCCAATACCATTCCTGATAATTCGTAGAGAACCTTCCTTAAAGGCTCCAGAGCAGGTAACAAGCTTTAAAAAGACAAAAAATATAATTATATATATATATATATATATATATATATACACACACACACACACACATATTATATATATATATATATATATATATATATATATATATATATATATATATATATATATACATATATACAGAAATGATAAGAAATGCTTAAGAAATGTATATCTCTTAGTCTCACCTGTCCCTGACCCTGCCTCTCAAGGTCTACAACGCACATGTCCACAATGGGGCCCAAGTTAGTGAAAGTTTCCATTGCCACAACATAGGAGCCCTGCTCATTGCTGTCTGCAGTAAGCTATTAAGAGACAAAAAAATTAAGTATCAGTGAGTTGTAGGGATAGAGCCAGAGAAATGTCAACACACACAGACATATATAGGAATAAGCAGACATAAACCTACATACAATACATATAAATTAAGTGCATACAAATGCCAAGCCATATTAAATGTGTTTTCCTGACAATAATAAAGGGGTTGCTGAGCGTTAGGAAGATACAACTGCTTTGTACCAGAACCAGCTCCACTACTCTTTATGCCTTGTGTCTGCTATTGTAGCTAAGCTCAATTGGACTGAAGGGGGTTAATTTGCAACACCACTCAACCTTTGTAACATGCGGGTCACATTTGTCATATTTGGTAGAAAATATTCATATTTATGTAATTTTGGACAAGTGGGTTACTGACATACCAATCTGGAAGGCCATCAATGACTGATGTGAAGGGGTCTGACCACTGGGATCCCTGCCAAGGCTGCAGTAACGCTAACCAGTTCCTTTGAAGATGTATACTTCTAACTGATATGCCATGAGTGTTTTGTACAATTTCTGCTACAGACGGGTGTCTGGTTTACAGAACACACGGTCAAATACTGTTAGGTAGTCGAGTAAATTAAGGGGTGTCCCCAATATAGATTGCTTCTCTTATCCAACTTTTCCCACTGCATTATTTTATGTGGACAGATTTTAATTGCTACTGTGTAATACTTCATTTAGCCTGTGGTGGCGCTACAGGGACATTTGACAACTGCTTGCGGTGTTGTGTAAAAAAAAAAAAAGGCTGTGTAATCTGTTGGCGCTATAAAAATAAATATTTTTGCTCTCACAGATTGCAGCTGACTGCTGTGGGCCACTTTGTGATCTTATCAGAAAGGGATATACCACAGCTTGCAACACTGAACCGTACACGGTCCTGTAAACGGATCACTACTACCATATCAAAATAGCTGGAATTTAGGACAATATGTCACTGTAAAGGAGTAAAAGAATTTGTTACACATCATCCTATGATTCCTGCTAATATTAAGAGCACCATGACAGAGGAGCATATCAAAAAGTCACGCAGGCAGACGAAGCACCGGATAGGCGTGAAACGGGCCGTCGCTGCATGGTGTACTAGGCTTGATCTCTCTCCTTTGCTCTGTAATGGACTTTACAGCACGTAATTAAAGATTTTGGTACTGACAACTGGTGAGTGCCACTCTTTCTACTCTCTACTTGCATGTTGGATTGTTACCTGCACGCTATTTAGGTGTGCAACCCAGGTCAGTGTTTGTAAGGTGTGAACCAGGTTTAACAGACTTGCAACTAGCATATGGGGGTCTATGGACACAGGTGGTGCCAGGTGATCAGACTCTTACCGTGAACATATCAAAGTCACACCTCACTGAACAGTTAGTTTTGGAAATTCACAGGCCTTCATTTAAAGTAGAAGCCCGGTGGATTATTAAACGCAGCAGCCGGCAGGGAGGAAATTGATTACTTACTCCTCCTCATACCAATGGCGAGTGGCGGGACTGGCCTTGGGACCCCTGCTGGAAGGCATTTTCCCCCGAATTGAGATGACGTCACAACTTTGAAGGGCGGGGGGGGGGGGGGGGAGGCCTGTCCCGGCTGATGGACTGGCCACTCAGCCAATTAGTGACTGGAGCAGCGTCCCGAGACAGCCCATCAGCCAGGTTGTGACGTGTCAGCTCCGGAGATCCTGAAGCCCAGAAGGGTTGCACAGCCAGCCCAAGCTCTCACTGTGGGCGCAGGGAGAAGTAAGTTAGTTCTTGTAATCAATTTCCCCCCCTACCAGATTTTATAATCCACAGACATATTGCATTTATAATTTATATTAATGGGGTCTGCTCAAGGGAGTCCCTAGGATTCTGATAAGATTGCAGGCCATCTTCTGTGCTGCCATACTAAGCTAAATATCATTCAAGTATGTCTAGAATCATTCTAGGCGCTAGACATTAAAAACTTCCATATTGCTTGGGGGACTGGCCACCTAGATCCTGGCATCTGCCCTTACATTAGGGCACTCTGTATCTCATCGCCCCTAGAGAGGGGTGGTGGAGCTGCCACTAATTCTTTAGCATTGTATCATTTCTTATCCACATAAACCAGGGTTGGATTTTGGAACTGATCTCTTAACTAAGACCGTTCACAAACCAGGGCCGTTCATGTGGTTAAAGCCAGCTCTGCAGAGAAGAAAAGACTGCCCGGCAGCTGCCAAACAGATTAGTCCTCTAAGCTTGGTCTGAACAATCACTTCCATTAAGGGATTTTCTAGACTTAAACTGGTCAACTCAAGTTTCAAGTCCAAGTAGTGCAGACTGCCAGATCTAGGCCTCTAGGCTTTCCAGGCTTCATGTATGTTTCCTGCCTCTACAAGCAAAGCTGGCACCTTTAATATATTACTAGCTGTGGATGCCAGCTTTGTCCACATAAGAACAAGAGTGCAATGAAGCCACCTTGTGGCATAACTGAGATACTGCCTCACAATGAAAGGAGTTAATGTTAAATGTTATATTAGATCATCGCTCAAAGCTGAACAATTTCACATTTTTAAAAGAATTCTCCTGTGTCAAGATACTGTATTGATGTTACATAACAATTATAGCGCCCCCTGCTGTATGCCTGATTAAAGGAGAAGTTCGGCCAAAAGTATTTTTTAATATGTTATTACTTATGGAAAGTTAGACAAATTGCCAATCCACATTAATTATGGGATATAGTATGAGCAGATGATGGGAGGAGTAGTTACAGGGAGGTACCCAGCACCAAGACACCCCCCCCCCAAAAGCCGACATCTCCCCCACCCACGCCACACCTGGCGCTGCACAGCCGGTAACCTCTCAGATCTCTCAGATACTATGAGCAGATGATGGGAGGAGTAGTAGTGTCCAGCACCAGCACCTCTCTTCCTCCTTGCTTGGTGCCCTCCATTTGGGGAGCAAGTGTCTTTGCTCCCCAAATTATTCCATACACATAGTCCATTAATAAAGTGTAGTTTTTACATTACATACTCTTCTATATACTTCAATACAGTCCATAGACTTCTACATATACTGTGCCCCCTGCTGGATACTCCATTGGAATTACACCTGATTCGTGACGTCACGTTTTTTGAGAGAATTTAAACACTTCATGATCTATTGAGTTAAAGGAAATAGCCCTATATGTGCATTTCCCATAATTAATGTACATTAGGAATTTGTCTAACTTTTCATAAGTAATAACATACACTACCGTTCAAAAGTTTGGGGTCACATTGAAATGTCCTTATTTTTGAAGACAAAAAGTACTGTACTTTTAAATGAAGATAACTTTAAACTAGTCCTAACTTTAAACAAATACACTCTATACATTGCTAATGTGGTAAATGACTATTCTAGTTGCAAATGTCTGGTTTTTGGTGCAATATCTACATAGGTGTATAGAGGCCCATTTCCACCAACTATCACTCCAGTGTTCTAATGGTACAATGTGTTTGCTCATTGGCTCAGAAGGCTAATTGATGATTAAAAAACCCTTGTGCAATCACGTTCACACATCTGAAAACAGTCTAGCTCGTTACAGAAGCTACAAAACTGACCTTCCCTTGAGCAGATTGTGTTTCTGGAGCATCACATTTGTGGGGTCAATTAAACGCTCAAAATGGCCAGAAAAAGAGAACTTTCATCTGAAACTGGACAGTCTATTCTTGTTCTTAGAAATGAAGGCTATTCCATGCGAGAAATTGCTAAGAAATTGAAGATTTCCTACAATGGTGTGTACTACTCCCTTCAGAGGACAGCACAATCAGGCTCTAACCAGAGTAGAAAAGGAAGTGGGAGGCCACATTGCACAACTAAGCAAGAAGATAAGCACATTAGAGTCTCTAGTTTGAGAAACAGACGCCTCACAGGTCCCCAACTGGCATCTTCATTAAATAGTACCCGCAAAACACCAGGGTCAACATCTACAGTGAAGAGGCGGCTGCGGGATTTTGGCCTTCAGGGCAGAGTGGCAAAGAAAAAGCCATATCTGAGACTGTTCAATAAAAGAAAAAGATTAAGATGGGCAAAAGAACACAGACATTGGACAGAGGAAGACTGGAAAAAAGTGTTGTGGACGGATTAATCCAAGTTTGAGGTGTTTGGATCACAAAGGAGAACGTTTGTGAGACACAGAACAAATGAAAAGATGCTGGAAGAATGCCTGACGCCATCTGTTAAGCATGGTGGAGGTAATGTGATGGTCTGGGGTTGCTTTGGTGCTGGTAAGGTGGGAGATTTGTACAGGGTAAAAGGGATTCTGAATAAGGAAGGCTATCACTCAATTTTGCAACGCCATGCCATACCCAGTGGACAGCGCTTGATTGGAGCCAATTTCGTCCTACAACAGGACAATGACGCTAAACACACCTCCAAATTGTGCAAGAACTATTTACAGCAGAAGCAGGCAGCTGGTATTCTATCGGTAATGGAGTGGCCAGCGCAGTCACCAGATCTGAACCCCATTGAGCTGTTGTGGGAGCAGCTTGACCGTATGGTTCGCCAGAAATGCCCATCCAACCAATCCAACTTGTGGGAGCTGCTTCTAGAAGCGTTGGGTGCAATTTCTCCAGCTTACCTCAACAGATTTATAGCTAGAATGCCAAAAGTGTGCAATGCTGTAATTGCTGCAAAAGGTGGATTCTTTGACGAAAGCAAAGTGTGATGTAAAAACAATGTTATTTCAAATACAAATAATTATTTATAACCTTGTCACTAATGCCATGAGCACTAGTGAACCATAGGTCTGAGCCATTATGCTAGTATGTATCGGAGTGTGAGAAGGTAACAATAAGAGGTTTCCCCGCTGCACATATCTATACTTAGATGCAGAGATGAGCGAACCTCGAGCATGCTTGAGTCCATCTGAACCCGAACGTTCGGCATTTGATTAGCGGTGGCTGCTGAACTTGGATAAAGCCCTAATGCTATGTAGAAAACATGGATATAGTCATTGGCTGTATCCATATTTTCCAGACAACCTTAGAGCTTTATCCAACTTCAGCAGCCCCAGCTAATCAAATGCCGAACGTTCAGGTTCGGATGGACTCGAATCCGAACCCGGTTTGCTTATCTCTACTTAGATGGTACTCAGATAACCATTGAGTGTAAGTTTACCCACAACGGATTTGTTGCAGAAATGTCGGCCACTATCCCATTCATCTGAATGAGGTTTGCAGGAATCCAACGCAGTCTGCAGAAAGAACCCCAGATGTATACATAGGTATAGAAAATATATTCTGCAATAAATCCGCTGCTTGTAAACACATCCTATGGCTTCTTCCACTGCTTAATCCCTAAATAAAGAGAGGATCAAGATGAGTGCGTGAAACACAATGGACAGATGGCAGATTACACTGCTCCTCCAGTTATATTTGTCACATTGTCCTCAGCACAATGCCATCACATATAACTCTATTACTATCGGTCATATAACGCACTTCAGCATTGCTAAATGTGGTCACCAAAATGTATAAGACACAGAGAATTAAAAACAATAGGCTTTCCTGTACTCAAGCCATCAGCTTACCTTCACCAGTTGTGAATCTCCAAGTCGAGAGCCTACAAATACGACTCCATTATCCAGGTAAGTGAGACATTCAGCAATGGAGGTCTACAACAGACAGAAATTCAATTTAAAGGAAAAGTCCATTAATCTTTAGGTGGACAGAGATTTTTCATTTTTCCTTTTTCTTTTTACTCCTCACATTCTAAAATTCATAACTCTCTCACTTTTCCATACATTTTTTTGTGTGAATCTAAATTTAATCTAAAATCTTTTATTTTACCAAAAAAAGGCAAGAAAAAGAATTCCACAGCAAAAAAATTCTTTATGGGGCAAAATAAAAATAAAAATGCAGTTTCGCAAATTTTTAGGGCTTTTATTTTTATGCAATGCAATTTAAGAGTAAACTGACAAATTATCTTCATTCTCTGGGTTGTCACAATTACAATGGTATCCATACAGGGGGCCATACAGTATAACAGTAAGGCGGCTCCCGATCTCCCATTTTGCCAGCATTGTTGCAAAGAGACGTTGCAATGACTTTTACTGCTATGATTCACAAAGCACATGCGTGTGGTTTCATAGTAAAAACACAATCAGAGAAATGAATAAAACATATGGTAAAGTCTCTCTATGTAATTTGGTGGTGCATGTTGTCATATATTTGGTAGCTTGTAAACCCTTTCCCTGCCCAAAACCTCTTTTTCCCAACAGTGTCAAAGTGCTCATTGGTTTGCCACTTTTGCACCAAAAAAAATGACGGTTTTAATTTTAAAAAATCTCCAGGCAATTAAATTTTTAAGGGTATTTGGAATTTTTTTTTCCTAGAAAAATACTGATGCAAAAGCTGGCAAAAAGTACCAGGAAAAGGTTCATTTACACCACCCAACACAAAGTGTGAACCCAGTCTAAATAGTTAAAAATAGTTAAAAAAAAAAAAAAAAGTAATTGCAATGCACATGACATCAGAAGCAGTTAAAACATATCAATAACAGTTACCTCCCCCAAAAGCTCCACACGGAGGTCCTTCAGAGTGACACTTCCATCCATCTGTTCTTCCTTCTCCAGCAGCAACATAAATAAGCGACCCTCCATGTCTCCAAGAAGATACCGGGAGCCATTGACATCTACGCGATTATGACACACAATAGTACTTTGCTGCAAAAAAAATACAATATAAATAACATCCTCCAATTCAAAGGAAATTTCAATTCATATGGGAATCCACTGTCCAGAGACAACTCACCTTAATAATTGGAGGAGCTATTGCCAGGTATTTTTCCCCATTGTGGTAAGTTATAGATTCCTGACCTATTATAATGGCTCCTCCAAAAGGTTCTGGAACTGAGAAACAGACACACAAAATCAGGGATATGATATGTGTGTAATTACTATAACTGATGTGTGTAATCCCTATGTTAACTTATAAAAGCCTCATTTAAATAAAAAAAAAAAAGTTCCACTGTATCTTACAGACTATAAGATGCAACCCTGGTTTAGACAACCAAAAAGATAACTAATAATCACATCCTGCTACCCACTGAAAAAAATGCAATTATATATGTAGTTGTGGGCAAGTCAACACATTCTGTGTTCCTAACGGAAGACGGACGTGGAATGCCAGTACCGAAGTCCCCCCACACCCGGACAGCATCTGTAATTAGGTGCTGGGAGCGGGGGAACTGTATTCATAAGCGCCAAGCTGTAGTAACAGCAGCGGGCGGCTGCTTCATTACAGCACGGCGCTCATGAATACAGTTCCCCTGCTCCCAGCATCTAATTAGAGATGCTGTCCGGGCGCGGGGGGAATTCGGTACTGGCATTCCACGTCCGTCTTCCGTCAGGATCGCGGAGTGTGGGAATGCAGCCTAAGTGTCACTGTCATTAGAAAGAAAAAGTCAACATATTTGATCAGCCTGGGTCTGGCTGCCAAGACCATTAATTTTCAGAAGCTTCTCTCCCAACCCTCTTCCACTACTATAAATAGGCTACACAGATCTTTCTGTAGAGTAGACAAACTTCTCCCTGCTTCTTACAGCTATCGGTGGGGCGCTTAGCAACTTGAGTGATCAAAGTTTTGGACGTTTAATGATGATATTTATATTTGATTTATTTATTATCACTCTCCGTAACAGTGTGAAATATCCCCACATGCACAGCTCTGCAGCACACACATTATATACAATGACAGCACAGACACACAGCTCTGCTACCTCAATATACACACACTTTATTGTAGACAAGTCTTTAGTCCAATAAAGGCATCCAAACTTTTCCATAACAGGAGATGAAGGTATAGGAAATTTCATGATGCAGGAAAATAACTGGCGTCATGGAAGGACCTGCAAGACTTTCATTTACTCTTCTAAATAAGTTTAGCCCTTCCTTTACTTGTTGTGGGCAGCTGGAAGTGATATGCCCATCGCATCCAGCTTTCTCTTCGGCTCGGCACCAATCTCTAAGATCAGAACTGGGCAGGAAGAGGGCTGTGTGCTAGTCAATGGCAGCACAAATCTCAGTTGTCGGATGCAACACTGAATCAGCACTTTACCCATTTACTAAGGAAGCAGTAAGGGCAGTCTGCATCTGTAGGGCTAAAAAGTGCATAGTCTGAAAAGTACAGTACTTTCTAATACTCAGTATTTAGGTCCCCATGCTGGGAGCTTCCTAGGTGAACTGAGTACAAGGAGATATTCTCTCCAGTACAGTTTGGTCTTGTGTACCTCTTTCCTAGGGCGCAAAGGTTTATGCAAACTCTATTACACAAATATGCTGAAGATTTTACACTGTGTAAATCAAGAGGCATTTGAGGGCTTGTTTTCTGCTAAATCGACTCGGTAATTTTTTCTTTTATTGTCGCCATTAAAATTTATTAAGTAAAGGGAACCTGTGATCACTTTAATGATACATCAGGGTAGAAATCCAGAAACACCCCGATAATTTGTGGTTAATACAGTGTAAAAGACATGATGGTGGAGAGGTGGGATTAAAAAATAAAAACGATTTTATTTCCAATTCAGCAATTTTTTTTCTGTTTGTGGTCCCAATAGTCCCACCATGCCATCATCTACAATGCAATGTATTATACTAACAAGCAACCAAATACTGCCTAAAGATGTTCCAAGATGGTAGATCTGGGAGTCTTTAGGACCCCCACTGCCATAGAAAGCCATAAGCAGCACTAAATCACATTGTGGGTTTCTGGGATGTTAAGGGAGAGACCACTTGACCACTTAGATGCCAGGGTTGTTACTAGTTACTGCATCTGAGGAAATGTATGGTATCTTGCACCAAGAGGTTGAAGTGCTTTCTACTAAAGACTTTTACTGGGTATCAACTAGATCTACCATAACAATGTGGTATAAAAAAGTAATTGACATTACTGAATGGTCAAATTCACTGTCAAATCCTTGACATTTCCTTTGCATTAGCTTTTATAGCCCAGGCTGGTGCAAAGTTATATAAGTATACTGTTACCTGCAATCACCATAGACGCTTCAGCCTCCACATTTTCCTGCTTCCAGGGTCCTTTACTAAACTCTTTTTCCCTGAGTGACACTTCATAAGTTTTTACATGACGGCCCTGAGGATCTTGGTAGACAAAGCAAATAGTGGGAGCTTGACAGCTGTACAGGAACTTTACATCAATGACGTGCAGCTCCTCCAATCGGATGTTGAAAGCTTTCAACTCTTTATTCTCCCTCTCGAGGGGGATTACTTTAAAGAGGCCGTCATACAGACGCAAGCCAATCATGCGGCAGTCTGGATCAATAATGCCAATGATTCCTGTTTCAGAAGGTCGGCCGATGCGATCCTGGATAAGACAGAGACAGACATTAAACAATATAAACAGGAAACATGTTTCAAAATGTTACATTTACTTATTTATTTGTTTATTTATTTATTGTGTATTTGTATGTTTTGTTTAGTTTTTTTTAGGTGATTATACATATTACATTAAAGCACATGATCTGTGTAATGCATTATATACAGTGTATGAGCTATCAGTTACACACTGACAGCTCCTACAGATCAGGCTCCTGCCTCAATGCAGAAGCTTGATCAGCAACAACAACCCAGAAGCACGGCAGGCTTTTGGGTTGCTATGGCTACCTCAGATCGCTCTGATGGCTACGACAAGTGAAGAAGGAAACTTATCTCCCTCCTAAACTCCATAGACAGCTGCGGACGTGCCAACCAAGGCATCTATGGGGTTAACTGCCATGGGGAAAGTGTGGTTCCTCTTCAGGTAGTGGTGGCAGGTGGAGGCAATGTGCGGCAGCCGCTCGATCACCGCTAGGGACAGCGGGGAAAGGCAGGGACAGCATGACGTTCCGGGAACGCCATTATGCTGGAACTACCTGATTCTCATTACGTTCTTGGAAGGTCATTTTGGGCAAGGGATCAAAGGGATTATCCAGGCTTTGAAAAACATGACTGCTTCCTTCCAGAGGACAAGGGTGGTACTGTCTTTGCTAGAAAATAGCTGTGTTTTTTTCTAATCATGGACAACCCCCTTAATGTTCCAGCTTTTTCTAGGTTTACCAGTGGGCATATCTGCATCACTGTACTTTAAACACAGACAAGGTGCAAGGTAATGTAGCATTGCTCCGTTCACCACAATGGAACAATGCTGCCAAACCTTGCACTGCCGCTACTACAAGTAGTAATGGCAAAAAGTGAAGACACTGTAGCGCTCGCACAAGTACCCAAGCGCACTCTTCAAACAGTTGATCGCCAGTGCCAGGAGTCAAACCCCCATCAATATAATACTGATGTCCAACCCTGAACATAACCCATCAGTATTAGACTGAATAATCATGTTAAGTAAAGATGTTCCCACTTTTCTCAATAGAATTATTGTAGTTATAAAAAAAAAAGTTGTAGAGTGCACTGCTTAAAAGCAAAAAAATGTTTCAAAATTAGAAATGAGCGAACTGGGTACGGGTCGATCCGAACCCGAACGCTCAGCATTTGATTAGATTCTTTCCTGTTTCATCCCCAATGGCGGCATTCAAGTAAGTGTTACAATTAGATACACTGACATAAATCTGAATGTTATTTGACCTAGTGTATAGTAAATGGTACTGTGAGTCATTCGGCAGTACTAGTTATAATGATTAATCCAAGTTATGGATAGGAAGAAAATTGAATCAGACATTCTGGATTTAAAAACCACTATGTACCAAGACATACTGGAGATGCTGAAGAACTAATGGACTTGTAGGGTAAGGGCAAAAGTTGGAGTTTTAATTAAAAACATAACTGAATCTGGGTGGGAAAAAGAAATTACAGAGAGGGGATTTGACATTTTCTCTAGTACCTGTACATTGCCGTGTGCTCGGGTTATAATATCAATGCTGTCCCCAGTCTGCTTATATTCCAGGATGCAGGCGTTGTATTTGGCAGTCAGTACAAAAAGCAGGTCTTTACTCTCACCCTGGATAAAGCAAATACATAACTTATTACTAAAATGAAAAAAGTTACAGTTGTATTCCCCATGCTGTCTGTAACCGGATGGGTTCATTTCAGAAAATTAAAGTGTCTTATTGATGTAATGAGAAGGAATGTATTATTTTAATGTCTTGTGTGTATGTATATATATATATATATATATATATATATATTTATTCGTATGGCTATGTGTGTAGAAGTCATTGTAGTTGTGTGTGTGTATGTATACTGTCACACCTATGTCAACTGTCCAGCCATATACCTTCACAATAGTGTAAACATTGGAGGATACAGTTGTTTGTTGCTATTGTTGTATGGCTGAAAGAACCTTATAGCTGTAATTGTAAAACTGGGTCCCCATTGTGCTTGGTAAATATGTACAAGGCCAGAGAAACATCAGATAACTTCCATTCATGGTCATCAGTGGTCTACATAGACATACAAGCACATCACCCCCACCCAAACTTACTATAAAGGTCGGGGGTATGTAGCTTCGAGCCAGCCTCAGCTGGGACCATGGATGGAAGGTGCCCAGCACCCTGGTGGTCATCGAGGGAAATGGGGTATATTAGACCATAATATACAAAGGGGCTCCCCATTTCATTGTGGATAAAACAACTATGCATCTGTACCATCTGTAACTACAGCTAAGTATTGTTCTTTGTATTAAATACCTTATTTTTCTATTAATCTGTGTGGTTATAGCCTTCTCCGACTATTATCAAAAGCAACCGGTAACACTGTCATATATTGATACATTTTTAGGCTGGGTTCACACACTGTATACTTCAGGCAGTATTTGGTCCTCAAGTCAGGTCCTCATAGCAACCAAAACCAGGAGTGGATTGAAAACACAGAAAGGCTCTGTTCACACAATGTTGAAATTGAGTGGATGGCCGCCATATAACGGTAAATAACTTCCATTATTTCAATATAACAGCCGTTGTTTTAAAATAACAGCAAAAATTTGCCATTAAATGACGGCCATCCACTCAATTACAACATTATGTGAACATAGCCTTTCTGTGTTTTCAATCCACTCCTGGTTTTGGTTGCTATACAGCCTCACAAATACAGCCTCAAATATACATAGTGTGAACCCAGCCTAAATGTTTAGCAAATACACATTTATTATGAATTTAAATCTTACCCAGTCATAAACATCCACAGAACATGATCATCACATCATTTATACCACAGGTGAACGTCATAAAAACATAACCCAAAATGGTGCCAGATGAGCCCTTATATTGATATAAAAAAGTGGCTTTTAGAGGATGGCATAAAAAGCAAACATAGTAATACATATAGTATAATGAAGCCTCCAGCACGGTTTCTAGACATGTAAATAACAGCTTTTAGCTTTGCTCATATCCCCCAAATTAAAACTTGTAAAAGTCTTGTGCTGTATGTAAAAGCCTCAAGCTAGGCATGCAGGCAGTCCTCATCGCCGAACTAGTCACAGATGGCACGTTCGATTCGGCTGTAATCACGCCTCTCTGGCCATGATTCTAAGTGCAGGAGTCGGCTGTGCGTCACAATGGGGCTGTCCCTGAGCGACTAAGCTCCCAGAGAAGCGTGGGTACAGCCCACTAGGGGGATATGAGGAAACAGTGCTGGAGGCTTCATTACGCTTTGGGGCATATGTATGAACCTGTTTGGCTCTTTTTTAGCTAATGTTCACCATTTTTCAGTTTTTCCGGTTTCACATTAGCTTCCTTTTTCAGCTGATTTATCATGTGCAATTTTTGTAATTTTTTTCGCGAAAACAAATGGGCAGGAGTACTACACTGCTACCCTAGCAAAGTTTTTTTGCCTATTTTAGCCAAAATGTTTAAATTGCACAAGAATTATCAAGGCACTTGCACCCAACAATTGTAAAATTTTGTGCAGCCCATAAAAAAATACCACCTGCTCAAAATAAATTGCCCAGTGTGCTGACAGTGTAGTGCATATGTGTGTCTCCCATTGTGTGTCCTACCTTTCTTTTTGCCATCTGTGCTGTAGTTTCTCCACAATCTTGCCCGAAACATTGGTAGCAAGTGTCAAAGAGAAGTAGCGGTGAGGCATTCGTGCCGCACTTTGGCGCGCCTCACCACTACTGCTTCCTCCCTGTTTGGCATGAATATTGATTGCGGCCTGACCTTGCCAGCAAACGCGCATGTGGGCCTGAAGATAGTGTAACCAGGAAGCAGGAGGCCGGGCCACAATCAATTTTTATGCCAAAGAGGGAGGAGGCAGTAGTGGTGGGGCGTGCCAAAGTGTGGCACGAATGTCTCACCGCTACTCCTCTTCGACACTTGCTACCAACCTATCGGGACGGATTGTGGACAAACTACAGCACAGATGGCAAAAAGAAAGGTAGGATACACAATGGGGTACACAAATCTGCACTACACTGTCAGCACCTCGGGGGACCAGCCCAGGTGCTGACAGATTCCCTTTAAGAAAGCGTTACCAATTCCTCAGTCAGGATGTAGACTTGGGAAAGGAATATTCCCTTCAGGGTTAGGCTGAACTAGCAGGCATTCTTTCATAACACGGTCTTAAATTCGCCAATAAGCTTGCAAAGGTTTACAGCTAAAAGCTATAACAGAGAACAGTGCCGTCACCTTGGGTCGGAAAAGCTCCATGACAGCGATCTTCCCATACATCCCAACCTCCTTTACAGGGCGCAGACCCTCCGCTGTCACTACATAAATCTCCAGACGGGTGTTCTTGGCTATAAGCAGATTCAAGTCATCCTCTGATGTGAAATGTCCTGTTGGAAAATCAGAATTCAAGAAAGACTTGATTTTATGGTAAATATAAAAGCAAAGATGGTTTGGCTAATATAGACCATCCTATGATTTGACATTAGATCTCAGTTGTCACAATTATAACACTGCCAACTTAGCAAAATGCACATAATTACTTCACTCTGACATCATTTATTGTAAGATTTTCTAAAAGTGTGACACCAATGCAATAAAATGTATTTCTGACTATTTTGTTACTGACTCATTTACAGCCAGGAGGTGTCATAGCTATTTACACTGTCATTTTAAACATCACTTGTGACCCTGGAAAAGTGAGTTGGCAGACAGCGTACACAGTGTTCAAAAGACAGAATAAAAACTAAAGTGGGGGGGGGGGGGAACACAGGAAGTGCTTGGCAGCATTTATTTTTGTGTTTCCCCCCAGCACTGGCACTAATTAAGAACATACATAACCATACAATCTCGTTACCATTAGAGTCTATAGCTATACATTTTCATAGTGGCTTTTCATTGCGTTGGGAGGATGTAATCGCAACTTTCTTTACCACACCATGCTTAGTGTGCCTTTACAAAGAGAAATTTATGTGACAAATTTTTGAAGCCAAAGCCACAGACTAAAAACAGGGAACAGGTGATAAAGGAAGATTTCTCCTCTTTTCAAATCCATTCCTGGCTTTGGCTTCAAAAATCTATCAGACAAATCTCTCTGTGTAAAGGCACCCATACCTGCTTCCATCTACTTCCAGGTCACAGACAGCCCGCTTAGCCAACCACTGGCTGCAGCAGGACAGTGCAGTAATTGGCAGAGAGGGCTGTCAGCGAGTCGGGACCTAAAAAACTAGATGGAAGCGCACTGGAGGAACGGGAGCAGGTAAGCATGGTGTCTATTATTTTTACCAGTCTGGCATAGCAGTAGATAAAGAAAGTTGGCATTAGATTCTCACAGCGGAATTAAAATCCAATGCGAAAATGCAGAATTATAGACTCTAATGGTAATGGGGATTCGCCTAATGTGAATCTACCCTAAGGGTGCATTCACACGTACAGGATCCCCAGCAGATTTGATGCTGTGTTCAGTAATTTAGTCACAACTGCTGCAGATCTTGTATGTGTGATCCAGAGTGTGTCAGACCTCTGGGACTCTCTGACAGGATTTCATGTGCATTCTGTGCTGAAAGCCAAATGAAATCTACATTGTACTGACTTTAATGGGAAATTTTAAAGTGTATCTGTCACAGTTCAGTCTTTTCACTAGAAAAGGGCTAGAACAGGGCTTGTGCAGGGACCCAACAGAAGCTTACCATGCTTCCCGAGCAAGCCAACCATCAGGTACATCGCTCTAGGTTTTTCTACATGAATGGGACGGCGCCAGCGTGGGGATGCCGGTACCACAGTCCTTTTTTTTTAACCACCAGTCTATTCCCGAACACCAGCCTGGCATGAAGCAATGGGGGCAGGCCTAACCCCAGTGTGACGATCTCCTCTCTGTAACGTGGCTCCAATGATTCTAAGGCCCCATTCACACTATGGAATAGGCGCCGAGATTCCGAGCGGACATGTCAATTCTTTGATCAAAGAGGAGCGGAGGCGCGGGCCCTCTCATTGTAAATGATAGAAGGCAGGATTTGGCACCGATTCCGTAGTGTGAACGGGGCCTAATGAAGGGGGCCCGACCCCATTACTTCATGACAAGCCAGTGCCTGGAAATAGACTGGCGCCACGTGCGGGAACCAGGCAGGGGTTCAAAAAAAAAAAAAAAAAAAAGGACTGTGGCAACAGCGCAGATTCATTCATGTAATACATTTAAAGCAATGTTGTACCTGATGATGCATTCGCTTTAAATGTCTGTTAAAGGGAACCAATTAGCACGATTGTACCGATATGGTTCCCAGCTGCATTGTATAGAGCTACTGTGCGGCTCCGTCTGCAGCGGTAGCTTTACATCAGGGAAAAAGTAATTTTATTCCAGTGCGCAAGGTCGAAAAAGGGTCTGCAACTAGTCATCTGTAGTAGTCAGTGACTAGTCACAACTTTCTGCCTGTCAGCATGCAGTGCAGTGATGACTGACAGGCAGAAAGGCCACTAATAGGTCTCTGTGCCTGTCAGAGGAGCAAAGTGAAGACGAGTTTGCTGAGTCCCATTATAACCTTAGGAGGGGGAGGGGTCCAGGGGGATGAGTGATCAGGAAAGGGAGACAAGCAGACGTGTAGTTTGTGGACTGTACTATTGATGTTTATTGATTTCTGAAAAACAACATTTAAATGAGTTACAATTTAAGTATCTATTTTATTCCATGAAGAACACTGCCAAAGGCATTAAAATCAATGGAACCTGACAGACTTCTAGACTGGACAGGGTCTTCTTTCTCTATGTACCAGTCTGTTATTTGTAGGTTACCGTTTAGTCATCATACGTACAGCGCTCTGGAATCAAAGGCGCTTTAAAAATAAATAATAATGGACTCAAATATCAGGGTGTTGGCCAGCCATTGCAAGACTACTACTTTGGCTGTCAGGTCATGCTGGGAGTTGTAGTTTGGGGAACACCAGCATAATAATAATAATAAAAACTAGTGAGGTCATAGTGCCTAGTTTCCGACATATATATAAATATTTCTCATGTCATGTTAAACAGGTTTCCCAGCCCAATAAAAAAATTAAAGGGATTATTTAGAATTTTTTTTTTAAAAAAAACACACTTTCTTCCAGCAAAAGCGCCACTCTTCTCCTCAGTCTGTGTGTAGTATTGCAGTAATTGTCGCTTGTACAGCCAATCACTGGCCAGGACGGTGATGGCAGCGAGGTGATTGGCTGCGGCAGTCAGGTGATACCGCAGGAATAGTATAAATACAGGGGGAACCAACTTGCTTTGTTACTTGGTGGAGATGTAAACCTGTCACCTTATATTTCATTAGTCTTCACCACTGAGGCCATGATGAATATGATATATAATGTTTATACAAGGAAGCAGGTCACATACAAAGGAATGGCAGCCCTGAAGGAAAACAACAATGGCCCAGGCAGCTATAGGAGGAGGACAGAGAGCTGTGCGCCTGTGGATAGGTAGCAGCCCCCCCCCAGCGCGGTACACAAGGGGTTAAGCTGGTGAGGGGGGGCCCGGCTGCTGCCGCACATAAGCCGGGTTCCGGGGCACTGACCTGTCACACACGCATTAACCGCAGTGGGCTTCTGCGCTGTCACCACGTAGTTGTACGACATGTTGTCACCGAGCTGAGCTCCTGTCGCTGCAATTCACCAAGCGACAGGCGCGAAAACAGACAGCAACAGGCCGTCTGTCACCGGAACCGGAAAGAGGAAACGATAGAGACCAGCCAAGTATGGCCAGAGCGGCTTCTCCACCATAGAGAGCAGAGTAGCCCACCAGAGCGTCTCTGCAAAATGCAGAACACATAGAAAAGCCACTCCGAAAGGAGTAAAGGCAGAGTTAATCGATCAACGACAAGCGGGTTTGTTCGCGCTAGGCATGCTGGGAGTTGTAGTTTAACAGTCACTGTTTACAAGGTGCCACCACAGAGCTGAGAAGCACGAGTACAGAGCGCCGCTGCAGTCTAATAGAGGGTAGATTTATGAGGATAGAGCGGCTTCCAGCAATGTAATCTCCTGACCTGGATGTAGCTGTATAAGCAGGCAAGGTATTATAAGCAGAAGAGGCACATGGTACTGCTCTGAGGCTGTGCTGCTGGGGAATATGGCAGGAAAAAAGACATGTAGGCCAGGTTCACACTGGCATCAGAGCAGTTTTGGGGGAGGTTTATGTATATGCCAGGGTGGAATATGGAAAAGCTGTGTACACAATGGATGATGACCGCTTATTCTTGATACCTGCTGGATGGGAATGTGGTACTTTGTACTGACATCTGTTTGTGTATAGAATATATAGAGTTTTAATATATATATATATATATATATATATATATATATATATACAAAAAACAACAACAGAGAGCATCTCGGCAAAGGAAAAGTATCCCATTATATAAGCACCCCTGGTCTAAGCAGTTACCGTATGATAATGACTAAACAGTGGCAGAGGGGATCACAGCAAAAAAAGGGTTAAAATATAAAAGCAGTGCGTCATTGCTGATAATGATTGAGTAGATTACTTGAAGGACACAGGGCTGTGTAACTAAAAAGAACACAAAAATTGATACCACTTTATGGGGGGCTAGAGGTAAGAAGGAGGCCTTGATTTACCTTTCTGGCACATGACAGAACCTCTGGAGGAGGCAGGCAGATTGCAGGTACAAAGCCCAGGTTTCCTTTCTCTCCTCCACATAGCACTAGCTAAGCCCCTCCCCTCTACCTGTAATCAGTCCCCTGGTCTCTGTTGCTACAGATGGAATTCTCTCAAAGTGACTCTGAATCCACCAACCCACCCATGCAAACCGCTGGTACCGCCCGTTTGATGAGAGAAAATCCTTACTGGTCGTGTCTCAAAGCAAATAATAGTCTTTTAATCTGTAGCAAGCGGGTCAAACTGCTGTGCCCCAGGTCTGTGATGCCTCTCCTTTCTTCCTTCCCTCCCTTCTTATCATTAGGAACACTCACAGGCAGGATTTCTATTTATCACTGGTCTAAACTGCAACTGTGTCACTACGGCACATGTGCACTGTTTACATGAAGTGATATAGGAGAGGAGGGGAGGAAGAAAGAAAGGAAGGAGAGGCGTCGCTGACCTGGGGCACAGACGCTCTAGTCTAGACCACACCAGTTGACATTTCAAGAGACATGGGCGGTAAGGATTTACTCTCATCAAACAGCTGTAGTGGTGTTGCTGGATACAGAGTTGATTTAACCACAGGCAGTGGACAGCAGATTTCAAAACTTTATGCTGCGTTTACACGGAACGATTATCGTGCAAATTTGCACGATAAGGATGGAATTGGAACGATAATCGTACGTGTAAATGCAGCGAACGATCAAACGACGAGTGAGAAATCATTCATTTTGATCTTTGAACATGTTCTTAAATCGTCGTTCGCAAAAATTGTTCCGTGTAAACAGTCGTTCATAGTCCCTCATAGAGGCTTAAACGATCGCAAAACGATTTTTCCGTACGATATATCGTTCCGTCTAAATGCTGATTGTTAGAAAAAAAAACGTTGCTTCGAAATCGTTAATCGTACGATCGGGCGAATTATCGTTCCGTGTAAACACAGCATTAGACTTTTTTTTTTATGGGGGCAGGAGCAGTGATAAGCAAACATACCGATGTTCTGTTCAGATCCCATAAAAAAAAAAAACATTTAAAAATAATCGTTAGGTTCCTGTTTGCTGAACATTCGCCAAACATTACGCAAATATGTACGCATTATCAGGTGCAAAGCGTAAAATACGTAATAGCGAATCAATTACATTGCATTAGTGTATCTTTTATTCGCCCATGCGTATATTCGCAGTGATGTATAAACTGGTGTGTATATTAATTACACTCTGCAATCACTGGCACACAGCAGAGCCAGACAGAAAGATTCATGAAAAAAAAAAATTATATATATATATATATATATATAAATAAGCCCTAAAAAGAACTGTTGGGTTCTTTGGGTTTTTTTTCACAGAGGACACCTGGTCCCTACAGGGCTAAGAAATGAATCCTTATCATGCTAAAACGCTGGATTCTGTCACACTGCCTACACTGACAATTTCACAATGTTCTAATCCCTACTCGGTCAGCTCTCCCTCCCTACACTGACTAACTACCACTGTGAATATTGCTGCCTAACTAAATTCAGTTGCTGTCCCTGCTCATTTCACTTTTCCTACTGAACAGCAGAAGAATCAAAAAAGACTGTGAGAAAATTTGTCTCAGTGTTGCGTTTTTATAGCATGTACATAATGACGCTAATGGTACAGCCAATCACAGTAATGCCAGTAGTGAACATGGCTACTACATTACCTGATGTGTCCTTCCTTTACCACACGTTTATAAGGCTCTTTCAGATTGGTGGGAGGAAACTTGCGCAGTTGCGTACATTGACATGTTTGAAAATGTTCTAAAATGATGATTATAACCATTCCGATCATCGAACAAATTGCTTCTGATTGGTGAACACAAACAATTAGCAGGATGTTCGTACAAACAAACAGTTATGAACATGTTCGCTTATCACTAGTGAGGAGTACTTTTTGGTAAATGAAGTGATTTATAAATGTTTGGAATACCATTGGATGGAGGGAAGTTGTTTGAAAGGACAATGGCCATTTAACCTTTTAAGGACATATGCCGTAGCGGTGCGATGAGTTCAGAGGGGGGCCAGGCCGTGACCCCGCTCTGAAGTGCCGCGATCCCGACTGCTATCTGCAGCACGGGACCACAGCTATTAGCGGGAGCTAGCCAGTTACCGCTCACGCTAATTAAGACCATTAGATGCAGCTGTCAAACATGCAGCCCATCCCTGGTGTCTAGTGGCGGGATCCCCCCCCCTCTCCTGTGGTGCAATTGCAGAGGGGGGATCAGTATTCTATTGCAATGGTCTGCAGAAGACCAAAGCAATAGAGCACCGATCTGATGGATCGGCGCTGTCACTGTGTAAAACATCTACACTGATCTCTATGGGAGATCACTGTAGTTGCATTAGAAGTCCCCCAGGGGGACATCTAATTACTGTATAAATGTAAAAAAAAAAGTGTTTTCATTAATAAAAAGCTCCCTCCCCAAATAAAAGACTGAATCGACCCCCTTTTCCCATTTTATAATTATAAATAAATAAATAAACAGGTTTGGTATCGCCGCATGCGTAATCGAGACAACTATTAATTTATCACATTCCTTATCCCGCGGGGTAAACGGCGTAAGCGCAAAGACTCGCCAAAGTGCAAAAATTGTGCATTTTTGGTCGCATCAAATACCAAAAAATTGTAATAAAAAGCAATCAAAAAGTCGCATATACGCAATCAAGGTACCGATAGAAAGAACACATCATGGCGCAAAAATGACACCTCAATCAGCCCCATAGACCAAAGGATAAAAGCGTTATAATCATGGGAATAGAGCGATTTTAAGGAACGTTTTTTTTTTCTGTAGAAGGTTTTATTTTTTAAAAGCCATCAAATAATATAAAAGTTATGCAAGTTGCATATCGTTTTAATCGTACCGACTTGAGGAACATATATAACATGTCAGTTTTTCCATGAGACGAATGGCGTAAAAACGAAAAAACTACAAAGAAAAAGAATTGTGGGTTTTTTTCCAATTTCACCGCACATATAACTTTTTCTGGTTTCGCAGCATATTTTATGCAAAAATATACATATATAAAAAGTACAATTACAATTAGTACAATTACAATTGTACAATTAGTGACACAAAAAATAAGGGCTCATGTGGGTTTCTAGATGAAAAATGCAAGTGCTATGGCCTTTTAAACACAAGGAGGGAAAAACAAAAATGAAAATTGGCTTCGTCCTTAAGAGGTTAAACAAAAAATAAAATAAGTTGTTTTTTTTTTACATTTCATACCAGATTTCTTTGGAAATAATAAGTTTAACCCCTTAACGACAAAAGGCGTATATTTACGGCCTATTGCCGGTAAGGGGCTTCAGAACGGGGCCGTGCGGCGACCCCGCTCTGAACCGCAGCGATCCCGGGTGCCCCGTGTAGCCCGAGACCGTGGCTATTAGCGGGCACGGTCCGATCGCCGTGCCCGCTAATCAGGTAATCAGATGCAGCTCTCAAAGTTGACAGCTGCATCCGATTATCGGATGCAGCACTTCCCTGGTGTCTAGTGGCAGAGATAGCTCCCCTGGGACGTTGTCCCGGAGGAGCTATCTCCGTGTCTATTACCTGCCAAGGTCTCCGCCAAGATGGCGCTGACCCCGGCTCGGCACTCGTTTGTTTTCGGCTGCAGCAGCGGAAAGCAAACGAGTGCCGATCTCATTGATCTTTGCTGTATAACTATACAGCAAAGATCTCAATGAGAGATCAAAGTGCATATACTAGAAGTCCCCCAGGGGGGCTTCTAGTATAAGTGTAAAAAAATAAATAAAGTGTTGTTGTCAATAAAAAGCCCCCTCCCCTAATAAAAGTCTGAATCACCCCCCTTTTCCCAGGTTATAAATAAAAATAAAGAAATAAACATGTTTGGTATCGCCGCGTGCGTAATCGCCCAAACTATTAATTAATCACATTCCTGATCTTGCACGGTAAAAGGCGTAAGCGCAAAAAATGAAAAAAAAAAGTGCAAAATTGCGCATTTTTGGTCGCATCAAATCCAGAAAAATTGTAATAAAAAGCGATCAAAAAGTTGCATATGCGCTATCAGGGTACCGATAGAAAGGAAACATCATGGCGCAAAAAATGACACCTGACACAGCCCCATAGACCAAAGGATAAAAGCGTTATAAGCCTGGGAATGGAGCGATTTTAAGGAACATATATTTGTTAACAATGGTTTGAATTTTTTACAGGCCATCAGATAAAAGAAAAGTTATACATGTTATATATCGTTTTAATCGTAACGACAGTTTTACCCCAGGGCGAATAGCGTAAAAACAAATACCCCCCAAATAAACCAAATGCGTTTTTTTTTCCAATTTCACCACACATTTATTTTTTTTCTGTTTTCTGTCATTGCAAAGTACAATTAGTGGCACAAAAAATAAGGGCTCATGTGGTTTTCTAGGTGGGAAAATGCAAGTGCTATGGCCTTTTAAGCACAAGGAGGAAAAAACAAAAACGCAAAAATCGAAATTGGCTCTGTCCTTAAGGGGTTAAATAAACAGTAAATAAACATGGGATAGGGAAGGGTACACAATGTAAATGAGGAGGGTAGGAGAACAAATGAAATAAAAAATTACCATCTTAGATATTAACGGGGTTGTTAACGAAAAAAAAAAATTCTTTCAAATCAACTGGTGCCAGAAAGTGCCAGACATTTGTATTTTCATTCTCTGGCACAAGTTGGTTTGAAAGAAAAACAACCCCTGTAAACAAAAGTGTTAATGAAAGTAAATCAAATACAGTGGTACCTTGGATTAAGAGTAACTTGGATTGAGAGCGCTTTGCAAGAGGAGCTCACATTTTTTTCAAAATTGTGACTTGGTTTAAGAGCATTGCTTTGGTTTAAGAGCTCCCTGTACTGAGTGGGAGGGGGAGGGGGGGAGCGGCATGTTCTGCATAGGGTGTTCTACAGCCCTGTACTCTGACCCAGGAAGTTTCCCTCACCTTCCAAATCATAGCAGATCCACTTCAGGCTGGGGCTTGCATCAGGGGACAGGAATGGGGAGATAATCTCTCCAGAGCTGTAACCCCTCTCTCCCCAGACAGAGTGCTGCTATATACTGTGCCCACATCTGCCCTATTCATTCCTTCATACTTGTGGTCTCTGTCAGCCCTTGTGTTTCCCATCCTCCCCATTCCTGCTATAATGTGCCTGCACTCATACTCAACTATACACACTGCTGCTATAATGTAACATGTAGAAAATTAAAGAATGTTAGAGGGCACTAACCGTTAAAAATATATCTTTATTTCTGAAACTTAAAAATCTTCATGCAGGTGGATGCAGTGAGCGGGGACTCTAGTATCCTAGCTGATTGCAGAACATGTGACAGCTGTTTCGCGCAGTAGTCACGCTTCTACTCTTCTACTCTACTGCGCGAAACAGCTGTCACCTGTTCTGTAATCAGCTAGGATACTGGCATCCCCGCAGGTGGATGCAAGGAGAAAATGTTCTGTTTATTTAGCAAAAAAGGGGAAAAAAATCGAGATTTAAATTGAGAATCCAAACTGTTTTAAAAATCGAGATTTTATTTTTTGCCCATATCGCCCAGCCCTAACTAACACCATGTTAGAAGTCTCTAACCCGCTATTATGGTTCCATAGGGCCGGAGATGCTGAGAATGCAGATCTTTTTTTTACCTCCATCCTCATTGCCATTTTCTGGAAATCTCCGCTTTACTCTATATGCAAATTTGGTATTAATGAGCGCCACCTCTGTATTCAAAAGTAGTTGCCAAACCACCTAATTAGCATATTGAGCAAAGTGAAGATGTACTAAAAAAGTCCCTGGCCTTATGGGAACATAATAGCAGATTAGAGACTCCTAACCTGCTGATAGTTCCTTCTTAGAGGCTATAGAAAACATTGTATTTTTGGGAGGGAAGGGGGGTGCACTACTTTAAGGCTGCAAAAGTCTATCAAATTCAAACTATTGTCCAACTATATTGACGCAGAGAAGGCAAAAAATATATATATATGTATTTTTTTTTGTAATATTATGAGGTAACTGCGACAGTAGCATTCTCTAGAATTTCCCTTGTGACTCCCTTGTGAATAATTTCATCACTGAGTGACCTATTTCCAAACATTTAGTACACAGAAAATTATGTATAGCTATAAATATATACAATTGTTGGTAGCCCTCCTTTGCAGCACCTCCAGTCTCCAGTATAGACAAGAACCCAAAACCATTGGCAATATTCAATATTTTGCCTGATTAGTGCATAATGTAGAGGCAAAACTAGATTCTTGTCTACTTGTTCCCAAAACAGTTATGCCAGAAAAGTTTTGGGAACTGGGTTGCAAAAAGATATGGATTACAAACCCCACGCAATACCCAGCTTTTTATGGCCAGTCCCCATGTGCGCTTTAAATTGCCCAGTGACTTTTACATGTCTTTTAATGCACCCACTTATATTCAGTAGAGATTTACAGTATCAGCCTGCTGCCTTTGAACTCTGTGCCGCTCTGCTGTGGGTACCTGAAAAAGCTCAATCTAGTCCTGGGAAACTTCCCTTGTTTAATACTGTAAATTTACTCATCTCTAATATTCAGCCCTTTAGTTGCTCCCAGTTTTAAGCTAGCACTGCTGTGGAGTCCTTGGGGCACTGTTGAGGCCAGTGACTGGCCTCAGCAATCATGTGTACAGTACTGTGACAATCCAAAGCAGCATCGACCCTAAGACAGGATGGGTGATAATTATTATTTTTTTTTAACTTACCCTTTCAATTCTTACCCCCCTTTAGAACTCATTTACTTTTTTTGGTACACATAAAGGCATAAAGAACCAATTATATAAAAATAGTGATGCTTTTTTGGCTGCATGTACTTCGAAACTGCTTTGAGAGTATGTTCACATGGTCAGGTTTTTAGTTGTCATTATTAAATACAAAGCCAGGAACAGATCATAGATGGCAGACATGTATAAAGGTAGGACTGAGGCTCCATTGCTGGATTTGTATTCAATGACTGCAGTTGAAAATACATAAACACCTTACTATGGGTCACCTGCCATGGATTAATAGTGTGTATGTACTGTGATATTAGTCACTGATACATGACCTGGATTAATGAATATGCTATGTACCATGTTATTTTTCCTTATTTTCGTTCCTAATGGTGCGTTCACACAGACAGATTATCTGGCAGATTTTTGAAGCCAAAGCCAGGAACAGACTATAAACAGAGAACAGGTCATAAAGCAAAGACTGAGATTTCACCTCTTTTCAAATCCATTCCTGGCTTTGGCTTCAAAAATCTGTCAGATAAATCTCTCTGTGTAAACACACCCTTACACGGTGGAGTGGCATAGCAGTCGTGTTAACTATGCTACTTGCTATCTAATACACATATTTCCTGCTTAAGTAATCAATTAATAATAAATACCCGAGGAGGTGGAGCCTGTCATGTGAGCGGATGTGAGTTCTGACGTCCGCTCTCGAGGACCCTCCCCCTCCCCGCGACATGAGGAAGTAAGCTCGGCCGTAGTATAGCCACGTGGGACGCCAAAGGAGTATCCGAGGAGGAGAGAACTGTTGCCGGATTCGGGAACTGACCGTACGAGCTGTGGGGACCGATGCGGAGCTGCGGCTGCAAACGACGCGCAGAGACTCAAGTTGGCTGAGACCGGGAAGAGTGAAGTTGGAGGCCCTGTGGCGGCTTGGAGTCAGTACAGTGTGCGCAGAGGGGCCCCTAAAAGGAACTGGGTGAGACTATTCCATGCTGCTTTTTTTTCTTAAAAGTTACACAGATACGCAGCCAAGCCTGAGTGATATGATAGAGGCTGGTAGCCTTTGAATGAATACTGCTCATTTGGAATACTGGGATCACGGTTTGTGGAAGGAACACTTATGTGCATAGTATCCAGCTGTGTATGGTGCAGTGTTGGCCGTTATCTAACCCATTACTAACACATGAGGATTTATACAGAGACACTAGCAGGCTTTTTGGCTTACACTGAATGTCAAACTTAACAGCTAAATATATGTGTATGACACTGTGGTCAATGTCACCTAACCAACCTAGGACAACTGAATACCGCTCTGCATAGAGGCTTTAACATCTCTATACTAGCTGACTCCTGGATATTCACTGTCACCTAACCAACTACTAACCTAAGATGATCAAGTGCTGTTCTGCATAGAGACTTCTACAACCTCATATCAGTTGACTCTTGGATATTGTACCTATTGTCACCTGACCCACCACTAACCTAAGATGACTAAATGCTGTTTTGTATAGAGACTTCAACAACCTTATACCAGCTGACTCTTGGATTTTGTATTAACTGTTACCTGACCAACTACTAACCTAAGACGATTAAGTGCTGATCTGTATAGAGACTTTAACAACTTTATATCAGCTGAATCCTGGTCATTGCACTCACTTTTCATTTAACCTACCAGTAACCTAGGACGATTAAACTCTGTTCTGCATAGAGACTCTTTATATTAACAACAACTACAATATATAAACAGATTTATATTAGCTGACTTTTGGACATCGCATTTACTGTCATCTAACTAGCCATTAACCTAGGTTGATCAAGTGCCGCTTTGCACAAAGACTTTAACAACTGTATAATAACCGATTCTTTTCTAACTAATTTGGATATGACTCTATAGAATGATGGTCAGGAGAAAACTTTGATACTATTGTTACTTTATAATCTTATCATTGTGGTTTAGTGGTTCAGGGCAACGTTATCAATAATTGTACGATATTCATAAGTACCTGTATTGGTGCAGTGATTGTGTGCACAGCTTAGGTTACTAGGTCTGCGACAAATTATTATAGATTAAATTAGGATACTAGTTGTTGAGTACTTAACTGTCTTGGTTGGTAATGTGATAAGGTTATAGTCTCTACCCCCCATATTATTCTCAATTCCTCTCTGGGTGGTATATTGATACTTACGGTTTAAAAAAGCGTGATTAGACTGTTTCCCATCTTCTTTGGTATAATCTCACCGTGAGCTGACTTAGCGCATAAAGGGAAGGGAAAAATGGGGCCTAAAAAGAGAGCAGAAGAGACTGCTATCAGAAAATCAGGAGGGATGATGTCCCCTATCCCCCAGGGAAATAAGGGGTCTGGACATAAAATCGACAAATTTTTACAGGCATCCCCAGCTCAGGAACTAAGGGCTAGACCTAGAGTTGAGGAGGAAGAGGAGGAGGTTGTGGGCGCTGAAGGTGGATTGGTCAGGGACAACCCTAGTGTACTAGCTAAGATCTTGGTAACGATGCAGAGACTTGACGATTCAGTGTCTGAAGTATTATCCCAGATGGGTAACATCAAAAGTGAGGTGTCCTTTATCAGGAATGATCTTGGTAAGATAGGTGAGAGAGTAACAGAGGTGGAAAGCAGGGTCTCACACTTAGAGGATGTGCAGGTGGAATTAAGTGAGGAAGTGAAAAAACTGAGGAAGGAGTCGGATGCCAGCCAGAGGAAAATTACTGATCTTGAAGATAGGGCCCGTAGGTCAAATATCAAGCTGTTGGGGTTTCCTGAAGGTTGTGAGGGAGGAGATTGTGCCCAGTTTATATTTAACTGGCTGAGTAATAACCTTGGTGATGTTGGTTTATCCAAATTCTTTGGGGTTGAGAGGGCCCATAGGTTACCAACTAGACCTAATCCTCCTGGAACTAAACCTAGACCCATTCTAACCAAACTCCTTTTCCATAGAGATAGAGATGCCATCCTGGAAGCAAATAGGATGAAACAGGGCTCCAGATGGCGACCAAAATGGTCGCCAATGCGACTGACTTTTTGCAAATGGCGCCCAGATTTATTAATCTGGGCGCCATTTGCGACTGGCCCCGGCGGCGGCGCGCTGTCTCTTTAAGATGCGCGGCTGATGCGCGGCTGCCGGGGGTGTCCCGTCCTATCCCCGGCAGCGCGGCGCATCAGTGAGCTGCCTGGGGCCCTGACTTCCGGCACAGGAAGCGCACGTCAGAGACGCTTCCTGTGTCAGAAGTCCCAGCCCCGGCGTACAGGAGCTCACTGACGCGCCGCGCTGCCGGGGATAGGACGGGACACCCCCGGCAGCCGCGCATCAGCCGGGGACAGCGTCCGAAGAAGAAGAGGATCGCCGGGGGACCGGGTTGTCAGGTGAGTTTGTGTGTTTGTTTTTTTTAAAATATTGCTTAGCATAGAGGAAAGGGGGGGGGGGCATCTATAATGGGGGGAGAAGAGGGGCCATCTTCAAGGGGGGGAGAGGGGGCCATCTATAAGGGGGGGAGAAGAGGGGGCATCTATAATGGGGGGGGGAGAGGGGGCATCTATAAGGTGAGGGGGTATCTATAAGGGGGGGAGAAGAGGGGGCATCTATAATGGGGGGGAGAAGAGGGGGCATCTATAATGGGGGGGGGAGAGGGGGCATCTATAAGGTGAGGGGGTATCTATAAGGGGGGGGAGAAGAGGGGGCATCTATAATGGGGGGGAGAAGAGGGGGTATCTATAATGGGGGGAGAAGAGGGGGCATCTATAATGGGGGGAGAAGAGGGGGTATCTATAATGGGGGGGAGAAGAGGGGGTATCTATAATGGGGGGGAGGAGGGGGCATCTATAATGGGGGGGGGAGAGGGGGTATCTATAATGGGGGGAGAAGAGGGGGCATCTATAAGGGGGGGAGAAGAGGGGGCATCTATAATGGGGGGGAGAAGAGGGGGTATCTATAATGGGGGGAGAAGAGGGGGCATCTATAATGGGGGGAGAAGAGGGGGTATCTATAATGGGGGGGAGAAGAGGGGGTATCTATAATGGGGGGGAGAAGAGGGGGGTATCTATAATGGGGGGGAGGAGGGGGCATCTATAATGGGGGGGGAGAGGGGGTATCTATAATGGGGGGAGAAGAGGGGGCATCTATAAGGGGGGGGAGAAGAGGGGGTATCTATAATGGGGGGGAGAAGAGGGGGTATCTATAATGGGGGGGAGAAGAGGGGGTATCTATAATGGGGGGGAGGAGGGGGCATCTATAATGGGGGGGAGGAGGGGGCATCTATAATGGGGGGGAGGAGGGTGCATCTATAATGGGGGGGAGGAGGGTGCATCTATAATGGGGGGGAGGAGGGGGCATCTATAAGGGGAGGGGGCCATCTATAAGTGTAGGGCAAACTGGCTGCAGACACTGGGAGATAGATATATGCACAATTATTATTATCAGGGCCCCTCAGGTGTCTGTATTGTAGGGGGTCACTTGCATTAGTCACTAGGTGAGAGATATATCTATCTATATACACATCTTGTGGGGGGTCACTATGGCTGCAGTCAGAAGTCTAGCTCAGTATGTATAGACTGTTGCAAGCTTTTAAAGGGAACCTGTCACCCCCCGTGACGGGGTGACAGGCTCCCAACCCCCCATTAGAACCCCCTATACTCACCTCATCGCGCCGGGTCCCGCTTCTGAAGATGGTCGGGTCATGGAGATCTCAGCCGCTGCAGCCCGACGCGCACACTGAGAGATGAGTCCAACGCTCAGAGAATGACGGAGCGCTGGACTCTCCCATCATTCTCTATGAGCGTTGGACTCATCTCTCAGCGCACGCTGGGCTGCAGCGGCTGAGATCTCCGTGACCCGACCATCTTCAGAAGCGGGACCCGGCGCCATGAGGTGAATATAGGGGGCTCTAACGGGGGGTTGGGAGCCTGTCACCCCGGCACGGGGGTCGACAGGTTCCCTTTAAGTTCAAGTTCAGAAGAGTAAGCCTCATTAAAAGGCTAGCCAAGTGAGGCTGAAGTACTGAGTCAGACTGGATATGGTTGTCAGACTGTATATGGTTGTCAAGTTGCAAGTTTCCATGTTGAACGTTTTCAAACTAAGAAAAGAAAGGATCTAAAGGAGGAGGCTGCTGCCGTGGCCTCTGCACACAGTAAGTCCCATTTAACATAACATTAATTTTACATGGTTTAAAATGTTGGCGACCAAATATTCTATTTGGCGCCTAAATTTTTCAGGTTAGGAGCCAATGGCTCCTAGGTAAATTTTTTAGTCTGGAGCCCTGTGAAACGAGAATTGTATTATAACAACAGCAAAATTACCATCTATCCAGACTTTTCGTTTGAGACCAACAAGAAAAGGGCTAGTTTTGTGGAAATAAAAAGAAGATTGAGGGTAGCGGGGATTCGCTACGGTTTGATATTCCCGGCTAAGCTTAGGATTGTCTATGAGGAGACATCCCACTTCTTTGAGAACCCAGTGGAGGCTACCCAGTGGATGGATAGTAAGGGTATTCGTTGATATTGGCCTGAAGGTCGAAAAATGTATTTTTACTAATTGCTTGTCGCGGGGTAGGGGGAGGGGGAGGGATGATAGGTTAAGTTAGAGGTTTGGGGACAATGGAGCAGTTCATTTGTCCTTTGAACCAAGTGGGGAGGGGGAGGGTATGTGTTGAGGGTGGGCGGGTCTTTTTTTTTTTTTTTTTTTTTTTTTTTTTTTTTCCTTTGTTCTCCCTGTTCGCTCCTGTTCTATTCTATTATTTATTTTATTTGGTTATTTTTGTTTCTGGTCTGTTTCCGCTCCTATGTCTCTATCTCACTGCCTTTGGCTGTTTTTGGAAATGAGGGTCGTGTTATGTGGGGGCTCCCTAGTCTTTCTAAAACATGATGGGGTTTAAGGTCGTTTCATGGAACGTAAGGGGTCTGGCAGATAGGAAAAAGCGCTTGGCCATATTTGAAGCTCTGAATTGCTACTTGCCTGCTATAATATGCTTGCAGGAAACACACTTGATGCCCGACTCTATCCAGTTGATGTATAAGAGATGGATGCAAGAGGTTTACCATTCTACTCACTCCTCTTATTCGAGAGGTGTTTCCATTTTCATACATAGAGCACTGAATTATGAATCCATAGATTGTAGAGTGGATGATCTAGGGCGGTATGTTATATTACATGCAGTATGTCAAAATATTGAATTCATTTTGGTAGCAGTATACTTTCCTCCCCCATTCACACAAAAATTGTTCTCTGAGATTGATAATTTGCTGAGTACGATGCCTGACTGTCCTAAATTGTGGATCGGGGATTTCAATGAGGTGTTCGATGGGTGTAAAGATAGACTACGAATGAATGGGATAGTTGACAGCCAGGGATGTACTCCGTTAAGGAAGATAGCGGATGAACTTGGATGGGTTGATGTATGGAGAGTAATGAATGGAGAAAAGCGCGAATTTTCTTGTATAAACAAAACCCATAGGACTCTTTCGCGCATCGACTTGATCCTTGGTAATGACCAGGCAATGGACATTATAAAAAAGGCCAAGTTCGGTAAAAGGGGCTTCTCTGACCATGCACCAATCTTTGTAGAAGTGGTAGGCGAAGGCATGGTGATAAATAGATCCATTAGAGTCAATCCCATCTGGTTGAGTCTCATAGATGTAGACTTAGAACAAGAGACCAAAAATTACTTTGACATTAATAAGGGGACAACTAAACCTGAATGGGTATGGGAGGCCTACAAAGCCACGTTAAGGGGATCACTCCACCATAAGATCGCTGCCAAAAAGAAAGCAGATAGGATTAGATTAGAAGAGATGCACAAAGTAGTTGAGGAAAAAGAGCTTGAGTATAAATCCAACCAGACTCTAGAAGGGTGGGATGAATGGATGTTGGAGAGGGAGAGGTGGGATCGAGAGAGACTTCGAAGTTTGGAAGTGAAAAATCTATTTATCCAGGCAAGATGTAGATTAGAAGGGGATGTGCCAGGTAGATACTTGGCGAGACTTATTCAAATTCAAAAAGGCAAACGAAATATTTTGGCTATTGAAGATAACAGTAAATTAATTACCTCAACAGAGGGAATCCTAGAGGTCTTTGCCAAGTACTACTCTGGTTTATACTCATCAGAGTGTGTTTATGAGGAGGAGGAAATTGCTGCTTACTTGGATAAACTACCTTTGCCGTATTTATCATCACAAGAGAGGGAGAAATTAAATGCACCCCTATCTAGAGCTGAGTGTATCCAAGCATTGAGAGAAATGGGAGATGGTAGGGCTCCTGGCTCAGATGGCTTACCTGTTGAGATCTACAAAAAGTCAGGAGCCAAGATTGTAGAGGAATTATTGGAGGTTTTTAATTACTCCTTTGTGGAAAAGAATATTCCTAACTCAATGAAGGAAGCGATTATCACGTTGATACTTAAAGAGGGGAAAGACCCTCGGAGCCCGGAGTCCTACCGCCCTATCTCATTAATTAACTCTGACATTAAGCTATTGGCCAAGATGTTGGCCAATCGGTTACTGGGGGTTATGGACACGTTGATCCACGAGGACCAGTCCGGTTTTATTAAGGGGAGAGGGGTGTACAAAAATATCCGGAGAGCATTCACCAATATTCAGGAAACTAGTAAATCCCCTAAGGATAAAGCTATCATTACGTTAGATGCTACTAAAGCGTTTGACAGAATTGAATGGAAATATCTGTGGGTGGTGTTGAGAAAGATGGGTCTGGGTGATGACTTTATACAATGGGTACAATTACTATATACTGAACCCTGTGCTAGAGTATTGGTGAACTCTAAACAGTCATCTGTCTTCTCTCTCTATAGGGGAACGAGACAGGGTTGTCCTCTCTCTCCCCTTCTTTTTGATATGGCAATGGAACCACTTGCCATTGCTCTTCGTGCGTGCAGTGATTTCAGTGGGTTCCTATTTGGGGATAGAGAGGAAAAACTGTCAATGTTTGCAGATGACATTATGCTTTTTGTTTCCAATATTCAACCATCAATCAATGCAATCATGGGTATGATTAACGAGTTTGGGAAATACTCTGGCTTTTTAGTCAACTGGCAAAAATCCTCTATTATGTATCTGTCTGAGGAGGATGGAGGTACTTGTGGTCCCCTTAAAGTGGTATTGCCGGGGGAATCTTGTAGATACCTCGGTATTAACATAACAACCGACCTGAAACAGTTTATTAATTTAAATCTAATGCCTGTATTAGATAATTTATATATAAAGATTGGAATATGGAATAAGCTTCCAATTGGTATGGCAGCCAGGGTTAGTTTGGTTAAAATGGTAATCCTTCCTCAAATCCTTTATATTATTGCTAACAGCCCGGTATGGATAAAGGGGAGTTACTTTAAAAAAATAACCAGTATGTGCAATACATTAATTTGGAGGGGTAAGGTAGTAAGGATTAAATACGAGACACTTGCACAAGATAAGGATAAAGGGGGCTTGAGACTGCCCGAATTTGATAAATACTATCTAGCTGCACAAATGATGTATATAATCTTTTGGCAAAAGTTTGATTGCACTGGCAAGTGGCATAATTCGGTTGACAATTGCCTGTCAGACTTGCCCACCATATTGGAGTCAGGGCCTAGGTTCCACAGAACAACGGAGCCCTTATGGTACATGATGCACAGAGTTTGGTTTTACGTTAAAAAGGTAATTAATTTACACGCTAGCAATGAATTTACTCCACTATGGAAAAATGCCCTTATCCCACAATTTAATAAGATTCAAGACTATACATTCTGGAGTAATAGGGGGGTGACAAAAATAAATCACTTATTTGACAATCAGGGGGTTATAAAGACCTTTGAGACACTTAGGTTAGAGTTTAATATTCCACTTAGTGCACAGTTTAGGTATTTACAGTTGAAGCATGCGGTTAGATGTACAGAGGATAAATCTATGTTTCTGGTTAAGAAACATATGATTTTTGTCACAAATATTATTAGTGCTAAGAAGGCAGTCACAGGTAACATTTATAAGATATTACAAAAAAACAGGGGTATACTCACTGGACACACGGGGTTTAGAGGTAAATGGGAAAAGGATATAGAGAAGGGACAGTTGGACTGGGATAATGTGTTCTCTGCTGTTAACAAATGTAGTGTGAGATCTAGTCACAGGATTTCACAATTATTTATAATTTATAGAGTTCACTATACTCCGAAGAAACTATGTCAAATGAAACTTAGGCAATCCGATATGTGTAATCGCTGTGAGAGGGAAGGCGGAGACTTGATACATCTACTGTGGCGTTGCCCGAAGTTACACCGCTATTGGTGTGGTATTATACGTGTGATCGAAGATAAGTTGCAAATAAAAATAGAAAAAGATCCTATGATATTTTTGTTGTCTGAACTATCGAGTATAGAATGTTCCTTAAAAAAAAAGGGAGTGATACATAAAGTCCTTTTTGCAGCTAGGATGTGTATTTTACATAAATGGGTGATGTCTCAGGCCCCCACCATCAGGGACTGGAGGTTAGAGATAAATAAAGTTGTTATCTTAGAACAAATTAAAGCTAGGAAGAATAGAAATGAACAAGAATTTCATAATATATGGGACATGTGGAGGGAAGTAGAGGAGCCTATTATAAATGCTACATCATAAGGTGTTAAGGCAATATTGGTGAGGAAGCAAGGGATTCAAATGTAGAAGAGATGACTGATGTGGACGGGGGTATGGGGGATCATGTTTATTTTTTTTTTTTTTTAATTTTTTTTTTTTTTTTTTTTATTTTATGCTTTTTGTTCTACGAAGATGTAGAGGTATAATTAATGTATAAAAATATATGGGCGGGTACAGATTGTGTTAGAGCCCCACTAGGATATGTGGTAATTGTGAGCCGGGGATCATGGTGGGGACCCCACGATTATTATGGTAGGTCTTAGAGGAGAGGTGGGAGAGATTTAATTTGTTAGAGGAGAGGAGGAGTGGGGTGGGAGTGACTTGGTTGGGCTGTGGGGGCGGGTTGGAGTACCATCTTGGTGTGTTGATTTGGGATTTCCCCGAGGTGGCAGTTTTTTATGGAACTACTGTTGGTTATGACGTATATAGGTATAGTTTACAGGGAGTGTTGGGGAGGATGCTGGAGGCGTCTGTTCATTATATATGGGCAGGGGCCGGAGGTATACCATATATCCCCATAGGGATGGAATATAAGATAAGGAAATACTAATGTGAAATGGAATGTTTGTCTGTTAGTGGTGATACAATGGAAAGTAACAGTGGGGTTTCTAGTCTCATCATATATGAGCTTGCGCCCCATAGTGAAACCCAAGAGTTAATTGGATGTATCAAGGAGGGGAGACTGTCCTTATGGGTAACTCCTTGATGTGGTGTTGCACCAGACGGGCGTTTTTTTTGCTCCCTTTTGTTAACATAGGGTTCTTTAGTACTATGCCTCGGGGACTCTCAGACGCACACCTGGGGGTGCTTTGGCTATGCCCACCCATCTCCTTCGGAGTCGTGTCCCCCTGCTTCTCAACCCGATCCCATAGTGGTTACCTACGCATGATATTAAATACTTCCCCCATAGGTTATAAGGGGTTTTTTTTTTTTTTTTTTTTTTTTTTTTTTTTTTCCTTTCTCTCTCCTTTCCTCTTTGGTAGGCAAATTCGTGGTTGGTAGAGTCTGGAATCTAAATAGAGTTACGTTCTAACTTATGGGGGGCCCCCACCATGGTCCTAGGTAGAAAATTTAAATTGTAAGTAATGTAGAACAATTTTTCTAATTTTTTTTGCTTAATCTACGAGTATTCTGATGTTACAACTTTAGAAATCGAGGGGCCAGTCATCTTCTATGTCTCTGTGCGGGTTTTATTTTGTTGGGGGGGGGGGGGTTTGCTTTGTTTTCTTTTGTTTTTTGTGTTTTATTTTTGTTTTTTTATATATATGTGGGTTTGTAATAAAAGTTTCGTAAACAATAAAAAAAAAAAAAAAAAAAAATAATAAATACCCAGTTTGTTTTCAAGCTTATAAACTACCCAGAATACACTGTGGTGGTTTTGCACAACTCTTGGCATCTGCAATGTCACATGATCATCCTTTTATACTTCGACCTAAGGGTAAAGTTCTCTTAGCTTTATAGATGTCCCTTTTGCTAGGTGTGAGCACCTTATATCAGTGTTCTGTAAGTTTTTTAGTGTTATTACTGTTTTGTTGTCTGCATCTGTCTTGTCAGTCATTGTGAATCCTTGACTGCAGTTCTCCTATCACTATATTTCATTTGCTGAGATACTTCAGATTCTGTGTATTTTGTCTTGACCATCTCCAGTCACAATTCATCCTTCACCGATATTCTCCAGTCACTGTACATCCTGCACTGATATTCTCCAGTCACTATTCATCCTGCACTCATATTCTCATTTTACTATTCATCCTGCACTCAAATTCTCCAGTCACTATTCATCCTGCACCGATATTCTCCAGTCACTGTACATCCTGCACTCATATTCTCCAGTCACTATTCATCCTGCACTCATATTCTCCAGCCACTATTCCTCCTGCACGCATATTCTCCAGTCACTAGTCATCCTACACTGATATTCTCTAGTCACTATTCATCCTGCACTCATATTCTCCAGTCACTAGTCATCCTACACTGATATTCTCTAGTCACTATTCATCCTGCACTCATATTCTCAAGTCACTATTCATCCTGCACTCATATTCTCCAGTCACTATTCATCCTGCACTCATATTCTCCAGTCACTGTTCATCCTGCACTGATCTTCTCCTTTTACTATTCATCCTGCACTCATATTCTCCTTTTACTATTCATCCTGCACTCATATTCTCCAGTCACTATTTATCCTGCACTCATATTCTCCAGTCACTATTCATCCTGCACTCATATTCTCCTTTTACTATTCATCCTGCACTCATATTCTCCAGTCACTATTCATCCTGCACTCATATTCTCCAGTCACTATTCATCCTGCACTCATATTCTCCAGTCACTATTCATCCTGCACTCATATTCTCCTTTTACTATTCATCCTGCACTCATATTCTCCAGTCACTATTCATCCTGCACTCATATTCTCCTTTTACTATTCATCCTGCACTCATATTCTCCAGTCACTATTCATCCTGCACTCATATTCTCCTTTTACTATTCATCCTGCACTCATATTCTCCAGTCACTATTCATCCTGCACTCATATTCTCCAGTCACTATTCATCCTGCACTCATATTCTCCACTTTTCATCCTGCAATGATATCCTCCAGTCACTATTCATCCTGCACTGATATCTGTAGTGACCCAGTACGGGCCCCTAAATTCTATTGCACCTGAGTAAGGTAACTCCCTCATGTTCACACAGATGGGGATGAGGTATTCATTGTAGTTAGTGTTTTCCCCACTAGGTGCTGCTCTGTATTGTATGTTCTATGTGAAGCACGGCTAAAGGAGACGCATGGGTTAACTATTTTGTGTCACATGTGATGTTTTATCCACTTAAAGGTGCAGGTGCTTACCTCCAGTCTCTATCCTATCTGCTGTCTTCTCTCTTTGTGCACACACAGCCGCCACCAATCACAGTAGGGTTTGGTCAGACCCCTGTAGTAAGGAGTTAGTTCTTGGTGGGAGGCGTCAGTCTAGTTGGTTCTAGTCAGTGTGTGAGGAGGCAGCAAAGAACCAAGTCTCTGCTGAGGTTAAGCCAGGGCCTGGCTTAGGCCAGGTCCTATGTCAGGGACACAAGCAAGCCAGTTCCACATTCTCTTTATAAATTACACAGCACCTATGCAGTGCTAGAAAGTACAAAGGGGAGAGCAGTCACAGAAGGAGGAGGACCTTGTCCACACCAGGAACCTCTCTAAAACATGCAGGGCTGATACCTTAGGAGTCACAGGTACTGACCCCAGTGGAACAAAGTTACTATAAGTTTAGGTATTCCACTGCGCGTTGCAAGACCACTTGGATGTCGGCTTAGCCCAGATAACTAGGCCTGAGGCTTGTACTACCCTGACAGGATGGGTACCCCGCAACTGTTGGGCAGAAGGCGGTCAGACATAGTCTAAACGTGAGTACGAGTGTTCTCCCTATATCTCTTCTTCAGTTCAAACTGTTCCAGGCAGAGTACAGGACTAATTGGACAATGCCCTTCAGGCACCCTCTCGCCTCTATTCTCTCTTCTGCTAAACCTTTTCTTACAAGCACCTTGTCTCTACCTCAGCCACAAGGACCTGAGTAACCTCCAGTACATTTGTATTGCACTAAACTGTATTTTTGCCAAGTACACCTGTATTGCACTGAATTTCTGCCAGTAAACTGTTCTACTTTTTAAGTGTTGGACTCTGGCCTACCTTTGCGCACACCCGCACCTATACACATACCTACACTTGGGTTAAACTTACCTGCAGGCGGGGCTCCAGACTGTCTGGGGTGGGTCCTACACCACTCAAGGGTATCGTGATAAGTGCCCAAGTGACCCTAGATCCACTCAGCTACCTCACCATTGTACCAGCTGACCCGTCAGTATACCAAAACCCTGTCTCCTGGGCCACCACATATCTTCCAGTCACTATTCATCCTGTACTGATATTCTCCAGTCACTGTACATCCTGTGCACCCTCACCTATGTAAAATTTGTGGATATATTCTACTTATTATTCCTTTGTGTCTTTCACCCAGGATCTATTATTGCCATCTGAAGAAGATTACAATATGGAGGTAGGTGACCTGTATTTGCCCACGTTTATCCCTTCTATTTCTATGTAGAGTCATTGTCACCCATCATAACATCCTCTTCCCTAGGTCAGTAAGAAGCTCTTGAACTCTGTCCCTGGCTGTGTTGACGACGTCCTTCATGGACTGACATCTTGCTCTCCGGGGCTGCGTGTACTTCAGGGACATCGTGTCATATTACGTGCAGATCTTGATCGTGTTAAGGGACAGGTAGCGCTTCTGTCTGGAGGAGGCTCAGGACATGAACCAGCTCATGCAGGTATCTGCTGTACAATAGGACGTCATCCATGCTGATTCATCTTACTTATTCTTACCTTTTCATTATTAAATCCAACTTAGTTTACGTGCCATAAACCCCAATTTCTCCCCTATTTGCCACTGTCACACTCACATTGTTGACCATTGGTGAGATTTGGGAGGCCCCCATACACATTAGATTGTCAGCGAATGCTGCTGAAAGGAACAGGTTTGGCCGAGGTTTATTAAATATGTCTGGGCAGCTTTACTGTAAGGGTGTGCTGCAGTCTCACATTGGGGTTAGTAGTAATGACCCTGAACTTTTAAGGTTTTCAGTGAAGTATGTAAGACTCTAATCTCGGTAACCCCTTTCTTTTCCTATTCACAGGGTATGTTGGTCAAGGCATGCTCACTGGAGTCATTGCTGGTCCTGTCTTCACATCTCCTCCAGTGGGAAGCATTGTAGCTGCAATCAGGACAGTAGCCCAGGCAGGAGCAGGTATGGTTCTTACCTGTGAATGAGGATTTTATTGTTTTACAGTTCTCAAAAAAAGCTAGCATACAGCATTCACAATAATATAGCTGTTACTTTAACTTAGTATCAAGAATGACTTTATAGAGTCTTGATTTTATGTCTTGTCCGTTTTCCCGGACGTAGGGACATTATACAACAGGAAAAAAGGGAAAAAATGGCAGCATGCTGCATGTGGCTTAAGTACAGACAAAAAAAAACAATGTTACAGTAGGGACAATGTCTCTGAGGACACCTTAACATGGTGACATGATACACTCTGTTTGATCAAATAGTTTGCTAAGATGTTCATTTTTTAACATCTGCAGAGCAGGTTTTCATCATGTGTGGGGATTGTAAACGGTAAGCACTTGCACCTGTGGGTTGCAGTTGCACTTCCTGTTTTTTGTTTGTTTGTTTTATATGAACATCACATAGTCAGTTCCGCACTTGATATCCTCTAAGAGCAGAATGGAGAGGTCTTGTGGACCTTGAGCATCTGTCCATGCTGCAATCGTCATCGACAAAAAAATTTTCTGTACTGCATCCGCAATCCTTATTTTTTGCAGATTTTTGCGCAAAAACATGGGAAGGTGATAGTTTAAATTAAAGGGGTATTCCACTCAAACATAACTTTTGATATGTTGCTGCCCATGGTGAGACTAAATATTTCTTCCATACTCGTTATTATCTATTCAGTCTACTTCTCCCGGCGGGGGGGGCTTTTTTCCGATCTGGCTGGGGAGGAGGTGGCTGAGGGCAACAACGTCCACTCACCTCCCCGGTTCCGGGATCCCACCTCCGTCACTGACAGGCTGAGCGGACTTCAAACGTCACATCTCGAGCCCGCGTCAGAGACCAGGAAGCGGCAAGGCAGTGGGGACCGGAGTGCCGCAATTTGGGACCCGCCGCTGGAACCGGGGAGGTGAGTGGACGTCGTTGCCCTCAGCCACCTCCTCCCCGGCCAGATCGGAACCCCCCCGCCGGAGTACCCCTTTAACTCTCCCAGCATTACAATGAAAATACAATGTTGTAGATACAGCCTGCCAGGGACTTGTTTCCATCAGCTGTATCAGAAGGGAGGGTGGAGGAAGGGGAGACAGAGAGAAAGGCTCACACAGAGATTTTTGTATTTTCAGCAGAAAGCAGCAGCTTAGAACTGGGGTAAAGAGACTGAATAGATAATAACAAGTATGGAAGGAATTGTTAGTCTTACTATGGGCAGCAACATATCAAAAGTTATGTTTCAGTGCACACATTACAGATGTAACATTCGTATTGTTCGCAAAAAGGATCCCATATAGTTTCATTGACTAATTGTTCTGCAATTACAGTCCACTCTAGGACATGTCCTATATTTTTGCGGAACAGATTGCAGATTTGAAATGTGTGAATACCCAATATAACCAATGGGCCTGAAATCTGTCCATGATTGTGGATACACAATTACGGACAAATTCACCGATCGTATGAATAAGTCCTTAGACTTCTTCTCTTTCTTCCATCACAGCTGGCGTTCTGTTACTCGTGAAGAATTACACTGGTGACCGCTTGAATTTTGGCTTAGCTCTTGAGCGTGCAAGGAGGGATGGGGTGGAAGTAGAAATGGTGGTGATTGCAGATGACTGTGCTTTCTTTTCACCCCGCAAGGCTGGACGCCGTGGACTATGTGGAATCATACTCATTCATAAGGTAAAGTACACATTAGTATGGAAAAACACATTGAGGGACATTTATCAAGGCTAAAATGGGTTTTTTATTTTGTTAGATATGGGCCGATGCGAATAAATTTATTCGCAAATGGCCATTTTGCGAATAAATTATTTGCATCGGGCCATTTGCCGACCGATACGCCAGGGGGGGCGGGGAGGGGGTGTGGAGTGGGCGGAGAGGGGGGGCGCGGACTCAAGGTCCGCTTAATTTATCTTTCTTTTGCTTAAAAAATAAGCAGAAAACCTACTCCAGCTCTGAGCTGGCGTAGGTTTCCTGGCGCGCGCACAGGATTTATGTAGAGGCAGTACGCTGCGGGGACATTTTTAAGTCCGGTGCAGAAAACGCCAGACTTAATAAATGTCCCCCCTAATGTAAACTTTCAAGACTCTCACATTCAATGTCTATACAGCAAATACAGTGTATATTGTATTAACCGGGATTGCAGTGATATGGAGGCACTGCAAACATTTTCATTTTCTAACATTGAATTATATTGGTAACTACTTTTCTAACATTACCAAGTGAAATTTATGCTGTTGTAATGATGTTTAGTGACAGTATGTATGATGCAGAAACCAAAAAGGTCCAGTGCTGGTAGACCAGGCTTGCTGTCATTGGTGACAATACTATGTGCAGCTGCCAACAACTGGAAAGCTAATACTGGTAGTTTATGACATTCCCTTAAATCACAGACTAAGGCCCCGTTCACACGTAGCAAAACTAGCAGAATTCCGCCGCGGAATGTCGTTAGCCTCCCTCTCATAATGGGAGTCTATGGGAGGCGCACGCTGCTGTTCTCAAAGTGTCTTTCCGCGCTAAAGAATGAGCGTGCGAACAGCGTGCGCCTCCCCTAGACTCCCATTATAAGAGGGAGGCTAACGGCATTCCACGGCGGACAATTCCGCCGCCGAATTCTGCTAGTTTTGCTACGTGGGGGAGATTTATCAAACATGGTGTAAAGTGAAACTGGCTCAGTTGCCCCTAGCAACCAATCAGACTCCACCTTTCATTTTCCAAAGAGTCTGTGAGTAATGAAAGGTGGAATCTGATTGGTTGCTAGGGGCAACTAAGACAATTCTACTTTACACCATGTTTGATAAATCTCCCCCTAGGTGTATCCAGAACACTGGATGCGTGAAAAGCAATTCTACAAAGCATGAATTAGTAGAAGAAAACTTTTTTTTTTTAAACATGAATTGACATTGTTACTCGGTAATGGTGAAATCTGCTAGCATAGCGTTGAGCGGATCTGTCAGAATGTTAGGGTTTGGCAACGTTATCCAGCGTTTGATTCCCTGCGGCTGCAGAAGTTGGATGCTGCCCTAGGCCTGCCAGAATAACATGGATACAGCGTATGGCCATGTTCACACACTGTATTTGGCTGGTAAACAACGTCTGTTGTTGCAAAGTGCAGGTCTATTTTGTACGGCCGCTGTTCAGTGAACAGTCACCGTACAAAATAGCCTGTGCTTACAGTGTAAAGTATGGTTCCCGGCTGTAGTTTACACTGTGGTCTACAGCAAATTGAAGTGCAGGCCCACCCGAATGTACCCGCTTTCCAGTTAAAGTGAAGGGATGTTCTACTGGACAATACTGCATACTGGGTAAACATCTCATACAGCGGCCGTTGTTTGACACAGCCGTGTCAAACAACAGCCCCTGTTCTTACATTGTCTAAACATGGCCTATGGCTGTATTTACTTCTTCTCTTTTTACACTTCTCCTATTTTACTCATTTTAGATTGCTGGAGCTCTAGCAGAAGAAGGGAAAAGTTTGCAAGAAATTGCTTCATTCATCAAAACTGCTGCAGCAGGAATTGGTATTATTTCTCTATCATACCATTAAAAAGATCATACAGTTGAACATGTATCCCAGTGCCTATCCCAAGTACTGCCACCACCCAGGTCTGCTAAACATGCAGTCACATCTGTTTGCCACTCGGCAGAGCTGTGGAGTATGTTGTAACCTCTTAGGTTAGGCCGAACATGCCGAGATTAATATAGAGCTTGTATGCAAAATCTATAATGGCCCCATCTATCATAAATGAGTTATGGTACAGATCTCCTCACATGGAACAAAGGGCAGTCTCAAAGTTTGCCCACAGCCCCTATAGTTGCCCCCCTGCTCATATCTCTTTACATAATAATTTAGCTACCTAAAGCTCTGGGAACCAGTAGCCCTCTTCTCTTGCAGAATGCATGGGTACAAGTGTAGATTGAATTGTATTACTGAGGTATACACTAATCTCTTCTATTTTGTAGGTACACTGGGAGTCAGTCTCTCACCATGTAGTGTGCCAGGCTCAGGACCAACTTTTAAGCTTGGCTCTGATGAGCTAGAACTGGGGCTAGGTAAGAAGACTGAAAACATTGGGTGTTGTGCTGTACATTTCTATATGTACTGTGCATACCATGTTTCCCCGAAAAAGAAGAGGAAGAGGAATTCACACTTATTGTTGAACAAAAAATAATGAACATTTATTATATACTGTATACTGTATATACTGTTATCACAAACCAGCATAACCCTGGTGGCAGAGGGGGTCTTACATTCGGGGAATGCCTTATGTTAAGCTATCCTGTAAATCCTCCACTATACCTTATTTTCGGAGGATGTCTTATTTTCGGGGAAACAGGGTAGGTAGAATACTTTTCACATTTTCACCATGTGTTGTTTAACCAGTAAATGTTTCCTATTTATGTTTCCTCAGGTATACACGGAGAAGCCGGGGTACAAAGATACAAGGTATTTAGCTAAAGGCTTTTAACCTTTCGTTATTTCCATGAGGGTGAAGGTGACAACTCCGACTTTTCTTATCTGTACATGTTTGCTGTCAGTCTATAGCAACACTAATGTTTACATCACAAAGCATATTCACATGATACCTCTTTCAGCTGTCAGTTTGCTTCACTTCTATTCAGTCTTCTGTAGCTAAATACATAATCACAAATAGAATAGTAGTCATTTACATAAATTTCAGCCAAACCTGCCCATTTCATTGAGACTGAGACCATCTAATATGTATGGAGGTGTCCTGAGTTTCCCCACAATAGGAATGGGAGTATATAAGGATCAGACAGTTTGATTCCCACAAGCCTGATCCTTTTGTTCTTAAGAGAGATAACAGTTCTGGTAATGTCTTATCCCCTTCTTTCTATAACAACACGTGAACACTAGCCAGTGAGCATGCATGGATATAGCCAGCCTTTGCTACAGAGTGAATCAAAAGTAAAAAAAATATCAGCCTGGAGTCCAGGTAATTTATCTTCAGGGGTCGCCCAGATTGGCTACAATTGTTATTTTTAGAAGTAGCAGAAGTAGACATTAGAGAAATTTATTCCAATGTTCCAGGTTGTTATCTTGTGTAATACAGAGTGAGGCCAGGTTCAGACTATGTAAGTGTGCGGCTGTATTTGCGGCTGTAATTGTGCGGCGGTATTTTTGGTGGTTCATGCGTACGCTGGAAAGTATACGATATACGCTGCACAGTGCACACTATGTATGAATCTACGGCCCTATCGTAAACGGACCCGTAAAAAATGAACAAGACCATTGTTTGCAGCTGGAAACGCGGCCGTGGATTGACAGGCGGTCCGTACGGAGTACTTCAAAAATAGCCGGCAATGATGCCGAATGCCGATACCTCTAATAGTTAATATATTAAATTAATAAAACACATTTTCTTTGTAATAAAGTCCATTTCGTTGTTCAATAATTTAATTCTAACGAATCCATCATTTTGCAATTAAATATACTGTTAAAATAAATATATATATATAAATAAATGTATATTTATATATATATTTATATGAATTTATTTCAACGAAAATGTGTTTTATTCATTAAATATTAATTAGTACAGGAAGCTCCATAAGCCGTTAATTCATATTGCCGGCAAAAGAGCATTCTGTACTAATCATCACTTTACTTTTATGAAAACATCAAATTTTTCTTCTAATTATGGTATCACAATAGCATTATAAGAAGAAACATTTAGAATTATATGTGCGCTCAGCTGATTGGCTGATCGGCTGAGCGCACATATAATTAGCGGGTCCGCAGCACAGTGACTTCATTGTGCTGCGGACCAGCGAAGAGGACACATCGGGGTGAGTATAGAGCTCTCCCCACCCCCTCCCCAGCACTTCCCCCCTCTCCCAGCAAGGAAGGGGGGTCACTTAACCCCTTCCTTGCTGGGATCGGTGCAGTCTGACATTAGTCTGGCCCCCAAGGGGTTAAGGGGGATACAATACATCCTCCCTTAACCCCTTGGGGGCCAGACTGTAAGCAGCGATCTGTAAAGATGCTGCATACTGTAAGGAGCACAACACCGCTCACAATGATGGGTGTTGTGCTCCTGTTTGTGTGTTTTTTGTGTGTTTCTCCCTTTTTGTTTTTCAGATATCGGTATCCTGGGGATTACGTCGGATTCCGTGGACTACGTCGATGACCAGCGTTTTTTTTTTTGTTTTTTTTTTTAAATAAAATGGTCAATGAGGGGTGTGGGGGTGTTTTTATTTGAATAAAAAAATTTTTTAACTTGTTTCTTCTCTTTATTTCTTTACTTTATAGACTTAGTAGTGGAAGCCGTCTAATAGACGGAATCCATTACTAAGTTGGGGCCTAGTGTTAGCCAGTATAAAATGGCTAACACTAACCCCCTATTATTACCCCAGTACCCAATGCCACCAGGGGTACTGGGAAGAGCCGGGTGCTAGTGGTCCCGGAGCGTCAAAATTGGCGCTCCTGGACCGAGCGGCAGCAGGCTGGTAAGATTTAGGCTGGGGAGGGCCTAAACCAATGGCTCTTCCCACCCTGGTGTTACCAGGCTGCTGTTGTTTGGTTTTTAACCCGGCTGGTTATAAAAATAGGGGGGACCCTATGCTTTTTTTTTATTATTTATTTAAAAAAAAAAACGCATAGAGTCCCCCCTATTTTTATAACCAGCCGGGTTAAAAACCAACTGACAGCAGCCTGGTAACACCAGGGTGGGAAGAGCCATTGGTTTAGGCCCTCCCCAGCCTAAATCTTACCAGCCTGCTGCCGCCCGGTCCAGGAGCGCCAATTTTGACGCTCCGGGACCACTGGCACCCGGCTCTTTCCAGTACCCCTGGTGGCATTGGGTACTGGGGTAATAATAGGGGGTTAGTGTTAGCCATTTTATACCGGCTAACACTAGGCCCCAACTTAGTAATGGATTCCGTCTATTAGACTGCTTCCACTACTAAGTCTATAAAGTAAAGAAATAAAGACAAGACACAAGTTAAAAAAAATTTGTATTCAAATAAAAACACCCCCACACCCCTCATTGACCATTTTATTTAAAAAAAACAACAAAAAACCGCTGGTCATCGACGTAGTCCACGGAGTCCGACGTAATCCCCAGGATACCGATATCTGAAAAACAAAAAGGGAGAAACACACAAAAAACACACAAACAGGAGCACAACACCCATCATTGTGAACGGTGTTGTGCTCCTTACAGTATGCAGCATCTTTACAGATCGCTGCTTACAGTCTAGCCCCCAAGGGCTTCCTTGCTGGGAGGGGTGCAGTGCTGGGGAGGGAGTGGGGAGAGCTCTATACTCACCCCGATGTGTCCTCTTCGCTGGTCCGCAGCACAATGAAGTCACTGTGCTGCGGACCCGCTAATTATATGTGCGCTCAGCCGATCAGCCAATCAGCTGAGCGCACATATAATTCTAAATGTTTCTTCTAATAATGCTATTGTGATAACATAATTAGAAGAAACATTTGATGTTTTCATTAAAGTAAAGTGATGATTAGTACAGAATGCTCTTTTGCCGGCAATATGAATTAACGGCTTATGGAGCTTCCTGTACTAATTAATATTTAATGAATAAAACACATTTTCGTTGAAATAAATTCAGTTTCGTTATTCAATAATTTAATTCTAACGAATCCATCATTGTGCAATTAAATATACTGGCAAAAAATAATTATATATATAAATATACATTTATTTATATATATATTTATTTTAACAGTATATTTAATTGCAAAATGATGGATTAGTTTAAATTTAATTATTGAACAATGAAAGGGACTTTATTACAACGAAAATGTGTTTTATTATTTTAATATATTAACCATGAGAGACATCGGCATTAGTGCAGAGGATTGCAAACCCCGGTAATAGCAATTCATGTAAACTGTTTCCCTGCTTTCCCAGATGCATCCAGAGGTGTTTGCATCACTTTCTTAAGATTTTATTTGTTATTTTTAGTTGAACCAGATTTCCAAGTAAATGACCGTATGTTTTGAGCCGCATGTCTATTTTTTCCCACGGCCGGAGTTTCATCCGCACATTTACAGCCGCATAAAAAATACAGCCGCACAGTTACATAGTGTGAACCTAGCCTTATATACAATGTATAGCACTTGTGTGAATATTCACAACCCATTGTATTGTACACTTCTATAAATTACAAGTATAACACCTATGGCTAGCTTTAGAGAAGTCTTTTCCTTGATTGCCAGTTCTCAATCTCTGGTTTGTAATACAATATATCTCTAGATCTTGGTAGTTGTGAGGTAGGATGTCACTGATCATTTTGACATTTTACCACAACAGATGATGTCTTGTGATGAGGTTGTGAAGATTATGATTGATCACATGACCGATCCTGCCAGCAAGTCAAGAGTGGATGTACAGTCAGGTGAGCTTAACTATTGCATCTGAATACCTCACTTGTAGATTTAAAGTGGTTTTCTAGGAATATACATAGGAGACCTATCCTTGTGGTCAACAGAATAATGGACTGTAAGGACTGAAGCACTTGCTGGAGCTTTTAGGGAAGGATCTAAATCACTCGCAACAGACACTTTACTCTAAATTGTGGGGGTCCTGGGGGTCAGACAACTACACATCATGGCCAGTCAATGTATATTTGTAGAAACTACCTATATTAAGCTATTGAACCACGTTAAAAATTGTTTAAATACCAGATCTACCATGAAAAACTGTTCCGTATGTACATTTATTTTTCTACAATTGTCCACAGTTGTCACTCAATATTATTGTGTGTATTAGAGTCCATTGTCACAGTCAGCATTAAAGCTAAAATCTCACTCCCTGCTGATAACCTGTATCTGTATATTGTGTATCCCTTTTATAAATTAATCCTAAACTGTTAAATATTTTTTCCTTTATCCTTTTCACCTGTGCGTTTTCAGTTTTTTTTTTCTTACTCAAAGCTTTTATTGAAAGACAGATGTACAAGCAACAGTGGGTGGACCAGGGTGGGGCACGAAGCCCGATCAGTAGCGTGATATACAAGCACATCGTACATCTTAAACTGCATATTACATGAATACAACAGAAATTAACAGTGTGAAATGCTCGATCCTAACATCAAAAACAGGTTACATCTAATACTAAACCAGTAGAACAAGAATAGGATCCATTAGAAAAAAAAAAACCTGAACAACAATCGCTTACTGGAAGAGAAAAAAAAACAGAAAAAAAAAGAAGAGACAAGAAGAAAAGAGGGGAGAAGAAAAGGGATGGGGGGAGGGAGGGAACCAACACGGTACTGGTAGAATAAGGAAGGTCTGCTCAAGAAAGGAAGACAGCCATGTGGACTAATCCTGCTGCTGTGTAGTGCGCGTCTTATAGGAAGGTGAGTCCACAAAGACCGCCCATGGGAACCACATCTTTGCCGTAGGCAGAAGTGTATTATGGAATTCTGCGGTCAGTTCCTCCATTCTCTGCAAATGTAAAATCTCTGCGAACCACTCAGTTATCGTAGGGGGGGTGTCCGATTTCCACCTTCTCGGTATCACCGTTTTGGCTGCTAACAATAGGAACTTAATAAGCCCCTTTTTGCATTTGGCCAAGGACCCCGGTAGCATCATCAGTAAGAGAATAGCAGGGTCGTTGGCCAGGTTTGTCCCCGTGATTTCCCGTATTATGGCAATCACTTCTGTCCAAAACCCCTGTAGGCTATTACATCCCCACCATATATGAGTCATGTTCCCTCTAGCCAGCCCACATCTCCAGCAAGTATCAGGGACAGAGACATACAGTCTATGAAGTAGAGTCGGGACTCTGTACCAACGTGATAGGACCTTGTAGCTCGTCTCCTGAGCCCTGCTGGAGACCGATGATTTATGGCAGAAAAACATGGCTTTTTCCCAATCCTCCCCAGAGAAGGTGCGGTTCAGTTCTGTCTCCCAGCTTAATTGAAAAGTCGTCTTATAAGAGTCCTCGGGAGTGTTCAATAGAGTGTATATAAGTGATATGGTGTGTGTAGGGGATTCAGTCTGAACACAGAGGTCTTCAAACGCAGTGAGTTTTCTGTGAAGGTTAGCGCTGCGTACCAAGGATCGGTAGAAGTGTGACAACTGGAGGTATTGCCAACGGAGCCTGGGAGTTCTATCTAATTCAGGGATAAGTGACTCGTACGGAGTGAGGGATGCCGACTCGCACACATCCCTGAAGTTAAGATGATGCGTCCTGGGGAAGTTATGGAATGAGGGGTCGGCGTGGCCTGCGGGGAATTCAGTATTGCGCAGTATTGGGGTAAGAGGGCCGTTTGGTTCATAAAGGGCTAGTCTGGACTTCGTATAACGAAATGTTAGTAATACAGTACGGGACACTAGTGGCAGGGATGACAATTGGGTGCCCGACCATGAGGTGGGTGTAATCCACAGGAGGGACGGCAGGGAGAAGGTTGATATAGCATTTTCAAATTGCACCCATAGTTTTGAGGCTGAGCTATGGTAGCCGTCTAGAATCCTAGTGGCCACTGCGGCAATATAGTACTTGTACGGGTCCGGGAGAGCCAGACCCCCCTTCTGCTTTGTCAGAGATAGGGTGGACCGTGCCAAGCGGGGCCGCCTCCGCTGCCAGATGAAACGAGAAAAGAGACGGTTAACCGCTTGGAAAAAGGAGCGAGGGAGAACACTCGGGACGGCTTGAAACAAGTACAGGAGCCTGGGCAGCAAGTTCATTTTAATTATATTGATTCTGCCCAGCCACAAGAAGTCCCTCCTGTCCCACTTGGCGAGATCCACCCCAATCCGAGACAACAAGGGGGCGAAGTTCAGGGCAAAGGTATCTGAGAGTTTGGCCGGAATCTGAACTCCTAGGTATTTGAAGGAAGAGGTGCGCCAGACAAAGGGGAACTGTTGTTGAAGAGGAGGGATGGTGTCAAGGGGTAAAGAGATATTAAGGGCAACACTCTTGGAGAGATTAATCTTGTAGTTGCTTACTCTACTGTATACGGCGAGAGTCTCCATTAAAGGCAGTAGTGAGCTCTGTGGTTTTGTAATGTACACAAGCAAATCATCAGCGAAAGCTGAGCATTTCAGGTGCATCTCTCCAAGCCTGATGCCCATCACGTTCTCGTTTAATCTAATAGCTCTCAATAAATGCTCCATAACGAGGGCGTAAAGGAGCGGGGAGAGGGGGCACCCTTGTCTGGTGCCATTATATATCGTAAGAGGGTCAGAGAGGGTTCCATTGATTCTGATTCGTGCCTGTGGGTTCTGGTACAGTGCTAGAATACGCTCACGCATCACCGTTCCCAATCCGTGCGTTTTCAGTTTTAGTCATCTGAATGGATATTTTTTCTCACAATCTTACTCTTTTTTAAGGTGACAAGATTATATTAATTGTGAATAATCTAGGAGGTCTATCTTGTCTGGAGCTACAGATAGTAGCTAGCTCTGCTGTGCGGTTTCTAGGTGAGTAAAAGAATAAAAGTATTGTATTGCCCCCATAAGTTATAAAATCACCAATATACACTTATTATGGGTAATGCTTATAAAGTGCTTTTTCCCTGCACTTTCTACTGCATGAAGGCTTCACTTCCTGGATAAAATGGTGATGTCACGACCCGACTCCCAGAGCTGTGCGGGCTGTAGCTATTGGAGAGGATGATGGCGGAGGGATGCCCAGTGTCCCTCCACTGCACTGTATCCCTCAGTGTCCCTCTGCCATCATCCTCTCCAGCAGCCACAGCCCGCACAGCTCTGGGAGTCTGGTCGTGACATCACCATTTTATCCAAGAAGTGAAGCCTTGATGCAGTAGTAAGTGCAGGGGAAAAACACTTTATAAGCATGACCTGTAATAAGTGTATATTGGGGATTTTGTATAACTTTTGGGGGGCAATACAATACTTTAATAAAAGTTTTCACCCAACTTCTCCTTTAAATCAACATTATTAACCCCACACTAATACTCATCTTCTTATGTTAAAGAGGGTCGTGGGCTGCACATAGAAAGGGCAATGACTGGATCCTTCATGACCGCTCTTGAGATGAGTGGCGTCTCCCTCACCCTCATGAAGACCTCTTCAGAAATCCTCCAGCTCTTTGGTAATGACATCTGTACTCTGATCTTACTGCATGAGGTCACACTCTTAGGATGTTATTACACGGGCCAATGAAGGCCCGCTAATAACTGTAAACGAGTGCCGATCTGCTAGATTGGCGCTCGTTTACTGGGCCTATTGCACGGCCCAATTAATGTTTAAGAAGGGCTGCATGGACATTGTTACCGATGTCCTTGCAGCCCTTGCTTTTAGGCTATGTTCACATAACGTATTAGACCGGCCAATCCGTGACCCCGGCCGGGTCACGGAACAGCCGGTCTGTGCCTGGATCATCGCGGCCGGTACTTAAGAGCATCAGAGCTTCCCCCTGCACATTGTGGATCGAGCAGCCGGAGCCGCTCGCTTCATAGTGTTAACTGACAGGGTTTCATACGGCCGCAATTCATTGAATTGCGGCCGCAAAAAACTGACATGTTAGTTATTTGCGGGGCCGCACAGGATCCCGGCCGGAGCGTATACGATGTGTATACGCTCCGGCTGGGATCCCATTGAAACTAGGGCATTGTTCCACCCTGCAAAAACTTTGGCCCTTGTTGCGTAGTTTTACGTAGTGTGAACGTAGCCTTACTTTATACATTACCTGTCCAGGCTGTAGGGCTCCTCTTGCAGTCTTCCCCCCGGGTTGCGGCTGAGCGGCCTGTCAGCTCAAACAGGCCACTCTGAAGCTGGAGCGTGCGGGACCCGGGGAGAAGACCGCGAGAGGAGCCCTGCAGCCTGGATAGGTAATGTAAATTGTCAGCCGCCGGCCGCACACTACTATTACACGTAGCAATGGGCGGTCGGCACCCGACAATTATAGGTTCAAACCTATATCAACGATCAGCCATCGGCTGATCGTTGTAGTTATTACACGGAGCAATAATTGGCCGAATCGGGCCGATTCGGCCGATTATCATTCTGTTTAGTAGTACCCTTAGGCTTCACTTTTCTATCATTTATAATTGCTGTAACATGTTTGTGTTAATACAGACAAGGACACATCAGCTCCGTCTTGGCCTCGAGTACCACATGTTCCTGTAACAGGTCGAACACGCACCTTTCCCTGTGCCCCTGAAAACCTGCCGCCAAAGGAGTCTCATGCTGACGGTGTGTCCAGTGAACATGTACTAATATAATGTATTCTCTGTGTTTGTAGATATTACCTTACAGTTATTATCTGTAAGCAATATGTACACTGAATAGACCAACAGTATACAGTACATCATGGGATAGGGCATCAATATCAGAACGGTAACGTCCGTTCTAGTGGCCTCCATATTATTCACCAGACATACAGTAGCTCCATACATTTTGTAGTTGTATGGTGGCTGTGCCTGGTATTGCAGTTGCCTGTAAAGGGCCTTTTATACAGGCTATTGGCCAGAAGTGTTGCAAGAAATGCTCCTATAGCCAATAATTGTCCTGTATTAAAGTGACAGCAATCAGCTGAGGAAGGGGGAAAATGCTTGATCCTCAGCTGATCATGTCTTTAAAACATGCTTCAAAATTCATTGCTGTCGGCCACTCATCTTCCTGTGTTAACAGGGGATGTTAGGCTGGTAAAGATAAAGGTAAACGGATATACATATACTTGTGCTGTCAGTTTCCAGATCATGCAGCAGTGCATACTTACCTAGTGTGCTGCAGCTGTGATCCGGCATTTTGTTCTCCAGCTCTTCCATCCAGCTGCTGAATCTTCAGGTGCCCCCCCCCCCCCCAGAATGACAGAATTGACAGCCAGAGGAGGCGAATCCTAAAAAAACATCTCTTAACTCCTAATCAAGTAAAGGGGATACGGGGGGGGGGGGGGCCCGTTCATTCTTCGGGCGGACGGTGAAATCTGCCTGACCATAGAATGGAGTCTATAGCACAAGCGGAGATGCATAGCCTTATATCTTTCCTTATTCACTAAGAAGTCACCCCCGGATCATGTAGGACAAGTGCTGCTGAGGCAGATCTACTTTACATCAGTGTCTGATTGTCCATTTATGAAGGAGCTGGATTCAGAGACGGTCCCTGATAAAATTCAGCTGCAGCTTACCGACGCCACAGCTCTGTTAGCATCTGTGCGAAATACACACATCACCTGACTCTTTCTTCTTTTTTTATGTTTTAGTCCAAGAATTTGTATTCTTCAAATTTTACATGTACTGTCTTTGTTTTAGCCATGAGTGTACAGGTCTACAGCCGCATACTTGGCTATGTATGCAGCTCTCTTCTCTTGCTAGAGGAGGAGTTAAATGATCTGGATCGGGCGGCTGGGGATGGTGATTGTGGGAGCACACATGCAAGGGCAGCCAATGGTGAGTTTTGCCTTATAACAGTGTGATCTATGATGCCTGCTATATATTGGTTCTAAGTCTTGAATCTCTGCAGCCATCAAGGACTGGATAGGCACTGGGCAGCTGCCCTCTCATCCATCACGGTTTCTTGCAGCACTGTCACACATACTACTGGAGAAGATGGGTGGGACATCAGGCGCGGTGAGGAAATATTAACATTAAGATGCAATTATGAATGAAAACTTATACACCTCAGTGATCACTATGAGAGGTTACCCATGGCTGCTTTCCACCAGAAACAGCACCTCTCCTGTCCTCAGTTTGGGTGTGTTTTTGATGAATCCTTGATAAAGGCTTGGATTTATGACTAGTGAACCTTAGGGTCCTATTCCACGGCCGAGCAGGGCCCGATCAACATTGTAAAAGAGCGCCAATCTGCCACTGGGCCTATTCCACGGCCCGATGATCGTTGAGCGAGGGCTGCAAGGACATCGTTACCGATGTCCTTGCAGCATACATTACCTGGCAGGACTTCTACTCCTCTCCGTCTTCCTCCCCGGGTCCAGCGGTGCAGCATCAACTCCGGTGCGGCCTGTCTGAGCTGTCAGACCGCTCAGCCAATCACTGGCCGCGGTGGTCCTGGCCTGTGATTGGCTGAGCAGTCTGACAGCTCAGTCAGGCCGCTCCGGAGCTGCTGATGCTGTGCCGCGGGACCCAGGAAAGAAAGACTGAGTGGAGGAGAAGCCCTGCTAGGTAATATTTGGTGCTTCTCAAATCGTCAGTCGCCCGCCGCGCACCGCTATTCCACCGCAGCGATGCGCGGTGGGGGACCAATGATTTTAGGTTTGGGCCTAAATAAACAATCAGCCGATGACACGATCATCGGCTGATCATTTTCTCCATTCCACAGAGCGATAATCGGCCGAATCGGGCCGATTCGGCTGATTATCGCTCCCGTGGAATAGGCCCCTTAGTCTCCTGCCTAGTAATGACTTGGATGGATCACATAAAAATGAGGCTTAACCGAGTTTATACAAACAACCAAGTATCACTGAATTTCTCTGATCAGATTTTTTATGTTAGTCTACTTACTTTATTGTATTTGTTGTATTCTTTATTTTAGCTATATAGTCTCTTCTTAATGGCTGCCGCACAACCCCTGCAGAATCAGTCTGGACCTCGGGCATGGGCAGCAGCAATGGATGCTGGAATAGAGGCTATGAAGAGGTAGAGAGAAATTAAAAAGAATATATTTACTTTATCAGGCTAGGCTTTAGAGATCTAGTAAAGAAATTAATTCAATAGATGGTATGAGCATCCATGTTAGTCCACACTCGGGTGCCTTACAGAGAGAATTTCCTCAGAATGTTGCTGAGAATTCATCACCAGACCATCACTTATAGCACCATGTAGTATGTGAATGAACTCTAGACTGCAGACTATGGTTAACCAGACTGTACTTTGAGATTTGAAACAACCGGGTGTCTATGAATATGGTATTAGATTGATTTAAAATTAAAAGGGCGCTGATCAAAGGGAACCTGTCATCACTTTTATGCTGCCTGAATCACAGGTTAACTCAGTGGTCCCTGGTGGCTTCTCCCTGTCCCACCAATCTTGATTCATAGATGTCCCCCTGTTTGGGTATACAGAGATCTATCAATCAAGGTTTGTGGGGAGGTGAAAAACTGTGGTTCAGTTCACCACAAACAGCACTAATAGAAAACATATTATACCCAAAAAAGGGGGAAAACATTACTTCTTGCCTTTATAGCCCCAACATGGTTTTCCTGTAACATTTAGCTTAACATAAGAACTATTCAGCTCTAAATTGGAATGCCAGTAATAAAAGTCAAGCATCAGCCAATTTACATACACAGTAGAAAAAACATCTGATATATACATCTAATAGAAGACTGTAACCCTTAGGGTAGGTATATGGTGAGATATGTTGCCCTTAGGGTATATATGCTTTTTACTATATACTTTATTTTTATGTTATACTTTTTTTTAATAATGTAGAATTTTACACACTACTGCTGACTTATCATCCTGTCATTCAATATAGAAGGGTGGGAAAAAAGAGAGAGGTCTCACGCATACAGTGGATCCATAGCTGTGAGTTTTCTGTATTGTGCCTTTACACAATAGGGGAACTCTGGGCAAAATCAGTTTTTAATATGTTATTACATAAGGAAAGTTAGACAAATTCCTAATATACACTAATTATGGGAAATGCACATATACTGCTATTTCCTTCAATTTATTAGATCAGGCAGGCTTCAATTTCTCTAAAAAAATGTGATGTCATTATACCTGAAGTGTCCAGCAGGGGGCACAGTATATATAGAAGTAGAAGTCTTAAAGCAACTCTGTACCCACAATCTGAACCCCCATAAACCACTTGTACCTTCAGATAGCTGCTTTTAATCCAAGATCTGTCCTGGGGTCCGTTCGGCAGGGGATGCAGTTATTGTCATAAAAACAACTTTTAATCCGGCAGCGCTGTGTCTAACGGCTGGGGCTTACATTTGTATATGCATTAGGCTGGCACACCCTCTCTGTCCCTCTTCATCATTAGGAATGCTCCAGGCAGATTGCTTCCTATTCCCCACCTGTGTGTATAATGAACATGGGCTGGATCGTTAATAAACCTGTGCAAAGCTCAAACAGCAGTAAATGTTCCTGGATCATTCCTAATGATGAGAAGGGTGGGGAGAAAGGACAGAGAGGGTGTGCCAGCCTAATGCATATACAAATGTAAGCCCCGGCCGTTAGACACAGGGCTGCAGGATTAAAAGTTGTTTTTATGACAATAGCTGCATCACCTGCCGAACGGACCCCAGGACAGATCTTGGATTAAAAGCAGCTATCTGAAGGTACAAGTGGTTTGGGGGGGGACAGATTGTGGGTACAGAGTCACTTTAAGTAGAAAGTATGTGTAGTGGAATCATGCAACATATACTTTCTACATAGACTTCTACATAGACCTCTACTTCTATACTTCTTCATATACTGCTCCCCCTGTTGGACCCTTCAGGTATATTGAAAGGTTTGTGCTTTTTTTAAAGAAATTGAAGCCTACCCGATCTACTAAATTGAGGATAGTAGCACTATATGTGCATTTCCCGTAATTAGGGTACATTAGGAATTTGTCTAACTTTGCTTATTTAATAACACATAATAATACAGAAAAAGAACAATGAAGTTCAACATCATCATAAAGCCATTTAGTTCTGATTTACGTATCTGTTAACAACGGCTTATTTTATCACCCTAGGTATGGAGGAGCAGAGCCTGGTGACCGGACGATGGTAAGTGCCATTCATGTTATTGTCTATCTTCATCTCTTAAGTTCTCATGTAACAGGCCCACCTTCTTTCTCTAGCTGGATTCCCTGTTTGCTGCCAATGTTGTCTTGCAGTCTCTGAAAACCCCAAACTCCAATGCAATGGAGATTCTTGGCCGTGCAGTAAAGGTAAGATTTCATCAAGAGTATCCGGTTTGGGTGACTAAGTACATTGCCCTGACATCTGATCCTATGTCCCCCTTATGCAGAGTGCTTCTGATGCTGCAGAAGAGACAAAGCACATGACAGCTGGAGCAGGTCGGGCTAGTTACATAGGTTCTTCCAAGCTCAGTCGTCCGGATCCAGGAGCCAAAGCTGCTGCAGCTATCTTACAGGCAATATGGGATGGTCTAAAGGATGGTTCTTAGAGTAGAAGTTGATTGTCATTCCGGATGTATTTTCCTTTAGACCTACAGGGTTTATTTCTATCATTCTCCTAAGGGTTCAGCCCCAAAGCTGAAGTACACACCAATCATAGTCTATACTCTTCTGGCTGATTTACTAATCTAATAAATGGCTACCAGTATCTAGATCAAGCCCGCAGTACCTGCATTACATTTCATACAAAGTAATTATACGTTTTTGCTGCAAGTATTTTTTCATCCAAGTAGAACGTTCCTTTGTTACATTCCTGAAATAAACAATCAGAGATCTGAGACAAAGTTGGTATTTCTGTGTATATGATTCATCCTCAGTGTCATCCTATATCAGCTACTTATAAATCCAGGTTCAGTACACTGATTTACTGAGTTATAGGTCTGTCCTGTTCTTTGTTAATATAGTTAGCCTTTGTTTACTTATGTTTTGGTGTCCTATTTTTTTTTTTTTTTTTGTAAACTTTTTTATTCAGTTTTCTAATTTCAAAAAAGCATGAGCATACGAGGAGACAGTACTCCACTTCAGGTAAAACATAAGTGTACACAACCAAAATTATTACAGACAATTATGCACTTGTCCACACGAGCATGGACCTAGGGATCCCAGAAAAAGGTCTGGGTCAGGATCAAAATCAGAGACCCACCAAAAACACCCTTCCCCCCCCCCCCCCCATCCTCCCCCGGCTCGCGATCACCCCGAAAAGCCCTCAGTAGAAACCTAAGCTTATCTCTAAGGACAGAGGAGAGAAAATCCCCGGCCCATGTTCACTCACACCTTCAAAAGGCCAAGCGTACCGGCCACATCCTTAGCCAGGTACCATTTAGTATCTTTGAACGGCAGCACTACCTGGCGTATTTCAGCAGGAGAGAGGAAGGCACAAATGAACGTTGTCCATTTCTTAAAAAAACCTTTGGTAGACTTTTCCTTGGCTCTTAGCACCTCCAGCTGGTCATACAGTACTTTTTAACCTGGTTCACCACTTCGTCAGTGGAGGGCATCCGAGATTCCAACCAATGAGCGAGCAGGCAACGCTTGGCCACCAAAACAAAAACATGGGTGAGCAACGTAGGCCTCTCCTCAGTTTGGGGAATATGCATTACCAGAAAAGCAGGTTCTAATGACAAGGTAACCCGTAATTTAGATGATAACAGATCTTTTAACCTTACCCAGAAATGTCGTACAAGGGGGCATGTCACCAGTCCGTGTAGTAAGTCAGTTCCCCCAAGGTTACAGTTTGGGCAGGCATCAATCCTGTCAGGTCTATCCAGAGTCTTGGGCAAGGTGAAACCATAGGTCGCGTGATGGATGATGCGGAATTGGGTATCCCTCCAATGTTCACTGACTATCGCCTTCCTCACCACCGCCCACCCATCCAGGATCGGTTTAGTCAGTTCAGTCAGACCCAATTTGCCCTCCCAGTACTTAAAAATGCCCTGACAAAAGGGCTCTGAAGCCTGCCGTCGCAGCGCCCGATAGAGGTACGACAGCGAGTGCATAGGAGCCTCCACCTGCAGCATATCATGGACCAAACTAGACCCATAAAAGGAAGAAAGATTCCGCAACCTGGGTTTAGTAAAGGCCATGACCTGGTTATATAACAGAAAATTCCCCTCAGGCAGCCCATATTTAGCCCGAAGCTCTGTAAAAGTCAAGTACCTGTGCTCAGAGTCATGCAGTAGATGAGATACACAAGTTATCCCTCTGTCCCTCCATTCTAAGTACGCCTTATCAAGCTGGTTCACTTTCAGTTCCGGGTGTGTCCATAATGTAATATATTTCCCTATAGCAACGGGTAGTTTTATATCTTTTAGGCCTGCCTTCCAGGCCGCAATCGTATCTCACAGCAGCAAAGACCTTTTTATGTGGGATGGAATGGCAGAGAATTTGGAAAACAGCAACGCCCCCAGAGACCAAGGACCCGCCAGGGCCGCTTCCTCCCTAAAGTTAGTGTAGGGGCCTCCACCCCTCATCCAGTCGAATCCATGTCTGAGCAGACATGCTACATTATATCTTCGGATATCAGGGAAATTAAGCCCCCCCCTGATCCTTAAATAGTTGTAATTTTTTAAGGGCTATACGAGGCCTCTTCCCCTTCCAGATGAATCTAAGAAAGGAGGATTGCAGCTTATTTATATCTGAATGCTTTAACAGTACTGGGATTGTCTGCATGGGATAAAGAAGTCTGGAAAAGGCTAACATTTTCAGTAGGTGACACCGGGCCATTGTAGGAAGGGGTAGTGATTTCCATCTGTCTACATCACTAAGGACCGACTGGATGAGTGGTGGATAGTTGAGCCCATAGAGTGAGCTGGGCGTTCTGCCTATCATGATGCCCAAGTATCTAATCGCTCTGCGTTCTACCGCGACTGGTGTATTTCCCCGAAAGCCCTTGGATCCCACAGCCAGATCTAACAGTATGCTTTTGGAAATGTTAACCTTGAACCCCGCCCCCTCCCCAAAGTCCCGTAAACATTCAAATACCGTTGCAAGATCAGAAGACGGATTCTCAAGGAAGAGAAGGATGTCATCTGCAAAGAGTGCAGTCGTGACAGAGATGCCCCCTACCTTTATGCCCCTTATGCCAGGATGTGATGCTAGAATGCGCGACAGCGGTTCTATAGCAATGTTAAATAAAAGAGGCGATAGGGGGCAGCCCTGTCTGATACCTTTAAACAACCGGAACGGCTGAGACAAAAAGCCCGGGGCGGCCACCCTGGCCCAGGGAGCAGTGTAGAGCGCTGACAAGTACCTTATAAAGGGGCCCTCGAAGCCAAAAAGCTTTTTCCGCATCAATCGACAATATTGCGGGGGAGGGGTGCAGGTCAGGATGAAGCTGGACCTCATCCAGCACACTGATGACCTTCCTCAAGTTGGACACCGCTGATCGTCCCTTGACAAAACCCACCTGCGAAGGTGAGATAAGGCGAGGGAGGACAACAGCCAGGCGGTCAGCCATGATTTTTGATAGTATTTTGAGGTCGACATTGATGAGAGATATCGGCCGATACCCCCCTGGTGAAGTTAAATCTTTTCCTTCTTTGGGAAGAACTTTTATGACCGCTGTGTTCATGCTGGCTGACACTGGTGTCCCCTGTAAATACAGATTATATAAGGATTGGAGAGCGGGGCCCACCTCCGTAACTGCAATCTTATAAAAGTCTCCCGTATAGCCATCGGGCCCCGGAGCCTTGTTCGGCTTCAACCCCTTAATAGCTCTAGTGATATCCTCTATTGTTATAGTGGCATTCAACAATTCATTTTCCTCAGCGGTTAACCTAGTAAGGCGTGACTCTTGTATCCAGTCCCTCACCTGAGCGCACTGCGGGGGAGAATCCATATAGAGAGATTCATAAAAGGATCCCAGAATCTTATTAATCATACTTGGGTGAGTTTGAAGGGTTCCCTGCGCGTCCCGCATGGCCTGAATATGATGAAGGCTATGCCGGCCTTTGGCCAGTGTCGCCAGTAACCTACCCGGTTTGTTCCCATGGCGGAACAGTGTGGCCTCAAAATGAGACCTGTTTATATTTTCTCTACGTTCTAGCCAGCTCTCGTATGTCAGTTTAGCCATCTGCCACTTCTCCTTGGTCTCTGGGGAAGGCACCGCAATAAAAGACGTGTAGGCTTCTCGTAGGGCCTCACTATGAATTTTAAGCTGGGAGGTATTTTTTTTCTTTTGCCCAGAAACATATGACATTATGCGACCCCTTAAAACCACCTTAGCAGTTTCCCAATAGAGTTGAGGTTGGGAGACATGCTCCGCATTGTCCCTAGCAAATTCCCACCACCAGAGTTTCAGGAGGGCCTGAAAGTCCTCATCTCTGGACAGTCCCTGTGGGAGCCGCCAGACAAAGTCAGCGCCCCTAGGGATAGTATCCTGCAACACAATGGACACGGGTGAGTGATCTGATATAATCATATCCTCAATCTGCGACCGCTGAAGGCGCGGTAACAATGAGTCAGAAACAAAAGCATAGTCTATTCTGGACCAGGAGTTATGTGGATGGGAAAAATGGGAAAACTCCCGTGCATCGGGGTGCATCCACCTCCAGGCGTCCAACACACCCACTGTCCGTGCCCATCGCGGCAGAGCAAGATCCCTATTACGGGGACCCGCCCCAGTCGACTTACCCGACTTTCTGTCTTCTGCATGGCTCATAACAGAGTTAAAGTCACCCCCTATCACCTTTGGTGTCGTCACGTCTTGAAGGACAACTGAGGTAAGAGATTGGAAGAAGGTATTATTAGTATCATTCGGGGCATACACGTTGATCAATTCCAGCTCCTCGGCGGAGGTCTTTATACACACTTTGCAAACCCTCCCCTCTGTATCGGACCAGACCCAAGTGGTCTCATGACTGAAAGCTTTGTGGATGAGCACCAGCACCCCGGCTTTGTGCGATACAGCTGCCGAGCCATATACCTCCCCCACCCAGCCTTTGCGCATCCTAAAGAAGTCCTCCTCGCCCAGATGAGTTTCTTGTAACATCACTACATCCGGTGCAAACCGCTTTAGGTGGCGCAAAATCATATTTCTTTTATGGGGCGATCTCAGGCCCTTCACATTCCATGATATCACATGTACCATAGCTGAGCATTGAGCCGGTAAACTATCCTAAATTCCCCTTTGGGCCACAAGGTGGATCGCGAGCCGGAACCCTCCCTCCCTCCCAAAATAAACAACCCTCCCAAACACAAACAACAACAGAACAGTATGACCCGTGCCCAAGAGAAAGTCGGAACATCCGACCTCGGGCAGACTCTGGGTCTATGGACCTCACTTCTTCCCACGCTGGCCATGAGGCCGAGTACCAATGTTACCAACATCATATTGCAGTATATAGGAGACCTCCGGCTCCTCGGGCTCAACAATTGCAGCATAAAACCTTATAAAGTAGGCAATGTCCTCTTGTCTCCAGGAACCATCACATAGGAAGAGGGGAAGGGGAGGGGAAGGAGGGATAATAAGGGGGACCGGGGAGGGAGGGGGAAGAGGGGAAGGGAAAAGGGGTGCAAGGAAAATGGAGGGAAGGGAATAGGGAGAAGATAGGGAAAGATGGGAAAGGGAAGAAGGGAGGGTAGGGAAGAAGGTTAGGAGAGGAGGGGAAGCAGGACAAGCAGGGTACTGGGGAGGAGACAGGCCAATAATCAGGAGATAGGTGTACGGCAAGAGGTTCACCTCAGCCTCTGGCCCCAGCAGGGAGGGACAGGAAATGACAGTTTGGTCAACAGGAGTCAGGAAACACGGCCTCACAATGAGCAGCATAGCGTCCCAATATGGAAGTTACCAAGTAAGGCCCTCTTATGATATCAGTTCTTTGGCGAGGAAGCCCATCTACTAGGTAGGGCTCACCGGCAGATCCGGCCATTGATCTCGCGGGAGCTGCGATAGCAGCTGGGTAGAGGGTGTGCCGCCTCCCGCACGTCGTGGGCTCCTAGGTATGTCAGGAGGGAGGTCAGCCAAATATTCCCTCAAACTGTCGGCCGCGTCATCAACTTCCGAGAAGGACTGCATGGATCCATCCTGGTGGAAAACCTTTAGGACCGCTGGATACAGTAAAGCGAATCTGATTTGCTTCTTAAACAGCGCCGTACAGATTGGAGAAAACATCTTCCTTTTGCGTGTAACTTCTACAGAAAAGTCACCAAAGATAAGAAGGCGATGTCCCTCCAATCTGAGACCCTCCTGGGTATTACGGAACGCAATTTGAATAGCTACCTTGTCGGTAAAGTCTAAGTATTTAACAATTACTTGTCTGGGTCGTTCTCTCTGCGCCAGTCCCGGGGGAATGCCCTTGTCTTGTGGTTGGCGTACTTCCATACCCAATCTGTGTGCCCTCTCGACTTTGCAGGGATGCGGGAGACCCAATAGGGAAGGGATGGTTACCTCACAGAGACGGAGCAGATCACTTTGCCTGACAGTTTCAGGGACCCCCACAATCCGGAGGTTGTTGCGGCGGGACCTATTTTCAAGGTCCTCCACCTTGTCCCATAATCTCCTGCTCTCTCTTTCCGCGGCTTGCAAACGTGTGTCCCATGAGGAGGTAGAATCCTCTAACACACCGATCCTCTCTTCAGCCGCCATTACCCGCGCCCCCTGCGCCTGCACTTCCGCCTGTAGCTGTTTCATGGCCGCGGTCACTGCCGCCGTGACCGAGTCTTGTAGCCCCGGGGTAATGCGCTTTGCAACCTCCGCTGCCAGAGCCGCATAATCCAGGGTAAAGATGTCTCCCTCTTCCTCACCTCCCGAGAAGTCCCGTTCCGATCTCTCCTGTGAGGCCGCTCGGGATGATGCAGGCGATGGCGCCATGTCGGCCTCCTCCCCTCTGATCCTGCGGGATCTGGGGCGATGCAGCTGCTTAACCTGCTTCGCCTTCTTGTGGACAAAGCGATCCATATGTGTGCCCCGAACAGGTAAGGGTACAATTTACCCGTTAGGATCGGTGGTGCGGGTGTTAAATGGGTAGGCACGATAACTGCTGAGCGGAGCCGAGGTCACTCGTGGCTTACAGCATGGCGCCGGAACCGGAAGTTCTTGGTGTCCTATTTATGAATCTCCATTAGCAGTTGTCAACAAATGTATTCCTGCATGCAGCTCTATTTGTGCCAGCAGCATAAAATATCTCAGCTATATTCTAAATAAATAAATCTGTAACACTCAGCAGCTCCTGACCACTCATGGGTGCAGAGAACTGCAGCAACATTCAAGTGAATTGGGCTGGCAATTCTCTGCACAGCCAGGTAACCAAGAATAGTGGGACACGGCGCAACACAACCACCAGGTTCCCTTAATTCTCAAGATCGATGGATTCCCAGATGTCGCACCCCCACCTATTGTAAAGTGATGGCATATTCCAGCAATATACTATTGTGGAGCCATTGGCAGTAGCGGATTATAATAGGTCAGTTTCGGGCGGTAGCCCTGGGCCCAGAGCTCCTGAGGGGCCCATGGCCACCCAAACAGACTTATACTTTCAGTAGTGTATTGTCTCCTGGCTACAGTTCTGCCATGATTTGAAAACAATTGCTGCTTTTTTACTTAAATTTTGCACAAATCAGGGCATCGTGACATTATCTATCCCGTACGATGAACACCACGCTACTGCTGCCATAGTTACAGTGGGGTTGGGGGCCCAGGCTTGGTGAACAGCCCGGGACCTATGGTAAAGTTAATCCGCCCCTGGCCATTGGACATCTTGTGTTGACAATGATCGGGATATACACCCGCCCCTAGAAGGCTTAGGGGCCATTCCCACGCCAGCAAAATACTGTTGAACAGACCTTAGAGCTCCCTGCATCAGCACTCATATGATGCCTGGAGCTTCAAAACTGTTTAAATATTTGTGTTACTTTACGGACACGTGTCCACAAAGTAGCATGGACAGTTTTAATGCGGACATGTAAATGGCCCCTTACTTCCAAGACATGAAATCACAGGAAGCGGCAGGGAAGAGTAAGCTTCAGTTATCGTCTTCTCTCCAGACAACACTTTTAAAGTGTCACTGTCGTTATAAAAAAGTTTTGATCCGTTAGGGTCTGAGTGTTCAGACCCTAAACAATAGTGAGAAGGAGCCGGGAGAAGTCAGCATTCAGCGCGGTCCTCTCCCCACTTGTTTTCACCATCGGTCAGGGTCTGAACACTCAGACCTGGACAGATCAAAACTTTTGGCATGTCTCTCTGACATGTCAAATTAGAACTTTCATTTTAATTTCATCCTGAGGGTATGTGCACACTGAGTAATTTTGACAGAAACTCAGTCGCGGAATTCTCAGCTCTCATAGACTCCATTCTATGCACAGGCGGATTCCGCCCTCCGTCCAAAGAATGAACTTGATCATACTTTGGACGGATGAAAGAATCCTCCCATGCATAGAATGGAGTCTATGACACGGGCAGAGACGCGCGCGCCATGCCGCAGTCCGCGAGCGGACGCAAGCTGAGAATTCAGCGACGGAGTTTCCGTCAAGATTACTGAGTGTGCACATACCCTTAGGCAGCACAGACATAACAGATGGGACAGTAAATGGGGGGAGGGTACTATAAAATATTATACGTCCGACACCTCTCTGCAGCATCATCCAGATTGTAATGCCTGCTGAAATTATCCAGTGATCAAAGACGCTCGGCAAAAAGATCTTTTCAGATTGATGTTCTCTGTGGAGGGTACCTATACCATAATGGAAGTCAGGAGAACACCACAAGCAGAGGGTAATGAGTTCCCGGTAGGGCACACCTCTGGGACGACACCAGCCAATTGGTAAATGGCTGTCCTATAGGAGGAAGCACAGATGCTCATAGGGTGCACCAAGCTACCGCAATTTAGTGACCGGCCAAAAAGAAGGGCAGAATCCCGGAAGAGTCCTCAACCAGGTACCGTACTGGAAGGCCATGGACATCCGTAGTCAGAGTTAGGGAGCATGATATGCGTTGTAATACAATGGAGCTCCTTACGTTTACGTTTACGAGTTATTTATGGAGTGCTATTAGTCCTAAGGACATAATTAGATTACTAAATGATGTTGTTCTGCCTGGCAGGATGAAGTAAACATTAACTCATTTGTTATGTCTGTGAGGCCTGAGGATGAAGTGGAACTTAGGATACGTAGAGAAAAGATCAGAAGAAACATGAAATTATATTATTTTACTGAAAGAGTAGTAGACGCTTGTAACAAACTTCCAGCAGATGTGATTCCGGCAGTGGTCCACCTCAATGTGGCCAGCTAGACAGATCGGCCATTTCCTGTACATATACAGTGGTGCCTTGGATTACGAACATAATTCGTTCCTGGACTGTGCTTGTAATCCAAATCACTCTTGAACCAAAACAAATTTTCCCATAAGAAATCATTGAAATGCCAATAATTGGTTCCACATCCCACATATAATAATTTTTTTATTCTGAATAACATGTAAAACAAATGAAACAAACATATATGAATATGTGATATTATAAGTTACTGTACAGTATAGCAAACAGCATGTGGAGTATAATGTATAGTAAGTGCATAAACCTAAAAAACAGCCGCAGTTTGTAGATACAGGATGAAACTGCAGATCCCCATAATGCAGTAGCGTAGAACAACAGGCTAGAATAGAGAAGCAGGGCTGCTGTCAGAGGTGTGCGTGGTCACATGACAGCAATGGGGAAGAGGTGTGTGTTAAGCATGGACCAATCAGGAAGTGAGAATCATGGAGCTGTGCAGGTGGACAGTGACAGAAACTTTTCTATATAGCAGTGTGAATAGCGTAAGTGCAGGGAGATTATAGCAGCAGTGTGTATAGCTGAGTATAAGTGCAGGCTAGGGCTGGGCGATTAATCGGATTAATTAGCCCAGAATTTTAGAACTGATTTGATTTTTTGTGAAAACCGTAAATTAGATTTTCACAAAAAATCATTGCAGACAAGGCACACGGCTCGGTATAGCGTGGGGCGGGCGGGGCGGGCAGTCCAGAGAGGGGCAGTGTGGGCAGTTGGCCTAACAGTCCGGAGAGGGGAGGTGTGCGGGCGGCCTCCAGGAGCTGCTGACCTGCCCCCGCCCCTTACACACAGCGTCTCGCTCCCTGGTCTCTGGAGGAGACAGCAGGGACTGCAGGGTGATCGCTGCGGGTCGGAGCTGTACAGCTCCAGTAATCACCCTATCCTGCAGTCCCTGCTGCCTCCTCCAGAGACCGGGGACCTCCATGTGTGGCTGGGAGGGAAACCTGTGTGCCGGGGTGAGAGGAGGAGAGCTATGTGCACTCCTGCCCCAGTCACCAGTAGTCTGCCCCAGTCCCCCTTTGTCACCCCCAGTCCTCCTCAGCTCCCTCAGTCAACCCCAGTCCCCCTCAGTCACCCCCAGTCTTCCCCAGTCCCCCTCAGTCACCCCCAGTCTGCCGCAGTCCCCATCAGTCACCCAAGTCCCCCTCAGTCACCCCCTGTCTGCCCTAGTCACAGGGGGAGCACTGTTACACTGGGAAGCAATACAGTTGTCTCAAATGTCATTAAAATAGTATCTGACACTGCGAGAAAAAATTTAAATTTATTTAGCAAAAAAGCAGGCAGATTATAGCAGGAATGGAGAGGATGGGAAATACAAGGACTGACAGAGACTGCAGGGAGCATGAAGCAATGAGCAGGGCAGATGTGGGCACAGTATAGCAGCACTCTGTCTGGGGAGAGAGGTTACAGCTATGTAGAGATTACCTCCCCACAGTCCTGTCCCCTGATGCAAGCCCCAGCCTGAAGTGGATCTGCCATGATTTGGAAGATGAGGGGTCAGAGTACAGTGCTGTAGACCCCGCTATGCAGACCATGCCCCTCCTCCACTTCGCTCCCACCCAGTACAGGGAGCTCGTACACCAAAGCAATGCAATTTATCCAGGTTACAATTTTGAAAAACTGTGAGCTCTTCTTGCAAAATGTTCTCAATCCAAGTTACTCTTAAATCAAGGTACCACTAAGTTTATTTTGTGGGACTCAATAGTGCAGCAGACCAGGATTCCCATAAAGAAAACATAAATGGCCATTAAATAGTCACTGTCGTTTTGCAAAAATGCTCATAAGTTGCACGATAAAGTTAGGACAGAGACAAGTCAAAAGTTTTGATCTGTCAAGGTCTGAGTGTTCAGACCCGTACCAAACAGGAGATAGAGCCGGTCGAAGAACGCACTAAGCGCAGCCCTCTCCCGGCTATGTGTCACATGATCCATTAGGCTTATATTGGAGCTCTATGGAGCCCGACTGATTTTGCTGACACAGAGCGGGCAGCAGACATTCTCCCGATTGGTAAGGGTGAGAACACTCAGATCAGGACCCATCAAAACTTTTGACGTCTCTATCAAAAAGTTTGAAAACGACAGTGACAGATTAAAGCGAATGGACTCAATAACAGTACTCTGCATAATATGTCAGCATTATGCTGCGTTTACACGGAACGATTACACTGGTCATCAAATTTTCAAAAGTTGTTTGGTTCAGAAATAAAATTAGCCATTTCTTAATGATTTTGTTGCGCTGAATTCAAATATCACAAGGAAAAATGTTAATTGTCTCTAGTTTCTATGATATGGAAGAGTTCTCATGTTACTGTTCTGTGAATTGTATAGAATACAGTATAATAGCCGACATATTTATTACTTCTGCAATCATAAGGAAGCAAGTTTACTGTTCATAAACTTTTGAAATATATTCATAGGAAATTAACTACAATTTACAGGCATATCCAAGAATTTTTACAAATTAATTATGGTTATTGAACTCTGGAATGTAGATGGCTTTTACACATGTGTTTACAATGTGCATTTACACATGTGTTTTGTATTCATACATGGGATTGTCTCTGATAACTGTCCAACAGTAATCTGCAAGCATTGATGGGTTCCATTTACCCCGATACCTTAGGCTAGGTTCACACTGCGTTTTTGCAATCCGTTTTTTACGAAAAACGGATTCATTTGTGTGCATCCGTTTTGATCCGTTTTTCCATTGACTTCCATTATAAAAAAACCAAAAAAAAAAACTGATAGAAACGGATCCTCTTTTTTAACTGACATTTTTTTTTTTTATAATGGAAGTCAATGGAAAAGCAGATCAAAACGGATGCACACAAATGCATCTGTTTTTTTCCATCCGTTTTCTCGTAAAAAAACTGATGAAAAACACGGATAGCAAAAACGCAGTGTGAACCTTGCCTTATACCAGTTGATGATGCAATACTGATGATGCAAACTTTTCCTAGTATTTTACCACAGGCTGTGAGAAGGATAGAAAGTATGTCTATATCTTGAAAATTAGAGCCAATTTCAAAATTTGAACATCATTTTCGATCTCAGCACCCCAAAATTAGTTAAGTTCAACTGTTTTCATGTCAGAAAACTTTTTGGCTGTTGACCAGTGTTATTGTGCAAATTCGCACGATAACGATCGAATATGAACGATAATCGTACGTGTAAACGCAGCGAACGATCGAACGAGAAATCGTTCATTTTGATCTTACATGTTCTAAAATCGTCGTTCGTCGTTTGCAAAAAATCCACAGATCGTTCCGTGTGAACAGTCGTTCGCCGATTTAACCAATGTGTGAGATAGGCTTAAGCGATCGCAAAACGAATTTCCGTACGATATATCGTACCGTCTAAACGCTTATTGTTATGAAAAAAAAACGTTACTCCGACATCGTTAATCGTACGGGCCAATAATCGCCTCGTGTAAACGCAGCATCAGAGGCAAGGCCAAGCGTGCGGCATTTGATTACTGGTGGCTGAAGACGTTGCAGCTCTAGGGAGTCCTGGAAAACATGGACACAGCCTATAGCCTGTAACTGTATCAATAGTTTCCAGGCAGCCTCAGGGCAGCATACAACTTCTTCAGCCATGGTAATCAAATACTGAATGACAGGACTCCACCAGCTGCGCTCACCTCTGGTCAGCATCACTTTTTGTACAGGATTCTATACTCTGACATTGTATATGGCAAGGGCAGATGTGGAGAATAAGTCTGAATACCTTTTTGATGGTATTCCAACTTAAATGTGAGGTGACTTGACCTTTCACCTCGATGTCCCAGACTTTTGGGCTGGACTTTGCTATTTAGGATCCTCGGAAAGTTAGGAACACTTATTTTTAAAGCAGTAAACAGCGTCCACACTTGTTGCTATCCGACTCAAAGATACAGATAAAATAGAAATGATTAAATCAACCCATTCTATCCGTAGTGGCAGAGTTGCCCTTACACAAAATGGCCGCCTTATTTCTACAACGTCATAACGTAACTGGTAGAGAGCCGGTCACGTGGGTTGGTTTCCCGTCCTGCGCTTTCGGATAACGGTTGTCATGGCAGCGGGCACTCTAGGATCATGGCGGCGGCGCTATAGATGGAGCAGGCCAACGGACGTGGATAAGTAATCCCCCTGTGTGTACCTCCTGTACTCCGTCTTGGTGCCATTACATCCCGCTCCTCTGTCCCACTAACCCTCCTTCAGTTACCTAACATCCCTGTACAGTAGAGAAGGCAGGCTGAGAGTCTTCTCATGTGGGACTACAAGCACCAGCATTACCTTTATCTTAGGGCTTGTTCACATGCTGCAGATGATGTGTGAGGTGGGACACCTGTGCATCCCACTACAGGACATCCCATTGTAAACCTATAGTGGGGGCCATCAGCAGCCAGTCCTCTGTGACCCTGAGAAGCCGCCCCTAAGCCTTATCCTCCTCCAGCAAACAGAACAGCTGGCACCATGCAGTCACGTGGTAACATGCCCTATACCCATGCATGTGACTGTCAGGTAGTGTAATGTGGTTTGTCACCTCACAGGTCCCCCTTCCCCAGCTCCAGTGTGGCATGCATTACCCCCCTTCATCTGTCACTTGCCATTGTGTTTAGTGATACAAGGCTTGTATGCAGTTGCTCAGCCAAGGAATCTCCTGACAGGAAGCTCCCGGTCAGGCACAGTAGATGAGGCTTGGTGGATTTACCCTTCTTCTAGGGCTGTATGGTAACTATGGGTGCAACACAAATTGCGTAGCCAAAGATTGAGGTCACATGAAGGATTTGGGGCTAGGCCTACTAACATATAACATAGCAACATATAGCTAGCATCATGTGACTAGGATCTGGAGATGGAAACATCCACTTTCAGGTTGCAAATTGACCTTTTTCGCTTTCATTAGCGGTGATGCAGCAGTGCAACACTGTGATCTTTTCCTGTGTGACGTGTCACATGGCCAAAGCCCTATCCTTCATATGTTTGGTACCTAACAGCTGAGCCATCAGAGCTCCCACAATGCAGTGCTTTCTGGTATCAGGAAGCTGTCAGAATGAGTGGAATGACTGTGGCCACTCTGCGGCTAACCCCTGTGCTATGACTGTGGCCACTCTGCGGCTTACCCCTGTGCTATGACTGTGGCCATTCTGGGGCTAACCCCTGTGCTATGACTGTGGCCACTCTGCGGCTAACCCCTGTGCTATGACTGTGGCTACTCTGCGGCTAACCCCTGTGCTATGACTGTGGCCACTCTGCGGCTAACCCCTGTGCTATGACTGTGGCTACTCTGCGGCTAACCCCTGTGCTATGACTGTGGCCACTCTGCGGCTAACCCCTGTGCTATGACTGTGGCTACTCTGCGGCTAACCCCTGTGCTATGACTGTGGCCACTCTGCGGCTAACCCCTGTGCTATGACTGTGGCTACTCTGCGGCTAACCCCTGTGCTATGACTGTGGCCACTCTGCGGCTAACCCCTGTGCTATGACTGTGGCCACTCTGCGGCTAACCCCTGTGCTATGACTGTTGCCACTCTGCGGCTAACCCCTGTGCTATGACTGTGGCCACTCTGCGGCTAACCTCTGGTGGCTACTCTGCGGCTAACCCCTGTGCTATGACTGTGGCCACTCTGCGGCTAACCCCTGTGCTATGACTGTGACTACTCTGCGGCTAACCCCTGTGCTATGACTGTGGCCACTCTGCGGCTAACCCCTGTGCTATGACTGTGGCCACTCTGCGGCTAACCTCTGGTGGCTACTCTGCGGCTAAACCCTGTGCTATGACTGTGGCCACTCTGCCGCTAACCCCTGTGCTATGACTGTGACTACTCTGCGGCTAACCCCTGTGCTATGACTGTGGCCACTCTGCGGCTAACCCCTGTGCTATGACTGTGACTACTCTGCGGCTAACCTCTGGTGGCTACTCTGCGGCTAACCCCTGTGCTATGACTGTGGCTACTCTGCGGCTAACCCCTGTGCTATGACTGTGGCTACTCTGCGGCTAACCCCTGTGCTATGACTGTGGCTACTCTGCGGCTAACCCCTGTGCTATGTGGCCCTGTAGGAGAGGATGCTGCAGCCTGGGAATTACAGCCTGGTCCTGACCCTCCAGTTCCTGCTCCTGATCTATGATTTGTTTGTCAATTCCTTCTCGGAGCTCCTGCGTTCGGCCCCGGTTATTCAGCTGGTGCTATTCATGTAAGTGGCCCACATTCGTATACAAGAGTTTTTTACTGTAGTACGGGATAGCCGAGATACTGAGTAGCATCTCTTCTCTTACAGATTACAGGATGTCTGCATTTTATTTGCAGCCATTGTCCTGTTCCTTATGCTATTTAACACCTTTGTGTTCCAAGCTGGGCTCCTGGGCTTGCTGTGTCAGCGTTTCCAAGTCACGGTTTTACTCTGTGCTCTGCATTTAACCCTGAGTGTGTCATTACACGTGTGGCTCATGGTAAGTCTGCTTATACTACATTGCTTAGAAGTGTCTGCTTTCACACTCCTAGTGTCCATTTGCCGTATATGCTCTAGGCCCATGCATCAAAACTGCACCTGGAGCTGCATTACCCAGCAGATGCTAAAAGAGTCCTTTTTGACTTTTTCGGACTGGTGCACATCATTATACGCTATTTCTTCTAAATGCAAAATATTGTTAAAGCTAATGTACCCTCAAGTTTTTTCTATGACTTGGACTAGCAGCGGTGTGGGGATGCTGATGCCACAGTCCTTTTTTTTTTTTTTTTCTTTTTTTTGAAACGCTGCAGTGAATGGCCTATTCCTGGGCATCGGCCCGGCATGAGGCACTGGGGGTGGGCCCATTGGCCCCCACTGTGATGAAAACTCCTCCCCTCTGTGACATGGCTCCATTGATTCTGATGGCGCCATGTCACAGAGGGGAGGGGAACACCTCTCACGGGGGGCTGGTTGGTCTGCCCCCCCAGTGCTTCATGCTGAATGCATCGGATCTGTGCACAGGAACCAGGTGGCGGTTAAAAAAGGACCGCGGCACCACCATCCCGGCGTCAATCCATTCATGTAAAAAACTTAAAGCAATGTACCTGATGGTACATTCACTTTAAGTTTAGGCTTTTTCTTTTTAAATAGGAGACTATAAAGCATCATGTACCATTGGCGTACGTTAGAGGTGTGTCAGGAACATCTTGTGCATTTTCCTGACATGCCTTACAAGTGCAGTGTGAATGAACACTTATCTGTATAACTTGTCTTTACTATCTGTTTACATCATTTTTTTTTTTTCATCTCAGAATCTAAGGTGGAAAACGGAGAATATCTTTGTATGGTCAGATGGATTGCAGGCGTTGTTTGCTCTGCAGAGAGTTGGTAAGCCATTTTACTTGTGGCAGCTAGGACATAAAGCTCAAGCCACAATACTAAAGCCATAGGGAGATTTCAGAAAATGTATTAATAATGATGAGCGCAGCTGGAGCATGTTTGAGCCAGATCATTCTGATTGGATTACCCGTGGCTGAAGAAGTTGGATGCAGCCCTAGGGAGTCCTGGATAACATTGATAATGCCCATGTTTTCCAGGCAGCTTTGGGGCTAACTTTTTTAGCCACCGGTAATCAAATTCAGACCGGAACGGACTCAAGCATGCTGAAGTTGCGCTTATCTCTAGTTGCCTTGTTTTCATTTTGTTGTGGCTTATCTTTAGACTATTTTGCTGTCAAATACACCATTAAAGGAGAAGTCCGGGCAGGGACATTTTATTTAAACTTGCCGAGGGTAGGGTGGTAGAAAAATATAACATACACTTCTGGTCCCATCCGGTCCCCGATCACTTCCTGATGTGGAGACGGGACTTGAGACGTGACGTTTTAGGTCTGCTCAGCTAGTGAGCAGCTGTATCAGTGTTCTGTCTCTATCGGTGACTCACAGTTGATAAGTCACGTGGAAGGTCCCGTCTTCACCGCAGGAGGTGACCAGGGACAGTAGTGGGGGGCTGTGGGCACCAGCGCTGGAGCCAGGGAGGTGCACGTTATTTTTTTCACCCATCCCCTCCCCAGCAAGTTTAAAAAGAAATGGCACTGCCCGGACTTCTCCATTAAAGTGAATGTACCATCAGGCTCGAGCTGAAGCACTGGAGGCCGACCGACCCACCCCCAGTGGGAGGAAAGCCCTGTCCCTCTATGACGCAGCTCTATTAGAATCAATGGAACCGTATCATAGAGGGGCGGGGGGTTCCTCCCACTGGGGGTGGGTCGGTCTGCCTCCAGTGCTTTAGCCCGGGCCTGATAGTACATTCACTTTAAGAATTTCCAGTCTATTTTGCTTCTGATGCCCGATCATTCTGCTTCTCTTAACACATCTCTTATCTTGCATTAACAGTGGCCGTGCTGTATTTTTACTTCTACAAGAGGACTGCTTTAAGTCTGGGAGACTCCCGCTACTACCATGATTCGCTATGGCTGCGCAATGAGTTTGCTCGAGTACGGGGTTAAGGCATTAATGGCCATTTGAGACCAAGCACAAGCAATAAAAGTTTTTGGGGGATTGGGGTGACTGTACAGTCTGAGTGAGAATAATCGGCCCTTCAGGTTGAACTGAGAGAAGTCATCCAGCAGCAGGGTTTAGTAACGTCTTGCTTTACGGTAACATCTTTCAGCCCACGGAACAGTTTCTGTATATTTTTCATTATGTATTTTTCAAGATAATTATTTTCATAATATTCTTAGAAATGTCACTTGTATTTTCAATAAGCAAAATGTGTGCACATATGTAAAAAAAATCCTTTTCTAGTTGTTTTATATTCATTTGTTATCATGGATGTATCATAGCTTTGTTACTTTAATAAATATGCATTGCTGACATATTTATGTACACAAATATGTCAATGTAAAGGGTTATTACCATCTTATAAGGTTATGGATATTAGTAGGATATGCCATTTTATGACTAACTGGGGACTGACCTCTGGGACCCCACCAATTCTGACAATGAAGGGGATCCAGTGGCACTCCTTGGCACTTCCCTGTGCTGGAAACTGCAGCTGCAACAGTAAGGGTCCTATTACACAGAGCGATTTTTAACGACTAACGATAAACGATCGCAAACAAGATTGTTTATCGTTAACCTTAAATGGTTCACCATATTACACAGAACGATAGTCGTTAGTTATGATCGTTACTATGATTGTTTATTCCTTCTATTCCCAGCAAAACAAAGAACAATGTGCAATTACACTGAACGATTAGTGATAAAATGCGTAACTTGAGCGAACGAATGTGGAATTACAGCGAACGATTAACGATAATTTTAGGTTCAGATCTAAGGGTCCATTTACACAGAAACATTATCTGACAGATTATCTGCCAAAGATTTGAAGCCAAAGCCAGGAACAGACTATAAACAGAGATCAGGTCATAAAGGAAAGCCTGAGATTTCTCATCTTTTCAAATCCATTCCTGACTTTGGCTTCAAATCTTTCTGTGTAAATGGACCCTAAATCAATGATCAACGATATATGAATGATTTTTCGGTCGTTGCCTGCAATTACACAGAACGATTATCGTTTAAATTCGAACAATATAATGTTTTTTGCACGCTAATCGTCCCGTGTAATAGGGCCCTTGCACTTCACTAGTACTGTAAATACGCTGATCCATAGTAAGACCTAATAACTAGGACCATTACCCACCAAATGCTGTAATGAAGCGACCGCAGCATTCTACTAAGCACTATTTTGCTATAGCCTAATCTAATCTAATCTAGCCTATCTAATGAATTAATATGGCACTGTGATGTGGTGCACATTGTCACCAAGGTTAGACAGGTTTTTCCATGATCCACCAATCACTACAATGTGGACTCTGAGTCCCTCTTTACAACACACCCAGCCACTACACCAGGGGTGTCAAACTCTCAGCCCTCAAGCAGTTGGAAAACTTTAATTCCCATCATGCCTGTACAGCTACAGCAACAGCTGGAGGGCAGCAATTTGACTCCGGTGCACTACACCATGTCAATTCTCTGAGAGGAGAGCGTTGTGGTGCGTTTACACGAAACGATAATTGGCCCGATTGTACGATTAACAATGTCGGAGTAACGATTTTTTTTTCATAACAATCAGCGTTTATACGGTACGATATATCGTACGGAAAATTAGTTTTGCAATCGTTTTGCAATCCTTAAGCCTATCTCACACATTGGTTAAATCGGCGAACGACTGTTCACACAGAACGATCTGCGAATTTTTTGCAAACGACGAACGACCATTTGATAACATGTTGAAAGATCAAAATGAACGATTTCTCGTTCGTCGTTTGATCGTTCGCTGCGTTTACACGTACAAATTCGCACGATAATCGTTACGTGTAAACGCACCATAGGAAAGTGAGATATCACATTGAGACAGTTGGGCAGGTGAGAATCCAAGCAGAGTCCGTGGTGCAGGTTCCATTCGGAATTTCCACCTATTTTGCTCAGTGTGAACGGGCCCTTATTCAGCCTGAACCACAAGTGGCATGATATTCCAACAGGCTCCCTCATAACAATTGACTGTTTTACTATAAAGTGCTGTGACTTTTCAGAGAAAAACGAGTTTCCCTGTCATTGTATAATAAAACTTTTTACATGTTCTAGAGACTTGTCAAAGCTTTTGATCGGTCATGGCCAGGGTCTGCAGATGCTCACAATTAGCCATAACCAGGCAGTAGAAGTATTGGGTTAAAGGGTTTTTTCCCCTTCTTCCTCCTCTGAGATGTGGGTGCGGGGCTAAGGGTACTATTACAAGGAACGATAATCAAGACAACAATCAGCCAATGATCGTTGTCATGAGCTGATCGTTGATATAGGTTAGAACCTATATTTGTCGGGCGCCGACCGCGCACCGCTACGTGCAATAGCGGTGTGCGGCCGGCGACTGACGATATACATTACCTATCCATGCTCCCACCCACTGCGGTCCACTTTTCCCTGGGTCTCGTGCACTCTAGCTTCGGAGCGGCCTGTCACCTGACAATCTCAGGCTGCGGCGGTCTCGGCCTGTGATTGGCTGAGCGGCCTGTCAGCTGACAGGCCGCTCTGAAGCTAGAGCACGCGGGACCCAGGGAGAAGCGGACCGCAGGAGCAGCCCTGAAGCGTGGATGGGTAATGTATATGTCCTTGCAGCCCTTGTTTAACGATTATCGGGCCATGTAAGAGACCCAGTAAACGAGCGCCGATCTGGCAGATCGGCGCTCGTTTACAGGTATTATCGGGCCTCCATCGGCCCAAGTAATACCACCCTAAGGGTCCATTTACACAGAAAGATTATCTGACAGATTATCTGCCAGAGATTTGAAGCCAAAGCCAGGAATGGATTTATAAAGAGGAAATATGTCAGGCTTTCCTTTATGACCGGATCTCTGTTTATAGTCTGTTCCTGGCTTTGGCTTCAAATCTTTGGCAGATAATCTGTCAGATAATCTTTCTGTGTAAATGGACCCTAATGCTGGGTTTACACGGAAAGATTATCGTGCGAATTTGCACAATAACAATCTAATTTGAACGATAATCATAAACGCATCGAACGATCGCACGACGAGCGAGAAATTGTTCATTTTGATCTTTTAACTTGTTCTTAAATCGTCGTTCGCAAAAAATTCGCCGATCGTTCCGTGTAAACAGTCGTTCACTGATTTTACCTATGTGCGAGATAGGCTTAAGCAATCGCAAAACGAATTTTCTGTACGATATATTGTTCCATCTAAACGGTGATCGTTATAAAAGAAAAATCGTTACTTAGAAATCGTTAATCGTACGATTGGGCGAATTATCGCTCCGTGTAAACGCAGCATAAGTCACGATAATTGCCATATTAGAGACACTACAGCTATTGGACATGGTGTAAGGGCGTAGCAATGCCCACACTGCTCCACAGTAGTACAGTTCTATGCGTCCAACTTTGTGGGGCCAGTTCGGGTTCGGCCTTTCTCTGTCCCAGCATGACTGTGCCCCAATGCACATGGCTGCGGGAGTGTAGTGAGGAAGTAGCGGCTGCACAGAGCTCTCATCTCAACCCCATCCAACTAGTTGGGATGAACTAGAACAGAAATGGTCAGCCAGGTCCTCTCATCAGTGTCTGACCGAGCAAATGCTCTTTTGGATGAATGACCAAAAATTCCCTGAGACATCCAAAATGCTGTAAAAAGTCTTCTCAGACTTGTGGAAACTCTTATAACCAACTCTATATTATTGCACCTCGATTTAGGATTTAGTAGTGTCCCAGTACTTGTGTGCATATAAATGGTATATGGATCATAGGTGAGGTGGTAATGACTAAACCTAGCATCTCCCATCACCAAAACAGGAACCTCAGAGATAGTGGAAACCTCTTGGGCCCTATTCACACATCAGTAATCCTCTCAGACTCCCAACTAGGGACAGCATTAGGCCTCATTCACACGTCCGTAGCCTTGGCTGCGGTCATGTGCATCAGTAGTGGTCAATGCTTAATGGACGACCACAGAGAAGATAGCCACCTGTGGTGCAAATTTAGGTCCACGCTAGGCCCTGTGCTTTTATTTATGCGCCACTGATCACGGCCCAGGCCATTGAAATCTACTGGCCCTATGCTCTGCCAGCAGTGGCAGGTCCTCACAGAACTACAGGCATGTGAATAGGGCCTTATAGCCGTCTGCATTCGCATGGACCCATTGATTTGAATGGGAGATCTGTGACACAAATATGGTGACATTAATGGGCCCCATAGGGACTCACAATGGCAGATAATATGCGGACTATTTTCATGGTCATGTGCATGGGGCTCCTTCACTGCTAAATCAATACACCATTAATCCATCAGATGGTCTCTGATCACACACAGCGCCGGGCTATGACTGCGACAACACAGCGCACACACCACAGCCGCCGCCGGTATCCAGGAAGTGACGTCACTCGCGTCCCTGGAGCAACAAGATGGCGTCCAAAGGTGAGAAACAAGACGGAGAGGATAATGAATTACCGTCGGTGTAATCCCGGCCATTACTGTGATTAGGCGTAGTGATCTCTTGTATATAGCGACCACCATCCGTGTCCCGTCCGGACATCCGTGCTCTGCCACCTGTGGCTCTCCGGCTTGTGGAACTAAAACTCCCGGCGCGGCTGTCCGTGCATGCTGGGGGCTGTAGTTCCACCTCAGCTGTTGAGCCCTGCATGGCAGACCTGTTATACATAGCTGTGTCTGTTCCTGGTACGTGATGCTGATAGAAACGTAATGCTTTTCTCTTCACCAGGGAGAAGACGTGGAGTCGTATCCTTTACGTGGAACCACAGGTCGCAGCGTGCCACACTGAGTTCAGGCTGTTGCCTAGCAACAAACCCTGCCATAAGTATTAGCGGAGCAGATCGCTATTGTAGCCTCCAGGGATGATGGGAGCTGTAGTTTTGTTACAGCTGGAGAGCCATAGGTTGGAGACCTGTTTGTAGGGGGTGAGATGGGGGTCTATAGAGAGAGATTGCTGCAGTCATTACAGTGGAAAGGTGGCCACTGATAAAAGGGAACATCCCCTTTAAGTAGCATCCTTTGCTCTTATTGCAGGGTTTAATGATATTTCTTACACATATATTTGATGCTATGTAAAGACTTAGGGGCGCCATAAATTCCGGGGTGAGCTGTACATATGATGAAGGGGTTAAATACATGAGACAAAGGCAAGTCCAATAACATGGCTGATACAGAAGCAGAAGACGCAAACTGGAGGCACAGTATTGCAGAGGTCCAGGGCTTATTAGGCGCTGTACGGCATCAGTGAAGATACACTACCTGGACCGATGAGAGTCATAGTGAAAATCTATATTTATATTGCAGTGATTACACGTTTCGTAATTACACAGATTACACGTAATCTGATGAAGAGGCGGAGCCTCGAAACGCGTAATCACTGCAATAAAAATATAGACTTTCTCTATGACTCTCATCGGTCCAAGTAGTGTAACTTTTAAGTTTATGTCTAGCTTGTGGTAATGCACAGTGTGCGCCCTTGGAGTTTTCTCTTCACTCTAGTCATGGCTGATACAGAGGGAGAGAGAGAACCCTGCCTGTCAGGACTTAGGGCCCTATTCCACAGGACGATTATCGTTTGCATAATCGTTAACGATCTCAAACGACCGCTATTGCGAAAGACCTGAAAACGTTCACTCATTTCCATGGAACGATAATCGTTACTTATGATCCTAATTGCGTTTTTCTTCGCTATTTATTCGCTATTGCGTTCGTATCTATTGCGAACGACTGAACGATGTCTTATTCAATGCGAACGTTTTGCGAACGAGCAACGATAAAAATAGGTCCAGGTCTTATAAAGCGATCAACGATTTCTCGTTCGGTCGTTAATCGTTAACTGCATTTCAACCGAACGATTATTGTTTAGATTCGAACGATTTAATGATAATCTGAACGATAATCGTCTGGTGGAATAGGGCCCTTATGCCCCTATTCCACGAGTCGTTTGGAGGAGCAAACGAGCGCTATTAGCGCTCGTTTGCTCCTCGTTCCCCGTTAGCTGCCGCCGCTATTCAACGCGGCTGCAGCGAGCGGGTGAGTGTGGGAGGGGGCGGCGGGGAGCTGCAGGGGGGCTTCCCGGGGGATCGCTGATCGTCCGGGCAGCCCATAGGATATAGCAACGTCTGCTGCCGATGCTCCTATTCAACGGAGCGACGGCAGCAGATCGCTGCTATATCAGTCGCTTGTTTTTCAACATGTTGAAAAACAAGCGACTGCAACGATCAGCCGACATGAACGATGTCGGCTGATCGTTGCACTCTATTCCACGGGACGAATATCGTTCGTAGCGGCCGATATCGGCCGAATACGAACGATATTGCTCCTTTTAACGACCCGTGGAATAGGGGCTTTAGTCTGCTAGGTGAGGGGGGAGCTGGTCACAGTGTGGTGGCAGCAGGGGAGTATACACGTTTTTAAAGTTGTGATGGTGGGGGAGAGCCGGATGTGTTGGGGTAGAGAGATGGCTACATAAAGAAAGAACAGATGGTGATCTTGTGAGGATAGGAGATTACATGAAGGGAGTGATTAGGTGAGAGACTTATATTAGACTTATACATCAGGGCCTCCCATGTGTTTGCCCAACAGACACTGCTACCACAGTGTGGTATCACCCCTAGCTGGAAGGCCACTGAGGAGGATGTTGCAGTAGTCCAGACAGGACATATTGGGGGCATTCTCAAACAGCCCTATAGATGGAAAAATACAAAATGGCTGCATTCTTAAAGGGGTTGTCATTTCTGTAAGATAATACTGTACAGAATAGAATAGAATGTAAAGGTCTGGATGACGGGAAGGATAACACTCACAGATCTGGGTGATTGGCGCTCGTGTACTGAGCCTTTACTTGGCTCCATTAATCATGCAGGTACCACACCGGTTTTCTCCTAGGATTGGCATGCAGTCTAAAGTGATGAATTTTGTGGGGGGGTTTTTTGTGTTTTAGAAAGCAGGGGAAGAAGAAAGATATAGCGGACAGACACTCTGTGATCCTGGATGGTAGATCTATGAGTTATCTGCACATAGTGCTACTTGAAGCCATGGGTGTCTAATGTGTCCCAGGACAGACATATAGACGGAAAAAAGTAGGGGCCCCAGGACAGAGCCTTGGGGGACTCCAGCAGTCAGGGGGTGAAGTGGTGTCTTAATGTATGCTGCTTTGTTTTGAATTTATACTTTTTTAATAGCCCGGGGCTGAGTGGAGATTTCAGGATGATAAGGTTATTGTACAGTATACAGGGTTTCCTTGACTGCAGCAGCTGTCATCCACCCCACTAGAAGTTCTCTTCTTCCTCAATGGCTGGTACTGCGCCTCATACTTCCTCATTGAAGCTCTCATATTCATATATAAAGGTGAGTGTTGGGATCACTGATGTCCTGTGTATGGGTGGTGGTATATTCTAGCTGGAGACAGGAGCACAGTTACTTTCTGGCTGTAGACTCTGGATACATGGTGTGACATTAAATGTGATAGCAGCTACCATAATGCATTTGTCTAGTAACTTCTTCAGCCACCGCTAATGAAATTGCGCTCATCTCGAATCATAAAGCATTGTTGCCCTCTTAGTATTTTTCTTGTTGACTACAGGTTTGATTCTACCCTACCCAACATCCAATCTGGTACTGGAGGTGGTGATGCTTTTCCTTTATCTTGGCATAGAAGTCACACGCCTGTATCTGGGTGAGTAGTGAGGATGTGTGGTGGCGATTTACATCAATATGCATTTAGTACTGGCTCTTTTCAGTGTGTGGGTATGTATGCACACCCTTAGCTTGTTGTCCATTCATTACTGAATAATTAAAGATGCTGTATGGGCTGCGGGGAACATAACAGACGTGTATTTACCCTGCCCGCTCCACTGCCATCCTCTTTCGCTGATTTGCTGTGCAGACAGAAAACAACCTCTTGGCATAGACAGGATTTTTATTATGGCAGTAGACACCAGATGGCAGACCAGGACAGGTGAGTATACATGTTTGTTATGTTACCCCGCAGCATCTTTAATTTTCAGTAACAACCCCTTTAAGAATGCAGCCAATTTGTATTTTTCCATGTATAGGGCTAAGTGCTAATTTTTTTGCCGTTGTGGTATGTTATGGTTTCTACCACATTCGTGTAATGCAGACACATTTTGCGGCTGTATTATGGCCAGCCTGATCACAAGTATGATAAGGTGAACCAACAGTATCATAGATCACAATGATGCTGTCAGTTACCAGGGGTTAGATTGGGACTTGTGGCCGTAATACAGCCAAACTTACCTGTATTACACCTGTGTGAATAAAGCCTAAGGATAATTGCAGGGGATCTTCTTTCATGTTTCCGTGCACCATAAAGCTTTGTCTGTTTTGTGTATGTGCTTAAAAGGGTTGGCCACTTTATAGTAAAATTGCTCAGTGCACAGTATTAGTAACTGTACTCCCTGTGTACCTCAAAAAACTAAAATCAGACTCCCCTCCTCCAGACTTGGCTGCCCTGGTCTGTGGTGAGTCAGTATGTAAGAAGGCTGACATGAAGGAGCATTGGACCATGCCCCGCCTCCCAGTATAAACCACTGAGCCTGTATATGCCTATACACAGAGAGCGGAGCATGGTCACATGCTCCTCCATGTCAGCCATCTTATAAACAGACTCACCACAGAGCAGGGCAGCCCAGCCTGGAGGAGGGGAGTCTGATTTTAGCTGTATGAGGTACACAGGGAGCTGTTATCAATATATACAATGAGTACACCTACTAATACTGTACACTAAGCAATTTTACTATAAAGTGGCCAACCCCTTTACTGTATATTCTCATACATTAGTAAAGCTAATCAACTGACAATTTTTTCTCTTAGGATGTCGAGGGAACCAGTGTGAGCGAAAGCTGCCCCTAGTGGTCAGTGTTGGTCTCACCATTCCAACTGGGTTGCTTGCATTATACTTCCTGTTCCTTCAAACGTATGCATTAAGGCTGGAGACCGTACTGAGTTGTATCTTATTGTTGTTCTATGGGTTAGAGGCCATTCTGAGTTGTGCAGCTCTCATCACGTTCTGCAGGTAATTATAATCTCTTCTTATACCAGTCCCTGTGTAGTAGAGTAAAATGGTATGGTTTTAACACATTAAAGGGGTACTCCAGGCAAGGGAATTAAAAAAAAAAAATGCCTGGCAGTGGCATAGCTCCCAATGGCCGGCAGTGTGACAGATTCTTTAAAGGATTGAGTAGTTTTGTCCCAGTGGAGCTTGCATGGCCTGTAAGACTCCACACGCCTATTGGCACTGTCCTCCCTAAATAAACTTTCATTATGTTTTTTTTTTTACAGAGAGCCAAGTTACTGAGTGTCCTATCTCCCATTCCAGGATGACTTCTGGATTCCTGAATGTCCCATCTGTTTGCTGTGCAAATTACAGGAGCCATGTGCTTCTATCCAGGCTTCTATTCACTGCAGTAAAGTGACTCCTCACTGCTAAAAGAGACTTTGAGACTGAATAGCACTGAATAGCAGCCTTGGTTCATGTGTATTAGGGGAGGGGGGTGTTGTGTGTATGTGTGTTTGTGTTTATTCCATTATGTGATTCCACAAAATAAAAATAAAAAAGATTTTTCTAATAGTGTTTATTTTTCATTGTACAAGACAATACACAGCCGCCAGGTTCGGCAGTATAAAGAAAGCACCAGGGGCTCAGCGATGGACATTTAGGGCATGCTTGGATTCGCAGTACAGAAGTAATACTGACTGCTGAGAATTATTCTATATATAAGGCCAGATTCATAACTGCATTCATATGTTCCATTAAGGTTCCTATAAAAATACCTGAACTCTATCTGATGGACTCAGGTGAGACTGTCAGCATGTTCTGATCTATCATTGGATGTGTTACAGGGTTTTTGGCTGTTTTTGGTGTTGCGGGGAACTGACATGTTTCCTTCCGGCTGGGTCCACTTCTGGTTTTGGTTAAATAAATAAAAAAAAAACTGCATGTTTGTTCTCATTCTCAGCGTTTTGTTTGTAGCTTCCTGCAGATCCTGAGACAGATCAGTCGTCTTCTAAGCTGTCCTATTGCTCTGAAGGGTTATGTAAATGGTGGCCAACTAATCATCTGGGCGTTGTGGCTGGGGCATGTAGTCATGGTCCTCTGGGCATGATTCACAGCGCTGTATCAGCCATACGTTGCAGGAGGCGGTCTTATAACTTGTCGGCACTCATATCTCATCATTACAATGGGCATGTGCAGTACAGCAGCGTCGTATCCTGCTCTTGGCTGGGATGACAAAATTGATTTGCCGATGAATTGGAAGACCACCTACTGCAATGTATGGCTCATACAGTGCTGTGAATCAAGCCCAGGGAGGTAACTACTTGCCCCAGCCACAACGCCCAGGTGACTGGTTTCCCTAAATTTACATATAGTGCAGGACTTTTTCAGAGTAAGTTTTCTGATTATACAGGGCAGGGGATATAGATACATGTTTAGGAAGTGAGATTGGTGATGTACTGGCACGTTTACTTAGCACTAAATCAATTTTTGGAGTGATTGGTTCCCTTGAAAGCCTATTCTGAGGATGGGACATTGATAAAAAAAAACCACATACAAACGCTAACAATTTTTTTTTGTAAATCTGAGCTTCAAGGTACATTCCTCTGTTACCTTTTTTCCTCTGTAGAATGCAATTTGATCCTGCATTGTTAAAAATGCCATATGTGTTATAGAGCCAAGCCATGCCATGCCATCACCATGCCCCTTACAAGAACTGATTCTGTTAGTGAATCTATGCTGATAATCTCAATGGTGTCTTGTGATATAAGCTATAGAATATTGTTTATAACATAAAAAGTAACATTCTGGACCTGACAGGAGCATAATGATGAACTTCTGCGACCACTAAAATTATACAGATATATGATAACAGTATTCTTTTATATATTGACATAGGTTGACATTTTACTTTTTCTCATGAACTTTGAAGAAGTTGATATTTCGTCTCATCCTTCATGTTTAATTCTTCCTCTAATTTATCAGAAGATTCATATGTTCCCATGCGCTGTGTAAAAAAAGACCTTGTTAATAATTGATAATACTGTTAGCCCGGGGTCACATATGCCTGGTTTAGAAGACCCAATTGCCACCATCAGTACAATAGCCAGTGTGTGATCCAACCTATAATCTTCCCACTCAATGGTCTATGACTCCTTGATCCCTTAATAATTATTCACAATAATACATGATTATACATATATAATGTATGACATGGGTGTGTGTGTGTGTGTATATATATATATATATATACACACACACACACACACACATTACATATATAATGTATGACATGGGTGTGTGTGTGTGTGTATATATATATATATATATATACACACACACACATTACATATATAATGTAATGTGTGTGTATATATATATATAACATATATAATGTGTGTGTATATATATATATATATATATATATATATATATATATATATATATATACATATATATACATATACATATATATACATATACATATCTTCACTCACCATTAGTCTGACGAAAAGTTTTTCCCAGTTCCTGTAATGTTGTGACTGAGCATCTTTGTGCAACTGTGAAATAGAAGTTTCCAGTGTTATTTTCTAGTGGTCCACTTAGCGCTTCTCCTGACTCATTCTAGCGATCAGTTGGGATATGAACATGCAGGGCCTGACTGATCAAAACTTTCTGATATGTAGCTATTACGTGTCAAAAGTTGTTTTTTTTTTTAAGTGACAGTGCTCATTTAAGTCTACATGCCTGTAGTAGTTCTGTGGCTTACTGAGCCTTAAAGTGACTCTTTTTCTCCATTTCTGCACCTGTATTACAACTGAAAGCCCCGGTCTGAATGTAGATATGGTGACTCAGACTGAAAGCTTCATAGTGATCCATATAAAGAGAAGCCTCTAGAGGACTCTAACTTGCTGTTATGTTCCCATAGGGCCGGTAATGTTGAGAATGAAGGTAAATATCTTACCTACTTCCTCAGTGCCCTGTGTCCTCAATGGCTGACAATATTGGTTGTATTCTAAACATTATACACTGGACTCTGGTTGCTGTGAACTGCCACAACATTCAGTCTTATACAGCCATCATATAAGATGTAAGCCCTATGGATGTATTTATAAATTATAGACATACTTACCTGAGACTCTAAATGTTGCACACGCTGAAGAGCCAAAGCCAAAAGCCGCTGGAGCCTGGTAAGAAATGAATGGGGAGCATAGAACTGTTTAGCAATTGGTAAATACTCATCTCCTGAATAATCTGCTTATAGGAGATGATCCTGCACAATGGAATGGAATGTCATTGTATATTATAACCCTCCATGCCTCCGATTACATTACCTTTCATGTTCTCCTTGTAACTGCTCTAGAAGAAGACGTTTTTGTTCCCACTGAGGACCAAAGACCTGAACCAGGCGAACGAGTTCTGTGGCGGGAACATATAAATCTGTCAAGCTGAAAAATACAATAAAAATGATTGTATGATTGTGTGACAATGTGACTACCACCTACCAATGTGACTAGTGGTCTTAGGATGTTATTCAGTAACACTGTGGTGGTCATGGTGTGATGGTATTATTATTTGTCCCTTGTATACTAGTATTATTGGTAATACTGGATTTGCCAGAAACTAACCCCTGGTAAACTACAGTAGCAGAATAGTGCTGCAACCAACCAAAACCCACAGTCCAAGGTGACATGCGCTGCAGGTTTTACCCCAGCATGTAGGCTATTCTTGCTGGGTTGACCCACTGTTTTTAATCTTTGCAATGGAAAGGTGGAAGGCTGCAGAAGGCCTGATGCTATTACAGCAGGTTCCCTGCGATTACATTAGGTGTCTGTAGTTTCTGCTGTTTTACTGCCACTATGTAAGTTGCACTGAAAAGGGGCACCCAACAAGGGTCATTTTGGTGGGGCAGATTGTCGGTAATGAGCATTCCTGGTATTATTGGTAATGTTGGTCTCAGTATACTACATTTGGTCTGGAACAGTATAGTGGTTATAAGCACAGTGATAATATTTGTTCCTTGTATACTTGAAAAATGTATACTATATCCCACCATCAAACTCACACTCAGCTACTCCAAATCCAAAATCCATTTCCTGGACACAACCATATCTATAGAGAACAACACCATACAAACATCAATCTACAAAAAACCTACAGGCCACCCAGCATACTTAAAATGGAACAGCTTTCATCCAAACCACACAAAAAAGTCCATCATCTATAGCCAAGCCCTCAGATACATTAGGATTTGTTCTGATGATAAAGATAGAGAACACCACCTATCATCTTTAAGAGAGACATTCCTAAAACAAGGCTACCATCCAATAACCATTGATGAACAGATCCACAAAGCCAAAAGAATTCCAAGACAAAGCCTCCTGGAATATAAGCAGAAGGAGGAGAACAGCCGGGTGCCATTGGTGGTCACCTATAACCCTAATATGAAGATCCTAAAAAAGATTGCTGCTGAACTACAACCAATATTCCAGAGGGACAACAGACTGAAAGAGATTTTCCCAGAATTACCTCTTCTTTCATTCAAACAACCCCCGAATTTAAGAAACCTCCTTGTAAAAAGCGCTCTGACATCAACAACAGAGACTGGCACCTTCCCCTGCAACAACAGAAAATGCAGCACATGTCCCCACATATTACAAACAAACACAATCCGCATCCCCAATACACAGCGGGACTACACAATCACCAATGCTTTCTCATGTACATCCTCCAATGTGGTCTACATGATAAAGTGTACATGATGCCCAACAGGGATTTACATTGGGGAAACAAAACAGAAACTACAAACTAGAATGAACTTACATAGACATACAATAAAAAGAAGTCTCAACACCCCTGTAGGCCAAAATTTCTCAGGACTGGACCATAGAATAACAGATTTAAGGGTTATGGTCCTCAAAGGTCACTTCCAGAGTGACAGAGAGAGGAAAGTGTGGGAATTCAAATTGATAAAAACATTCCAATCATTAACACATGGATTAAACCTGGCACCTGGATTTATGACCCACTACATGGACACACTACACAGATAAGACTGAACTGACCAACAATCCTGGACTTCCAAATAACCTTTAATTTACAACAAGTCCTTTTTATTGCCCTGGCATATCTATGTGATGTATATACCCCCTCACCCCCCCCCCCCCCCCCCCCCATTCACAGATGTCTCTCCCTTCTGGCTTGTAACATCCCTAAAATGTTGTGCTGTTTCTGTAAGTCACTCATTTGTGAACTTGTCTGACGAAGGGATCTTGTGAATCCCGAAAGCTCACAGCTCTAACAGTTTTTTGTTGGCCAATAAAGGTATCACTCCTAAAATACTTTGATTTCAAGTATTTACCACGATATTCCTTGTATACTGATATTTTTTAGTAGCTATATGACTTATTTAGAGATATTACAATATATAAACAAGTCACCTTCTGAAAAGCCTGGATGTAGAGAGGGAGAGCTGAGCTTGTACACAACTTGGCACATTCTGCAGAATCATCTCGTCCTTTACATCCAATACCTAAGGGTGAGAAAGATGCATGGCTTCTACCATTGCCAATAACCTTCAGTGTCTAACCTGCTCATGTGCCCAGAGCTTGCTTACCTCAGAAACACTGGTCTGGAGAAGACACAAAGCTGACAACATGCGATCACAAAGACCCTCAAACACTACAGGGTCCTACAATACAATAGAAGAGAGAACAATGGCAAAGTTTGCCTACAGGGTCTAATTTGTAAAATGGTTATTTTCTTCTTTTTACCTCGCTCTTTGGTTCAGCAGGGCCCTCAACCACTAAGGAAAAAAAAAGAAAATGAATATACTTCAGTCTCCATATACTAAAGGGAGTGTAGACAGATTGTCCAAAGCAATTATTGAAGCCAAAGCCAGGAACAGACTATAAACAGAGAACAGATCATAAAGGAAAGAATGAGATATCTCCTCTTTTCAAATCCATTCCTGGCTTTGGCTTTACCAATTGCAACAAACAATCTGTACATGTGGTCAACAGATCAGTGATGGAAGCTGCACACTGGTGTCACCCTCTGTAGCTGGGTTATTTAACACTTCTGCTTTGTCGGCCCCATTACAGATCCCATCATTAGTGCACGCAGCACCATTTTCCAAAAACTTGATGGGCCCCAATTAGAGATGAATGAACTTACAGGTGTATTTGAATCCCGGTGGCTGGAGAAGATGGATGCAGCCCTTGGGCTGCTACTGGAAAAAAATGGGATACAGCCTATTCGACTATAGAGCCGTATCGACTATACAATTGAAATGCTTATTTGTACCCAAAATGCCACCTAAAATACTCAAACTCATCATGCAAAATACAAGTTATTCAACAAACATAAACAGGACCAGTTTCCGTGATAAACAGGACAAAGCTGGCTGCATTTAGGGGGTTAAAATGTTTCCCACTTTTTGCACTTGCTTGTGCTGATTTGCCATCGGGAATCTGTGCCAGGTTTCTTTTCATTTATATTCAGGGATAATTCTGATCTTACCTGGTTCCTCCGGGTGACTCTCTTCTTGTTTGGTACATTTAGGCTCACCCTTAACCTTTTTGTCAGATTTCACTTTTTTGGTGACTCGCTTCATAGTGACTGTGAACAACTCAAACTTCTTACCTGCTGGACAACAAATCTGTTTCTAAGTAACAGAGTGTGTGTAGTTAAGCGGTTGCTACTGCCACCTGCTGTTCATAAAAAAGACTGCACATTTACAAAATGTACTACAGCATTTTTGATAAATCCCCCAATACAGTGGTGCCTTGGATTACGAGCATAATTCGTTCCGGGACCGCACTTGTAATCCAAATCCACTTTTAAACCAAAGCAAATTTTCCCTTAAGAAATCATTGAAATTCAGACAATTGGTTCCACACCCCAAAAATAATGATTTTCTATTCTGAATAATATGTAGAACAGATGAAACAAATGATAAGAAACAGCTGAATATGTGATATTATAAGTTACTGTACAGTATAGCAATCAGCATGTGGTGTATAACGTATAGTAACAGCATAAACCTGAAAACACAGCAGCAGTTTGTAGATACAGGATGGAGCTGCAGATCCCCATAATGCAGTAGCGTAGTACAACAGGCTAGAATAGAGAAGCAGGGCTGCTGCCAGAGGTCTTTGTGGTCACATGACAGCAATGGGGAAGGGGCGTGTTCAGCATGGACCAATAATGAGGTGAGAATCACAGAGCTGTGCAGAAGGACAGTGACAAACTTTTCCATACAGCTGTGTGAATGGCTGAGCGTAAGTGCAGGAACAATATAACAAGTGTGTATAGAGTGTGTAAAGAGTGTGTAAAGTGTGTAAAGAGTGTAAAATCGTTTTATACTTTGCAAAAAGTTCAGTTCGCTACCAAACCAAACTTTTTGCAAAGTTCAAACAAGTTTCGGAAGAGCGGCTGTGTCTACTTGTGGCTCTCCATTCCTGTCATCTTCTCCGTTGAAGGCCTGCTCAGCCAATCATAGGCAGACTAGGATGGGACAGCACCATGACCTGTGATTGGCTAAGCAGCTGTCACTCTAGAGACAAGAGTGACAGCCCATCCAGCTAATCACAGGCCGCGGTGCTGTCTCATCCCAGTCACCCTTTGATTGGCTGAACGCGCCATCATCAGATAAGACAACAGGACTGGAGAAGGAGGACCCTAGGGAAGCACGGACATATATTTTGTTTGTTTGTATAATTGGTTTGTGTTTTGTTCTCTTAAGCAAAGTATAATGGACATGTGGAACTAAATAAAAGAGAAATTGAAAACGGTGTTACTTTGTTCAACACTTTATTTGCTGTATCTACTCTGTAAATACAGTAACAACTGTAATGCAAATGTAGGGTTAATATTTCTTTGGTTTTCAATTAAAAAAAAAAAAAAAAAAAAAGAAAGATTTGGAACATAGAACTTAACTGACAAGTAGAGATGAGTGAACCTCGAGCATGCTCGAGTCAATCTGAACCCAATCGTTCGGCATTTGATTAGCAGGGGCTGCTGAAGTTGGATAAAGCTCTATGGTTGTCTGGAAAACATGGATACAGCCAATGACTATATCCATGTTTTCCACATAGCCTTAGGGCTTTATCCAAGTTCAGCAGCCGCCGCTAATCAAATGCCGAACGATCGGGTTCAGATGGACTCGAGTATGCTCGAGGTTCGCTCATCTCTACTGACAACCCGTCACTTTGTTAGGAAAACGCAGCATACAAATGGCAGTAGCCAAATAGCAGTGGCAGCTTCTTAAAAAAAAATATCTATATGTATCTATATATACACACACACACACACATACACAAAACTGCAGTGTGTGACAGCAGCCTTGTGGGTTTTTTTTCTCGTTATACAGTATGACCCTTTCTACTGTAGTTCATAGCTATGCACTTGAGTCCCAGCCCCTGGGAGCAATGTGTGTGGCTACAATAGTCAAAACCACAATGGTTAATTGATCTTAATATAACATCTTCTTAAAATAGGTCTCATGTTCAAAGGGCAGTGTAACCAGAAGTAGAACACCCAACCAGTTTTTATTTCCAATGATGGTTGTTATTAGAGATGAGCAAATTTACAGTACAAATGAAGCAAATCGCTTTGTTAGCTCGGCAATTTGTTTATCAGCCGTCTGCCTTTAAAGTCCATGCCGTTCCACCCCAGGTGCCTGGAAAAGCTAAATCCAGTCTAGGGCTGGATACAGCTTTTCCAGGCACCCTGGGTGCAGCGGCAAAAACTTCAAAGGCAGAAAGCTGATAGGAAGATTGCCGAGCTAACAAACCACTCAGTGGGGATGTCAGGGCGCTCGGCAGGGATGATTGACAGTATAAGGCCAGTAACGGGCCTCTCTGCTAGTCAATCATTCCTGCCGAGCGCAATGACAGGCAGAGGGCAGAGACTACACACGGACAGGGAACCGCCCAGATGACTACCTGCCCGCTGCACGCCCAGGGATTAAAACTTCATTTTCTCCCCTATAAAGCTGCTGCATGGTACATGCCATGAGCTGCACAGCAGCTTTATACAGTGATGCAGAGAACCATATCAGCCCAAATGGGCTGATTGGTTCCCTTTAAGAATAACTGGCGTCCACAAGTAAATCTCAATCAATTTCAATCTAAATCATCTTTATTTGTGCAGTTACTGTGGTTCTTGCCTTTCTACATTCTGCACTCTTCGTATTCAGTATGAAGAAAAAGAAGACGACTCATGTAAAATATTGACAACATTATTAAGTTTATTCACAATTCCCAGGTGGAGATATTGAATATTTTATAGGAAATGGGAGGGGTGAAATCTCCACTGCTGTAAGGCAGGGGTATTAAATGTTGCCTTGTAAGCTACTCCCCACCTTAGATGCCTAACTGAAAGTTCTGATACATATTCTTTTCTCTCAACATAAAAAAAAATTTTTTTTAGACGAATACTGAACTCACCCCTCCCATAGCCAACCTGGTCAATGCACTCCCTCCATACAACCCAAGTACTATGCTTAGAAAGGGATAGGACAGGGAGTTTGTTCAGCTCTCCAGTTCTTCAGTGGTCTTATCATACAACACATCCAGCAGCTTCTTCCAGCACTGCTTAGCAGTCTGCCAACCAGAGGACAAAAGGGCAGGGGAGGACTAGGGGTAAGGGGACCAAACAGGCAGGATAAGTCAGTGCACTTACAGAAAAGAGATTGAAGTTACATGTGTCACTGTATAGACATTAGATTCACTTTATATAAATAGCCTCTTTATATGAACAAACTGCAACAAGGAACACATGGAGTAGTAGAAGGAAATCAACTATTTTGGTGAGACAGTGGCAGATCTTCAAAAGCAAAAAAATGTCATCTTGAGAATCAGTGCGGCCTGCACCGTATGGAGGTTGTATCTTCCGAGAATCAAGGGCAGGCACGTTGACTGGGAACAGATGGAGAGAGCTGTGCTTCGTAAAGGAGACGTGATGGTCCCTGCATGAAATGGAATAGATCCCAGAAAGGGGGCTGCGACAACTTGTAGCTGGAGGGTCAAGCATCATCTCTAGGTCACAACAACAAAATTGTCCCTCTTTATTAAAAAGAAAAAAAAAACATCTGTGCATCATCATGGAGATCTGCAAAGAGAGGATAGTTGGTTACATAGCTGGAAGGTCTACAGTATAATCTCTAAAAGCAATTCATCAGCCCAATATGTGTTCAGCCAACAACCATCTAGTATCTATAAGGGGTTTGTCTGAGGTTTAAAAAAAAAACTGTTTGTCCACTAGAGTTAAGCAAACCCATGCATGTGGCATATGATTACCAGTGCCCAAGGTTGTTGGCTGTATCCAAACCTATTCAGCCACTGGTTATCAAATGCCGCACACGCTCTGGTTTGCTCATTTCTATTGTCCACCAAGGGACTGTGTAAAATGTAACTCTGTGTACTAAGATGGATATATATTTCAAGGTGCCTTGAATGACTGTATGAATATTTAGCAAAGAAACAATCTTCCAGCATACCAGTACTAGCGGTGTCTGTCTTTGTCACGATGCCGGTCATGATAATAGTCATCTGATCGATCCTCGTGTGGGTCTCTGTGACGTCGACTGCTCCCTTCTCGTGACCGGCTGGGTGATCTATCTCTGGAGCGATGTCGTTTCCTGTCGTTTCTGGAGGCAATGTGTCAATTGTAAAAGCTATTAAGACAATTAATGTCTCATATGTCTAGTCACATGTTACCTGAAGAGCAAGACTGGTGATCGACCCATTCCCAGTTCCCATAAATAGTATTCCAACTTGGCGTACCCCTATAATACATTGCACTTCCTCAAATAGAGGAACTGAACCAGAAGGATGGAACCATGAAGTGCTGCAGAGCTACAAACATGGATGTTATTTCACCTGGCATGTCTCCTTTTTCCTGAACCAGCAGAGTTCCTGCTTAAGGATGCCCTTGTGTATAAATCATGATGTTTGCTATAGACCTGTAGATGCTGCGATATTAGTACTTTGCTTACCTGGAAGAGTTGGCCTTGTCCTGTATTCCATGTAGGCAATCTCTGAGAGAAGTCAAGAGGACACGACATCGATCATCATTGGCTACACGAGACTCCTTTATTACAGCAATAGCTGTCTCTAGGGTTTTTATGGCATTTGCATAATCTCCTGTATGAAGATAAAAAAATATGACAATACATAAAAGAAATGGGGGGGGGGAGAACAATGCACAAATACAGCAAAGGGCTTAGAAGAGGAAAACTAAACTCATACCCGATGTTGCGCCACATACAGCATTGGAAAGTGCACTCCTTGAGATCGCTCTGTTTCTGTTCATTAACTCTTCAAACTCTGCTTCACTGACCGGGGGTTGTGGGAGTTTCATGTCCCTGAAAACACAATAACCACTGATGAATGAGCTGCACTATTCTTTTACAATCCTATTCCTAACTATATATACATATATATTTATTTTCTTACCGTGCTTGTAGATAAGGGTTGGGAATCATCTTGTATGGATCAGGTGGCGGACCAACCATGGAATTCGGAGGGGGGAAAAATGCAGGGTTCAGGTGAAGAGCTGGGGGCATACCACGGGGGGGAGGCATCCCTAGTGGAGGTGGCAGCCTTGGAGGTGGGGGCATAAGGTGGGAGTAGTGCAGGGGGGGAATCGGAGGAGCGCGGTATACAGCAGGTAAGGCAGATGCAGGGGGAGGAGGAACTGATATTGGGGGACGAGGGAGGGACATAACAGGGATACGAGAATGATTCTCCATGAACGGTGGGCATGCAAAGTACGGCAGAACGGTTTTGGGAGTCTCTGGTTGTGGGGATGAAACAGCAGGTTCAGTGGGGCTGGGTAAGCCATCTACAGAGTCCTCAGAGTTTGAGTTAGAGACGCCCTCCGCTGTAATGACACAACAATATAGAAGACAAGCTTAAAGAAAGAATTTATGGGTAAAACCCCTGGAAACTATTTTAAGTAATAACAGAATTATAAAATCAATCAATCTAATGACTTTGGGTTAATGTTCTTTGGTTGATAGCATCCCTCATAACAGTTATGAATCACAGAAGATGGTGGCACACAAGTAACCATCACAATACTCATCAATGCTATTTTTGCTTTGTATGGAAATCTATATGCACCCAGAATTCTAATGCGTAACAAAACACATCTGCATAACACACATGAGACATTAGTTCTGGTCATTTGCTAAAACTTTTGACACGTCACATGTCAAGACATTTCAAAAGTTTTAATAGGTTGGGGTCTGAACAAACCCCTGTGATTACTAGAATGAGCCTGTAGAGACTACAGCCCTCAGTACACTCTGGCCGCCACATCATGAATATTAATCCAAGAACTGTCCGGGGTCCGTTTGGCAGGTGATGCAGTTACTGTGCTGAAAAACAATTTTTAAACAGGCAGCCCTGTGCCCTAACTGTGACCTAGATTGTGTATGCATTAGGCTGGCACCACCCCTCCGTCCCTCCTCCCCGTCCTCCTCATCATCATTAGGAATGCTCCAGGTAGATTGCCTTCTATTCATCAGCTGTGAGAGCCCGACACGTGGGCTGGATAGTTAAGGCACCTGTGCAAATTTTCAGCATGGAGCAAATGTTCCAGCTGCATTCCTGATGAAGAAGAGGGTGTTGAGGAGGGACGGAGGGGTGGTGCAAAGTAAGGGGCACAGATACTCCTGTAGAGCACGGGGTTATAAGTTTAAAAGATATTTTTTGGGCAAAAACTGCATGACCTGCCAAACGAACTGCAGGACAGATCTTGGATTAAAAGCAGCTATCTGAAGGTACAAGTGGTTTGGGGGGGGGGGGGGGGGGGGGGGGGTTAGATTGTGGGTACAGAGTCACTTTAAATATTATCAAAACAGAGGATTTAACGAAAGGGGTATGGAGGAAGTAGGTAAGATACTTACCTTCATTCTCAACATTACCAGCCCTATGGGAACATAACAGCAGGTTAGAGTCCTCTAGGACTTCTATTTATATAGATCACTATGAAGCTTTCAGTCTGAGTCACCATATCTACATTCAGACCGGGGCTTTCAGTTGTAATACAGGTGCAGAAATGGAGCTGTATTACACCTGTATGAATCTCCGAAGAGTTCTGGGGATCTCTTTTCCCTTCTGTCTTAAAGGAGTTGCCTCACCAAGACCAAAGCCACCTCACAGTCAGCCAACATTACTCAATGAGGTTTCAATATGTATGGGTGACCACTTAAGGTATAGCCATAGTCTGGCCATAGCAGGAGTCCATCTTTATGATGGTATGTTTATGTATGGCAGATATGTTACAACTAGACCTGTTACTTCAGCTCCATTCGTGCAAATGGTGTTACTTTAGTGATAGGCAAAGGGATTTTTGCAAGAATTCTGCAACAAATCACCCCTGTTGGAATATTCCTTAAAGGGCACATGTCAGCCGGGTAAGCCCCCCTGAACCCACATCGCCCCCAGACAGGGCCCGACATACATACTGGCCCCTGGTCCTGCAGCAGCGATATGGCCGTCGGCTCATCTGCGCGCTCAATATGCAGATGAGCCTAGATGAGTCCGATGGCCACAGGAAATCACTGCTCCAGGGCTGACCCGGTTGACAGGTTCCCTTTAATAGTTTCCACTTTAGCTAATAGAGAAGACAGCCCTATTATAAGGATACCTACTTGTATCACTAGCTTTATCTGCACTGACATTAGAATGGTTCCCAGAACATGTGAATCATGTACTCATGCATACATCCTCAGGGTTATACTGTAATCTGACCCCCATAGGTGGATAAGGACTCGCCTGCACCTCAATATGTCTTTTTATACATACTACAAGTGGGTGAAAAGTTCTTACTTTTTCGTGCAATTGCCTCAAAGAACGATAGGTTCTGCCTATTTGCCGGCCGAACATCAAGCTTCTTCCCATTTACTTTTCTTTTAGGTAACCGTTCCAATAGCTGACTCAAAGATTCTTCTGAGGAAACGATGGCCTCAGCATACCTACATTACAGGGACTATTAACAAGCGTGCACACAGGGCAAAGACTAGGAGAAAACTCTGTATTACACTCCTACGGCAAAAAGCATTTGGTAACATTCACAAACATACAAGTTCTCGTCTCCATACCTCCGAAAGACTTAAGAAATAGGAAACTGTGTGGCTTCCAGACCAAAGTCAGGCATGGGGAAGGGGTTTCCTTTGCACTTCTCACTGGCTATGGGAACTTTTATTCATAGACTCTTGCTTGAGAAGGATAAAGGAACATTGCTTCCTTTGTGCCATAAAGTACAACTAAACATAAAAAGGAGAACACTTTAGTTCAACCTCCAGATTTATTTTTGGAAAAAAAAAAAAAGTAAACACTAAACCATACTAAAATGAGGTCTGGTACTGACATGTACTATCAACACTTAGCTATAACCCGATTGGAGTGAAGCTCTGTTTAATAGTGCTTCACGAGATTAGAGTGAGGGATTGTACACATATGCAACACCGGTGGATCATCACCTGATGGGAACCCCATCTTATACTAAAGATCATCTAACACCACCTGGGGAAGTTGCAGCAAAGTGTGGCATTACATGAAAGCCAAGAAAAGAACATACATGGATGATACAGGCAACACACTGGCTGACACATGTGGTGCCCCAATCTTACACATGGACTTACATCGTCTTAAAGGGGTTATCCAGCGCTACAAAAACAGGGCCCCTTTTCCCCCACTCTTGTTTCCAGTTCAGGTGCGGTTTGCTATTAAAGGGGTTATCCAGCGCTACAAAAACATGGCCACTTTCCCCCTACTGTTGTCTCCAGTTTGGGTGGGGTTTTGAAACTCAGTTCCATTGAAGTAAATTGAGCTTAACTGCAAACCACACCTGAACTAGTGGCAATGTTTTTGTAGCACTGGATAACCCCTTTAAGCTCTATTTACTTCAATGGAACTAAGTTCCAAACCCCACCCAATCTGGAGACAAGAAAGGGGGAAAAGTGGCCATGTTTTTGTAGCGTTGGATAACCCTTTTAAGCCTCCTTCACTCACACTCACATGGGCATGCTAGACAGAGGTGACTAACAATGGGAAAGTGAAATTGGTTCCCATGCTTATCCCTGCTTCCTGATCAGACAAACCTCAAACAATCAAAACTTGTGACATGTCCCTGAGATACTAACAGTAAAGAGGTGGTGCTGAGCCACTTTCACTGACTTAAATCATGTGGGGTGGCCTGGCGTCACCTAAACTGTACAGTAGAAGTGCAGTTTTATAACTTAATAAAGGGCCATCAGAGGTAGCAAAAGTATTAGTTTTAGCTTAGTATAACTCATCTCTGTAAAAATCTGACAGATTTTCCTTAAATACCACCTACCGTATAAAATACTCACAAACCACACAATAACTGATTTGTGGCATTCATTTTATATATTATATATATACACACACTAAAAACTCTCAATGTATCCTCCTTAGTACCAAGCCATTTGTGCCTGTCCAAGTCAGAGAGAAAAAAAGGTTAGGCCCCATTCACACATTCAGTAGTTTTTCAGGACCGTATATTAGGTCTGCAAATCTGTCCATAGTCAGTAGCGCATCAAAAATATGGTTTATAATGTGGATCCACAAAAAATGTAAAGGTAATGGTTAAATTAAAGGAGTTAGCCAGCGCTAAAAAAACATGGCCAATTTTGCACCACACTTGTCTCCAGATTGGGTGGGGTTAGAAACTCAGTTCCATTAAAGTAAAGGAAGCTTAAAGGGGTAATGCGGGTGGGTTTTTTTTCGGGTATGGCCAGGGAAGGGGTAGAAAAAGAGGCTGCCGGTCACTTACCTCCCCTGTTCCAGATCGCGCCGCCCCATTCTCCCGTCTGGCCACCGCCTCCTGGTCTGAGCTGCGGCTTGAGACAAGATCTCTCGGGGCAGCTCAGCCATTCAGGGGTCGTAGCGGAGTCCAGCCTCGACCGCTGAATAGCTGAGCTGCCTTGAGACGTCACTTCTCAAGCTGAAACTCAGACCAGGAAGCGGCAGCCAGACAGGAGAAAGGGGGGGGCGCGATCGAGGACCAAGCGCTGGAATCAGGGAGGTAAGTGACTGGCGCCCTTTTTTTCACCCCTTCCCCGACCATACACTAAAAATAACCCCTGCCCGGAGTACCCCTTTAATTGCAAACCGCACCTGAACTGGAGACAAGAGTGGAGAAAAAGTGGCCATGTTTTTGTAGCTGGATAACCCCTTTAAGGTAATCCATATTTCTTGTGAACATTTCTTCCATAAAAATTATTTGTGCCCTAAATTTGTCAGTATTTCCGGAACAGCATGAAATGTGACAATGCAAGCCAACATGTCTGCACTAACTTTTGCCATAAGGTATCCAACAGGTGGGGTAAGTCTAAAGGAAAGCATGGCTAACAAGACACTTCAAATTCATCATACAACATGACACGGTGGGTGGTGCATCTTGCCTGGTCTAAGCTCACACTATTTAAACATTAGGAATAGTAGTTTTCTTTATACTGTCCTACATTTTGGCCAAAAAATATTGCACATTCAGATAAACTTATTGGCCCATGTTTACCAAGACTTCAATATTGGTGGAGGCAGTAGTTGCATTCAGTTCAGAATTTGGTAGTTGCATTTAGTGCAGAAGGTGCCACTTACTAAAAGCTATATAACCTTATGATCACTTAGGGGGAGATTTATCAAAGGGTGTAAAATTTAGACTGGTGCAAACTACCCGCAGCAACCAATCACAGCTAAGCTTTAAGCAGTGCTGAAAGGAAAGCTTAGCTGTGATTGGTTGCTGTGGGCAGTTTGCACCAGTCTAAATTTTATACCCTTTGATAATCTCCTCCTTAATGTTTTGCCAATGCTAGCAAAGTTACTCCATTCTTTCAAGTATGGCACATATTCATCATAGAACAGTTTCCCTGCAGCCCCAGTGATATTACTGGGTCACTCCTGCAGCTAAAGATCGTGACTGATGAGAGCACAGATCCTGTGACCTGGCCATCACCACAAGAGGTGGGCTCCTCTTTTCCATGAACTATCTTGCATTGAAGGTTTCCCTGGCCCTGCCTCTCACATATGATTGACAGCAAAGTGGGATCAGCTCTCAATGCAGACAGCTCCAAGCACGGAAAAAGAATAGCCTACAACTTTGACATTTGCAGCAGCCACCAGGGAACACAGTGCTCATCTAAATCAGGGGTGTCAAACTCAGGCCCTACAATTTCCATCGTGCCTAAACAGCCAAAGCTTTAGGTCTCCACGCATAATACGGATTGTAGTTTTGTAACAGCTGGAGGGCCTGAGTTTGACACCTGTGATTTAGAACATGCCGGTAACATAGCAGGTCTGAGACCATTCCACTCCCCCTCAACTCTATAGGACTGTCAGCAGTTTTAGTATCTAAAAGCTGCTACCAGACTCCCTTTAAGGTGTTGAAACTTATTTGTGAATGTTACAAAATGTACTTTGATTCTTGCACCATTAGTGTTCAGCATTCAGGTCGTCCCCATTCTCACCCTTTTGATTTGCCATTGGCTCGGTTCTCTGCAAACTTCAGTTCCACAAGATCACGGACGCCAACCGAGTGGATGGCGGAAATGAGCTGCTGATCTGTTGTCCACTGGAGAATGAAAGATGGAATCTTATCAATTACATCGTTATCTTGTTTTCCTATAGTTTATCAGAATTTATCTGGCACACAGCAATATAGATACATGCTACTGAAAACCTACAGTATGAGCTGTTATTGCATGGGGATGCTGAAATACATGCTCTTCTGGCTGGAAGAACAAATATATGTGTCATGACAGCATGTGAACAGGGGTAGTCCATTTGGCACTACTAAAAGTAATAATGAATATGATAGATCACATAGGATCTAGAAAGTTAGTAGCATAAAGGGAAGTTCACAAAAAAAAAAAAATCTTTTAAATCAACTGTTGCCAGTAAGTGCCAGAGATTTGTAATTTACTTGACTAAAAAATCTCAGGTCTTCCAGTACTTAGTATCTGCTATATCGCCTGCAGGAAGTGGTATTCTTTCCAGTCTGTAACAGTTTTCTCTGCTGACACTTCTATCTGTGACAGAAACTGTCAAGAGTAGTAGGAAATCCAGACTGGAAAAATACCACTTCCTGCTGGACATACAGCAACTGATAAGTACTGGAAGACTGGAGATTTTTAATAAAAATAAATTACAAATCTCTGGCACTTTCTGATAAAAAAGTTTTTGGTGAACTACCCCTTTAAGTCAACAAATACTGCCTCCTCTGCTTTAATAAACCTAGTGGGGTAGCCCTGCTTTACACTTCATATTCGAAGGAAGAAATGCTTTAACCGACTAATATGAAAAATGGAAGACTCACCCATTTAAAGTTTCCAATATATACAGAGGCCTTCTTGCGTACATTGTTGTATGTGTATAATACGGCTGGCGTCTTCTTGTTTGATTCGGCAGAACTGGCCTGTACCGGCGAGGTGGGCTCAGAAGTCTTCACATCAGTGTGAGATGAACCAAGAGATGCAACGGCCAACACGTCATCATACAAGTCTACCTGCTCAGCAGCAAACTCTGATTCCTAGGGAAAGGCAAAACCAGCATTAATAATCTACTGCACAGCATGCAGAGGATCACTGAAGGTGCCATATGGTAAGACATTCCAAGTGGCGGCAGTAAAACTAAATAAATAAATGCAGTTATTAGTATGAATAATCTATCTTAATGTTACAGAGCATTCCAATCTAAAACTTAAAAGGAAAAAAAAAGTTTGCGGCTTTGCTACTGAAAAAGCCTGCACTAAATTTGCAATAAAATTAAACTGTGGATCAAAGCGAATGTATCACTTCGCTAACTCAAATTATTTTTTGTACCGGGTCAGCGCAGGTGTGTACATCATGGTGGTGCGACTCATTTTTCAAAACGTTGCCCAGTTTCTGCAATCTGCGGCTGTTTCTTCATGTGCACTTCGGCCCGCTCTATACACTGGAGGCGCCCCCGGTGTACCAATATTCCCTCCTCTCGGTGATGCGCCTCCATCAGAATCAAGTCTGCCCATGTCACCATGGGATATTGCTACACTGGGCGTGCCTCCAGTGTATAGAGCGGGCCGAAGTGCACATAAGAAACCGGCACAGATAGCGGAACCCAGTAGTTTTTAAAAATGGACCATGCCACTGTGATGTACGCACCGGCGATGACCAGGAAGTATTAAAAAATTTCGGTAAGTGAAGTGGTACATTTGCTTTAAAGAACCAACTGTGAAAGAATAATTAAAAGTAACTTTTATCTACATTCTGCATGGTGTGGATGGGATCTGTCATAGTCTCATCCTCTTTGCTGCTACTGTATTCTACTACAGTCTCTCCATCTTAAAAACCAGATGGACAATCCACAGCATTTCCGCTTTCTCTTTTTCTCACATGCATCCATGCAAATGGTTTTAATTTTAAAATTTTACAATATTGTGTACACAGCTTAATAGAAGAGCAATGTGTCTCCATGGTAACAAGCTACAAACAAACCAACTACCACAGTTGAAGGCCCCCATTCAGACCTCTATGGCTGTTTTTTACAGTCAGGAAATACTGATCAGAAAGCCCTTTACCAGGCAACCATCAGTATTTCCTGATCTTAACGAAATACTGGCAGCGGTGCCCTTCCTACGGCTTTGCGAGTGCATGTGTGATGTCACTCGTGAGCCGCAGAGCTGGGGGGAGTGAGCGGCCCCCTAGTGCCTCCGGCCAGGAAAGTGATTAACAGGCTCCCGGCCCTGGAAAACAGAGAGGAGCATTTAACTGTATAGGGAAAAACCTGGAGGGTGTCCCTACGGGTCAGGAAATCTATCCGGATTTCCTGATTAAAAAATACAGATAGATTTTCCTGAAGTGTGAAGGGAGCTTGGTTTGTTGTCCGTAACTACGGGGACACACAGCTCTGCGTTCCACCTGTATTCACAAAGCTGGAGGTTTGTGATCAAGACAACCTAATTTGTAAGAAAGCTGGGTGGTTATTACACTATAGTCATCACAATGCTCTCCCAGAAAAACCCGGCTTACTGGTGTCCTTCCATTTTAGCAGCAATGCTCTCTAACATACAATCTATTACATAGAGATGAGAATGGCTGGAGATAGGCTGGTAAGCTTGCATAGAGGCAGGAACAGCCAGTAATAGCATGAGTAAAAGCCAGGCATACCATGTTATCTGTCATAGCCAACTACAATGCAGTTTTCACTTCAGGTATATGACTATCTGTCTATTGTAATGCACATTAGCATAGGGGAAGCTGTATGTGTCACTAGCTCTGCAGCACTGGCAGCCTGTAGCGGAGTGGGCAGTGACAGTTATCCCCGCTCACTCTGCCACGTACATCTTCCCCAACTCAAATGTCTATTCTAATACTACATTTACACCGAGTGATAATTCACCCAATCGAACAATTAGCGATTTTGAAGTAACAATGTGTTTTTTTTTTATAACGATCAGTGTTTAGACGGAACTGTATATCGTTTTAAGATTGCTTACGCCCATCTCACACATAGGGTAAATCGGTAAAAGACTTTGCACAAAGCAATCTGCGAATTTTCAGTGAACGACAAACGATGATTTGAGAACTTGTTGAATGGTCACGATGAACGATTTATCGTTCATCACTTGATTGATCGCTCTGTTTGCACGAGCCTATTATCGCTCAAATGCAATCGTTATCACGAAAATTCGAATAATAATTGTTCCGTGTAAACGCACCATAATACTACCACATATTAAAATCAGATGAGGTTCAGTATCACCAGTGCTGCATTAAAAATTAAATAATTAAAAATGTAATTTTTCTTATAAAAGTCATATAAACTTGAAATGTAAGCAAAATTAATGTATATTCGCTGGAATACTCCTTAAAAAAAAAACAACAACGATTCTTTCATTTCCTAAACTGGTCTGCAGCTAGAAAAATAAAAACAACATTTTCATGTTAGCTTTGATAAATGAGGCCTCTGTTGCCCATAGTAACCATAGGCAGCTTTCATTTTACCATAGCATTATACAGATGGATGGGGGGGAACTAAGCTCTGTATGGTTGCTATGGGCAACAAGGCCATTTTCTTTATTAGTCTTGATAAAAGGCGGCCATCTCCATGATGCATGGGCTCATATCTTCATCACACAATGGGAGGATCGTCACTTCAGGCAAATTTTTGCAGCACACTGGAAAGTGCTCTTGTTTATTATTATGCCTTTCCAATACTAAGAGTATGGTATGTCCCTATGGAAACCCATGTACACAAAGAGGAGGACTGATGGATTTTTGCTTCTCCACTAATGTTCCTAGTAACATGACTGTCCAAATGGCCGCCATACTTGTACAGAGCAAGGAAGATAAGCGAAGGAAGAATCCTTATATATTACCAAGAACGTCTTGTGTCTATTTTTATGCCTACCCGTCAGGTTATAACGCCAGCCTGAAGAGTTCACACAGAGGAAATCAGGCAGAAATTCCAAGCGGAATCCCCGCCACAGACTCTGTTTGGAATCCCGCCTGCCTCACTGTCTCAATGTTATGTCAATTCTTTGAGCGGAGAGCAGCGGCGCCCGACTAGTGATGCACGATGCACCGAAATATCAATACTAATATCGATATTCGGGGCAAAAAAACGGTTCGGTACCAGGATTTCCTGGTATCGATACTTTATGTTAAGATGTGCAATAGCACAGCTTAACATAGAGTATAGTGCAGAGAACAGGGCCGGCGGCTATCTGAGCGCCGTCTGTTTTCTCTGTGTGCTCCCCACCCCCCGCGCGGCTCACCAACTCCTTCTCCATGCTGCCTGGTCCCAGTGTCATCTCTCTCCCCCGCGCGGCTCACCAACTCCTTCTCCATGCTGCCTGGTCCCAGTGTCATCTCTCTCCCCCGCGCGGCTCACCAACTCCTTCTCCATGCTGCCTGGTCCCAGTGTCATCTCTCTCCCCCGCGCGGCTCACCAACTCCTTCTCCATGCTGCCTGGTCCCAGTGTCATCTCTCTCCCCCGCGCGGCTCACCAACTCCTTCTCCATCTCCATGCTGCCCGATCAAGCAGGTTAGTGAGCCAGCGTGCCACAGCACGTGTCACGGCCGGGGGTTAACCCCACACTTCCCACTGGCCGACCCCTGGTCTGCAACCTGCGCGGGCCGTCCGGGTACGGCATGCCGCTGTCACTAATGGAGCGGTATTTATACTAGGCTGTGCTCCGTCGTGACTCCCAGCCCCCGCACACAGGCCGCAGCCTCCTCACTACGGGACAATCTCCAAAGCCATCGGCTGCGGCGTACGGAGCAGCTCGGATGCTGCTGAGTGCTGACACTTCACAGCGGCATCTACACAGTTACACCGGCTATTTAACTGTGTAGATGCCGCTGTGTCAGCAGCATCCGAGCCGCTCGGTGCGCCTCAGCCGATGGCTTTGGAGATTGTCCCGTAATGAGGAGGCTGCGGCCTGTGTGTGGGGGCTGGGAGTCACAACGAGGAGGGAGGGAGGAGTGATGCCGGGACCGGGCAGCATGGAGCAGGAGGTGAAGGTTCTGCTCCACTACAACTATTACTATCCCCAATGTACTATACTAGTGCTGGGTCAGCACTAGTATAGTATGTTGGGGATAGTAGTTGTATAGCTATGTGTCAACCATACAACTACTATCCCCAATATACTATACTAATGTTATGTGTCAGCCATACTACTACCCCCAACCTACTATACTGTGCATCTGCCATACCACTACTACCCCATCATACTATACTGTGCATTTGCCATACTACTACCCCCAACCTACTATACTGTGCATCTGCCATACTACTACTACCCCCAACCTACTATACTGTGCATCTGCCATACTACTACTACCCCCAACCTACTATACTGTGCATCTGCCATACTACTACTACCCCCAACCTACTAAACTGTGCAACTGCCATACTACTACTACTACTCCCATCATACTATACTGTGCATTTGCCATACTACTACCCCCAACATACTACACTGTGCATTTGCCATACTACTACTACCCCCAACCTACTATACTGTGCATCTGCCATACTACTACTACCCCCAACCTACTATACTGTGCAACTGCCATACTACTACTACTACTCCCATCATACTATACTGTGCATTTGCCATACTACTACCCCCAACATACTACACTGTGCATTTGCCATACTACTACTACCCCCAACCTACTATACTGTGCATCTGCCATACTACTACTACCCCCAACCTACTATACTGTGCAACTGCCATACTACTACTACCCCCAACCTACTATACTGTGCATCTGCCATACTACTACTACCCTCAACCTACTATACTGTGCATCTGCCATACTACTACTACCCTCAACCTACTATACTGTGCAACTGCCATACTACTACTACCCCCAACATACTATACTGTGCATCTGCCATACTACTACTACCCCCAACCTACTATACTGTGCATCTGCCATACTACTACTACTACCCCCAACCTACTATACTGTGCATCTGCCATACTACTACTACTACCCCCAACCTACTATACTGTGCATCTGCCATACTACTACTACTACCCCCAACCTACTATACTGTGCATCTGCCATACTACTACTACTACCCCCAACCTACTATACTGTGCATCCGCCATACTACTACTACCCCCAACCTACTATACTGTGCATCTGCCATACTACTACTACCCCCAACCTACTATACTGTGCATCTGCCATACTACTACTACCCCCAACCTACTATACTGTGCATCTGCCATACTACTACTACCCCCAACCTACTATACTGTGCATCTGCCATACTACTACTACCCCCAACCTACTATACTGTGCATCTGCCATACTACTACTACCCCCAACCTACTATACTGTGCATCTGCCATACTACTACTACCCCCAACCTACTATACTGTGCATCTGCCATACTACTACTACCCCCAACCTACTATACTGTGCATCTGCCATACTACTACTACCCCCAACCTACTATACTGTGCATCTGCCATACTACTACTACCCCCAACCTACTATACTGTGCATCTGCCATACTACTACTACCCCCAACCTACTATACTGTGCATCTGCCATACTACTACTACCCCCAACCTACTATACTGTGCATCTGCCATACTACTACTACCCCCAACCTACTATACTGTGAGTCAGCCATACTACTACTACCCCCAACCTACTATACTGTGAGTCAGCCATACTACAACTACCCTCAACTTACTATACTGTGAGTCAGCCATACAACTATTATCCCCAACATACTATACTGTGTGTCAGCCATACAACTACTACCCCCAACATACTATACTGTGTGTCAGCCATACTACAACTACCCTCAACCTACTATACTGTGAGTCAGCCATACAACTACTACCCCCTACATACTATACTGTGTGTCAGCCATACAACTACTACCCCCAACATACTATACTGTGTGTCAGCCATACAACTACTACCCCCATACTATACTGTGTGTCAGCCATACAACTACTACCCCCAACATACTATACTGTGTGTCAGCCATACAACTACTACCCCCTACATACTATACTGTGTGTCAGCCATACAACTACTACCCCCAACATACTATACTGTGTGTCAGCCATACTACCTTCCCAAACTCGCACAGTATACAGTGTTTGCACCAAAAAAAGTCATATATGCAAACATGGTACCAATCAAAGCTGCAGATCACTGCGCACTAAAAAAAGACTCTCAGACAGCCCTACCGGCTGAAAGATTTTAAAAGTTATGGGAATCAGAAAACAGCATTATATTGAATCAAGTATCGAAATGGTATTGAGTATCGAAATAAAAAAGTTGGTATTGGTATCAAACTCAAAATTCTGGTATCGTGACATCCCTATGCCCGACACATAACATCGAGACAGTGAGGCAGGCGGGATTTTAAACAGATTCCGCGGTGGGGATTCCACTTGGAATTTCTGCCTGTTTTCCTCTTTGTGAACGCACCCTAACAGTCAGTATATAGCTGGCCATACACAATGTCGCCATAAGCTGCTTACTGTGGCATTCCGAGTGGAGTCTGCGTCGGGGATTCCGCTCAGAATTTCCGCAGTGTGAACATACCCCTTGTCTCCAGTATCATTACTAATACCTGAAAAGATAACACAGGATGCCAACTGCAGAAAAATCTAGAGCAGAAAGGAGGATATGGCGCACATTTTGCACTGTATTATCATGCAGGGGCAACATGGCCTAGAAGAAAAGCATTTGCATTTACTAGATTTGAAAAACTAGATTCCTGCCTGGAGGACTGAAAATTACTTTCTAATATACAGCTTTAAGGGCTCAGCCACACTAGCGTTTTTCTTTGTTTCTAACGGATCCGTCCATATTAATTAAACGGATGAGCATAAACTGATGAGCAGACTGATGCAAACTGAATGCAAAATGTTCATCTTTTTTTAATGGTCCGCTTGTATTTTGGCTTAAAAAAACTGACTTTTGTACATCAGTTTGCATCAGTCAGGATCCGTTTTTTCTATCCGTTTATTTTTCTTCTTTGGTTTCTTGCTGCTTCTGCGCATTCTCAGTGCAAAAACAGATGAAAACATACGGACGTGAACGGAAATACCTTCCATTAAGATCCGCCCTCACTGTCTACAATGTAAAAAAAAGTGCACTTTCCGTTCGTGATCCGTTTTTTTTAAACGGAAAGAGTACTGCAAACACTATTTTTTTCTCTGTTCAGGATCCGTATAGGATAGTAATGTACGGATAGTAATGTATAGTCTTATTTACACACACACACACATATATATATATATATATATATATATATATATATATATACATACACATATACACAAACTTCTGCTGACACAGCCCCCTCTACTGCCCCCAGTATGTGGGCTATGTGTTCCCTGCAGGTCCCTCTCCCCAGCACAGCGCTATGTACTGTATATATACTGTATATGGGGGGGGGGGGGGCGAGGGGAGGCTGTGGTATGGGTATCCCCAGAAAGTATATTGCAAGGATATGTCATCACTTTATGACCGGTGGGGGTCCGACCTCTGAGGCCTCCACCAATCCAGACTGGCCACATTCCTGTTCCCATGCAGTGGGTCCTGACAGAGCTGACCCTTCCCACAACCCAGATTATTCTCTAACTGCATCTATTCTAGGTAATCCCTAAGCAGCTGAACCTAGCCGTAGCACAATTCTCTCTCCTGCCCAGGCAGTGTGCGACAATGCACCATCATTCTGAGCCCAGGCTGTCTATGCCCAGAAGATACAGCTGCATACAATCTAAGCAGTTGTGAGAAGCATTGGGATTTCAGCTCTGGGTGTAATTCTTTATATATCCTGCATAATAAGAGATTTAAACCAACTGACTACTGGTACAAGCGCTGCAGTCCCTTCAGTGTTTCCTTGTTCCTATACAGATAGTAGCAGTGGTGCAAGGTACTGCAGTGTGGTCCTCTTCGCCTGAATAGGATAATACTGCAGTTATCTGCAGCATCTCCAAGGATGACCACAAGTTAACACTGAAGCTGCTGTGGTCCCTTTAAACAGCCGATCATGGGGGTGTCAGGGGTCAGCCCTGACTATCGGATATTGATAACCTATCTGCCACCAATTTCTACAAGCCAGAGAACCTGTGCAAAGCAGGTTTATACACCACAGTCCTGGCACTACTGTATCTCAGTTCTCTTTAAGACAAAGCTGGGTGGCCGTGCTCTTCAACAAGGCCGTCTCCGGCTGTTGCAAAACTACATCCCCAATGATGCCCTGAAAGCTGAAGGCTACCTGGACATGACAGGCGTTGTAGTTATGCAACAGGTGGAGAGCCCTCGGATGGCAAACCTTGCAAGAAAGTGTAATGGGTGACCCCACTGATTTAACCATCTAGGTCATGACTATAAATCATTGCAGCTATAGAGGAGGATCATCTATAAACACGTGTGTAGTATACACCAGGGAGGTCAAACTCAGGCCCTCCAGCTGTTGCAAAACTACAATTCCCATCATGCCTGGACAGCCAAAGCTTTAGCTCTCCAGGCATGATGGGAGTTGTAGTTCTGCAGCAGCTGGAGGGCCTGAGTTTGACACATGTGGTTATAAAGTGGCTCCTAATCTGCCAACCACTAGGAAAGCAAACAACATGTGATCCTGCTTACCACACCCTAATTGGTCTAGAGAGGTCACATGATTTAACAAACGTACTGTTGTATAGATCACATGACACCTCCTGACCATCCATATACAAATGAATGAGTCTGAAGAGGACTAGACGCTGTCACGTGAGTCTTCTCAACCAATCAGCAGCGAAGAGTCTGTATACAGTATATAGAGCATTCCTCCAAGCGTTAGTGGATGCAGGGTCACCTGTGACATGCGCGATAAAGCAGAGACCACAGAAATCAGCCCCGCCTCCCTCCAGCACCCTGGATGAGTGATAGCAGTGCATGCAGATGAGGCGGCCTAGTGACCAGGGTGATCCCCTCACACATCCCCATCCCGCAGCACATGCGGCAGCGATCACGTGTGCCCGGACACCCCACATGCAGCATTACATACAATAGATAAATAAATAGCTGTACATTTCTCTTTGCAGCGGCCCGGGTCTCCCCCACCTGCATGAACTCTTCATCGGCGTAAATGTCAATAAGATCCGCCCCGTCCGCCATACCCGTCCCGGGACCCCGGAGGTCCGAGTGCGGCTGTGTCTCCCCGCGGGTGTGTGATTTCAGGCCGGACTGCCGCCGCTCCACACGTCTCTCCGCACTGAGAGTGGAACTCTGCAGCTCCCACAATCCCGCGCCTACCGGAACTTCCGGCCTGCGGGGTTCCCGTTCTCTGCCACTTCCGGTCGGACGGTGAGCGTGACGTCAGAGGTCGCTGCTGCAAGATGCTGCCGGGGATCAGAGCCCGGGTGAGGAGCGGCGTCACACCTGTAGGGGGCGCTCATTCCTGGCTACACTGACTGTAGTGGTCATACCTGGCTACAAGGGTCACACTGACTGTAGTGGTCATACCTGGCTACAAGGGTCACACTGACTGTAGTGGTCATACCTGGCTACAAGGGTCACACTGACTGTAGTGGTCATACCTGGCTACAAGGGTCACACTGACTGTAGTGGCCATACCTGGCTACAAGGGTCACACTGACTGTAGTGGTCATACCTGGCTATAAGAGGAATACCTGGCTACAAGGGTCACACTGACTGTAGTGGTCATACCTGGCTATAGTGGGAATACCTGGCTACAAGGGTCACATTGATTTTAGAGGTCATACCTGGCTATAGGGGGAATACCTGGCTACAAGAGGAATACCTGGCTACAAGGGTCACATTGACTGTAGTGGTCATACCTGGCTACAAGGGTCACACTGACTGTAGTGGTCATACCTGGCTACAAGGGTCACACAGACTGTAGTGGTCATACCTGGCTACAAGGGTCACACTGACTGTAGTGGCCATACCTGGCTATAGGGGGAATACCTGGCTACAAGGGTCACACTGACTGTAGTGGTCATACCTGGCTACAAGGGTCACACTGACTGTAGTGATCATACCTGGCTACAAGGGTCACACTGACTGTAGTGGTCATACCTGGCTACAAGGGTCACACTGACTGTAGTGGTCATACCTGGCTACAAGGGTCACACTGACTGTAGTGATCATACCTGGCTACAAGGGTCACACTGACTGTAGTGATCATACCTGGCTACAAGGGTCACACTGACTGTAGTGGTCATACCTGGCTACAAGGGTCACACTGACTGTAGTGGTCATACCTGGCTACAAGGGTCACACTGACTGTAGTGATCATACCTGGCTACAAGGGTCACACTGACTGTAGTGGTCATACCTGGCTACAAGGGTCACACTGACTGTAGTGATCATACCTGGCTACAAGGGTCACACTCACTGTAGTGGCCATACCTGGCTATAGGGGGAATACCTGGCTACAAGGGTCACACTGACTGTAGTGGTCATACCTGGCTACAAGGGGAATACCTGACTACAAGGGTCACACTGACTGTAGTGGCCATACCTGGCTACAAGGGTCACACTAACTGTAGTGGCCATACCTGGCTATAGGGAGAATGCCTGGCTACAAGAGTCACACTGACTGTAGTGGTCATACCTGGCTACAAGGGGAATACCTGGCTACAAGGGTCACACAGACTGTAGTGGTCATACCTGGCTACATTGGTCACACTGACTGTAGTGGTCATACCTGGCTACAAGGGTCACACTGACTGTAGTGGTCATACCTGGCTACAAGGGTCACACTGACTGTAGTGGTCATACCTGGCTACAAGGGTCACACTGACTGTAGTGGTCATACCTGGCTACAAGGGTCACACTGACTGTAGTGCTCATACCTGGCTACAAGGGTCACACTGACTGTAGTGGTCATACCTGGCTATAGGGAGAATACCTGGCTACAAGGTCACATTGACTGTAGTGGTCATACCTGGCTACAAGGGTCACATTGATTTTAGAGGTCATACCTGGCTATAGGGGGAATACCTGGCTACAAGGGTCACACTGACTGTAGTGATCATACCTGGCTACAAGGGTCACACTGACTGTAGTGGCCATACCTGGCTATAGGGGGAATACCTGGCTACAAGGGTCACACTGACTGTAGTGGTCATACCTGCCTATAGGGGGAATACCTGGCTACAAGGGTCACACTGACTGTAGTGGTCATACCTGGCTACAAGGGGAATACCTGACTACAAGGGTCACACTGACTGTAGTGGCCATACCTGGCTACAAGGGTCACACTAACTGTAGTGGCCATACCTGGCTATAGGGAGAATGCCTGGCTACAAGGGTCACACTGACTGTAGTGGTCATACCTGGCTACAAGGGTCACACTGACTGTAGTGGTCATACCTGGCTACAAGGGTCACACTGACTGTAGTGCTCATACCTGGCTACAAGGGTCACACTGACTGTAGTGGTCATACCTGGCTATAGGGAGAATACCTGGCTACAAGGTCACATTGACTGTAGTGGTCATACCTGGCTACAAGGGTCACATTGATTTTAGAGGTCATACCTGGCTATAGGGGGAATACCTGGCTACAAGGGTCACACTGACTGTAGTGATCATACCTGGCTACAAGGGTCACACTGACTGTAGTGGCCATACCTGGCTATAGGGGGAATACCTGGCTACAAGGGTCACACTGACTGTAGTGGTCATACCTGCCTATAGGGGGAATACCTGGCTACAAGGGTCACACTGACTGTAGTGGTCATACCTGGCTACAAGGGGAATACCTGACTACAAGGGTCACACTGACTGTAGTGGCCATACCTGGCTACAAGGGTCACACTAACTGTAGTGGCCATACCTGGCTATAGGGAGAATGCCTGGCTACAAGGGTCACACTGACTGTAGTGGTCATACCTGGCTACAAGGGGAATACCTGACTACAAGGGTCACACTGACTGTAGTGGTCATACCTGGCTACAAGGGGAATACCTGGCTACAAGGGTCACACTGACTGTAGTGGTCATACCTGGCTATAAGGGTCACGCTGACTGTAGTGGTCATACCTGGCTACAAGGGTCACACTGACTGTAGTGGTCATACCTGGCTACAAGGGTCACACTGACTGTAGTGGTCATACCTGGCTACAAGGGTCACACTGACTGTAGTGTTCATACCTGGCTACAAGGGTCACACTGACTGTAGTGCTCATACCTGGCTATAGGGAGAATACCTGGCTACAAGGTCACATTGACTGTAGTGGTCATACCTGGCTATAGTGGGAATACCTGGCTACAAGGGTCACATTGATTTTAGAGGTCATACCTGGCTATAGGGGGAATACCTGGCTACAAGGGTCACATTGACTGTAGTAGTCATACCTGGTTATAGTGGGAATACCTGACTACAAGGGTTACACTGACTGTAGTGGTCATACCTGGCTACAAGGGAAATACCTGGCTACAGGGGTCACACTGACTGTAATGGCCATACCTGGCTATAGGGGGAATACCTGACTACAAGGGTCACACTGACTGTAGTGGCCATACCTGGCTACAAGGGTCACACTAACTGTAGTGGCCATACCTGGCTATAGGGAGAATGCCTGGCTACAAGGGTCACACTGACTGTAGTGGTCATACCTGGCTACAAGGGGAATACCTGACTACAAGGGTCACACTGACTGTAGTGGTCATACCTGGCTACAAGGGGAATACCTGGCTACAAGGGTCACACTGACTGTAGTGGTCATACCTGGCTATAAGGGTCACGCTGACTGTAGTGGTCATACCTGGCTACAAGGGTCACACTGACTGTAGTGGTCATACCTGGCTACAAGGGTCACACTGACTGTAGTGGTCATACCTGGCTACAAGGGTCACACTGACTGTAGTGTTCATACCTGGCTACAAGGGTCACACTGACTGTAGTGCTCATACCTGGCTATAGGGAGAATACCTGGCTACAAGGTCACATTGACTGTAGTGGTCATACCTGGCTATAGTGGGAATACCTGGCTACAAGGGTCACATTGATTTTAGAGGTCATACCTGGCTATAGGGGGAATACCTGGCTACAAGGGTCACATTGACTGTAGTAGTCATACCTGGTTATAGTGGGAATACCTGACTACAAGGGTTACACTGACTGTAGTGGTCATACCTGGCTACAAGGGAAATACCTGGCTACAGGGGTCACACTGACTGTAATGGCCATACCTGGCTATAGGGGGAATACCTGGCTACAGGGGTCACACTGACTGTAGTGGCCATACCTGACTACAAGGGTCACACTGACAAGGGGAATACCTGGCTACAAGGGTCACATTGACTGTAGTGGTCATACCTGGCTATAGGGGGAATACCTGGCTACAAGGGGCAAATCTACAACTACTATTTCTAGTTTTGCATTAGCTAGAGAGCCACCAGATGGAGACCACTGCGATAGATTTCAGACCACCATATGCAGCAGTCTGCAGATCTATGGATCTTTTGTGACCCAACTTAAAGAGACCCTGTCAGCAGGTTTATGGTGTCCTATCTAAGAGTAGCATAAACTAGTGACAGAGAAGCTGAACAGAATGATGTATCACTTACATTGTTCTGTGCAGCTGACACAGAGTTATCCCCCTAAATAACATGGGGGATAAGTAGTCCTCTCCATTATGTGCATGAGCCCTGTAGTCCTGGACTAGCAGAAAGCTCCACCCACCAGCTGCTGATTGGCAGTTATCTATCTATGCTGTGTATAGGCAGTCACCTGTCAATCAGCAGCTGGAGGGCAGGGGGAGTGGGTGTGGCAAGAATCCTATTCTCCTGCATATTAGGAGAACAGCTAAAGAGAATGATGTAAGTAATACACCGATCTGTTCAGCATTTCTGTCACTAGTTTATACTAGTTATCATTTAAGGCGGCATAAACCTAGTGACATTCCCTTTAACCACGTGGTCTGATGACCAGCATTACTGCGGCCTAGACCCATTGGATGAAGTAACATTGCTGTGAGTTACATGGTTATTAAGGTTGAAAGAAGAAAAAAATCCCCAGGTTCAACCTATGGAAATCCTACTGTGTTGATCCAGGGGAAGGCAAAAACCCGGTGAGGCAGATGACAATTGCCCCATCGCAGGGAGAAAATTCCTTTCTGATCCCAATGGCAATCAGAATAATCCCCGGATCACCGCATCACCGGAAATCTAATGCCCATAACTTGTAATATTAAATTGTTCAAGAAAAGCATCAAGGCCTCCCTTGAACTTATTTAAAGGGGTTATCCAGCGCTACAAAAACATGGCCACTTTCCCCCTACTGTTGTCTCCAGATTGTGTGGGGTGTTGAAACTCAGGGGCCCCTACCAGTTGCACAGTGGAGGCTATTGTCCCCCGAAAGAATGGAGTGTCAGTGTCCATGCTTGGCCATGCTCCAAGCTCCAAGGAACGTCCATACCTAGCCAATGTTTGTAATCCCACTGAAACCAAACAGATCAGTGGGCAGGCTTCCATTCACTTGGGGACAGCTCACCTTTGCTCTAATAATTGATGGGGTCTCAGCATTTATAGCCCCAATGTTTGGCTAGTTAACTGCAGCCTATGGACATAGATGCCTTAAAGTTCCTATAAAGTTAAGGCATCTATCCTATCAGATAGATGCCTTAAAGTTCAGTGATATTTAAAAATTTCCAGCAGGGAGGAACAAAATAAACAAACTTAAAGGGGTTATCCAGCGCTACAAAAACATTTCTTCCACTTTCCACTTTCTTCCAGAGACAGCCCTACTCTTGTCTCCAGCTTGGGCGGGGTTTTGCTGCTAAGTTCCATTGAAGTGAATGGAGCTTAATTGCAAACCGCACCTGAACTAGAGACAAGAGTCGTGTTGTCTCTGAAAGAAAGTGGCCATGTTTTTGTAGCACTGGAGAACCCCTTTAACTTCCCTCTTCTCGTGCCCCCAAAGCACTTCCTTGCCACTCCAGGATCCCCTGCTCCAGCAATGTTTTGTCCCGGCTGATGGACTGCCCCCTCAGCCAATCAGTTACTGGTGTGGGACACTGTTGCAGTCGCTGATTGATCAGATTAGTCTTCTAGGACCTTTTGATTAACCCAATCCTTGTTGTTCTTTTAGTGTGCGCTTTTTTCGTCTGTCTTTATTCGCCATGGAGCTCGGTTTATGACGACAAGTGATACCGGGAGGTATGCAGAAGACATCCAGTTACCTGTTTGGAAGGAGCGAAAGAATGAAACAACAGAAGTAAAGAAAGCAAGACTATTATATGAGAGCCGTAAGAGAGGCATGCTGGAGAACTGTATACTGCTCAGGTACTGCTCACTTCTCCACTCTGGCTGATTGGAGGGGGACTTGAAAGGGCAACTCCAGCAATTTTCTTTCCTTCAAATCAACTGGTGCCAGAGCAGAGACTATTAAATTACTTCTTTTAAAAAATCTCAAGTCTTCCATTACTCAGCTGCTGTCATAGACATAGATATGCAGGACATACAGCAGCTGATAAGTATAGGAAGACTTGACATTTTTCAATGTAAGTAAATTACAAATCTCTGGCACTTGCTGACACCAGCTGATTTAAAAGAAAGAAAAATGTCGCTGGAGTTGCCCTTGAATAATGCTGATTTCCCTCCATGATGTCCATATGCCTAAAGGGGTATTCTCAACCTGCAAAGTTCAACATAGTTACCCAATTTCTGTGGATTTGGGATAATTGCAAATTAGGAATACCCCTTAATAGGCAGAATGTGTTCTCTACTCTTCTATATACTACATATTCTATACAAGTATGGAAGCTGATGCAGATTTATCTGTCTTCTTAGTTTGTTTGCCAAACAATACCTGAACACCATGACAGAGACGCAGCTGTCACAATACGATCGGCTTATCAATGAGCCTAGCAACGACTGGGATATATACTACTGGGTTACAGGTACAGTCACTGGGAGAAATCTATTAACATTTTGCCACTAAAAGTTCCTTGGGGGTGAGTAACTACTTGATAAAAAAAAATACTAACTGTAAGGGCTTGTTTACACACTGTGGCTGGGTTCACACTACGTATATTTCAGTCAGTATTGTGGTCCTCATATTGCAACCAAAACCAGGAGTGGATTAAAAACACAGAAAGGCTCTGTTCACACAATGTTGAAATTGAGTGGATGGCCGCCATTTAATGGCAAATATTTGCTGTTATTTTAAAACAACGGCCGTTATTTACTGTTATATGGCGGCCATCCACTCAATTTCAACATTGTGTGGACAGATCCTTTCTGTATTTTTAATCCACTCCTGGTTTTGGTTGCAATGTGAGGACCACAATACTGACTGAAATATAAGTAGTGTGAACCCAGCCTGTATGTTTTGATTAAACAAAGGCCATTGTTGCAGGTTTGCTACCACGGTCGTTGTTTAATCACAGCGACTAACCGCATTAACTACTATGGAATCCCTTCCGGAGTGTATAGAATGCGGCCGTGATTCCATGCGGCCGCACAGAAAACTCACATGTCTATTTTGTTCGGCCACTATTCATTGAATAGCGTCCGCACAGTATAGACTGTGCAGACAATGTAAAGTACTGCTCCAGCTGTACTTTACATTGTCTGCTATGGCTAATTGGAGCGCCTAAGTGATGTTAGGCTTAGGCCATGTTTACACAAGGCAAGATAGCGGCCGTTCTGTGACATGGCCGTGTCACAGAACGGCCGCTGTCTTGCCATGTGCGAACATGGCCTAAGTCTGTAATCCCTTTCCGCATCCCCATGATTTGGCTGTTGTATAGGATCAAGCCATTGAGTGCAGGCTTGTTGGTGTTGTATCTCATAGACAGTTCACTCACCTGCTGTCCTTTTGTTTGTTACAGGAGCACAGGACCCTCCTGAGCAGTTCAACAATGAGATTATGCATTTGCTCAAGGAATTTGCCAAGAACCGTGATATGGAACAACGTCTGAGGCAGCCGGACCTGGAATATTTATTCAAAGAGTCCCAGTAGTCTACTGAAAGGATTCTCGCTTCAGATGGTAGAAGATAATGGCCCACATATACAAAGACTGGCGTGTTTATAAAGACTGACCTTTATAAAGGTCGATTATCAAGACATAGTAACACTCATTCCCAATAATCAGCCTGTGAAAAAGGGCCAACCATCAGCTGATGCATGTGCATACTCTCTTTCGTCAGCTGATCGGATTTCTTGTACTGGCAATAAAATCATCAGCAAGCAATTTAAAGGGGCACACCTATTGTTACCAAACTGTATAACAGTGCTTTGTAAATGTGGGCTAATGTCTTTAGTATGCAAGCTGCGGAAATGTATATGGTAATCCTTTATAGACAGAAGTAAATGAAGACCACAGTACCTAATATATAAACTGGTGCAATGTGTGAATAGTGCAGATTTATAATACTATTTTAAGTCCAATAAATAATGAAATTGAAAAACTATTGTATGAATTGGGGAATTGTTATTTATTACCTGTAAAACTATAGCACTATCCTGGAGTTGTCCCAGAAGAACTAGTACCTGTTGAGGTAGATCAGGTTTCTAGACTCTAGACATATAACAGTAAATAACGGCCATTATTTCAATATAACAGCCGTTGTTTTAAAATAACAGCAAATATTTGCCATTAAATGGCGGCCATCCACTCAATTTCAACATTGTGTGAACAGAGCCTTTCTGTGTTTTTAATCCACTCCTGGTTTTGGTTGCAATATGAGGACCACAATACTGACTGAAATATAAGTAGTGTGAACCCAGCCTTAAAGGAGTATTCCCCCCAAAATTATTTTTGCATTAATACGTTGCTGTTATCTAGGTGCCCCCACCCCCACGGATTGCATAGAATCATCAGCTCTCAGTCCACTCCGACACGCTCCCAGCTCCTGGCTAGTGATGTCACGATACCAGAATTTTGAGTTCGATACCAATACCAACATTTTTTTTTCAATGCTCGATACCAATTCGATACTTACAAATTAAATAAATTATATTTAAAAAAAACCCTCAATATTAGAAATGCCCCCCCCCTCCAACTGTCAGGTCCGTTCGAACCAATTTATGTTCCTCTAATTTTTTAACTTTAAAAATAAAGTTGACATTATTTACATTAAGGGACATTACATTAAGGGCTCTTTCATACGTCCCGTAAAATTGTCTGTGGTCGCGGATCAGCAACCACGGACAATTTTACGGCCCATTAAAGTGAATGTGGCCATTCACATGGTCCGTGCCGCGAAAAAATAAGACATGTCGTAGTGCGGATCGCGGCACGGATCCCCCCCTGCCACCCAGCTCTCCTGTCATCTGTGCTCTCCTGTCATCTCATCTACTACTCACCTACTCCCTGCGCTGACTGGCTTCATCTTCACCAGAAGTGGCCTGGACTATGATACCTTCTCCTGGCAGTGTAGTCCCGGCCACTTCCAGGGAGCGCATGTAGCCGGTCAGTGCGGGGAGTAGGTGAGTAGTAGATGAGATGACAGGAGAGCACATCATGCTCTCCTGTCATCTCTGCGGCTGGGTGGCAGGGGGGGAATCCGTGCCGGGTCGCGGCACGGATAGTGTGAAAGAGGCCTAACACTTCATCTATCAGGGAAATGATGGGGGCTGTAGTCATGTAACACACACACCAGCTGTCAGGGTGATGATGGGAGCTGTAGTCATGTAACACACCAGCTATCAGGGGGGATAATGGGAGCTGTAGTCATGTAACACACACACACCAGCTATCAGGGGGGATGATGGGAGCTGTAGTCTTGTAACACACACACACACACACACACCAGTTATCAGGGGGATGATGGGAGCTGTAGCCATATAACACACACACACACCAGCTATCAGGGAGATGATGGGAGCTGTAGCCATATAACACACACACACCAGCTATCAGGGGGATGATGGTAGCTGTAGTCATGTAACACACACACCAGTTATCAGGGGGATGATGGGAGCTGTAGTCATGTAACACACACACACACACACCAGTTATCAGGGGGATGATGGGAGCTGTAGTCATGTAACACACCAGCTATCAGGGATGATGGGAGCTGTAGTCATGTAACACACACACACACCAGCTATCAGGGGGGATGATGGGAGCTGTAGTCATGTAACACACACACCAGCTATCAGGGGGATGATGGGAGCTGTAGTCATGTAACACACACACACACACACCAGCTATCGGGGATGATGGGAGCTGTAGTCATGTAACACACACACACACAGATACACACCAGCTATCGGGGATGATGGGAGCTGTACTCCTGCTGTCAGGGCATGGTGACCACTGACCCAGCAGGGTGACCTGGATTTGGGCAGCAAGGTAAACTGCAGGCTGCAGACCCCCCTCCCCCCTTCCCAGTGAGAGCCAGGCCGACCCCCTCTTCACCTCTCTCACATAGCTGATGTCCGCCCCGGGAGTGTCTTGCCGGCCCCGGCCTGCCGCCCCCTCACAGTCCTGTGGCCCCCACCTTACAGTGCTGTGCAGCCAGATGTAGTGGCTGCATCTCCTCCCCTCCTCCAGCCTTATGCTCCGCTCTCCTCTTCAGGAAGCGCCGGCCGCTGTCCCTCTGCAGCCGCCGACCCTGCTCTGACCCTTTCACTAAAGGGTAAATGACTGCCGGCTGCAGTCATTAGTAGCGGGGGTCTGCTACACACAGTAGCCGACCCCCGCTACATAGGGAGCAGGTTAGGAGAGGGGGATAATGCCGCTGTCAGTGTGACAGCGGCATCTATACAGTTCAATAGCCGGCACATACGATCGCTGTGTGCCGGCTATTGGAAGTTAGCGCCGAGAGTGTGGGCGGGTGGACAGAGGAGGTGACATCAGCGGGCCACGCAGAGCACATGGCAGGCACTCAGCTCACTGCCTGCTATGTCTTCTGCTGTGTACTTTATGATAAGCCGCACTGCTGCGCGGCTTATCATAAAGTATCGAATACCAGGAAATCCTGGTATCGAACCGAAAATATGCCCCGAAAATCGATAGTAGAATCGATTTTTCGGTGCACCGTGCATCCCTACTCCTGGCCCGCACCCTCCGAGACGGAATCACGTGTCCTCACTCTCTTCAATGGGCCGGGTTAGTGCTTCTAACCCAGCACACTGAAGAGAGGGAGGACACTGAGACAGTGACAGCAGCTGCTGCTGATCACTGTCTCCCTATCTGACAGCAGAGTGTACCCCCCAAGCTCACCCCACTGTGTGCCCCCCCACTGTGGCAAACGGTGAGCACCCCCCCCCCCCGTGATCTCCTGGTTAGCCGACCGCGAGCCCTCCCCAAATAGTAACTGTTGTTTAATACAAGGTCCCTCCATCTTATATGCAGTATGACTCATCACATATTTAGCTTGTGCAGTCCAGGGCACTTTCTTCAGCACTATGTCATGGTACAGTTTCCCTGAAAATAAGAGCTAGTATAGGTTTTGCTGAATTGCTTACTGTAAGTAAATTACAAATCTATCTAAGTTTCTGACACCAGTTGATTTGAAAGAAAAATTTTTTTGCTGGACAACCTCTTTAAAGGGAACCAATCACGAAAAAAACGTCCATAAAGCTTAAGGAAACGTGCTGGTACATCAGCCAGCACGCTTCCTAAACATCCCCCTGTACCCCCCGTGATCCCCTCTATTAGTCAGTATTCGTACTTTGATTAAGTCCCGCGCTGTATGTAAATCTCCGCCAAGTAGTCACGGTGGGCGGATTTAGTCATTGTCCTGGGCGGCAGGAGGCGCTGTAATTACGCCCACAGGGGCGTGATTGAAAGTCGTGTGTTCCACTTACGTCAGCCGGGGCCTGCGTTCCACGTCGGCGGCGTGCTGACGACTTCAGGACGCTGCGCATGCGCAGTACGGATGGAGACGACTTGGCGGAGATTTACATACAGCGCGGGACTTAATCAAAGTACGAATACTGACTAATAGAGGGGATCACGGGGGGTACAGGGGGATGTTTAGGAAGCGTGCTGGCTGATGTACCAGCACGTTTCCTTAGCTTTATGGACGTTTTTTCGTGATTGTTTCCCTTTAAGACTGTCAGCTGACTCCAATCCTGATGTTCCCATCCGCAGCCGTCCTTTGTAAATGTACAGGCAAAGTATCAAGAGGCCCGTCGTCTGCCCCCATCCCCATTGTCCCCCTACTGCCAGATGTAGAGCCGCACACAATCTGCCATTATCACCTGCCAGCGTTCGTCTAACCATACGCTGTCCCTGCTGTGTTGTGTGATGAGCTCCCCCTGGTGGTCAGAAGATGCATTACCGTTCCTGCTGTGCAAGTGGTCCAGAAACTGCTTTGGTCGGCAAGAAGGGTCGGGAGCATGTTGCAGGTGATGTTCAATAACTAATAGCAAATGACACACAGGCGTTCTACTGCTTCATTATTTATTTTCTTCTTCTTCAAACAGAAAAGGTAACAACACTTCACCACTTTGTGCTCAGATAAAAATAGCGCTGAATAGAGGAGTATAGCAATACACATTTGCTGCAAAAGTCCACAGCCCAGCCGGGCTAGTCCATGTTCACATTAGGATACTAATAACACTGTCTGTTGGATAATGTTTAATAACTGCCTGATGTTACAGATGTTACTGAAACATCAGGCATCTATTAGACATTGCGGTTTCGCCCACATACAATGCTCTCACCATGCACCCACCTCGTCTCAGACGTTATAATCCTAAAGGGATGGAGGGAGGAAGTGCAGCATCGGAGATCAGAACAGAGACCTTTTCTGCTCTCCAAATAACCCCTTTAGGGCTAGGTTGATGCGTTCGCTTGAAAGTATACGATATACACCCGCACAGTGCACACGACGTATGAGCTTACGGCCGGATCGTATACGGCGCCGTGAAAAATGATCAAGACCATTGTTTGAGGACAGAAATGCTGAAACTCACGGCCGTGGATTTCCATGCGGTCCCGTGCGAAGTACTTATTTCAGCCAAATTGAACTTGATTTTTCGATCCAAAAGGTTCTGTGTGGTTTACGGGGCTGGGCGAAGATTTCCAAGTAAATGACCTGCCTCAGATCGCTTCGAAACAAGCTAGGGAAGCATAACTGTACTACGGGCGTATGTTCGCGGTTCGTACGCATCCGGCCGCATGTCGATTTTTCCCACGCCCGTAGTTTCAGCCCTACATGTACGGCAGCGTACGAAATACGGCCGGACTCATACGCAGTGTGAACATAGCCCAAGGGTGCGTTCACACGTACAGGATCCGCAGCAGATTTGATGGCCCAGATTAGATTCAAAGCAAATCTGCACCTTCAAATTTGCTGCAGCAGATCCTGTACGTGTGAACGCACCCTAAAAGAAAAAACTGCTATGAGTACTACTATTTGCATATTAGGTGTGGGAGCTGATCTCTGGTAGTTGTAATACCCTAACCAATAGGTGCCAACTGCACCTCTTCTACTTGCAGGATGTGGGTTACTAAAGGCAGTCACCTTACCAGTCTTAGAATACTCCTTCTCTTATTCTTTGTCTTGCTTTGCTCTGGAGACATTTTCTAAATTTGGCCTTTAACATTTGAGCATTACCTCTCTAAAGCATTGCTGATGTGCTGATGTGCTGTGTGCTGGAGACAGTAGTGTGAACAGATGGCTGCCCTCTAGTGGTGGATTGCTACACTGCACACTGTTTGAGTTGCCATAGTCACTGTAGCCTGGTTATTCATGTTGCCACATTGTGTGGAGGCATCCAGTGTCCATGAAAGCTGTCAGCACTTTCTCATTGCTCTGTCACTGACGTCTTGCTGTTAGAACAATGTCGCCGGGGATTCGGGGGAGTTCAGGAGGAAGTTGTGACCCTCTTAACTTCTATTGTACCAATTATAACACCTCATATGGTGAGTAGCCAGTGGGACAAAAGCTGGGACTGATACTCTGTGGTTGTCCTAGGTTTTTCTGAAGTGCTGGGGATGAGGATGTGGGACACATATTACTAGAGGGATTGTACTTCATATACCCGGACCTGTGCTCCAGTTGTCAGACTGACTGTAGATTCATCCAGGGGTGCTATTGGTTCACTTTATGTTCCAAATTTGCTTCAAGGATGGCCCCCACCATTTATAATACAACGGTCGTTCAAGTTACAATATTAATTGGTTCCAGGACGACCATTGTATGTTGAGAATATTATATCTTGAGCCCAAAACTCTATAGAAAACTGGTAATTGTTTCTGGAACCCCCAAAATATTCTCCCAAAGTGAGAAAAATGAAGATTCAAAGAAAAGTAAGACGATAACTAATATGGATAAAGCAAGTCCTAATATAGCACAAGACAGCCAACCAGTGCATGCACTGCTGTAATACTGTTGTTTTACCAGTAAAATGGACACTTTTATTGGTTGATTATCTACTGTATTTTCTTGCGTATAAAACTAGTTTTTAATCCAGAAAAATCTTCTCAAAAGTCAGGTGTCGTTTTATATGCCGGGTGTCGTCTTATAGGACAGGTGCTGATCTAATAAAAATAAAACAATATTGTTTCCGCACAGTGAATGGCGTGAACAAAAAGCGGTAAAAAACACTTTTTTTATCACAATTTATGCACAAAAAAATTAATAAAAAGTGATCAATACGTCTGATCTAGAAAAAAATGTTACTGATAAAAACTAGAGATCATGGTGCCAAAAATGATGCCCCATACGACCCTGTAGGTGAAAAAATAAAAAGGCCATTTTAATTACACCTATTTGCAAAAAAAAAGTTTTACCCCTAATACAAACGGTAAAACGCTAGAAAACCTGTATGTAAACATGCATATCGCTGTGTTCAGACTGACCTATAGAATAAAGGAAAAATGTCAGTTTTACTGTAAAGTGCATTATGTAAACACAGAACCCCCCCGCCTCCCCGCCACAAATTCACCCCATAAATGATATTTTGGGGGTTCCATCATTCATTTTATGCCAGATTAAAAGATGCTATTACAAAGTACACCTGCTCCTGAGAAAAAAAAAAAAAGACCTCACATGGTCCTGTAGGTGGAAAAATAAAAGAGTTATAGGTCTTAGAAGGCGAGGAGGAAAAAACTAAACCGCAAAAGTGACAATTGGCCTGGTCCTTTTCAGGCTCTGTCCTTAAGGGGTTAAAAGGAAACTATGAGCAGGTTAATACATACGAACCTGCTGATATGTAACTATATAAGAAGAGATGCAGATTCCCACAATGATCTTCCTCCATGGTGCTGTCTTGGGGTATTTTCAATCAAAGAAAATATGTAAATGAGCTGGTTTGGTGCACGGAGAGCATTCCCTGGCCCCTCAGTGTACCATCCTGTCAGCTTGTACTACGCCTCCTACTTAAGCAAATTCATATATGCATAAGAATTAATGCCTTCCCCTTCAACCCAGATCTCGCATTTGCATAGGAACACTAGAACAACCGCTTTTACTGCACGAGATCTGGGGAGGGAGGTGTCACTACCTATACATATATAAATAGGCCGAAGTAGGAGGGGTAGTATGAGCCAACAGGGAGGTGGGATGATACACTGAGGGGCTAGGGAATGCCCCCAGTGCACCAAAACATCTCGGTTACATACTCTCTTTGGTAGAAAAAAAAAATACCCATAAAATCAGTCTCCAGATGTGCCAAATTTATCATTTAGTCTGATACACTGATAAATATGATGCATTTGAACACTGTCCATCTAAGTTGGCACTAAAGACCATATTAGGCAAACAAATACTAAATGACAGCGTGAGTGAGCAGGAGGCCGGGCAGCATTGATGATTCATAGAGAAGCGGGAGGAGAAAGCAGTGGTGAGGCATGGTAGCGTGCGACTCAAATGCTGAGCCACAACTCCTCTTTGACTCTTTATTACAGTAAGAGACCTGAGATTGTGCATAATCCACTACACTGACAAATTGTCAAAAGATAACATGTAGAGATGAGCGAACCTCGAGCATGCTCGAGCCCATCCGAACCTGATCGTTCGGCATTTGATTAGCGGTGGCTGCTGAAGTTGGATAAAGCCCTAAGGCTATGTGGAAATCATGGATATAGTCATTGGCTGTATCCATGTTTTCCAGACAACCTTAGAGCTTTATCCAAGTTTAGCAGCCCCAGCTAATCAAATACCGAACGTTCGGGTTTAGATCGACTCGAACCCGATTCGCTCATCTCTAATGCCGAACGATCAGGTTCAGATGGACTCGAGCATGCTTGAGGTTCGCTCATCTCTAGTAACATGCTCACAAGGGGACTGCCAACTACAGCACACTATCAGCCTCGGGTAGGGTCTGGGTGTTGACAGATTCCCTTTAATGCAAATGTGTCTCCTCAGCTGCTCTCTACACCTACTGCCCATAGGAGATGAGTGCTTCTAAAAATAATATACATTTTTTTTATGGTAAACAATGTTGTCTTGCAGGCCGTCCAGAGTTTCCAGTGGCCAGCGTCTTGCGCTCTGGCACCTATTCCCATCGCAGTACAGGGTATCAGTCTAACTTTCGACCAGCTGTGTACTATTCCCCCAACCTGGACCGAAAGGATAACCCACGCATGGGGTAAGCTCTTCATTTTATTTTCCCTATATAACCTGCTATTGATATTTCCTGAATATTATATTTCACAGTAATACATCATCTTGCTTCTCTTCCTCTACATCAGCCTGATCCTACGGAACAATTACACATCAATCACCAACAGAGACTTCACCCTACATGAACATGTGACAGGTGCCGAGCCGTTACCCCATGCACTTTCTTTCCCACAGAGTGGTTATGTGAGGAGCAGTGAAGTTACCAACCCCAAGACTAGAGCTGTGAGAAGTGGCGGTACATTCACTCTACATGTAATACTACAATTATTTAATACATATATTTATATGTTTTCTTATTTATTACAGGTTAAATCTGTTCATTTTGACACTCGGGACCATAGTTCTGAAGCCATACCGGGTATTTTACCAAAACATCGGCCACTGCTATTTGTGCCACAAGGGAAGGGATCTCCTGACATGGAAAACTTCCAACATGTGAGTCAGTGTCAAGTGTAGTTGTCAACTGTTCTACTGCAAAAACACTATTGGGTTTAAAGCGAATTTACCACTTGGTGCATTGTTTTTTTTTCACATGAATAGGATCCTGATGCCACAATCCTTTTTTTAAACCGCAGCCACGTTCCCGCACACGGTGCTGGTCTATTTCTGAGCACCGGCTCTGCATTAAGCACTGGGGGCTTCATGCCAGGCCGGTACCATAAGCAGGAACTGAGCGGTGGTTAAAAAAAAAAAAAAAGCAATGTACCTAGTGGTACATTGGCTTTAAAGCAAAGATGCACAGTTAGATAACAGTTTAATATGTTCTGCAATTAAAGGGAATGTCCATGATTGGAAAACAGGAATTTGTTTTCTTGAAAGAGCATTACTCTTGTTGCTGATATTGTAGCTCTATCACATGGTGCCCCCTCTGGGTAACTGAAATATTAAATAATTTTTTTTTCTCAAATTAATGGACTGCCCATTGCTGGCATTGCTAATTCTTGTATCTTCTACGTATTTACCTCAGTTAAAAGATAAAGGTCCTGTAGGCCATATCCATGTTTTCCAGTACTCCCTGGCACTGCACCAAACTTCTTCAGCCACTCGTAAAACATTTGCCTATCACTAGCCATAATCAGTAGTGGATTATAATAGGGGCGTTTTGGGCGGCAGCCCGGGGCCCTGAGCTCCTGGGGGGCCCATGACCACCCAAAAAGACTTATACTTTCAATGGTGTACTGTCTCCTGGCTACACTTCTGCCAAGATTTGCAAAAAATCACTGTTTTTTTTATGCCAATTTTGCACAAATCAGGACATCATGACATTATCTATCCTGTACTATGAACGCCAGGCTAGTGCTGCCATAGTTACAGTGGGGTGGGGGGGCCCAGGCTTGGTGAACAGCCCAGGGCCTATGGTAAAGTTAATCCGCCCCTGGCCATAATGTTTCAGCTACTGCAGCCTCTTTGTTCTGATATAAGGGGATATAGGGGCCTTGCAAGTTGGAGCCCACTGATTATACCTATCCTAAGGATTGTAGCTGTTTTTTCCATACTGAATTCATCTTCTTGCTTCAGGGTCCAGCTTTCATGTCTACAGAACACAAAACCAGGTTCACACCAAAGGCAATCCATCAACCAGGTAAGGATCACATAGAAAAGGTGGAGCCTTCTTATCCGGTAAAGATGGAAGCAAAAGTTGTCTGTGAACCCCCATAACATTTACACAGCTAAACACTTTACATGGTCTAAATACCCTGGCTGTTACATATAACTCTGCTGGGTATGCTTTATCCACTTTTGTCTTAACAGGCAGATTCCAAAGTACAATAATTGGAAAAATAGAAAACTCAGGGTTTACTGAAGGATCAAATTTGGAACCTATAACCTATGATCCTCATTCACAGTACCATGTACCGGTAAAAGCCTTAATACTAGAATACCTAGTTGCCTCGTTTTGTGCTGTTATGGATTATTTACCTCACCACATTGACTGATGTTCATATGCTTGTATGTAATAGATTGGGTACCACCGTTTGATGGGGCACAGCATTACCAAGACAGATTTTTTGCCAGCTTCCATGTTGCAGGTAACTACTAGACTGTACTTCCTGGTGGTGGTGTTAGAAAAATAAAGCATGGCGAAGACCATAATAGACACTACTTTGTTACCAATTTTTGCCACCAGAACATGACGACATGGTATGTTGTCACCTTCCAGCTCTTTCCATGACTCTCTGTGACAATTCCCTTAATAACAATATACTGTACCTATTCTGGAATGGGGGATGCTGCACAGGTTCAGACCAGAGCTGCCTCTCTCCACTTGCCCCATTATCTACCCCTATACTCTGTGCACCTTTAGGACTTCCATTGCTGCAAGTTTTTTTCAACTGTATAAAATATATTGATATCATATTATACACAGCACCACAGAAAATGTCTATTTATGCAAGTGATAATAAAACATAGAGGACAGTAGAAGAGGCACTTCATGGCAACATAGGTTGTATGGCCAAAGATCACATTGTGATGTATTCAAGTAATGAAAGTTAAGGGGGTCATATGGCAACCCCCACAATTGCCAAAGTCACAGTGTAGCCCAAGTCTTACAGGAAAAACCAAGGCCATCCACAGACAGCTGGGTGTTGCCCCTCATCAGCGTGGAGCAGGATTCTGGGTAGGTGGGAGCAATGCCTAGTAGTCATATGGGAAACTCATCTCAGGGAGACTGATCTGAAATCATTGATCTGTTTCCTGTGTGGCACTACTAGGCTCCCACCTAGCCAGAATCCTGCTCCACACTGATGAGGGGCAACACCCCAAAACAGCTGTATGTGGATGGATACCTGACCTTGTTTTTTCCCTTGTCATTACAGTGACTAATAGGGCCACTTAAAGGGAACATGTCACCCTGGCTGCCGGGGCAGAGCCTGCCCAACCCCCCAGTGGAGCCAGATACTTACCCCTTCCTGGAAGTACCACTCCTAGACCCGGAGGAATTGCCGCCCAAAGCTGTGTGCGCATTATGCTAATCACTTGAGATGAGTCCAACATCCATAGAAAATGACTGCCGCGGCAGCCGGGGTAACAGGTTCCCTTTATTATTGTGGTTTTGGTGGATTCCCTACAGGAGCCACTCCTTTTCTGGGCCCTTCCCAGGGGGATATCTGACTAGTCCTGTGTTTTGAGACTCTTAAATGAGGCTCTACGGGATCTTTTTTGCATATTAACTAGTCATATAGGAGACCACAAACTTAGTTATGTCAGTGCAATAAAGGAAAAATAGAATCTCTTTTCTCCTGCATACCAGGGCAGAGAGCCTTTACCAGCCTTGGCCAAGAACTCTGAAAGAGACAGCGGTTTCTCCAGGGAACTAGATCAAGTTCTTCGTACCAATGTAAGACTCATTCAATGTATTCTGGTGTATCCTTCATTCACCATTGTCCTATACAATGTAGTTTTTCTTTTTACTTCTACTGACAATTTAGACTCAGGCTCCATTAAGTGACTTCCGACCTGATAATGTAGCCAAAAACAAAGATGATCTTTTGGGAAGGACGTATGTTGGTAATAAGGTGAGTAGGTGAAGATCATGTGACCAGGTAAATAATGGTTTAATTATTTTAGATGATAGTACGTGACTTAAATATATTTCTTATAGGAGGGATCTGGTTTCAGTAACAATAATCTCACCTATGTACAGTCAGGAAAGGCGCCCCCACAACAGTATCTGACCAACTACAATCTAAGGTGTTGTATCTGGATCTGCTCTGTAATCACATTTTTATTGCATTACTGGTTTAATATTTGAACAGATAATTTTCAACATATTTGCCCATTACAAGGGGCAGGGGTTGAAGGTGGAAAAACTGCTTAATGCCACCTCATTGTAGTTTGCTGCGAAGTAGTTCATTGTACATATTAGAGTTGAGCAAATCTCGAGCATGCTCATGTTTGTCCAAACCCAAACGTTCTGTATTTGGATACTGGTGGCTGAGCAAGTTGGATCCAGCCCTAAGGCTGTCTGGAAAACATAGATCCAGGCATAGGCTGTTTCCATCATTTCCATGACTCCCTAGGGCTGTATCCAACTTCTTCAGCCACCGGTAATCAAATACAGAAGGTTTGGGTTTGGACAAACCTGAGCATGCTCGAGATTTGCTCAACTCTAATATATACAATGAATTACTTAGAAGCAAACTACAGAGAGGTGGCATTAAATCGTTTTCCCACCTTCAACCCCTGCAATCTGGCAAGTATTTTGGGGCTAATTCAGTAAAGGAGGGCAACAGAATAGTGATGTCATTATACCGTCTTTGCCTCCTTTTCACTGCATGTGCCGACTTTTGTCAGAAGTTGGGAAACCAGTTGCTGAAAATTTGAATGCCAAACCAAACCCCACCCCCAGAAATTTCCCCACACTATGCCTCCAATGTTATAGAAACAGAGGTTTTCATAAAGGGTACCGCTCATGTAAAAAAGTTGCAGTTCTTTAATTTCTGCCTGGAAAACAGGCACTACCTAGGGCTGCATCAAACTTCTCCAGCCACTGGTAATCAAATGCCACATGCTTGAGTTTGCTTATCTCTAATATATGTGTAACCATGAGTAATGTATCCTAGGTTCTATGATCCAGTAGCCCTTGGTAGAGACAGAGAAGGTTGGACACGAGGTGGGATACAGAAACAACTACACAGTGGCTTCTCTGTCAATAATGAAGTGCATATTACTACCATCTAAAGCATCTTAGCAGGTACAGAGGCTGAATGTACCTTTGCTTTTTTTTGGCATTGGCTTCAATACTTTCTACTTACTATATACAAGATCTATTAGAAAATATTTCTATTATCCTTAATTTTCAGGATGTAAGAAGGATTGAAAACAAGTCAACAGTCTTCAGCGCTGAAATGGTCTTACTCATATCACCATCAAGCTAAAATAAATCTCAGTACCAGCACCTTTTGGTTTATATTCTGTACTCAAAACTATCAGCACTTTTGGAGGGCCACATTTTATTACAATGCAGATAGATCACTCTGTATAATTCAATGTGGGAACTAGTAAACTAAAGCACCTTTGCAAATCTTAAATTATCAGTTTAGTATACGGTATATATCTCCTATGCTGACCTATAAGTTATATGTCCACTATATTACTGAAGAAAGCACTCCTCCTGCAGTAATCCTGTCAGTCACAGCTGAGGCAGCAGCAAGGGATCACTTTCCTACACACATTCTCCCCCAGCCCTACCATAGCCGAGTGGAGGCACGTGATTGGTCCAATAAAATATGATTCCCTTGGTATCCCTTTAAAGCCGCTGAAGAGTTTATGGCTTTTACCTGTTAGTCCTCAGGATTTAGTCCCCTTTGGTCTACCTTAGCAGCCCTAAATATTCAGCTGCTGTGCTTCTGCCCCACCATCTTCCCAAGAAGTTTGAGGTAGTCTTTGGCCTCCTGCATGCTAATTTCTTTGTGATCTCATTCCGGTCTTTATAGTGAAACTAAACATGCTCAGGTTTCATATACTCCTTTTACATATGCTTGCAAGGTTTTATTCTGTTGGTTCTTTGAAAGTATTTATATTTAACACAGGAAGCATCTGTTTATATTTAAACTATGTTAATTTAAAAGTTGAATGAAACTGTACATGTAATTCATTGTATGTTGTAATTGCTTTTAGACATACAGATTACACCTATATTGGAGATGGATTGTGCTTGTGTATCATTGTTGGGCTTAGGCTGCCATCATACACAGCTATATATTGTATGCCTTTGACATTAAGACAAAGAATTATAAAAATAGAGTAAGCTTTGGCTTAAAGGTTGTTTTTTTTTTGACCAGCTACCTCTTCAGGAATTTGGTAGTAGTTAGTGTGCAACACCCAGGTTTCTTTGGACTTTCCATCTATGCTTTCAGCTGTATCCCTAGAAACAGTCAGTGCCTTAGCTATCTTTGTATGTTTCTCCTTGTTTGTGCAAGGCAACAAATCTTAAATTTGACTTATTTCATAAAATATAGTCAAAGCCCTAGCCAGTCAAAGTAATTGATACTTTAGATCAAGATCACCTGGAAGATTTTATACTGTATGGCGATGTTCCCATTTCATAATATACTCAGCAATATAATTATGATCTTTAGTACCGTCTATGTTGCAGGACAGTCACCTTGTCCGATATTTTTTTAGAAGTGTGAACATGGCCTATCAATGTAAATAAAAAAAAAAAAAAAAAGCATAGAATCTGCAGCAAACCTTGTGTGAATGTTTCTAGTTACATCTGATTCAATACACGCAACACCTGACCAAAAAAAAAAAAAAAGTAAAATGCTATATTTTCTAATTGATATTTGCACCTACTTTTGCCGTCAAAACTGCATTACAAAAGCATATTTCATGTGACCGCAACATCATGGAGTCACCGCCTGAATAAAACCTAGTTTTGCGCGTTATTTTTTTTGTTTCCATAATCAGAAACAAAACTAACAGTCTGATCTGCAATGTGTGATAATGCGTGGAAACACAGCCAAACCGAGCGCGTCAACATTGCTATGTGATTAGCATGGGGTATAACCAGATTTGTATTACCAATTGCATATCATAGCCAAAAGACTGTTTCCACATTCACAATGTGTTCCGAATGTGGTTAAAGCCACAACCTTGTTTCCCACCCAATAGTCGTGCAGTGTCATCAGTAATCTCAACACAACTACTGGCAAGGAAATGGGGACATGGTTTCAACTGCATTCCAGGCAAAGCTGACAAGAGGACAGTTTGGGCAGTGTTCCCACATGGCTATGAATGCATAACAAAAAGCTGCATATAACAAGGTCATTGGACATGTTAAGAGTTATTTAGTGACTGCTCATTTAAGAGCATATAGTCAGCTTATTTAAAAAAAAAAAAGTTCTGTCCAGAGTCCACCCGCCCAGCTGCACATATCAGAAATAGCCACATTGAAGCTATTGTTTATGCTAGAGACACTGCAAATGTTAACGCCATTAACAGCATTTCAGGACGTTCGATAAACATTTTTTTATGTGATAGCCTCTAAGAGGGTGAACTAAGCGGGTGAACTAAGCGGGTGAACTAAGCAAGTGTTATAGCATACATGTTAACTAAATGTAACAAGCTCCTTTAAATAGCACGTTAGGCACCTGATGGCCGCAAGCAGCAGGCATAAAAGTAACACATCTTAGTCAATTTGGATCATCTATTCTATACAGTTGACCTTTATTTAAATAAATCTGTAAAATACAAAACCACTAAACTACCCCAACAGTAAATGCTCACACAGTGAAAACTGTATTTTTTTTAATCCCCATGTGTTACATGTGACCAGCACCCAATATGTTATGTACAAGATTTAGACAGAACGCACAATGAATAGGGCCACCATACATTGTTAATCTGTACATTAACCCCTGACAAAACTAAGTCTCAATTTACTATTACGTGCAGAAGCTGTGCTAAGGCATAAAGAATCTTTATTTTTAAAATGAGTCATCCCTACGATACATATATATCTGAGCACATGTTAAAAAAAAAAAAAATTATATATAAACAGATAAAACTGACATTCAGACAGACAAGTTTAAGAGCAGCGTGCAGTACTTTTAGATGAGAGTCTGCAGTTCCCTAGCTCAGTATTTTTTCAGCCCAAATCCCACAGCAAGATGCTGTCTGTTGCTGTTTAGTGGAGGCGAGTGCCATACTGCAGAACTTGTGCGCTTATAATATCGGGGTTTGCTCTTATAAAACAGGTCTTCTAATTTTGGGCTTTCAATGGGGCCATACACTTTGTCCACATCTATGGGATGGTAGTACTGATGGCGCATTGCTTGGGCAAGCTGATTTCCTGCGAGCAAAGGAAAAAACAAAACAAAAACTAAGTTTGATATAACTATTATAAAGCACATTGAAAAATAGCTGACTGAACAGCACCTACCAGAGGCCCATGCTGGAATAGGCTTGCGAGGTTTACTTTCATCATCTGTGGAATCATCACTGTTCAAGTCCATACCATAGTCATCTGCATCGAATTTAACTGGATTTTTGTAGCCCTTTGGAGTCATCTCATAAGATTCACAGGCTGGGGAGTTCTGTGACAGAAAAGTTATTAAACAAATGTTTCCATGCATGTTTACATACAGACCACTGAGCAGCAATACAATACCACAAAATATGCATAGGATCATACGCGAACATGCCCTTAAACGTCAGATTCAAAGGCTATATTGGGTATATGAACTGTTTATATGCAATTTCAAGTGTCACGGTCATTACGAAAAAAAAAAAAAATAAATCAAAACTTGATATTGTCTCAATGACATGTCAAGTTTTTTGTAGTGTCAGTGACACTTTAAAAGAAAACAGGTTGTGACCAATTTGAGAACTCAAACACAATTTAAGTTTTAACTGAGATTGACTAAAATTATGCCACTTTACACTGTGCAGTTTTTATCATTGCCCCATACCTGTATATCCACAGTTACATTCAGTGTTGGGGCACTAACGGCTGCCTGTTTTTCCTTTGCAATTCTCTCCTGGTCTTCACGCAGTCTCTTTGCTTCCAGCATCTTAGCCTCCATTTCTTTACGTAATCTTTCTTGTCGCTCTTGTTCCAACCTCTCTTGCTGCTCCTAGAATTAAAAAAAAAAACAAACAAAAAAAAAAAACACACCACACAACCCAGTTACTTTAGCTAGCAGTATAGAAGACAGTGAGAAACGGAACCTGAAGTCTCAGTACTATGCCCACCTTTTTCTTCCGTTCTTCTGCCTCTTTGCGCTGTTGCTCCTTCTCTTGTGCTGCCCGCTCTAGTTCCCTCTGTAACTGAAGTGCTCTCTCTTTTTCCAAGCGCTCCCTTTCTCTAAACAAGTAAGCAGCATGTTATGCTACTATGAAAACTTTCATTTAACAATCTGTGCTATGTTGCGGCAGAATAATCACTCACTTTTCAGCTCTAAGACGCTCCTGCTCTTTTTCAGCTGCTAGCTGTCTTTCACGTTCCAGTTCAGCTTGCCGCATGTCCGCCATTTTTTTGGCCTCCGCAAGCTTTCTTTGCCTTTCCTGCTCCTCCTCTTCCCGCTTTTTCTGGAGAAGTTCCTGGTGTCTACGCTCCTCTTCCTCCTATAACATGAGTAAAATACAGATTATCTTCTGCTAAAGATTATAAGCTAACAGTTCAGCTTTTTCATTTGTGGTTGGTTAATGGTTTCTTTAAACACACCAGCTGTTTAGCTTTGAGTTTCCGAGCTTCCTCATCCTGTTTTCGTCTTCCCTCTACCTCCTCTTGTTTTTTAGCAGTTATTTTCTTTTTGGCCTTCTCCTCAGCCAGGCGGTCCTCTTTCACCTGTAAGTTAGGACAATACAAGGCAGTGAGCTGGCTGAACTTAAGGGTCAGTTCCAGTTTTTGACTAAAGAAAAGCTAATGCTAGTGCCCAAAAGTGCTGCAAGCTGTAATGTCTCTCTCCCCTACCTGCATGATAGACACCTGGAAGCAAAGTCCAAAGCAGGGTCAGGTATGGGGACGGAGGGGATGTTACAGTGTGAAGTATATAGTATATATTAAAAACATTGTTATTCCTTGACTTGAGTCTCAGCCACAGCTGCACTTCAGGAGCTCAGAAAAGCCACAGACTCCTTATAGTATAGAATAAAATAGAAAAATTATTTTCTTGGAGCACAGATATATGAAAGGTTCCAGGTGTAACCCTGACAACTCTCTAATATTAGTGTCAGCAGTTTGGAGTGTAAGTTGCAGCTGACAGATTCCCTTTAAGGGTAGACACACACTGGATCCGCAGCAACATCCGCTGCAGATCCCTTGCCTGTCATTTTCAATCAGATTGCATACTCACAGCGGGATTGACATCCTGCTGTGTATGTGACAGCCCCCCTCCGTCCGAAGCATACATTACCTGCTCCACGATCCAGATGAGCCCCTGAAGCAAGCCAGATCGTGGAGCAGGCAATGTATGCTTCGGCCCGAGGGGGGCTGTCACATACTTGCAGCAGGATGTCAATCCCGCTGTGAGTATGCAATCTGATTGAAAGTGACAGGCAAGGGATCTGCAGCGGATTTTGCTGCAGATCCAGTGTGTGCAAGTCTACCCTAAAAGAACAGCTAAAGAGTTCACTATAAGCAGCCATTTCTGACTGAGAATATGACTTGTGGTGGGCTCTTAACCTCCACAATCAGTGTTTGTTTCTGACAAGGTTTGTATTTTACATTACACAACTACCTTTTCACTCTTCTCATCTATTTGTGCAAATTTTTGCTCTATTTTCTTCTTTTTCTCTTCCTCCAACTGCTCCACTCTCTCTCGAGCCTGCAGAACCTTACGCAGGCGCTCTTCTCTCCTCCTATCATATAGATTTGAAAGATTAAAATTAAACCAAACAAGTTTCCTGCATACCTTGTGAAAGTTTTCTAGAAATCATAAATGTTAGCAATACTCACAACTTAAGTTCCTCCTGTTTGCGTTTCTTTCCCTCCTCTATTTTCTGCTTGCGCACAAGTTCTGCCTCCTCTTTCTTGCGGAGAGCTTCCTGCCGCTGGCGCTCCTTCTCCTATGATTCAGCAACAGGGATAACATTTACAACCAAACTTCTACCATAAACACACATTTCTCTAAAAGTAAGGATTCCTCCAATTGTAGTGAAAATACAGGAGACTTTGGATGTGCATAAGAAACCCACAGCAGAATACAGCTGTAGAAAAGTGCAAGACAGATTTATCCACACGCTATAGAAGAGAAAAAAATATTGTGCGGTCAAGTGCTATTCTTTGTAGACAGAACAAAAAAAAAAATGGCCACTTTCTTCCAGATACAGGTGTGGTTTGCAGTTAAGCTCCATTCACTTCAGTGGAACCAAGCTGCAAAACCTACACCCAAACTGGAGACAAGAGTGGTGCTGTGTTGCTGGATAACCCCTTTAATCCCACAGCATGAATTCTTTCTGCAAAATTTTCACTGAGGATTTGGGTCATTAAAAGTCTACAAGGTGATCTCTGCCAATGCAAAGATTCTCAATAACGTGTGGGTATACCCTTAAAGACAGAACTGTGCCATAACTAGTGAGTGACCAGCAACTCCCGCACCATAAAACGAACAAAAAAAACAGACTTCAAGTCACCAGTGACACCTTTAAGAGCTGATATTTACTTACTTCAGTCTGGAAATAGCACAAGACATGTGAACAAAAAAAAAAAAAAAAAAAAAAAAAAAAAAAAAAAATTGTACACAGTAAGTTGCTAGAACACTACAAATTAAAAAGCCCCTTCCTTTCCCAAACAAAACTACAAGTAGTAAAGGTCTTAAGTGGCATGAACGCCAGAATTTGCTACACAGATTTATTCATTAAAGAGGTTGTCCAGCGAAGATCTCTTTCAAATCAACTGGTGCCAGAAAGTTATATAGATTTGTAATTTACTTCTATAAAAAAAACCAAGTCTTTCTATACTTATTAGCTGCTGTATGTCCTGCAGGAAATGTTTTATTTTCAGTCTGACACAGTGCTCTGCTGACATCTCTGGCCGACAGGAACTGTCCAGAGCAGGAGAGGCTTTCTATGGGGGTTCATAAAAAAAAAAAAAAAAAAAAAACCCTGAGAGTTCTTGTCTTGGCCAGAGATGTCAGCAGAGAGCACTGTGTCAGACAGAAAATAAAACCTTTCCTGCATGACATACAGTAACTAATAAGTATGAGAAGACTTGAGATTTTTAAATAGAAGTAGATTTTTAAATAGAAGTAAATTACAAATCTATATAAAACTTTCTAACATAAGTTGATTTGAAAGAAAATGTTTTTTGCTGGACAAACCCTTTAATATATTGCATAACAAACAAAATATTCCCCTTACCGTTACCGTCCACTTCTAATTTTACATTAGTAACTGTCCAGCGTCCTTGGTAAATTACTCATGATTTTAACAGTGGATGGACATCATGACTCCCATACAGGTGAAGTATTCCCACCTCAAGACATTTATGGTGTTTTCACAAGCAACACTATAAAAAGGTGTGTGAAAGTAGTAAGTCCCACCTTAGGGGACACATCTTGAAAACCAGTAACCCTTGGCCCCACCCAAATTGCAGAGGCCAACATGCTGAAAAAAAGAGCCAAGTGTGGCGTTTCATGAAGCTAGCCTCACTTGCGTAAACGTTTCTTTCAATCCTGCGTTAGCATTGCAAGCTACGCTCTTTGCATATGCCATTTACAACCATCATCTAAAGTTACGTAAACCACATAACAGCCCACATTCAGCATCCTGCCCACCTTCGGCCATTGCAGGCAAACTAGATGAGGTGAGGGCATATTGTCCACATGTGGGGACAGCATTCAGAATTATGCATATCCTGTGGAGATGCCTTAAACAGCAGAGACGGTTTCCATTAAAGGGGTATTTCCAAGTATACAGAACCTGCACTGTAGTAACATACGGCAGGTGTTAAACAAGTGCAAGTCAATATTTCGGCAACCTGATAAGTTTCACATACCTTGGGGTCGACTTTGAGAGGAGTGTTGCGCTTTATAAAGGATTTCGCAAGAAGACTTTTGCCAATAGACCCAGGAGTCATCATTAGCAGTTGATTTTTCTGTACTGTATGCAGGAAAGTCTTCATATGAGCAGGAGGTGGCTTTATAACCTAGACAAGAGGGACTCCATTAAGCTGTAATCAGAATATGTGATTAAAAGGGAACCAATCAGCAGAATTGGGCTGATATGGTTCCCTGGAGCAATGTATAAAGCTCCCGCAGCAGCCGCAGCATGTAACGGTCGCAGCAGGAGCTTCAAAACAGGGAAAAATTACTTATTCCCCCGACTCATGACAGACACGGGCGTGGAAGTAGTCATCTGGGCTGCTCCCCACCCGTGTCTAGTCACAGCGCTCTGCCTGTCAGCGCGCTCTGCGGGATGACCATAACGGACCTCTCTGCCCGTCAATCATTCCCGCGGAGTGCGCTGACATGCAGAACGTGGTGACCAGACACTGGCGGGGAGCATCCCAGATGACTACTTACACATTTAACAACTTGTAAGAATTTGTAATTTGACAAACTAACTTTGCTTGGAGGACATGGGGGAGAAGGAGTCTTTTTCCTGGGAGGGGAGTTCACCTGCTCATCATTGGACTCATCAGATAGCTCATCCACAGCACGCTTATAACTCTTCCTTCTGCAACAAAGATAAGCAATTGATACCCTTTCATAAAGAACATACCAGTTTGATGTTTGCCTTGAAGGTGCCTTATAAAGACTTTGGGGCAGAATCATCCTCTGCGCCCTTGGCGTTTGCCATGGAAAAGGTGCCAAATTTCTCTGTGGAGTAAGCTTCGCTCTCCTGATGGGTGGGCAGGGCCTGTAGCAAGGCAGGGAGGAGACTGCCCCCCCCCCTCAATCTGACGTATCATTGTTTTCGCCATGGAAGAAATCTACACATGCTCTGGACTGCCAGATTTACAAAGTGGTACGTGCCACTGAGTAAAACCTGCTGGGTCAATGGGGGATAGTGCTTTATTTAGGATAATGCCCCCTTTGTATTTTGAGAGGTTCACCAGTTTTAAGCTATGTTCACACAACATGACAGCAGTCTATTGATAATGACCATGATCATTTGCGGCTGTCATTATAAATACACGGGCACCTTTGGCCATTAACCTCTTAAGGACATATGACGTACCCCTACGTCATATGTCCTCACTTGCACTTCGCCGTGCCCGCTAATTAGCTAATCGGAGGCAGCTGTCAAAGTTGACAGCTGCCTCCGATTACCGGAGGCAACGTTTCCCTGGGGTCTAGTGGGGGAGATCGCTCCTCCGGGACCTTGTCCCGGAGGAGCGATCTCAGTTACTGATGCCGGCCGGGGACGCGTCCAAGATGGCGCCGTCCTCGGCTCGGCACTCGTTCGTTTTCGGCTGCAGCAGCCGAAAGCAAACGAGTGCCGATCTCATGGATCTCTGCAGCATATCTATGCTGCAGAGATCTCAATGAGAGATCACAGTGTATGTACTAGAAGTCCCCCAGGGGGGCTTCTAGTATATGTGTAAAAAAAATAAAAATAAAGTGTTGTTAATAGTAAAAAGCCCCCTCCCCTAATAAAAGTCTGAATCACCCCCCTTTTCCCAGGTTTTAAATAAAAGTAAACAAATAAAACAAACATGTTTGCTATCGCCGCGTGCGTAATCGCCCAAACTATTAATTAATCACATTCCTGATCTCGTACGGTAAACGGCGTCAGCGCAAAAAAATCCCAAAGTGCAAAATTGCGCATTTTTAGTCGCATCAAATCCAGAAATTTTTTTTATAAAAAGCGATCAAAAAGACGTATATGGGCAATCAAGGTACCGATAGAAAGATCACATCATGGCGCAAAAAATGACACCTCGCACAGCCCCATAGACCAAAGGATAAAAGCGCTATAAGCCTGGGAATGGAGCAATTTAAAGGAACCTATATTGGTTAACAACGGTTTGAATTTTTTACAGGCCATCAGATACAATATAAGTTATACATGTTATATATCGTTTTAATCGTAACAACTTGAGGAACATGCATAACAAGTCAGTTTTACCCCAGGGCGAATGGCGTAAAAACACATTTCCCCCAAATAAAAGAAATGCGTTTTTTTTTTTCAATTTCACCACACTTTGAATTTTTTTCTGGTTTCGCAGTGTACTGTATGCAAAAATTCAGCCTGTAATTGCAAAGTACAATTAGTGACGCAAAAAATAAGGGGTCATGTGGGTTTCTAGGTGGAAAAATGCAAGTGCTATGACCTTTTAAACACAAGGAGGAAAAACCGAAAACGTAAAAACGAAAATGGGCCCCGTCCTTAAAGGGTTAAATGACAGCCTGTTCCTTAAGTGGGAACATAGGCTTAAGCAGTAATAAGTCATTAGAAGACAGTACTATAAACCCACTTACCTTATAGTTTGATCATCCAAATCAGGAACAGTATCTGTAAATACAAAACAGTGGTATTTACAACAAGGCAAACATTTAACCCCTTCTGGACCGGGACACACACACACTTTAGTCCAAGAATAACCACCATTTAAAGTCAATGACTTACTAGTCTCCACCTGTGGAGGCTCAGGCAGGTTTCTGATGGCAATCTTGTTACAGGCCCGTGTTCGCTGTGAACGTCTGTTTTCTGGAGCCTGAAAAAGTGACAGACATACATCACTACAGTTTCCTTTATAAAACATGACTGACATTGAATGAATGACAGTGTTTCCCCAAAAATAAGACCATGCCTTATATTAAAGAGGACCTGTCACCCCCCCGTGCCGGGGTGACAGACTCCCGACCCCCCGTTAGAGCCCCCTATACTCATCTAATCCTGCTTCTGGAGATGGTCGGGTGACGGAGATATCAGCCGCTGCAGCCCGGCGCGCGCACTGAGAGATGAGTCCAACACCCATAGAGAATGACAGGAGAGTCCAGCGCTCAGTCATTCTCTATGAGTGTTGGACTCATCTGAGAAGCGCGCGCGCCAGGCTGCAGCGGCTGATATCTCCCGTCACCCGACCATCTCCAGAAGCGGGCCCCGGCGGGATTAGGCGAGTATAGGGTGCTCTAACGGGGGGTCGGGAGCCGCGGCGGATAGTGGGGGGACAGCTTTACTTTCGGGTGGTTCCTTACTTTGGGCTATTTGGTAGATTAGTTTGTATGTCTTATTTAAGGTTGAAACAGATTTTTGAAGCCAAAGCCAGGAATGGATTTGAGAGGGGAAGAAATCTCAGTCTCCTTTATGACCTGTTCTGTTTAGTCTGTTCCTGGCTTTGGATTCAAAAATCTGTGTAAACGCACACTTACATTCCAAGCACAACAACAATCAGGTGTGCTGTGACCCCTCAAACAGTGCAACCAAACTGTTTTGGAAACCCAACATCAGGGGATATGAAATGCAAGTGGCTGTGCAACTATAAAGCGTAGTGTATGAACAATCCAGATCAAGAATCTCACAACCTATCATGCAAAAATTGCAATCTGCAACAGACCATACAACCTGCAATGTGGTGAAGCAAAACAGGTAGGGGTGAAGAGAAACCCGACGCATTGCAACGTCGTAGTTGCACAGCCACTTGCATTTCATATTCCCAGATGTGGGGTTTAAAAAAAAAAAAAAAAACAGTTTGGTTAAACTGACATAATGGGATTCTTTTGTTGTAAGGAGCCGCTCTATTCTACCCTTCAAACATAATAGATTCTGATGGGAGTGTCCATTGCAGATGTGAACAAAGATTAACATAGGTTTGGAAACACATTTATACATTTTATAATGACAATGAATTAGTCCTAGTGGTCTACAGAATAGTATGCAAATCAATTCAACGCAATACTTAAGTACTTTGTGTAGTTTCGCTCATCTCTAGTAGAGACGATGCACTAAGTTCCATTTAGAGAAACACTGAACACTCAGCATTTGACTCCTGGCGACTGGAAAAGATGAATGCAGCCCTAGAGTTGCATCCATTTTTTTCAGTCACCGGGAGTCAAATGCTGAGCAGTCTGAGAAGCAGAACTTACTGTACTTCCACACATCTCTAGTCTCTACAAACTCTAGTCTCTACAAAAATAGGTTTATTCCTTACCTCCTCAATGGGTTTGGTTGTTTCTGGTCTGTAAAACAAAATGATTAAAAGTGTGAAAAAGCATTAATCAAAAGTGTAGCGTTCACAAAATGTAAGTTCAAAAATTGTGTACATTCATATCAATACATGAAATATAGTTGCCATAAGGTGAAGTAGCTACATAAGTACGGTGCATAGTGTTGAAAGTAACAGACACCTAATGCTGAACTCCTGATTCTTTTCAGCCACAACTTGACACTTGGGGTGAGATTTATCAAACTGGTGTAAAGTGGAATTTTCTTAGTTTTCCCTAGCAACCAGATTCCGCTTTTCATTCCTCAGATTCTTTGAAAAATGAAGTGGAATCTGATTGGTTGCTAGGGGCAACTAAGACAATTCTACTTCCCACCTGTTTGATAAATCTCACCCTTAGTGTGGTATGTAGCATTTTCACTAGACAACTAATATGTATAACACATTAAAGTGAAATTGCTCCTACTTGATTTTCACTGTGACCTCTTCATCCACAATTTCAATGGAGCTCTGGTCTGCAAAGACAAAGGAAAGTGAATAAGAACTATAGCTTTAAAATTGATGGGGTCTCAGCATTTATAGCCCCAATGTTTGGCTAGTTAACTGCAGCCTATGGACATAGATGCCTTAAAGTTCCTATAAAGTTAAGGCATCTATCCCATCAGATAGATGAATGCCTTAAAGTTCAGTGATATTTAAACATTTCCAGCAGGGAGGAACAAAATAAACAAACTTAAAGGGGTTATCCAGCGCTACAAAAACATTTCTTCCACTTTCCACATTCTTCCAGAGACAGCCCCACTCTTGTCTCCAGTTTGGGTGGGGTTTTGCTGCTCAGTTCTAATGAAGTAAATGGAGCTTAATCGCAAACCACACCTGAACTGGAGACAAGAGTCGTGTTGTCTCTGAAAGAAAGTGGCCATGTTTTTGTAGCACTGGATAACCCCTTTAATAAAGCTGAGCAATAAACTGTCAGTTCAGCATTAGCGCTGGCAGCACTTACAACTCTTACAGCTGGAAGACGACATGTTCGAAGTTTTCTTCTGCGAAACTGACCGGCGGATTGATTTACGCACAGCTTCTCTTGTCATACTTTCACGTTTGCTAGCAAGAGAGTACTTGTGAGCCAGAGATGCTCTATGGCTTGTTGATCTCCGTCCAACAATACTGCGTCGGACAGAGCGGCGGTCAGATTTTGACCCTGTAGGGGTCACACTATAGTTTGACACTTCCAATGCTAGTTCCTCGGCAGCTTGTGCAGCAGGTTGAGGAGACTCAAGTGTTAGATCTATTGACCCAACAACTTGCGACTTGGGTGTGGAACTGTCAGCAATCTTTAATTTGCTTGCAGTGCGATCAGTTTTCTGAGGGGTGACAGGAGCTGTTGGTTCACTAGCAGTGACTGCTGGGGGAGCAGATGGAATAGGTGGTGCAGTAGAAGTTGGGATAACAGTTTCTATGGCAGGGTCTTTCTCCACAGAATTGGCCATAGCCACCTCTGCACTACGACGGTCCTCTTTAGTAATCTTCACCTCCAGTAGACGGTCATTGAGCATATTTGATGAGAGTTCTTCTAGTGGTTTCTCGGCTACTGGCATGCACATTATGCTGGCTTGTGCCTTGGCTCTTGTCATTCTCTTAGGCTGCTGCTCAGACTCTTCCTGAATGGATGTATCGAGTGGTTTATTCATATGTCTTGAAGACAACCTGCGTACTGATGTGCTCCAGCTGGCACTGCTTCTTCTCCTGGATAACCTGCAGAAACAATGCATTAAACACACAGGAATCATTTGTGGCTCTACTATTGCGATACCAGGAAACATGTTGTGGCATATGAATTTGTCCCAGCACTCCGTCATAGTTGCTACCACATTTACCTGCGTCCACCAGGATCTCGATTTTCATCTGGCACAATTGATGTTCTTTTCTTTCTACGTCTTTTCTGAGACGGCGTCTTTGGCATAAGCTCTGGCTCAGCAGTGAAATCACTAATGGCAGAAATAACGTGCATTTAGAAGTCATCATAGTAATATGCTTATAATGCTCTCACTATGCTAGGATGGATGATGAAAAGACAACAAATACAGGTTAGTGGTAATTCACTGAAGCACTTTGCTCACATGTCAGTAATCCTGGACATAATTGCGGACCGGAGTGGGTGGACCAGTGCTGCAAATACAGCCTGTATTATGGCTTGCCAGTATTTCTTGCAGCACAGACCATTCCTAGATCCATAGCAACTACAGATGTTTAAAAGGGACCATTGAAATCAATGGGTACTATACTGTCTGCAATTATAGATCCCTAATTGGAGACAATACTTGTGTAAAAGGGGTCTTCTTAAGCAGTTTGAAGTATTTGTCAGCAAATAAAAGGATTATATCAAATCTCCTAGATTTTCTGATTAGAGAATACTGAAACATTTTCTTTACAGTTTGTGATTTTTTTTTATATATGCGTTATGGGGAGAAGCTTGCATGAGCATTTGTTTAACATTTAGAGGATATGCTTTACATCAAGTCTCATGGACATAGGCAACAACAGACTAATTGTCTAATTACCAAACGGTAACATAACTGGGCATGACCTGAAAGCTTTAACTCACCTGCTGAACATCTTTCTGGCTGCTTCTTCTATTTCTTGGAGCCATACCATGTGCTTGCTTTCTATACGAGAAACAAAATCTTCTGTCTTGCGGACACAAGCCTGAAGAAGCTGTGACAGGCACTCCGGATCTGCCATGGTGGCACCTGTACATAAAGCAAGAATACAGCTTAGGCCTCATACACATGGCTGAATACTAGTGTCGTATGGAATTATAACGCTTCTTCCACACCAGTATGCTCTGTACATTTGTCAATTGTGCGAATGAAGTGCCCAGTAAGTATCACATTTATTCATAGTGCCCTACCTATATTCACCGCACAAAGCCCTGAATGACAAAAGTGTTCTATTGGCCATTAATATGTTCCAAAAAGAAAAAGTTGAGTCCAGCTTTCGGCCATGTACGTATGAATAGAACTTTATTCTTCACCTTATACCGTACACACACTGCTGCGGTGGTATTAAATGTCTATCTGCTCTAATATGTTTAAAGGGTTTGGGCCCCTAACATTTTCTGACCCATTTCCAGCATGAATAATGTACGACTGTTGACAGTTATAGTTGGATGACCCCTTAAAGTGATACTGTCATCCGTGATTACATGGGTGACATTCACAGTCTCTGCCACAACCGTGGCTGCGGCACATTGTAGATTTACCTCTATGCTGAAGGTCTGGGCCTCCTTTTTGGAGAAAACATGTAATCCTTGGTGCCACCGGGATGACAGTGTCACTGAGGCAAGGCTTCTCTGCTGCAGAGTCCCCAGCATCTTGTGACATTACACAATCCATGTTAAACAAGTGCCAGTCACATGGGAAAAAAGACTCAGCGGCTAGTGATTAAATTGCTTTGTGCCAAAAAAAAGCCCCAGACCAGAGGTAAATCTACAACGTGATGTTGCCGTGAACGTCACTCATGTAATCACAGGTATCACTTTGAGACAGTGTTCCCTAACCTGTGGCAAACACAACTCCCATCATACACACCTACCCACACTAACACCAAAGACAACAGTGGCTGATGCATAGTGTTCTGGACGTCTCCATCATCATTGGCGGCCATCATTTCTGCTCAGCATGAATCCACTTACATTAGTGATCAGCACTGAGGCCCACTGCTCCCTTGTCTTATTTTCAGGGAAACCCGGTACTTGAACAACATCACTAATGCAGTAATTTTGCCTAGTTTCACAGAGGACAATGCTCTAACTCATTGAGGTCATATTATTAGGGAATGGCTGCTAGAGACTGGGGGGCCTCAAATTTAGTCTCTAGACCTGAATCCCATAGAAAACCATAGAGTGGCCGTGTAGAGGCTCGTAACTCTGTACCCAATGATCTGAGGGCCGCCCTTCCAGAATAGTGGGATGCCATGCCTCTGGAGACAATTAGGCCACATTCACAGTATCTTTTCATGGATGAAATAAGGGGGAAAAAAAAGTAATCTTTTATGCACTCCATATTGTTCTCCGTATGTTGCGGATCAGGAAATTAAAGGTGTAGTCACCATGCTGCAATTGCGGACCGCATTTTTTTTTGCAGGATCACAATACCAAAACTAAGAAATAATGCTGGACATGTAATACCAAAATCACAGAATTTTTATTTATTGCAATTATTACATACATAAAAATGTATTAGAAGACATACATTACAGGGTGATGACAGCAACAACAAATCCCAAAGGAGGCAGGTAACTATAATATAGTAAAGTGCTACATACAGCATCTAAGACAGTGTGACTGGGCACAAACAGTTATATAAACAGGCAGGACTAACACAATGATACAACAATGTAAAGTGCACAATAGTCCCGCAGCATATGACCATGTGAAGTTTGAGTGACCAGACCTGTACCAAAGGGTAAGGAGGTATTTTACCAGGTACAGGTCTGGTCTCACCGACTTCACATGGCCATATGCTGCGGGACTATTGTGCACTTTACATTGTTGTATCATTGTGTGTAATGCAGCGTTTACACGGAACGATTATCGTGCGAATTTGCACGATAACAATCGAATTCGAACGATAATCGTATGTGTAAATGCTGCGAACGATCAAACGACGAGCGAGAAATCATTCATTTTGATCTTTCAACAAATTCTCAAATAGTCGTTGATCGTTCGCAAAAAATTCGCAGATTGTTCCGTGTGAAGTCGTCCGCCGATTTAACCAATGTGTGAGATATGCTTAAGCGATCGCACAACAAATTTTCCGTACGATATATCGTACCGTCTAAACGCTGACCGTTATGACAAAAAAACGTTACTCCAACATAGTTAATCGTACGATCGGGCCAATTATCATTCCGTGTAAACGTAGCATTATTCCTGCCTGTTTATATAACTGTTTGTATACATGAGTGCCCAGTGATGCTGAATGTAGCTAATCAAGCACTTTACTATATTCTAGTTATACGATGATGTCCACATATGTATCTGTTTCTCTGGATGATAGGCATGCACAGACTTGTTATACCACATGTACTGGAGATCTAGGCTTTTGCCCTTGCTTCAATCGATAGCTAGAGAATTAAGCAAATGCCAGATTACTTTACACTTATAGGTTGAGAAGATTATCTATACTGGACATTGACATATCGTATACATGCCTATTACTAGATATATATGTTTAAGAGTTCACTAATTGTTTGTTTGTCCATAATATAAATAATTGATATGATTCACCTTATTCTGGCATTTGATAGCTATGCTATCACCAGTAGTCCTACATACACAAAGGACTTGTTTATGTCACTTTGTTTATATTTTGTATACTAACTTTCTCTATGTTGATATTTTGTATAGATACCATGAAGAACCAGTTTGGATCAAAACATGTCGGTGATTTTATGAATTTACTACAATAAAATATATGAATTTTAATAAGAGCTGAAGGATTTGGGTCTTTTCTCTTGTGAATACCCCAGTATCCGGGGGCTTTGCCTTTGTGCTCAACATTTATTAAATGAGAGATATCTATATACACTGACTGGGCGCTGACCATGCAATATGAATTTATCCCTATATTAGTTACCTGCCTTCTTTGGGATTTGTTGTTGCTGTCATCAGCTTGTCATGTTAGTTTTATCAATTCTTATGTATGTAATAATTGCAATAAATAAAAAGTCTGCAATTTTGTGTTACACCCAGCATTTTTTCTGTGTTTTGGTATTGTTATATATGTTAATGCATATGGAGAGAAAGTATTGAGGTACAGTATATTTGGTAACAAATTTACAGGATCAGCAAACACTGATGAAAAATCCAGCGTGTGAACAAGGCCTAAGGAAGACTTGTACACAGCATGAGGGGTTACCAGGCTGTAAGGGAAGCTCAGGGGCACAGGACAAGTTACTGGGACAACAACACATCTTGTTGGGATATATCCACCATGTGTGTTGGCTTTTGTATCAATACATTATTGGAGATGAGGAAACCACCATTACACACACACATATATATATATATATCCCTCTATATGGTGTGTATGCAGGATGCAGGCAGGGGCTCTGTACTACTGACAGCCAGCATGGTTCCCTGCAGCAGCATAGCTATTACAAAGCCACTGTGTATCAGTATGATAGCAGGTACCGTACATCCTGCAGCCACAATACGGGGGCCACACGGTAACGTCTCTCCGTGTACACTGTGACCCGGCCCCGTGGGATGTCATTAGCGCTCCGGTACACGGCGGTGGCTGCAGACAGAAGACACAATATAACAAGTCTCCCCTCTCGGTTAGGCGGACAGCGCCATAACAGCGAGCCCTCACCTCTCCCGGGTCCGGTCTCACGATTCACACTGGCAGCTGTTATCCCGTCTCCCCGACGCTGGAGCTGCTCCTTCCTCTCCCGCCCAAACCGTTTAAATGGTTCAAATCCTAACGGCTATGGCCGGAGGTACGCTGACGTCAGTGGGAGGAGCTAAGGAACCATAGAGTCGTCTCGTCTGAAGGATAAAGCAGTGTGAAGAGAGTTCGCGTCTGTCACGTGACAAAGCGGTCTCAACATTCGTCCGGGCGTTTAGCCAATGCGAGCAGGGACCTGTCTGCGGATTACCTCATATATATATATATATATATATATATATATATATATATAATGTATATTCAGCTGGAGCTGCGGTTATATACCCACATGCTTTCCTTCTTCATGGTGTGAGGCGTTTGTCTCTCATCCGTGCATGTTTATAACCGCACCCCTTTTTCCCACATTTTTAGTGTCCACAGAAAGATTATCTGACAAAGATTTGAAGCCAAAGCCATAAACAGACTATAAACAGAGATAAGGTCATAAAGGCAAGCCTGAGATTTCTCCTCTTTTCAAATCCATTCCTGGCTTTGGCTTCAAATCTTTGTCAGATAATCTGTCAGATAATCTTTCTGTGTAAATGGACGTTAAGGCTCCATTCACACAAAGCGGACCTCCTCTCTCCATGCTGAAGAATGAACATGTCAATTCTTCAGCGAGGAGAGGGGAGGCGTGTGAGCCTCCCATAGATTGTCATTATGACAGGGAGGCTGGCTGGAATGGAATTCCGCCAGTTTTGCTCCGTGTTAACGGAGCCTTAGGGCGGGTTCACACTACGGACTTCTCGCGGACAACGTCCGCGGAATTCTGTCAGCTGTCCGCCCGCACGGGCACGCGCTTTTCCGCCGGCTCCATAGACACCATTCTATGGGCCGGCGTATTCCGCGATCCGCTGAAAGAAGTGACATGACACTTCTTTCAGCGTATAGTGGAATACGCCGGCCCATAGAATGGTGTCTATGGGGCCGGCGGAAAGGCGCTCAGATGTGTGAGCGGACAGCTGACGGAATTCCGCGGACATTGTCCGCGAGAATTCCTTAGTGTGAACCCGCCCTTAGTGTGAAATATGTGGCAAAAATCTCAGGGTCACGTCACCTAGGCTTCTGGCGCTTTACCTGGGTTCACACTATGTATATTTGAGGCTGTATTTGTGAGGCTGTATAGCAACCAAAACCAGGAGTGGATTGAAAACACAGAAAGGCTCTGTTCACATAATGTTGTAATTGAGTGGATGGCCATCATTTAATGGCAAATATTTGCTGTTATTTTAAAACAACGGCTGTGGTATTGAAATAATGGCCGTTATTTACTGTTATATGGCGGCCATCCACTCAATTTCAACATTGTGTGAACAGATCCTTTCTGTGTTTTCAATCCACTCCTGGTTTTGGTTGCTATGAGGACCTGACATGAGGACCAAATACAGCCTCAAATATACATAGTGTGAACCCAGCCTTATAAATCTGTAAGAACGTCCCCCCTGCAATTCGGCAGAACAGGGCACAGATCCTCGTGGGGTCCCGCAGCCACTGGTGGTTTCTATCTAACTTTTTTAAGCATTTTTCTGTCATAAAAGAAAAAAAAAAACAGTAATTGGTAGTTAAGACTTTTAAAGGGGCACTTCAGAGACTAAAAAGTAGAGTTTAATACATTGCTTTAATACAGTTCCACTACTTTGTAATATAACTTTTTAAAAATAAAAAATATGTGTGTATATATATATATATATATATATATATATATATATATACAGTGGTACCTTGGTTTAACAGTAACTTGGTTTAAGAGCGTTTTGGTCTAAGAGCTCACAGTTTTTCAAAATTGTGACTTGGTTTAAGAGCATTGCTTTGGTTTAAGAGCTCCCTGTACTGGGTTGGAGCGCGAGTGGAGCAGGGGCATGGTCTGCATAGCGGGGTCTACAGCTCTGTACTCTGACCCAGGAAGTCTCCCTCACCTTCCAAATCATGGTAGATCCACTTCATGCTGGGGCTTGCATCAGGGGACAGGACTGTGGAGGTAATCTCTCCATAGCTGTAACCCCTCTCTCCCCGGACAGAGAGTGCTGCTATATACTGTGCCCACATCTGTCCTGCTCATTCCTTCATGCTCCCTGCAGTCTCTGTCCGCCCTTGTGTTTCCCATCCTCTCCAATACTGTACAGTAACTTATAATATCACATATTCAGCTGTTTCTGAATGTTTGTTTCATCTGTTTTACATGTTATTCAGAATAATAAATCATTATTTTTGGGGTGTGGAACCAATTGTCTGCATATCAGTGATTTCTTATGGAAAAATTTGCTTTGGTTTAAGAGTGGATTTGGATTACGGCCCCGGAACGAATTATGCTCGTAATCCAAGGCACCACTGTATATATATATATATATATATATATATATATATATATATATATTTTGTAGACAGGTCACAGGAGATGTGTTCGAGGGGGTGTACATCTCACCTAGGTTGATGCGCACGGTGAGATGGTAAGTCCAGGAGGGATCTGTTGTTCAGCAGTGCTATGCTGCTGAGTTATCTCACTAAGGGCTACTGGCAGATCCCCCTCACTCCTGAGGCTAGAGAGAAGACTGCATTCTCCACCCCTGATGGGCTCTTCCAATACGTAGTGATGCCATTCGGGTTACATGGAGCCCCTGCCACTTTTCAGAGGTTGATGGACTTGATTCTGCGACCACATCGTGATTACTCCGCTGCCTACCTCGATGATGTGGTCATTTTTAGCCCGGATTGGGAAAGTCACCTCTGTAAGGTCCAGGCAGTGTTGGATGCCATAAGTGATGCGGGGTTAACCATCAATGCAGAGAAGTGTGCACTAGCCTTAGAGGAGGCCAAATACTTGGGCTACATTATTGGAAGGGGGTTAGTGAAACCACAACTAAATAAAATTGAGGCAATAGAGAATTGGCCTCAACCCCTCACAAAGAAACAGGTCAGAGCTTTCCTGGGTATTACGGGCTATTACCGAAGGTTTGTGCCGAATTTTGTTTCAGTTGCAGGCCCACTAACTGACCTGACAAAGGGTGCGAAGTCCGCAATGGTGACATGGACTCCAGAGGCCGAGAAGGCTTTTCAAAGCCTTAAGTCTGCCTTGTGCCAACAGCCTGTGCTAGTTACCCCTGACTTTAGGCGAGAGTTTCTAGTACAGACAGACGCCTCTAACACAGGGTTAGGTGCCGTCCTCTCACAGGTCGTGAATGGCGAGGAGCACCCAGTGATGTACTTGAGTAGAAAGCTATCCCCGGCCGAGAAGAACTACGCCATTGCGGAGCGAGAATGTCTTGCAGTGAAGTGGGCCCTAGAGTCCCTCAGGTATTACTTACTAGGCAGGAAATTCAAGTTAGTGACAGACCATGCCCCCCTAACATGGATGAAGCTAAACAAAGAGAAAAACGCGAGGGTGACTAGATGGTTTCTGTCTCTACAAAACTTCAATTTCACTGTGGAACACAGGCTAGGGAAATTACAGGCGAATGCTGACGCCCTATCACGGGTACGTAATAAACCTCATTGCTTTTACAAATTTTTACCAGCAGGTGGAGAAATAGAGGCAGAACTTATTGTGTTATTCCACTGGGCCTTGGCTACACAAGACTTGGCGCTATTGATTGAGTTTAACTGTTTGGGTACAGCTGAAGTCCAAGGGAATACATTGAGTTTTGTGGCTTGTAGCTGTTGGATTGTTAAAGGAATACTTTTGAGAGAATGAGACATATCTAACTTATATGGTGGCCTTTAAAAAAAGCACCCAACAGTAAAGCTTCATATATGTATCCCCATAACTGCATGATGGGTTTGAAAGGATAAGTCCAGTGAAAATTTTTATAAAAGTATTGTATTGCCCCCAGTTATACAAATTACCAACTGGAGGGACACTGACCATCCCTCTGCCATCATCCTCTCTAGTAGCCACAGCCCGCACAGCTCTAGGAGTCGGGTTGTGACATCACCATGTTATCCATGAAGTGAAGCCTTGATGCAGTAGTAAGTGCAGGGAAAAAAGCACTTTATAAGAATTTCCTGTAATAAGTTAATATTGGTGATTTGTATCACTTTTGGGGGGGGGGGGGGGAATACAATACTTTAATAAAAATGTTTGCTGGACTTCTCTTTTAATGCAGATACTGTAATGTAAATGCCATATTAGATGACCTGGGCTGCTTATTAAACAAGCTCTAATCTTGCTGATCAGCTCCCCTTTACAGAGCTGTGTGGCTCTGTAATCTTGCAGCCAGAACTACACAACAATCTGGGGCATGACTTTATTTCCATGGGAGATATCAGTATTGCATGTGACTGCATGTTCAGCATTTGTCAAATGTGTAAGGGTTCCTTTTAAGGGATGGTCCAAACCTGCCGAGGTTCGGGTTCATATGAACCCGAACGCTCGGCATCAGATTCCCGCTGTCTGCCCGCTCCGTGCAGCGGGTGGATACAGCGGGAGGACCGCCTGGAAAACTGGGATACAGCCTATGATTATGGCTGTATCCCAGTTTTCCAGGCGGTCCTCCCGCTGTATCCACCCTCTCATTGGCAGACAGCGGGAATCATTTCCGAGGGTTTGGGTTCCTGTACATGCACAGATTATCTGACAGATATCTGGCAGATTATTGAAGCCAAAGCCAGGAATGGATTTGAAAAGAGGAGAAATCTCAGTCTTTCCTTTATGGCCTGATCCCTGTTTATAGTCTGTTCCTGGCTTTGGCTGCAAAAATCTGTCAGATAATCTGTGTGTAAAGGGTCCATAAGTGGCTCGTGTGCGGCATTGGTCAAGTGTATAAATTATGTCCAGCATGGAGGTCCACACATACTTTCTGCGCAGTGCTCCTCTGTAGTCAGTGTTTACCCCTGAAAGAAGCGTCCATTGCACTAGAATGGGTAGGATTACATGGGATGGATTACATAACTAAAGCATAAAATGCATCAGATAAGCAGTGTCTCTGCAGTGTCTTCCAGTGACTGCTGTGGCAGCTGAAATGAGAGTACAACTATAGGTTTTCCAGAGAAGCTGCTATGGAAACCGAGTGAAATCTGACCCGTCTTCCCACTCAGAATGAATATAAAACTACGGTATTTTCTGAATATTTATTCTCTGGAAAAGGCAGTGGTTTTTTAGGTTACAAAAGGCATACAGTGGTTCAATTTGGGAACTGCTAGTTGGAAAAGGGAAATAACAGAGTCCAGCCGCTGTACCACATTGCACAAGTAGTTAAAGATATATGAGAAGGCGATTGCTCATTTCTTCTGCTTCCTGACCACAGACGGCTCAAGGAGGGGGTGACGGGGGAAATCCCGCTATTTCTTGGACAAAGTTGTTATTGAAGCCCTTGTTGCTTAAGTAAATACGTCACAAGTTTACATGGGCGATAAATACAGAAGGCTTCAGTAAATGCTGACATAGCCACAATTTGTTCATCGCTGCCCGGCCAATGGGCCAATCTAAGGATTTCCATCTTTATGCAATGAAAATGCAACATCATATTAGCAACAAAGCTGTGATTTCATCGGACAGTCTCCGGGATTAGTGAAATGTGAAGAAATTAGCATATATTACATGGCAATGTTATAACTGTGTCTGAGAACTGCATTGGTATCATGTAAACGTAACTTGAGCTCCAGCTTGGGCACCGATGTCAGATTTGTAACATGACCCCCATCTACCATGTGCCATTTATAATACTGGTGTCTTGTTATGTAACAGAAGAGTCTTTGGGCCCATTAGGTGTCAGGGTCCTTATATCAGCTCTGTACTACCTCTAGCGTCATTTCTGCTCACAGGGTCTCCATGTAACATAATAAGGGATACATAGATTTAGACCACTGAAAAGTCTTGTCTTTTTAGGTTGGATTTACACCAAGCAGACAGTATAAAAAACTGCCCTAAACGTTAGGCCTGCTATGGATTTTCATTACCACTGCAAATTCTATCCGTAATTTTTGCATAAGAAACATCCATAACGCCTGCAAAAATGCAGATCACCTTAAAATTTAACCACCTGCACAAAATACGGATTCAGATGCTTTATGGACAAATTTTTGGCGGATTGTGGATGACGATTGCGGACATAATATATAGTCCTTAAAAACTACTAAATGTGTAAATGAGGCCATAGACTGGTCTCACTGTATACCTATAAGCAAAGTGTGAAACCATAGGTATAGTCACACTCAACATCAGGCCTCATACACACTTCTGCAAAATCTGTCTGTAATTGTGGATCTGCAAATATGGACACATCAATGTCCCATAGGTTTCTATGTGCCTATTCACACATCCAGAAAAAAAGGACATGTCCTAGTGTGGACACACCAATAGAAGTCTTTATTGCAATACAAGGTTTATTCCTGCAGATATCATTAAAAATAAATGACTGAACACAGTATTAAATCTTTAGCATCTGTGACATCAGACCTGCTGCAGATCCTGTACATGTGAGCGGACCCTTAAACAACTTTGTTTTTTTGTAACGCAGCAGACCAGAGCCAATGTTTGAAAAGATATATTTTTACAGGAAATGGTTGGTTACTGACATCTTAAAATGGTTGGTTACATTGTCATCTCAAAAGGAATGGATGGGTGACGCCAGGCATGGCCATGCCTGGCGTCACCCATCCATTCCTTTTGAGATGACAATTTAGTAATTCACTTGATCTTTTTCTCTATGGACGCTGTGCATACAGTTGAAGATATTTCAGAAAACCATGATTAAGGACCCAGTGGGGTCTGAAACGCGTCGGTGTTAAATGTATGTCCAATAAAGCATTCAATATTATGTGAGCTGGAGAGGATCCTTTCTTCTTTTCGCTTGTGATACCCCGAAGTCCAGGGGAAGTCTCTCCGTGCTCTAACTCCCTGGCAATTGAGCCATGAGACATGACTGTTTATGTCAGTGCAGACCTCACATATGTTTTTCTCTTACCCTCTTACTACCTACTGTAATATACACATGGCAGGGTAACCTCTTTCTCATACACCCTAAGGCTGGGTTCACACTACGTATATTTGAGGCTGTATAGCAACCAAAACAAGGAGTGGATTGAAAACACAGAAAGGCTCTGTTCACACAATGTTGTAATTGAGTGGATGGCCGTCATTTAATGGCAAATATTTGCTGTTATTTTATAACAACAGCTGTTATATTGAAATAATGGCACTTATTTACCGTTATATGACGGCCATCCACTCAATTTCAACATTGTGTGGACAGAGCCTTTCTGTGTTTTCAATCCACTCCTGGTTTTGGTTGCTATGAGGACCTAACATGAGGACCAAATACAGCCTCAAATATACATAGTGTGAACCCAGCCTAAGGCTCCGTGTACACAGGGCAAAAGTGGTGGAATTCTGTGGCGGAATTCTCCACCGCGAAATACCGCCAGCCTCCCTGTCATAATGACAGTCACACGCGCCTCCTCTCACAGGCTCACACAGGCTCACGAGCCTCCTCTCTCCTCGCTGAAGAATGAACATGTTCATTCTTCAGCGCGGAAAGAGGAGGCTCGCTAGCCTCCCATAGACTGTCATTATGATAAGGAGGCTGGCCGCATTCTGTGGTAGAGAATTACGCTGCAGAATTCTGCCACTTTTGCTCCATGTGCATGGAGCCTTAATAAGGAAATTTGAGGTCATATTATTATTTGTATCTCTTAGCCTTTGAAGACTTGCCCTGCATTACACAGCCAACCCACTGATTTGAATGTATAATACCTAATTTCCCTGTTTTCACAACAGATTAGAGACAATTGTGGTATCCCACCACAGGTGTTGTTATTGATCACACCCTTCGCAAAAGCCTGTACTTTTAAGTGTAAATGGTGATGTAGCAGTACCAGAGTTTCGCCACTAGATGTCATTGTTGCTAGTATGTATATTCAGATATTGCACATCTGTAGAAGCTAAAGGGCTATTGTTTTGTTTATGCACCACATGGATCAGTGCACCAATGAGAGTTCTTTCCTTTTCTATCCTATCATCTTTCTCTCTTAACTTCTTACACATGCTCTTCTCGCCCACTTGCACAGTTTACACATGCTGTAGGAAGGAAGTCACATGGGTAGAGGAAGTGTGAGGTCTTTTGCCTAAGATTCTGTAGAAGAAGGATGCAGGCTAGATCGCTCCCTACAGCAGTCAAGTTGGGCCCTGGCTCCTGCCAGGTCCCCAGTCTCAGTTGTGGTCAAGACATAGAGCACATGTACCTAGACCCAGTTTCTCTTCAAGCAACCTTACTAGACACTATGCAGTGTTAAGCCACTACAAGAGAGGACAAGTCAGGGATCACTCCAACCCACGTCATGGACCAGAGGAACAAAGAAAGTAAAGAAACTGATCCGGATAGAGCAAAGTTGCTAGAAGCCTATACACTCTTTCTCGCAGCGTAAGTGTCATCAGAGAATTCTGACCAGTCTGCTCATCCCAGGTATCAAGGTCTGGGGCTTGTGTCACCCTTTAGGACGGGTCACCCGACACTGGTGGGCAATAGGTCGTGTAAAGACACAGGCACAAGTATTTTCTCTACTCTCAAGTATTCTACTTATTCTACCTCTGAAGTTCTGGCAGAGCACAATACTACATTGGGTTGGGACTCTCTCGACATCCTCCTCTCTACTCTTCTGAACTTTCTACCTCTCAGCACGCAACCCAGCCAGCACGGCTGTATCTTCTGCTTCACTCTCAGTACAGATCTAGCCTATCAAGTATAAAGTACCATATCAAGGCAAAGTTGTATGACCTGCTACCTGTATCAAGTATCTTCACAGTAAACAAGATTATAGTTATTCTAACGGGACTCTGTGGTTCTTCACTAAGCACATACACAGTAAGCACACTTCCTTGGGTCATCTCCCCTTTCTGTGGGTGGGAGTGCCAATAGTCCGGGTAAGTCACTATTACAATCCGGCCCATGTTATAATTGCCCAAGAGACCCCGAAACAACCCGGCAGGTTACTGTCTACAGGGGAAAAAGGTATTGTCCGCCCATTAAAATAAAAGCAGGTGTGCCAGCATACCTGTCTGCCCAACCAACACTGGCGTCACAACATAACACCAACGGGCAAGGCTATATCTCAGCCAACCACCACAGAAGTAGTGTCACATCTAACCATCTGGCAAGAGACCGGCCACACCTCCACACCGGGGGTCACCACACAATCACTGGGGGCCCTAGTGTTGGTCCTAGAATTACACAGCAGGATTTTCCAGGGAAGCAAGCACCGACCTGTCACCTCAGCACTTGCTTACCCCTTGTTCCCTGCTTGCTTCCTTTGCAATTACATACACAGACAGCGAGTGGGGGGAGGGGCGGCCTGAAAGACCATTAGATTGTTTGGGTGGCCCAGTAAAGTCTGCTGCTGCTGCTTCTATTACGTGGAGCGACAGGCAGCAGACCTTCACTGACATAATTGTGATCTTTCGGCAAGTTGAAAGACCACAATCAGCAGTCATCGTGCATGTCAGCTGATCATTGCCTTTCAACATATGCTATTGCACTAAACAATTATTGGCCTGAACGCCTGGGAATCGGCCAAGTAGGGCCTTTAGAGACCACCTTCAGGCCTGTCTGAAGTGGAGAACCCCTTTAAGCACATGCTAGGAAGACTTCTATTTTATTAAAGTGACTGTACCACCAGGCCCAGGGTATTTTCACTTCTCGTTTATTTATTTAGTACTTAGATGTGATATTAAACCGCAGACACAAATATACGTCAGCAAGTAAAAAGTACCTTTCCCTGCAATCATGTATATACTGAAACTTCCCTTTCTTCGGCTTCTATATCCCATATTTAATCACGTACATATCTGTTAGGTGTCCAGATTGGTAGGTATAACATAATGCTTCCAATGTAGTTTACTTACAGCCCACACGTACATCTCGGACATAACATCCTATTCTGATGATAGTGTAGTCATAAATCTCTAAAATGTTATGTTAACAGGAAAAGGTCACAGTGGGACAATGTGCTGTTTGTTACAGACATCTGTGAAAAAGCCTGTCCGCTTATATCAAGAGTGGGAGTTCAGAGGTAACAATCACACCCAAGCTGTGGTGCCAAGTGGAAAGCTAATGTACTGTTCCCCTATATTATACCAGATCCCAGAATTATAAATGGCCCATGGTAGGTGGAAAAGGAGACTGTTGTGGACAAAAAATGACTAAAAGTTTACAAAACCATCCTCATAGCACAGGTGGAAGTGTTAAGTCATCCATAGCGGAACCTTGCTTACCGACATCTGACAATGCAAGATCAGGACGTTTAGGTCCGCGCGAGCCTACCATAGAGTGTCATTATTACACGGAGGCTGGCGGCATTCCGTCGCTCTTGCTCTGTGTGCACGGGGCCCAAGACATAAAAACTATGATAGCACACATATAGTGAGAGATTCAGGGCAGTATTTACCACTAGGCACCCGTGGTCCGGTGCCTAGGGCAGCACCTTGCAGGGGGAAGGAAACAACATTTTTTTTTTTTTTTAGTCTCCCAGCTCCTGTTCAGTCTTGCCAGTAAATCTGGTGGAGGAGTTATCCAGTCACAGTATGTTTATGTTTTAAGCAGTTAAAAACCATGAAAAACGCGTTTCAGACAATGTTTCTACATATAGAAATACATGTGGCAGAAACCACGATCCCCGAGATGGGGCATTTTCAGGTTTAGCGCCTAGGGCAGCAGTAGCTGTTAATACGGCCCTTGGAAAATTCATTAACATTGCTTCATGGCATACGCCACGGAGAAGGTGCAGATTCTTACCTTGTCCATGGCATACGCCTGCTGTAGCCCCTGTTTGCCTGATGGGTGAGCAAGGGGGGGTTCCCGGCAAGGTGGGAAAATGGGGATGGGGCCTTATCTAAAACTAGTGTGCACCAGTCTTGATAAATGTCCCCCATGGAGTTAAAGGTTTTTTTTTTTTTATATAATTTTTTTCCACAGGATAGATAACCAGTTAGTGATCAGCAGGGTGCCGTTTCCAACAACCCTGCCAATCACCTGTTTGGTGCCTGCACCATACCCCACACGGCAGCTGAGCTGCAGTAAGCAGGTCCGCCTACTACAAATTGATTGGAGACAGCTGTTTCCTGCCTCATTCACTGTGAAGTGTAGGTGTTGAACAGCTGATTTATGGGGGTGCTGGTTGTCATCACCCCACAGATCCTCTGGATAGCTCGTAGTAATATGTATGTTTAGCCAAGAAAACCCCTTTAAGTAGTAAACAAAAAGTGTTCAAGTGTTACTATCACACGTCACACAGTCAAAGGCTTTAATTCATTGGGAGCTCGCTGCTGAGATCCCATCCAGATAGTTAGATACAAGATAGATACTGCAAAGTATAATCAGGTGAAGCACAGAGCTATGCGCTTCACCCATCTCTATGCTTGATACAACTTGTTGCAGGAATTTGTCTATGAGCCATGACCAACCACAACCATTGACTTGTTTGTGTAATGTGTGAATTTTTTTTGTAAAGGGACATTAACACTTTAAACAAACCAGAGTATGTTTTATACTTTAGATTCTGCAAATTAGTCCCCTTTTGCTTTGATGATAGCTTTGCGCACTCTTGGCATTCTCTCAATCAGCTTTATGAAGTAGTCATCTGAAATGGTTTTCACTTAATAGAGTGACCTTTAAGGGTGGGTTCACAGATAACAGAATCGCAATGGATTTCACGCTGCGGGTTGAATAGGATTACATACTCGCAGCAGAATTTTCATCGCACTGCGAGTATGTAAACGCCACCCCCCTTATTAAGTTTTGGCCCGGTGCATACATTAGCGGCTGAACAGGACATCAGGATGCCGGGAGCCCCAGAAGCAGGCCGGAGCGCTGACCGGTAATGTATGCACCAAGCCAAAACGGGTTAAGGGGAAGCGACATTTACATACTCGCAGTGGGATGAAAATTCTGCTGCGAGTATGTAATCCTATTCAAACTGGCAGTGCGGGAATCGCAGCGGATTTAACAGCGTACAATCTTCTGTGATTCCGTTATGCGTGAACCCACCCTCAAGAGGTAATTTGTGGAGCAGTTGTGTTGTGCACAGCTTTAACACCATACTCACCTTACTGATCCCCAGCGACTCTTGATGTGAATTTTCCTTGCAGATTTCTGTGCGGTTTCCTGTTGGTGTCCTACGGAACTTTTCATCAGTAAATTAAGTATATGTGAATGATTCCCAAAAGAACACATGGGAAGAGACTGTCTCAATGGGACAATCCTTTTAACTATCTAAAAGGTTAAATTCGAGGTTGTCTTGAGTGAGGCAGATAATAACTATACTGAGGTACATAGTGACTATACTTGTTCTAATTATATTTACATATTGTTGAACTCAGCAGTTACTGCTCTCTTCCACAGTCATGCTATAATAATGTATTGCAGAAAATATGCTTGAATCATGTCCATGTTGTGCAGTACAATTTTCTGACCAACCACTGTATAGTCCTTCCGAGCTCATAAGGCTTAACTGCAGACCTATTTCAGTCAACAAAGTCTTGGAATACAATTTATTAGATCATAGTTCTGGCTGGTATTTTTATATGGTCTTTTTCCTTAACTCGACTTGATTGTTGACTGTAGAATGGATCATTCATTTGTTCAAATATAACTGTAGCTAACATGTAATAACAAAAAAGGAACAGGTCTGTCCGGTCGGTTACAGTATTTACCTAGAGCAGTAACAGCTTCCTGCCTCAGGCAGACTCTATGAGCAGAGCGCCTATAATACTGATTAATACTATGCAATTAAATAGTAATAGGGACTTCAAAAGTGTAAAAAGAAGTTAAAAAAAAAAAGTTTTAAAAAATATATTTAAAAAAACCTAAATAAAATCCAAATCATCCCCCTTTTCCATTTTACAATAATGGTACAATAGGAAAATTGTAAGAATTTTTATTTTGCAAAAAAAAACAAAAAACAAAACAGTCTAATGCTACGTTTACACGAAACGATTATCGGGCGAATTTTCGCGATAACGATCGAATTCGAACGATAATCGTATGTGTAAACGCGGCGAACAATCGAAAAATCATTCTTTTTGATCTTTTAACATGTTCATAAATCGTCGTTCGCCGATCGAAAAAAATTCGCCGATCGTTCCGTGTAAACAGTCGTCGTGCGATAGTCCGGCCGTCCGCAGCCCCGCCCACCGCCCGGCCCCCCGCTCGCAGCCCGGCCCCCCGCTCATCCGCAGCCCCCTGCGCCGGCTCGATCGCCACCCGCCACTCTGATTGACACCCCCGCCGCCCAGATCGCATCCCCCGCCGCTGGTCCGATCTCCCCCCCGCCGCTCCGATCGCCACCCCCGCTCCGATCGCCACCCCCACCCGCCGCTGCTCCGATCGCCCCTCCGCCGCCGCTCCGATCGCCCCCACCGCCGCAGCCAAGAACATATTTTACCTGCTCCGCGCAGCAGGTCTTCGGACGTCCCCGGCTCCCCTCTTCAGCGCATTGATTGGCTGAAGAGATGAGCCGGGAATTTCAAACGGCTCCCCTTCAGCCAATCAGTGCTGCCGTGCATTGATTGGCTGAAGAGGGGAGCCGGGAATTTCAAACGGCTCCCCTTCAGCCAATCAGTGCTGCCTTGCATTGATTGGCTGAAGAGATGAGCCGGGAATTTCAAACGGCTCCCCTTCAGCCAATCAGTGCTGAAGAGGAGCACTGATTGGCTGAAGAGGAGCCGATTGAAATTCCCGACTCATCTCTTCAGCCAATCAATGCGCTGAAGATGGGAAGATGTCGGAAGACCTGCTGCGCGGAGCAGGTAACGTATGCTCTTGGCCGCGGCGGTGGGGGCGATCGGAGCGAGGGGGGTGATCGGAGCGGCGTCGGGGGGGAGATCGGAGCAGCGTCGGGGGGGCGATCGGAGCTGCGGGGGTGGCGATCGGAGCGGTGGGGGTGGCGATCGAGGCGGCGCAGGGGGCTGCGGTTGAGCGGGGGGGGGGGGCGGGCTGCGGGCGGGCCGGGCTGCGTGCGTTCGATCGCAACACGATTTTTCCGTACGATATATCGTACCGTCTAAACGCTGATCGTTATTAAAAAAAATCGTTACTTCGAAATCGTTAATCGTACGATCGGGCCAATAATCGCCTCGTGCAAACTTAGCATAAGGGTCCATTTACATAGAAAGATTATCTGACAGATTATCTGCCAAAGATTTGAAGCCAAAACTAGGAACAGACTATAAACAGAGAACAGGTCATAAAGGAAAGCCTGAGATTTCCCCTCTTTTCAAATGAATTCCTGGCTTTGGCTTCAAATCTTTGGCAGATAATCTGTCAGATAATCTTTCTGTGTAAATGGACCCTAAGGCTATGTTCACACATGGAAGAGGGGGGGGGGGATTTATGAAGACCAACGTACTCGTACGCTGGTCTTAAATTAGGCCCTGCCCCCTTTTCCACGGCCAAATTCACTTCCAGCAGGCGTACATTTGGATCATGATTTACTCCTGCAAGGAGGCATAAATCATGATAAATGAGGTGGGGGAGAAGACCACGCTTCCTCCCCGCCTTGTCGCACTCCCCCTGCCCGCCCATGGGGTGAGCGGGGCATGCAGCAGGTGTACGCCAGGGAGAAGGGGCGAATCTGCACCTTCTCCCTGGCGTACACCTCGGGTGGGACTTTCATAGCTGTCCTCCATATTATTTATGTCATTCTTTTGGCCAGTCTTTTTTCAACCAAAACCAGTGGTGAGTTGAAAAAACAACAACAACAAATATTGCCACCATGCTGCTCCTCTCCGAGAGATGCAGCCGAGTGATGCAGGGATCATTCTGTATACTCCCAGTGTGAACATAGGTTGATTCTGCCTTGGGCTAGTTGATTTATTTCTGGTTAATGCCAGTGCATTTTCTGAGGTGATTTCTACCCCTTGCCTTGCAGGTGATTGACAGCCCTATCCTCCTGTCTGTCTGCCCCAATTACCTCTGAGACCGGGACCTGGTTTCCTTTAAGGGTGGGTTCACACGTACGGGATTTTCTGCAGACTTGATTCAAAGCAAATCTGCAGCTTAAAATCAGCTGCAGATCCTGTACGAGTAAACCTTCCCTAAAACTCAGTCTCTTACTATATCTGATGCCTGCTATAGCGTATACTTAAAGGGGTACTCCAGCGGGGGGTGCACTTTTTTGCTGGGACTGGGGAGGAGGTGGCTGAGGGAAAAGATGTCCACTCACCTCCCTGGTTCCAGCGGCGAGACGTGACACCTCTGAGCGGACTTGAAACGGATCCCGCCTCCTTCACTGAGTGGCTGAGCGGACCTGAGACATCACGTCTCGCCGCTGGAACCGGGGAGGTGAGTGGACATCTTTTCCCTCGGCCACCTCCTCCCCGATCCCAGCAAAAAAGTGCCCCCCCGCTGGAGTACCCCTTAAGGCTGGGTTCACACTATGTATATTTGAGGCTGTATTTGTGAGGCTGTATAGCAACCAAAACCAGGAGTGGATTGAAAACACAGAAAGGCTCTGTTCACATAATGTTGTAATTGAGTGGATGGCCGTCATTTAATGGCAAATATTTGCTGTTATTTTAAAACAACGGCTGTGGTATTGAAATAATGGCCGTTATTTACTGTTATATGGCGGCCATCCACTCAATTTCAACATTGTGTGAACAGATCCTTTCTGTGTTTTCAATCCACTCCTGGTTTTGGTTGCTATGAGGACCTGACATGAGGACCAAATACAGCCTCAAATATACATAGTGTGAACCCAGCCCCCATGTGCCTATACTCACTTCCTACCTAGTGATTTACTATCCTAAACTATTGGTCTCCTGACTTTGGCTTGTGTCCCTGACTACACGTTTGTCTCCTGACTTGGTCTGTTTATTGCCTAGTGACTTTTTACTAGTATTTGCCTCTGCTGGTTTGACCCTAGCTTGCTGACCACCCGCCACTGTGCATATTTGACCTTGTCTCTTGTTTGTCTTGTGTCTTGTTCCACTTATATTAGGGGGAAGCTCTGTGTCACCTAGGACACGTTGAGACCAGTAGCGGATTATAATAGGTCAGTTTCGGGCATCAGCCCGGGGCCCTGATCTCCTGGGGGCCCATGGCCACCCTAACAGATGTATACTTTCAGTGGTGTATTGTCTACTGGTTGCAGTTCTGCCATGATTTGCAAAAAAAAAAAAAAGAAAAAAAAAATCACTGCTTTTTTACTGCAATTTTGCACAAATCAGTGCAAAACTGTAGCCAGGTGACAATTCAGTAACAATAAAGAACATACTGAAGGACCTTAACATGTGACTATATCATCACCACAGGTCCTGTACAGTCTGCACTATGGAGGAGGAATACTAAAGATATAATTACCATGGGGTGGGGGGGCCCAGGCTTGGTGAACAGCCTGGGGACTATGGTAAAGTTAATCCGCCCCTGGTTGAGACAAGTAGGCAGGGACAGTGGGCATGGGACAGTGTTAGGGCTGCACTTGTTTCTGTACCACCTGTGTGTACCCTGACCTGTCCTGAAAATTATGTTTTTTTTCTTTTCAATTTCATCCCAAAAATATTTTTTTGGTTTCGCTCTATGGGGGACGAGTACACCCTTTTTCCTGGCCGAATTTACTAAGAGGCGTACACTGCCCTATGGCCCAGTAATAGCCCCTTCATTAGACTGGTTTTCAGGCTCTGGATATACAGTAAACAAGAATGATTAAATTCACTCACAGACAACTAGATCCTAAAGTGGTGACTTAATGAAGCCAAATATACAGTATATGTTAAAGAGGACCTGTCATCCCGCCTGCCGGCGCAGAGCCCGCCTGTCCCCCCCGGTGGAGCCCCATATACTTACCCCTTCCACGAAGTCCCGCTCCTTGACCCGGTCTCGCCGCCGAGAGATTGCCCTCGGAAGCCCTGTGCGCGTGTTATGCTAATTACCAGAGATGGAGCAGTCATTTTCTATGGACATCGGAGTCATCTCTGGTAATTAGCATAACATGTGTGCAGGGCTTCTGGTGGCGATTTCTCACCAGCAGGACTTCGTGGAAGGGGTAAGTATATGGGGCTCCACCGGGGGGTCGGGCAGGCTCTTCCCCGGCAACTGGGATGAGAGGTTCCCTTTAAATAATTTTTCATATACCTCAATCTTTTTTACATAAAACATATTGACTCCACAATACTGAGAGTCCATTGTCTAACACAGCACGTGATGTTTTCAGATTAACCTGCTCTTCTCATTCAGGAAGTTATATTATTATTGTCAATGATTAATGGACAAGCTTATTCACCTGCTTAAAATACCACGAGTGCCAGTCAGAGAACTACACCTGGTTTATACTCTATAAATGCCCGCAGCCTACAGCTTGACCCACGCCTCTGTTCACATTACTACGCTTACACAAGGAGTCATGACTCAGCTGTTTTAGTCAGTCTGTTGTGCAACATATAGAGGTGTCAGGATGATGATATACACAGGTAATGAGATTGCTGGAGGGCAGAGGTTGTGGCGCTTCTTTGCATTTTTCTTTTTTTATATAACTATTCAGCTGAATTGAAAAAAATGTTGGTATATATTTTATGCAGATGTTAAATACAACAAATCTTTCTAAAAAAAAAAGAAGGTAATAAATGCCTGTAATCTTTTTGGAACTTCGCTCATTTTTTAAATTCATTTGAAAAAATACACCCCGCCAAGGAAGAAAAACCACTAGAAGAAATCTTGTAGGTAGTGTTTTATATGTTTTGTACTGACTTCTAGTTCTTCCACTGAGCACAAACCTGTCAAGTGTAGTCATTTAATTTTAACTTTAATTTTAACTGCAAGTGCTTGACAGGGAGTGCTTGCAGTTAATGGGCCATTTTTAGCACCCTGAAGGCCCGCCCAGCCACCCGGTGCTGCAAATGATGATGGCTCGGGGGCCCAGTGTACTCCAGGAGTGGGCCACCAGGCCTCCTGATGCGGTAAACCACAGTCGCTATGTCTGCTATGGTAGTAGTTACACCCATGTAGGAACTTATTGCTATGTGGGGTAAGCCGGAAGAATTTCCTGACAAACGTCCTCAATGATCTCATCTGGGTCACTAATCCCTCAATTAGGCTGAAATAATCGGACATCATATAGATGCAAAAATGTGCCCATAATATGCTTGTGTAAAACTGGCAGTAAACATTTACATACGCATCAGCCAAACCCAACTGTTCCAGCAAGACCAGCCAACCAACTATTGTATACGGCGGCCTCCTGACTCTCCAACATGCAAACTTGGTTGGGAAGGAGATTGTGAGAGATGGCTGTTGGCCATACAAATGTTTATCTGGCTCCTATCACTACAACAAAGGGGGCTCTACCTAGATAATAAATTGTCCAAAGACAGGGGGTGCCACCCGGTACCAAAAAACACACTGAACTCAAACAATACTCAAGAACAAGAAGGTACCATATATATGGGTGCACATCACAAGCAAATCACAAAAATATTCGTTTAAGACATATAATACACATCAATTTTATTAGTACAAAAAAACAGCACAACAACAAAGATGGATTAAAAACACTAAAACCCCCAAAAAAGGAAATACAGAAATAACAGAGTATCCCTGAAAAATAATCAGCGCAATAACCTAACAGGGGGCACTAGTGAGGGAAGCAAATACCTTCCTCTAGCTGTGACCGGTCCATGTATTCTAATGCAGATGGCATGACAATGACACACATGGCAATAAAGCATAAAACAATCAAAAAGTGAACAATTTTAAACAATAAAGTGCCAAGTCAAATGTTCAGTCAAGGAGCACTAGTGCTATAATTATCTGTGCAACAAAGCATATAAATACATAATCTCCCAGCCAAAATTAAATCAGTAATCCAACAATAAAGTCAGTGTGAAGGTATGAATAAACATGAACCAGACACAGTCCGCCCTGGAGGGGCCTCCACGCGTATCGTCACCCCACGATGATACCATAGGTTTTCTATGGGATTCAGGTCTGAAGAAAGTACAGTGAGGTCCCATAGTCTCCAGCATGGATACAGTATAGGCTGTATACATTTTTTCCAGGACTTCCCAGAGCTGCATCCAACTTCTTACCGCTTACCCCCCCCCCCCCCCCCATCAGAAGAGAACAAGAGACGGAAGAAGTGTGCAGTAGTGCATTTCATTCCCCGGCTCTCGGTGATGTCTGCCCCATAAATAATGGAGGATAAATATAAATCTGGGGGACACAAGACAGACGGGATTGACATGTTCTTCCCGCTCATTCTCCTGATCGTTGGGGGTGTGACATTGACCAATCAATGACAGGTACACTTTGGGTCCATTTACACAGAAAGATTATTTGACAAATTATCTGCCAAAGATTTGAAGCCAAAGCCAGGAACAGACTATAAACAGACTATAAATTCATAAAGGAAAGACTTCTTTTCAAATTCATTCCTGGCTTTGGCTTCAAATATTTGGCAGATAATCTGTCAGATAATCTTTCTGTGTAAATTGACCCTTAACTTCAGTTATTGCATCAGATTGCAACCAATCACAGTTAAGCATTTGTTTCACAAAATGAGCTGAGGCAAAAATCAGACATATTTTTTGTCCAGACAGATTGATAAAGTTAGGCCGTGTCTATGCACGACCCCTGTGACCACCCTGTTTATGGTTTGAGCAGACGTGGCAAAAAGTGGACAGCCCCTTTAATTAAAGCTCTTTCTGTGCGTCACTAGTGGGCATCTCCCTGTTATCTGCCAGATGTCTATAATAATAACACCTATAACCTATACAGACTTGCTGCAATCTGACAGGGCCAAGAAGGCTATTTGTGGTATGACGCAACCCCGTTACACAAACATTTTTGTTTTGCATGTCATGACCATGTGACCTCTTTCTCCAGCGGCCATTTTACATTCGGGAAACTGAGCTCTTCCTGTGACCTTAAACGTCATGAATAATCGTGAAGCCCAGACCCGTGCAGTTAAGTCTATGCGCCTCCATCTGAATTACATTCCAAGTTTTCCACGATTACAATTCATGCAGCATAAGTGGACACACTGCCCTTAACAAACATGGCAACTACATCACGTGTCACCTCTTAAGAGGCGGGGTTGTTTCCTTGGCAGCGCTTGGGGTCCGTGACGTCACGCAGCCTATATAACAGACAGCAGGACGGCGCTGCGTCAGATTGATCGTAGTGTGATACAGAGATTCATCGGGGTTCCCGCTTCAACAGTGATTGGACGGAACCCAAATACCTAACACCATGAGCTCCCAGGTCCGTCAGAACTACCACCAGGACTGTGAGGCCGCCATCAACCGCCAGGTCAACCTGGAGCTGTACGCCTCCTATGTCTACCTATCCATGGTGCGTATAGAGCCCGCAGTCATGGGCGCCTCACTTTCTCCCACGTATCTTTTTTTTACTGTACGTCCTGTATTCTTTTCAAGCACAGACGGTCGCTGTAGTGGTACTACAAATCCCAGCATCTTATTGTAACAGTAATTATTGGATAGGGTGTCCTATACTCGGAATATAAGAGCACCCCTAAAAATGGAACAGTCCACTTTATGGTACAGTGTTGGGATTCCTGATGCGGGCCGCTCCATGTCTTCTTGTAGGGATCAGTCTGTTGCACCCCCTTATTTGCATATGGTTTGGTCTTGTTATATTGAATATTATTGTCTTCTTCTCCATGGAGCAGTTTGACCATGTAGATATGGCATGGTGACTGTATGCTCCAGTGCAGGGCCTGCTATATGCTGGCAGTGTCTGGGCTCCATTACTATCTTGTAGGATAGATGATAGCAGGCTCCTTGTATCTGTGCTGAGGTGTTGTCAGTGATGGCTCCATGGCCTGTGCCAGCTCAGTGCATCATTCATAGTGGGATGTCTGCAGGTAATGGATGAGGATTGGGAATGCTGACAGATGACCAGTGCCTGTATGGCTAGCTGCGGCTGTATAGGGCTGCCTCTATGCACCTATATTGTAGTGCACAGGGCAGTGTTTCATCTGTTACAAAACTACAACCCCCATCATGACTGTTACAAAACTACAACCCCCATCCCCCATCATGACTATCTTTAAACTGCCTGGGTGGCCTTGTAGATTGCCTTTGCTGCCTCTACCATAAGACTACACTGGGAGCTGCAGTGCCTGCTGTGTCCTGCTCCTGGGCTCCGTTCCAGTGACTTATCTTACTACAGTTGGGGGAAAGTTTGATATCAGGAGCAGCAGATGTTTTAGAGTAAGGTGCAGGGTGTGGACGTGCAGTGCGGCAGATGCAGATCAATCTACAGTATGGGGAACCTATAGATGGGCTCTGGTTGTAACTTGAAGGTCCTGGAGATGGACTTGTCACATGATACAGCAGGGAACTGTGTCGGTACGTAATATCAGTGTGTTGGGTCAGAGCTGGCTAGGACAGTATTATAATCATTGGAGGGTCATGTAAATCAGTAGTCTTCAGCTGTTGTAGAACTACAACTTCCAGCTGTGCGGTGGTAATTGTAGCTTCACAGCCCTAACGTTGTTCACTGGGTCAGGGTTATGCTGCGTTGACACTGAACGATTATCTTTAAATTTTCTCAATAACTATGGCATTTGAGCGATAATCGACTCGTGTAAACACAGCGAACGATCAAGCGACGAGTGAGAAATCATTCACTTTGATCTTTCAACATGTTCTCAAATCGTCCTTGGTCGTACGCTTCGTGTGAACAGTCTTTCACCGATTCACCCTATGTGTGAGAGGCTTAATCGATCCTAAAACGATTGCAATACAGATTTTTCCAAACGATATTTCGTTCTGTCTAGACGCTGGTCGTTCGTCGTTCGGAATCGTTTATCGCACGATTCTGCGACTTATTGCTCCGTGTAAACGCAACATTAGTCTTCTTTCTGTACAGCTGGAAATTCTGCCCCAAATGTGGATCTAGTGACCTGAGCTGAAGGAAAGGTCCCTCATTTTGGGCCATGGGAGTATAGGTGGCAGATTCATGAACTGTATTTAGAGATGAGCGAACCTGGAGCATGCTCGAGTCAATCTGAACCCGAACGTTCGGTATTTGATTAGCTGGGGCTGCTGAAGTTGGATAAAGCTCTAAGGTTGTCTGGAAAACATGGATACAGCCAATGACTATATCCATGATTTCCTCATAGCCTTAGGGCTTTATCAAAGTTCAGCAGCCACCGCTAATCAAATGCCGAAGGTTCGGGTTCAGATCGACTCGCGCATGCTCCAGGTTCGCTCATCTGTATCAACTGTATTCCATTTAGATTGTCGGCCAAATGTAGTGTTTGCCTCACAGTGCAGCTGGCACGTAGCAGAGGGAGTGGATGGAGTAGTCTTGCTTGGGTGTAATGCAGCAGTGTAGTATGGCGGATGCCTCCTGCAGCTATCATTGCTGGACGTTCAGGCCTCCTAGTGTCTCCTCTGGATATGCTGCAGCGTTTGCAGTTTCTGCAGCAGAGAGGAGGTTAAGCAGTAGGGCATAACATAGCGACTTTCACAGGCAAACGATACAAAGGCAAGATGACCTCTAAGGATGTTTGTGTGCGGGTGATGGGAGGGCGCCTGCACCATGTGCGATCCATGGGTAAAACTTGTATGCTTACACTGCCCTCTGCAGGTCGCAGTGCATCACTGATGGGCTGAATACATTGACTGCTGTGTATATTGGGCTGTAACATGGAGGATGATAGAGAAGCTGGACTAATACTCTCTCATATGGGTTGCTGCATGTGATAAGGCAGTAAATGTGTTAGAATTACATAATGGGCAACTCCAAATGTATATGGTGGTAGCAAATATCTTGTTGTGTTCCAAGTTAATATTACATGCAGTGTATGAGGCAACTTCTGTTATATGATAATATTGGTGCGATTACATGGGGAGGAAGCTGTCATTGCAGCGGTTCTGCTATGTGCACACAGACCACCAGATAGCTGATGCGTAAGGCTCGGCCTAAATCCATTTCTATAATCTGACAAGTAACGAGCTTTAGGCCTAGTGAGATGAATAGCTGGTCACCAGAGGCTGTAAACTTGTAAATGTTGTTCCTCTAAATGTATGTTCTGCTAAGGTTCACCCAGTTTTTCAGAATCTTCAGCGGCTCAGTTCTGTATATACAACAGCTGGCTCAGGATGAGCTTTTTATGACTCTGATGGGGTGGTTTTAATTGCAGTAGATAAACGTTTCTTTAATTCATCTTTAATGTTTCCTTGCAGTCCTATTACTTTGATCGTGATGATGTGGCATTGAAGAACTTTGCTAAATACTTCCTGCACCAATCCCATGAAGAGCGTGAGCACGCCGAGAAACTAATGAAGTTCCAGAATCAGCGAGGGGGAAGGATTTTCTTGCAGGACGTGAGGGTAAGTGGGTCACGTCTAATCATTGCCAGTCAAGTTCAGACTTATCCAAACAATCGAATAAACATAGCCTGATATAAACTAAACTGCCGGCCAAAGGTTGAGAGCTGAACTTTAGTGTTACCCGCAGTAATAGGAGTACAGTGTGCTGGAAATCAGATGGCAGCGTTTGAGGTTTGTAGACATTTGTCTGAAGAGCTGGAAACCTGGTGCACAGCTTTTTCTCCATTTTGGGCAGTGGGGCCAGAGATGGTCTGCCTTCCGGTAGTACACATTACAGTACTTTTAGATGTCATTTGCCACACAGCACCTACTCCTTATTCCTGTACCAGGACCTAATACTGGTAAATGTGCTCTGCACTAAACAGGCTGTTCTAGAGGATGACTTGCAGTGCAGGGCTTAGGTGAGATGTGAGGAGAGAAGGGGTTATTGATGCACTGGAGTATTTTAGGCATAGGGCTACTGCTGGCAAAAGGAAGGCAAGATTACATTCAGGAGGCAGCACTGTGTACATACAATAGTAGGAATAGCTGCTTAGAATATTACAGATCTGTATTTAATCTGTTACTAGAGACAGACTTAAGAGGCACACTGCAAGATATGAAAACAGACATAATAGACCCAATTTTTTTTTAGGCTTAGATTTTGATAAAGGAAATGAATCACATAAGCAATCACATGGAGGGAAGTTGCTGGAAATGAGTGACCATTTAAAAGGTCAAACACACAGGATTTTGCAGTAAACTTTAGTGAGGACACTTGAGTGTACAGCAGATTTTCAAGTCTTTAGCATGTGGATTATGTTGTGTATTTCGTCTTGGTGTAGCAGGAGTGAAGTCCACAATGGTAAGCGTAAGACTGAAGGCTAGGTAGTTTATTGGCACATCATATGTCAGGACATCTCCAGGGTGTGTAGTCTCGGCTTAATTTCTATCTAACACTCATTCATTTGTCACTAAATGTTTCCATTCACATGTTGCTACAAGATCTGCACAGGCTGTCTGTCTTCTGGCTGTAAAGTAAAGGGTCTAGGCTTAGTTTTAACACTTGCAGTCCTGTAGCTGATTAAAGGGACTGTACAGGAGTAGAGAACCATGTCTGCTTTCTTCTGCAAAAGTGCTATACATTTTGTGGCTTATCTGGTATTGCAGCTCCATTGAAGTGAGTTGGTTCGCACACAACTTGCCCTAAAGTAGCTCTGCCCTGCCTTTATAGCTCTGTACAAGCCATTTAGAGGGAACTAATCGGCATGATTGTGCTGATATGGTTTCCAGCAGCACAGTACACATCTACTCTGCAGCTCTTAGAGGCTACCAGCCACGTCTGTAGTAGCTTTACAGGGAGGGAAAAAGATGTTTCATTATGTTGGTAGAGGGGAGGCAGCTAGTTGTCTCGGCAGGGAGCCACCCATGACTATAGTCATGGATCTCTGCCTAACTGACAAAGAAGCCACTAACTGGTCTCTGTCAATCATCCCCGCACTGTGTGCTGACAGACTAAGTCATGGATGGCTCCCTGCCCAGATGACTAGCTGCCACCCCACTACCGACATAAAACCTTTCTCCCCCCGTAAAGCTACCACTACAGACATGGCTGGGAGCTGCGCAGTAGATCTATACTTTGATGATTGGTTCCATTTAAAGTGGGTTGGACACTTTATAGTAAAATACTTCAGTGTACAGTATTAGTAAGTGTACTCGCTGTATATACTGACAGCAGCTCCCTGTGTACCTCATAGAGCAAAAATCAGATTCCCCTCCTCCAGGCCGTGCTGCCCTGCTCTGTAGTTATTCTGTTCATAAGATGACCAACATGGAGGCGTATGTTACCATGCCCCACCCCACTGTCCTCCATAGGCATATACAAGGGGTGCAGCATGGTCACATGCTCCTTCATGCTCAACCATCTTAAAGGACAAGTGCCATGAAAAACTTTTTCCCAGTAATTGAAGCACATTACAAAGTTATATAACTCTGTAATGTGCTTCAATCACCTACAATCTGCCTCCCTTCCCTGTCTTTCCCCCCTCCACCCCCCACCAGGAAGTGTCCTGACTCACACAGACCTGATTAGTGTCGTCACCGTCACCAGGCAGCTCCTTCTTGTGAGGATGAGTGATCAGCAGGAGGGCTGCTCTAGGTCCTGTTACACCAGCCTCCCGCTCCCCCTCCTTGTCAGGTGACTCTGCTTCCTCAGCTTATCTTCTCTAGTGACATGACTCCTTCACTGAGTCCACGGCAGCAGGAGAAAGGGTATGAGGGGAGGGGGGGGGCGCTGCCTATGTGCCGGAGTCAGTCAGAGGGAAGATAAGCAAGTGAGATGTGACAAGTGATGGCTTGCAGTTCAGCCAATGGGAGCTGAGCAAGCTGTCACCTGACAAGGCAGGGGAGGGGGGAGGCTAGTGTAACAGGAGAAGGAGCTGAGAGAAGAGCTTGGTGACGGTGACGACAGTAATCAGGTCTGTGTGAGTCAGGACACTTCCTGGTGGGGGGTGGAGGGGGGAAAAGACAGGGAAGGGAGGCAGATAGGTGATTGAAGCATATTACAGAGTTATATAACTTTGTAATGTGCTTCAATTACTGGGAAAAAGTTTTTCATGGCACTTGTCCTTTAAGGACAAACACCACAGAGCAGGAGAGCACAGCTCTCTATAGTTAAATGGTTGTGCTGTTGGCTTAGATTTACACGTAATATATCCGAAGTAGATTTCTCCCTGCGAAATCCGCTGCAGATACTTGCCCATTCACTTCAGTGGGCTGACATACATTCAGCAGGATTGTCATCCTGCTGCCAGTATGTAAAACTCAGTGCAATTAACCCCTGCGGCCCAGGAAAATACTGTAGTGGGTCCGTGCTCCGGCTTGTTTTGGTGGCTTCTGGCAGTCTGGCCAATCAGTGTGCTGCGGCAGGGCAGCGCGCTGACTGGCTGACCACCGGGAGCCCCCAAAGCCCATTTGTTAGCCCATTGAAGTGAATGGGCAAGAATCTGCAGCGGATGTTACATGTGAAGCCACCCTTAAGGTTAATTCTACTACAGGAACATATTTTCAGTTTATGAATTGTTCCTAGGACCGCTTGATATATGCCTTCTGAGGGCGCACACAATAAGCCTCACACAGAGTTGATGACTAATCGTCTTGGTAACTTGTGATTGCAGAAGCCAGACCGTGATGAGTGGGGCAGTGGGTTGGAAGCCCTAGAATGTGCCTTGCAACTGGAGAAGAATGTTAACCAGTCCCTCTTGGATGTACACAAACTGAGCGCAGATCGGAATGATCCTCATGTAAGTAAATGGGATGATAACTTTATTAGGCCTAATACAATCATGTCTAGTAACGCATTATGGGTACCCTGGCCATGTTAACATGACAATGTAAGACTGGAAATCCATGTTTAATTTCTTGATCCACAATTTTCTTGCGGTCTCTCCCTTTCTCACCCATATTCAGAGCTAAAACTGCTTGTTTAGTTAGTGAATCCTTTAAGTTAAAGCTTGTAACAAGAACTAAACAAATGGCCATGTTATACTATGCTGTTAATGTACTATACCTACACTGTGTATCTAGTCTATGTACTGTGAAGTCTATTATACAGAATATCAAAACTGCTCCACTGAGGGGAAGTGTTAGCATAGTGTGACTGCTGCCCATTCAGTACTTTCCAAAGCTGGATCACTAGCAAGGAAATGCTGTTCTATATGTAGGGAAGAAGCATTTCTCCCTAGCTTGCCCGAGCATGTTTCTAGCGTTCCATTCATATTGCTTTTGAGGCGGTGTTAAAGTCTGGCAAGATCACCTGACATTGATGGAGCTACGTGATGTCCCTAAGGCAATGTAAATGCACATCAGCAGCATGGAGCATCCAGTGAACTGTTAAGGCTATTAGACTGCTGCCTGAGGTTGCCCCACTATAATTGAGAATATAATAGTGTAGAGGGAACCTAGGTCACCCTAATATATTGGCAAGAAAAGTTACTTCCCCTTTTTGAAATAGTAGTGTAATGTTGAGTCCTCTGACACCTTACATAACACATGGTTTGCCTGCTATCTGTATTCAGGTTATGTGTAAGGGAGAAGAATGAGGTTACTGTTCAGCTAAGCAACCACTATATAGAAGATGCTGGTGTTGGACTTTTTCTATAGTTCTGTAAGAGCTGTGTAGTCAGCCCCTAAGGGGTTAAGATGCTTTTACTAACACGATCAGGCCATAATGAGAGTTGTAGTTTTGAAGAGCTGGGAAACACTGCCCTAAAACTTGTGTAGCATTTGTATTGTTGCTGCTGTTCTTCCCCTAACATCTGTTTATGTCCACAGCTCAGTGACTTCTTGGAAACACACTACCTTGATGAACAGGTGAAATCCATAAAGGAACTGGGTGACCATGTGACCAACCTCCGGCGAATGGGAGCCCCACAGAACGGCATGGCCGAATACCTCTTCGACAAACACACACTAGGGGAATCCCATGACTAAGACCCCCAACCTCTGTCCTGCTTGATCTTTGCTTCCCCTTTTAATGTTTGTGAAATCTATTTGTTTCTTGCTATATTTTGCCACCAGTAAAACTCTTCTACTACTATGTTCCAATGTGAAAGCTTCTTTAGTTATGTATTAGTCCTTTTTACTTCTGCATCACCTTTATTATTGGTGCATTCCCTGCCTGCATTGCTTTATGCCCTGCCACCTCATTCTGATGACTCTGTGGCATCCCAGTGGCCACAAGACATGCAATGCAACCCATAGTTATACCTGTACTTGCCTACATGATAGACATGGCCTTAGTGAACGTACCCTGTTTCCCCAAAAACAAGACAGTGTCTTATATTAATTTTTGCTCCCAAAGATGTGCTATGTCTTATTTTCAGGGGATGCCTTGAATTCTTCCATGAAGAAGAATTAACACTTATGGAACAAAAAGATGAACATTTTATTATATACTGTACAGTAGTTGTAATCACAAACCAGCATAACCAGACAAAACCAACTACCTTACCCCTTCCCACCCCACCATTCCCCTCCCTTAAGCGGTGTGGCATTCAGGTTTCTAATTTTGGGAATGCCATATTTTCAGGGGGTTGCCTTATTTTAAGGTCTCTGTAAATCCTCCACTATGCCTTATTTTCAGAGGATGTCTATTTTTGGGGAAACTGGGTACCACCCACCATTTAGAAAGGAGTGTTCCACAGTTTGGATATTAGTCTGCTGCAGCGATATTGCACATAGAAAAGAGCTTTAGGAGTCTTGTGGCTGAACCCTACCTTTCAAGAACAGGTGTCTATTTCCCCTAGGGGATGAAGCAGTTGGGCACATGGTTGTCTAAGTGAATGAGTGGAGCGGTAATGTTGGTACAGTAATTAACAAATTTACATTTAATGACACAATGTAAAATGGAACATTACGGCAGTGTAACATAACAAATTTTCCAATGTTAAATAAATTACAAAATGTAAAGTTCAGTGTCCTATATGCACAGCAGGGTGTGTGATCCATAGGGGTCACTGTACTGACACACCGAATGTTCTCAAGAAGCAGCAAGGGGGATGCATAAGAGCCTGATCTGTGTGAATACTGCTATGTGGAACAAAAGCTTTTGCATTCACCTACTCTGGGGTTGGTAATTGTAATGCTCATTGGTCCAGATTTCTACAATTCAATTCTTAATGCAGATGTAGGCTGTTCACAAACTCTAAGAGTCACTGTCATTGCAAAACAAAAAAACTGTTCAGACCTGCGGGGAGAGGACCACGTCCACTCTTGAGTTAGGAAAAAAACCTAACTTATAATTGAGCCTGATCCCTTCTTGCTTCTAACTCTGAGTTGGAGAGGACGTGCTGCAATGCGGTCCCTTTCCCAGCTTGTTCTACTGATCAGTTAAGGGTTTGAACAAAACTCACTCTACAACATGTGTTTTAACACCCACGGGCATACATGCACGGCCCCGTAGGCTGGGCCTTAACACAAATGGGCGTACATGACTCCAGACTGATACAAGCTATAAAGCGAGTTCAGATGCAGAGCTCTCTTCCTAGCAGGTGAGGACCGGCTGCTATAAACAGCTGGGTTCTCACCCTCAATGGTGGGCTGCGAGGGTCTTGATCACATGGCCTGACTGCTGGAGGTATACAGCTTACCTCCATGTAGTCAGATTTTCAGTCTTTCACCATAAGATCACAGATAGCACTGATCCCTGCTATGCTATGGCATAGCAGTGATCATGAATGTAGTCTAAAGTATGTATGTGAGAGTCCTCTAAGGGAATTTAAAGTGTAAAAAAAAGTTTTTAAAAATGTGCCAAAGCCCCTCACCCAATAAGTTGCCCTTTTTTCTATTTTATAAATAAATCACATAAAAATAAAGTTAATTAACATATTATATACTTGTGCATAATCTCTATTAGAATGAAACAATAGTGTTAATAATGAAACAAAGTAATAAAGCCAGGATTGCTGTTTTTGTTTTAAAAATTATATACTATATTAAAAAAGTTAATAAAGTAATCAATACGTCCGATGTACAAAAATGATGATAAAAACTAGAGGTCATGGCGCAAAAAAATGATAGCCCCGTAGGTGAAAAAAATAAATAAAAAATAAAATAGTTATAGGGATCATAATATTTAAATATACCTATTTGGAAAAAAGTTTTACTGTGAATAAAAGCTGTAAAATATTAGAAAAGCTATGAAACATGCAAATGGCTGTATTCAGACTGATCTATAGAATAGATACAATGTCAGTTTTACTGTTAAGTGCGTTACATAAACACGGAAACACCCCAAAGTTTGCTGACTTGCATCTTTTATCCCAAATTCACCTCATAAATGATATTTTGGAGGTTGTCATTCATTTTATGGTGGATTGAAAGGTGCCATTACAAAGTACACCTGTGCCTGAGAAAACAAGTCCTCATGTGGCCCTATAGATGGAAAAATAAGAGTAATGGGTCTTAGAAGGTGAGGAGGAAAATGCAAAAATAAATTGTGGTTTTGGCTGGAGTTGGAAAAAATGTACTGACTCCACCTTTGTAAAACATTCTTTTAAAATTTTATAATTACATTTTTACATGAATTTTTATAAATGTTACTCATTAATATAGCTTATGTTCTATCAATCTAAGCCCCTTAGTTATAACCAGAAAATTCCTTTCTCATATACATTTAGTTTCTATTTTTAAAAAATTTATTTTTCAACTTTTGCAAAGAAAGAACAAAGACAGCATACATCCACAAGCTGGGAAAGTAAACAATTGACATTGTACCAGGAACATCAAATCAACACTAGAGCCATGTAGTTGAGCATCAGTATAAGGAGCAGTCCATGTGCACAAGGCTATCTGGAACAGACTTTCAGGAAGACTGTGTCCCAGCCAGTGGAAGAATAACCATAGGACAAACACACAGGCACTCATACCGCCGCGCATCCCCCCCTACCCCCCAGCACCAACCGCCTAGGCACTCAACCTGTCGTGGCGTCCAGCATCAACCAGTGCATCCATATTTTTTTGAATTTCTTTGGGCATTTACGACTTTCATACAGTATTTGAAATAGGGGAATGTAAGTGTTGACCAATTGAATCCACCTGCTTAGGGCAGGGGGCTCCGTGCTCTTCCATTCCATAACCACTATTTTTTTGGCACAGAAGAGGAGAAAACGAATAAACATCCTATAATACTTATTCTGAGTAATGTCATTAATTAGGCCTAACAGGCACACTGCCGGGGTATAGACTGATGGGAAGTCAAATTTGTCAGATAGGAAGCGGAGAACTGAGCGCCAAAAGGGTTGGATCCTAGGGCAATCCCAAACGGCGTGGATAAAGGTTCCCACCGCCTCCTGGCACCTAAAGCAAGAGTCCGAAGGCAACACACCCATTTTCTTAAGCCGTTCCAGGGTGTAATAGGTTCTTTGCAGATACCTAAATTGGATAAGGCGGTCTCTGGCACTAACCACCATGGGGTAATACGTGTGGGTCACCTCCTTCCATCTTTCTTCTGATAGAGATGGAATGTCCTTCACCCATTGGAGTAACGCTTTTTGGAAAGGAGAACCTTCTTGCGGGTTTAACAATAAGTATCCTTGGGTCAGGGGCTTAGAGAGGTCAGTGGTGCCCAGGAGCTCCTCAGCAGGGGAAAATTTTTGCGGGACATTCAGGTTCCCAAATTGGGCTTTAATTGCATGGCGTAGCTGGAGGTAGTGGAAAAAGGCTGTACAGGGGATGTCATATTTGTCCCGTAACATATCAAAGGAATAGAACTCAAAAATCAGGGGAAAAAAGATGAGCTAGGTAACTGACACCATGCTTACCCCATAGCACCGCACCTGGTAAGTTCAACAAATTGGGAAGACGCGGGTTAAGCCACAGGGGTGTTCTAGGGGAGGGTAGAGGGGAAGGAAGAAGCCTGTGCACCACCGACCAAACTCTGAGAACTGTACGTATGGGAGTTAGCCAACGAGAGGAAGGTGTAAATCTGTACAGGGCATTGACAAGGCCTTCATAAGACCCCAGCAAGGCTCCCACCAGAGCAACCGCAGTGTTACCCATGTCCAGGTCAAGCCACCAGTGTGCATATACCAGCTGGGAGGCCAAAAAATATTGGTACATGTTGGGGGCTGCCAGGCCTCCCCGATGTTTGGGCGCCTGAAGAGAGATAAGACCTATTCGAGGTGACTTGCTTTGCCAATAGAAGGATCTCAGTAACCTGTCCAAACGTGTAAAGAATCCCTTAGGGGGAAACACAGGACATACATTTAGTTTCATCTATATATCAGTAATAAAGCACTGGCCCTATTAGATAAGCGTGGTTGGGGAAAAGTTGTCGGTCACTATTTGACAGCTTGTTTCTGAGTTGGAAGAGTCTATTGTGTGGGGGTAGATCTGTGCTGTTCTCTTGCTGGATGACCGTATATGGAGAGCAGTATAATATAGAGAAGAAGGAAGAGAAGCCATAAGTAGTGCAGCTGTAAACTGTCCTCAATGTGGTGTTTTCTCTTTAGGAGAAAATTGTGTGTTCTTCAGTGTGCTATGGCTGCGGCAGGCTGTGTGTGTGCGCGTGCTGTGGCTGCAGCAGGCTGTGTGTGTTAGAGAGAAAAAGGCATACATTAAGGGGCAAGGGGTGGTGGGATCATAATACAGAAGTCCTATTTACCCATGTTCCTGTAGTGCAGCGTCCTGTAATGTCACAGCCCCACTTAGAAATTCCTGCTTAGCCAATCAGTGAGTGAGGCGGGACACAGCTGCAGCCACTGACTGTCTGAGTGGGTAGTTCCTGTTGGACCACAATGAGTCAGGAGTGCAGATGCTGACATAGAGCTGATGAATCTGGGCCTATGGCTGACCTCTATATTACAGGCATCTGGCATTGTTAGCAGTTTTTCTTTGTGTATGGTGATTATTTAGTTAGAAACATAAATTGTCAGCAGGAAAAGACCACCTGCTCCATCTAGTCTAGTTTTGAGCTCTTCAGCACATGGAGGCTGGAGACTGTATCTGAATCCACGCACACACAGAAGAAGCTGCTACTTTGCACCAGGTTGATAAATAACTCCCCTGGTGTCTGACTGGCCATTTATGAAGGAATCAGAGTCGGTCCCTGATAAAATTCAGGAGTCAGAGTTAGAGCTGCAGCTTACAGACTCCACAGACCTGCACAAAAGCTCCCTGCTTAGTCAGCCCCCTTAATTCATAGGTCAAGACTTGAAAACTGAGCATTATATTTCTCCCAGTACTGTGCATAAATGGTTACAACTCTGTTCCAGTTATTTTTGCATGACCTGATCTTGCAGAATTACCAATCCATCAAACACTGTATCTGGGTCTACACCCTGCTTTATAGTTAGTTTACGCACAAACTATTATGACCGTGAAGCTGTAGTCGTACCTTTAATTAAAAAATGATTTTCTACATAAAATATATCATCTACAATATTTGAACAGAGTATAAAAGGGTTAAAGACTTTCATAGGAAGTCATTGTGTAATTCCACTTTGGATGTGCAGTAGAAAGCTGAAGAACAGGCTACGTGGCTTATTACTGGAGCTAGAGCATCATCTTCTGACAAATGTCATCACTGTAGTGAAGCCTCTCCAACTACATTTCATATATCTGTAAGCTACTACTTCTCCTTCTTCTTTACTTAACCACTGTTTGCTTCTGGCTGACATGGCTCCCCAGCCTCCATGATGACTTCCATAAGCTGTGTAAAGTCTCCCTCGGTTAGACTTATGCCAGAGTCTTTTGGAGAAGAACAATGAGATCCATTCTGCTCTTTGCTTCCTCCATCGCAGTTTACATCTGGTTGCCCGTGCAAGACTCTGGAAGCCGCCCGCTGCAACTTTGGGGAGTTCATAGGAGAAAATGAAAAGATAGGATGTGATGATTTGTGCCCTGGGGTGTGTAGGGCATCAGGTGAAGCCAGGGATTGGCTTCCTTGGACTAATGCAGAGAAGCGCTGGGCTCTCGATAGCCTTCTTGGGATGTGCATAGGACTCTGCACAGTTTGATCCGTTGCCCTCATGGAGAGAGTACTTTCAACACTATTTGTACTAGCTTCTTCTTGTTCCTCCATGCTTCCTAGTGGCCACACAAAGCACTCTTTAGACCCCGGAGATAAACTAGTTGTTTCTTCTGCATTTTCATTAGATGTCCCCATCTTCCTGCTTTTTTGTGTGTGACCAAGGTTTGGGGTTCCATGGGTGGGAAATCGAGGACAGTATGCTGGACCTCCATTAAGAGGTGTCTGAGGTGCACTATAAAATCCTGGCCTCTCATAAAAAGGGGTGGACATAAAAACGTTTAGGTCACGTAGGGCCTCTCCACCTCTGTTTCCCATATCTCGGTGGGTAAAATGGGGGAGTCCGGGAGGAATTCCGCTCCGTCTTCTCATCAACAAGCTCAGTCTTGAGTTGGAACGAGGCGGACTTGGAGAGTGTACGCCAAGTAGACGTCCAAGAGGTCCGATTAATGGGGTCGAGTGATTGGCTTCTTCATTTTCATTTATTTGCTCAAGAGGAGGAAATTCCAAATCCTCCTTTTGCAAACTAAAAGGAAAAGGCAGAACAGTTACACATAAGTAGAGATGAGCGAATTTACTGAGACACAAAGACAGGTACATATGCCTGCATTCTCTGACAGCAAGCAGAGATAGAACTATAAGTTTTCATATTACAGAAACCTAGTCTCAGGGAAGAGGGAGAAGCACGTTGTCAGAGAGGACACTTGAGATGAGGTTTTTAGATGTCCAAAGTGGATAAGTATGAGAAAAAAAAAATGGGAAAGGGTGCAAGATAGGTTATACATGTATATTAGACAGGGTAGTATTCGGAAGGGAGATTGTTTAAAATATTGTTTTTGTTACCTGGATAACCCCTTTAATAAATTCTTCCTTGTGTATATCTTTTATAAGTATCTCAGATAAGGTGTGGAAGGCAGCTGATGCAGTGTGTGCAATTGTTTTTCTAAAATCTACACAATTTTGTGGTGCTTCATTTTTTTACCTTATATCAAAGGCAGAACCCATAAATGACGGTCTCCGAGTCTCTACTGTAGAAGCAGTATACGGAGGCTGAGGATCTGAATCATTCCAATATATATCTTTTTCCAGCGGAGGAAGGTTTTGGTGCATTTCATCCACCGCTAGCAGAGACACCTGATGGAGGAAGACATTTTTGTTACTTGAATAAATGACTAATTTAGGAAACACCTTTGAACGGGTATCAGTTATAGGACGTATACTACTCTAGTGTTCCATATAAGTTTACTCATTTATTTGCATGCCCAGATTCACTGGATGACTTTGTCATTGCCAAACAATGTGTGTTGAGTACTGTTTTTAATATGTGTGTTGAGTTACTGTTTTTAATATGAAAAACTAAAAGGGCTATTCTGATTATTGACATTTTTGCCTATTCCATTAACCACAATATGCCAGACAAAACAGAGATGAAAAGCAAGAGAGAATAGGCTGGCCATTCATGCTGCTCTGTCCATTAAAGTCTAAAGTTTTTGTTAATTGCATAAACAAAATGGTCACAAAGCATAAATCAGTAGTATAAGCAGATTCCGCTTTCTCTCTCCTCCTTTGAGAAATCACCTTACATGCTGCCCATAGAATTTTATGGAGTGGGGAGGAAGCAGACAGAGAGACTCTAGAAAATTAGAGTAAGTATTAGATCTAACCCCAGTGCTGGATTCACAGTATACACTGATTAGCACTGATCTATAATGTCCTTTATGCTGCTGCTGGTTCTGAGGGTGTGCTAAAAAGATATAGGGAAGCATGGTCTCATGTACTGTATGTGTGTGCAGTGTATGGGAAATATCATAAAGGCTAGGCCTCATCAACTAGATCAGGGGCAAATGAAATTTAGAGACCTGCAGAGGGAAAGCTAGTAAAAGATACCATATAAGTTATACAATGGCTGAAACTACTCACACAGTTTCTGTACACACACAGGACAACTTTTCCTGAAAATGGAAAAGAGCATAACTGATTCTTTTCCCTTTTTTTTGACTGCCTTTAGGCTTTTTGCTTGGCACAGTAGGAGTCTCATGACCCCTGTTCTCCAGTGCCCCCAACCATCAAACATCTATCTATCTATCTATCTATCTATCTATCTATCTATCTATCTATCTATCTATCTATCTGTGTGTGTTATACGTTTATATTTATATACTTTTCTGATTTTTGTTGTTGTCCTGAATCACTACCTGAAAGTTTCTGTCAATTAGCCAATTGGTCTCAAAATCATCGTCATCTTGTCCAAATGGGTTAATTAACTGTTCAGCGACCTGGAGGATACACAAGGATGTTTACAGTCATGTCATATATTTCTATAAAACTAACTGTATTAGTGTCTCTTGTCTATGTGAGGATGTGTGAAGCCACCCAAAGACTTACCTTTAACCAGCCAGCATAGAAAAAGAATTGTAAGAGAGTAAATACTGGGACATAGAGGTCTAGATCATGGCCAGGGTATCCCTTCTCAGGGTCCAGGAACTGACGGCCGATTAGGCAAGCCAGGAAAAAGCTGTACACAGCCACTGTGACCACCTAGAAAGAGGGAGAAAATCAGGAATTGCAAGAATATATAAGTTGTTTAAAGAGATTGTATAGGATAAGAAAAAGATGGCTGCTTTCTTCAGGTAAGCTGCAATACCATGCACAACCTGGAAACAGGTATTTTTATTTCTTAAAGAGGAAAAAAAAAAATTAACCTTCTGCAAATAAGAATCAAATAGCATTAGTTACCTATAAGTTTTGAAACTACCAAAAATCCATTTGTTTTGGTGGGTTTTTTTCTGTATTGTGTGGCTGTACTTCCTGGTCGAGCAGTTGTACACAGTACTACAGGTCCTAGAATGCAATGCTTTCCCACATCGTCACAGTCCCCCACCCTGCCCATTCTCCGCCCTAATCTGTTGCAAAACATCTAGGCTGTGTTCACATATTGCAGTTTCATTGTGTTACTGAATTATTTGCAGTACTTTATCATTTCATTGGGGTCCCACCCACACAGCACACAGTTACTACCTGTAACACCACACAGCACACAGTTACTACCTGTAACACCACACAGCACGCTGTATTCTCTACCTGTAACAACACACAGCACACAGTTACTACCTGTAACACCACACAGCACGCTGTATTCTCTACCTGTAACACCACACAGCACGCTGTATTCTCTACCTGTAACACCACACAGCACGCTGTATTCTCTACCTGTAACACCACACAGCACGCTGTATTCTCTACCTGTAACACCACACAGCACGCTGTATTCTCTACCTGTAACACCACACAGCACGCTGTATTCTCTACCTGTAACACCACACAGCACGCTGTATTCTCTACCTGTAACACCTCACAGCACACTGTATTCTCTACCTGTAACACCACAGCACACTGTATTCTCTACCTGTAACACCACACAGCACGCTGTATTCTCTACCTGTAACACCACACAGCATGCTGTATTCTCTACCTGTAACACCACACAGCACACTGTATTCTCTACCTGTAACACCACACAGCACGCTGTATTCTCTGCCTGTAACACCACACAGCACACTGTATTCTCTACCTGTAACATCTCACAGCACACGCTGTATTCTCTACCTGTAACACCACACAGCACGCTGTATTCTCTACCTGTAACACCACACAGCATGCTGTATTCTCTACCTGTAACACCACACAGCATGCTGTATTCTCTACCTGTAACACCACACAGCATGCTGTATTCTCTACCTGTAACACCACACAGCACACTGTATTCTCTACCTGTAACATCTCACAGCACACACTGTATTCTTTACCTGTAACACCACACAGCATGCTGTATTCTCTACCTGTAACACCACACAGCACACTGTATTCTCTACCTGTAACACCACACAGCACGCTGTATTCTCTACCAGTAACACCACACAGCACACTGTATTCTCTACCTGTAACATCTCACAGCACACGCTGTATTCTCTACCTGTAACACCACACAGCACACTGTATTCTCTAACTGTAACACCACACAGCACGCTGTATTCTCTACCTGTAAAACCACACAGCACGCTGTACTGTCTACCTGTAACACCACACAGCACGCTGTATTCACTACCTGTAACACCACACAGCGCACTGTATTCTCTACCTGTAGGACCACACAGCACACTGTATTCTCTACCTGTAACACCACACAGCACGCTGTATTCTCTACCTGTAACACCACACAGCGCACTGTATTTTCTACCTGTAACACCACACATCACGCTGTATTCTCTACCTGTAACACCACAAAGTACACTGTATTCTCTACCTGTAACACCACACTGTATTCTCTACCTGTAACACCACATAGCACGCTGTATTCTCTACCTGTAACACCACACAGCACGCTGTATTCTCTACCTGTAACACCACACAGCACACTGTATTCTCTACCTGTAACACCTCACAGCACACTGTATTCTCTACCTGTAACACCACACAGCACACTGTATTCTCTACCTGTAACACCACACAGCACGCTGTATTCTCTACCTGTAACACCACACAGCACGCTATATTCTCTACCTGTAACAACACACAGCATGCTGTATTCTCTACCTGTAACACCACACAGCACACTGTATTCTCTACCTGTAACACCACACAGCATGCTGTATTCTCTACCTGTAACACCACACAGCACACTGTATTCTCTACCTGTAACACCACACAGCACGCTGTATTCTCTACCTGTAACACCACACAGCACACTATTCTCTACCTGTAACATCTCACAGCACGCTGTATTCTCTACCTGTAACACCACACAGCACACTGTATTCTCTACCTGTAACACCACACAGCACGCTGTATTCTCTACCTGTAACACCACACAGCACACTGTATTCTCTACCTGTAACACCACACAGCACGCTGTATTCTCTACCTGTAAAACCACACAGCACGCTGTACTGTCTACCTGTAACACCACACAGCACACTGTATTCTCTACCTGTAACACCACACAGCACGCTGTATTCACTACCTGTAACACCACACAGCGCACTGTATTCTCTACCTGTAGGACCACACAGCACACTGTATTCTCTACCTGTAACACCACACAGCACGCTGTATTCTCTACCTCTAACACCACACAGCGCACTGTATTTTCTACCTGTAACACCACACATCACGCTGTATTCTCTACCTGTAACACCACAAAGTACACTGTATTCTCTACCTGTAACAGCACACAACACGTTGTATTCTCTACCTGTAACACCCACACAGTACACTGTATTCTCTACCTGTAACACCACACATCACGCTGTATTTTCTACCTGTAACACCACACAGCACACTGTATTCTCTACCTGTAACACCACACAGCACGCTGTATTCTCTACCTGTAACACTGTAACATCAGCCTGTGCTCAGCAAACACACACCATGTGAGACAGAAGCATGTAATATCTGTCTCCTAAGGTGGGAGAGCAGTGAGAGCAGGAGTCAATGTGGATCTGCACAGAGGCCATATTTCTTCACTTCCTGGATTTATATCAGCTACCAGTGAGGCAGAACCGTACAGATATGGTAATACATTGTATAGACACATCTATATAACTTTTAATGTAGTTTTTATAGAAAACAAGTTTTCCTTATGCTGAGTTCCCCTTTAAAGAAAGCCATGTTTTTCCTTATATAAAAAGCAAAGTTGTCTGTATAAGAGGACCCATAGTTTGCAGTGACTTTTTTCATATGTGAGCCACGTCAGTGTGAGAAGCTTACAAAGGTCAAGAATACCCTTCTGATAAATGAGACACACTGTGGCGACTTTGTGGCTAAAGAATAAGGTTAATGGGAATTTGACAACAGAAGAAAATAAATTCATGTTGCAAAATAAAGATTGATATAATATAAAAGTAATAGTGACAGTACCTGAGTATAAACCAGGGGAATGCTGATCCAGTCATATCCAAACAACCTTCCACACTGTGTACGCAGGGAGTTCAGCTCCTGAGGCAGGGAATAGTTATCAATGCTCGGTTGTATATAACAATTAAATCACAGGCTGTATTGTTTGTGGCTAAACCATGTATAACACACAAGAACAAGAAAGAATTGGTGTAAAATACATGTCAGGTACCCTTAGCATACATAACACTTTAACATGGGGTATCAGGACAAAAGGTCCTAGTAGGACACAGCATAAGGGCCAGTTCACACTGAGGAAACATTGCGCCATGTTTCCTCAGTGTGAACTGGCCCTAAGATCAAAAGAAGAAAAATCACAACAGGGAGGAAAATGGGGGGATCAAGAGAAGGATCTCCCGAAATTAATGTGTCTTTATAGCCCCCACCATCCTACTAAATGGTTTCAATAATCAAGAGGACTTGAATGACTTGGGCTGTGGTGTGCCTGTTTACAATACTAATTTGCAAAGTAGCTCTCCTCTACAAGAACTAGCTCTACACTGAGAACTACTTACCTTCAAATCAATGACCGATCCTTAAAGGGCCTTGAAATATGATTGGAGATTATATACGAGGGGCAAGAACTTCACTACATTCGTCTACAGATGAGTTAATTATTTATTTTGGGAAATATTCTCTCTTGGCATAAAACCCTAGCCATATGGTAAGCTACCTCCACTAGGTGGCAGTGTAGAGCAAGTTCTTTTATTTTTGGAGTAGAGCTACACATACATCAGCAGATACAGAGCTTGGCGGAGGGAACATGGACCCCCAGGTCATTGTGTTCTCACAATGTATTTTCATGCATGTTCTTATGCTAAATCTTTATTGTTTTATGCTTTAAAACCACATGTAATGAACGCTGCATTGAGATCTGCATTGTGCAATGTAATACATAAATAATAGGTCACTCATTGTTAGGAAGTCATTCAATCTGGCTAACTATGGCCAAAACAAATACAGTGAAATACTGACAGACACAACAAAAATCAAAGGATGTGCCCTGTTTTTTTCTGCTGTGTATTCCTTTGTGTATCTTTACAAACATAGCCTTAGTGTGTGTCCACACTACAGAAATCACGCGGTTAACTTTCTACAGATCCCGTTGCTCGCTTCCCCCCCCCCACTCCCGCTTGAAGTTCCGCCAGTCCCATAGACTCTATTCTATGGTCAGGCAGATTCCGCCTTACCTGTTCATTATTTGGGCAGACGGCGGAATCTGCCTGACCAATGGAGTCTATGGGATGGCAGAGAGTGAGGCACGCTATCTGTGTGATTTCCATAGTGTGGACATACCCTAACAATAATATACATCAGAAATGAGCTCAAATTGTAGGTAAATGTAGGTTCCCCTAGCTGGCCTTGATCTCTCTTTGTGGCACACAGACAGATGCACAGAGATGGGCACCTCTTAATAGATTTGCTTCATAGAGAAACAGTATGAGCCGTGGGATTCTGCCGCTTTTGCTCAGTGTAAACTGGGCCTAAGGGCCTTATTCCACCAGACGATTATCGTTCAGATTATCGTTAAATCGTTCGAGACCTGGACCTATTTTTATCGTTGCTCATTTGCAAAACGTTAGCAAATCGTTCGCATTGAATAAGACATTGTTCGGTCGTTCGCAATAGATACGAACGCAATAGCGAAGAAAAAACAATCGCAATTACGATCATAAGTAACGATTATCGTTCCATGGAAATGAGTGAACGTTTTCAGGTCTTTTGCAATAGCGGTCGTTTGAGATCGTTAATCGTTAACGATTATGCAAATGATAATCGTCCGGTGAAATAGGGCCCTAAGAGTGAGCCGTCTGCCTCCTAGGCCGTTCTGACAAAGCTTCTTGAAAGTGTTGGGGTGGTGGTTATGTAAGGGCACACATGGTGAACAGGCTCTGGACAGTCCAGACGGACCACCAGTAGAGAGAATTGTTTGATCCACTAACAAGCTCAAGCAGCTCACACAGTTTTCTTGTCCACCATCCAGACACAGGTGGCACCTTCATTACACCGCTGTCTACCCAGACCAATTCCAGGCACCAGGGGCGTAGCTAATGTCCCTTGGGCCCTGGTGCAAGAGTTCAACTTGGGCCCTCCCCCCCTTCCTTGACCAAACTATGCGATAGATTAGATAGATAGATAGATAGATAGATAGATAGATAGATATTACCAATAATACCAGTATATAGGATGGAAATATAATCACCATACATATTACCGCCATGCTGTTACTGACCAAATCCTGTATACTGAGACCAATATTACCAAGGTGCAAATATTACCGCCACACCACAACCACTACCATCACCACCATATTGTTACTGACCAAATCCAGTATACCGAGACCAATACTGACTAATACCACCACCACTGCTGCTACTGACTAACACCACCACATACTGACTAATACCACCGCTGGTACTGAATAACATCCACTGTACACAGATCACTATCACCTCATCCAGAAGAGGCAGACCCAGCTCTACACAGGCTCTATACACCATATACATTACAGTGCACTTACATCAGGTGACTCACAGGGGACGTCTTCTTTGATCGGAGTTCTTCCCTTTTCATCATCTTCTCCATCTGGGCCATTATGAGAACTTCTCCGAGCCACGAATCCACAGAATCTGCCAGACAGAGATATTAGGCTCCTCACTCTGTCACCATCCTCATCTCTATACAAACTGCACATCTGTATTGGCCCCTTTACACCCTCAGTTAGTGGGTAGGCTGACTCTGTTACCCCCCCCCCTTATAGTATATGCCCCCCTCTGTGTAGAGATGGCCCCTTGTTCAGTCTTCCATATATATGGCCCCATGTGCATCTCCTTGACAGCCCCTCTCAGTGTAGTCCCCCCTTTTAGATGGTCCCCTCTGTGTTGTCCCCCTTATCTTTTCCCCCATATAGATGCCTTCCTTATGTTTCCCCCCCTTGTAGATGCCCCCACTGTGTTGTCTTCCTGTACTTTCCCCCTCATGTATATGCCCCCACTGTGTTGTCTTCTTATACATTCCCCCCTATGTTACCCCCCATGTATATGCCCCCACTGTGTTGTCTTCTTATACATTCCCCCCTATGTTACCCCCCATGTATATGCCCCCACTGTGTTGTCTTCTTATACATACCCCCCTATGTATATGCCCCCACTGTGTTGTCTTCTTATACATCCCCCAATGTATATGCCCCCACTGGGTTGTCTTCTTATAAATACCCCCCTATGTTACCCCCCATGTATATGCCCCCACTGTGTTGTCTTCTTATAAATACCCCCCTATGTTACCCCCCATGTATATGCCCCCACTGTGTTGTCTTCTTATACATTCCCCCTATGTATATGCCCCCACTGTGTTGTCTTCTTATACATCCCCCAATGTATATGCCCCCACTGTGTTGTCTTCTTATAAATACCCCCCTATGTTACCCCCCATGTATATGCCCCCACTGTGTTGTCTTCTTATAAATACCCCCCCTATGTTACCCCCCATGTACATGCCCCCACTGTGTTGCCTTCGTATACATCCCCCCCATGTTACCCCCCCATGTATATGCCCCCACTATGTTGCCCCCCATGCATATGCCCCCACTGTGTTGTCTTCGTATACATCCCCCCCATGCTACCCCCCATGTAGATGCTCCCACCATGTTGCCCCACTGTATATGCCCCCTTGTCAAGTAGATAAAAACAAAAGGGGGGGGGGGGAAACAACAACAACTCACCTTTAACCTCGTTCCCCCGTCGCAGCTCCCTTCTCTGCGGTGTTGGACGGTCCGCAGCTGACGCTGGCTCCCTCCTTTCATCCCCTGTGCCCGCCGCTCCGCACTCCTGAACTCCCGGCCGATGCTCTACTACCTGGCGGTGTCCCCGGGATTCCCCTGCAGCACATGCACCAGGAAGGTCAGTGTGCGCGGGAGCTTTTACTTCCGGGTCAGGGAGCGCTCCCTGACCCGGAAGTAACAGCCCCGGCGTACACAGCTCCCTGATGCGTGTGCTGCAGTGGAATCCCGGGGACACCGCCAGGTAGTGGAGCATCGGCCGGGAGTTCAGGAGTGCGGAGCGGCGGGCACAGGGGATGAAAGGAGGGAGCCAGCATCAGCTGCGGGCCCGTCCTGGAGAGCGGAGCGGCGGGCACAGGGGATGAAAGGAGGGAGCCAGCATCAGCTGCGGGCCCGTCCTGGAGAGCGGAGCGGCGGGCGCAGAGGATACAGGGAGAGGGGCCGCGGGCCCCTCTCCGTGGCGGGCCGGGTCGCAGCAGCGACCGCTGCGACCACGGTCGCTACGCCACTGCCAGGCACCTATATCATGAATAAAAAAGCCTTTATATGATTCCAACAACTCCTTCTTAATGTTTTTTTTTCTGTTAATGAGTGTATATTTGCCTTCACACTAGAACCCCAATCACCAGTATGGACAATTGCCCCCCCCCCCCCCTTACTCTGAGGATGAGCGTCAGCAAAACACTGTCACGTATCCGCCCTTCTGTCCTGGCTGTTACTGCTAGGTTAGCAAACCATACACAAGGAATCCAGAACTTGTTGTGAGGAGAAGAAATGGCATCGAATTTCATAAGTTCCGCTGGTGTCATGAAGCCTGTGGTGATCAAAGAGGAAAATATTAAAGACTTGTTATCAGTCTCCTTGTGCCTTAATGCAACCAAGTTTTATGTACAATTGAATGCAAAAGTTTTCATAGATGCCCAATTGCTTCAGTGACATTGGTAGCCCTGGTGGCAGTTGGCTGCCGCACTGGCACATGGTGACACTGGCACAAGGTGACAGCGCTATCATTTCAGTGTGGCCTACATGTGTATTAGGGTCATCCATCCAGCATCATACTTACCAGCATTCACAATGTGCTGCAGGGTCGGGAATCTCTTATAAACCGCAGTACTAATTGAGCGCAGGATGAGAACCCCAGAAAGACTGGCATAGCGCATAAGTGTCCGTCGCATCATCCTCCCTCGTTCGTCTGTGCCATGCACATTGCTGGACACCAAGCACATGAGGCGATCTAACCAGGGTACGCTCTCATACTGAGCCCACCAACGGGAGACTACCAAAGTCACATAGAAACCTACGAGAAAGACAAAACAGAACTGACCTGAACTTGGAAATTAAAAATAAAGCACAAGTTCACTTAAAATGTTATTAACATTCTTTGTGAAGTTTAAAAAAATCCTTTAACACTCTATTTTGTCAGATAATTTCTCTGGGTGTTTTGCCATTGTGGTGAGACCTGACAGCAGGGGAAAGGATGCATTGCTCAGTACGAAATGAAATAATTTAGATTTATTCATGGTAATGGAGATTAGCTAGAATGCCAGGTAAAGCTGCACAAACAAACAAGCTGTTGTGCCTCACTGGAGCACTAGGGATGAGTGTAACTTGAGCATGTTTGAGTCTGATCGTTTGGCAATTAAATAACGGAGGCTGAAGAAGTTGGATGCAGCCCTAGTGAGTTCTGAAAAACATGGATACAGCCATAGGCTGAATTCTTTGGGGCTGCATCCAACTTCTCCAGCCACCATTATTGAAATACAGAACAAATGCATTTGAGCGTGCTCAAGTTGCACTCGTCTCTATGGTGCACCACTAAGCACTAAACAGTTGCTGCTACTGAAAAGTTAGGAGGATTAAACTGCATTAAGCATGCAACAGTAGACACACGGGTATAAACACAAGGGACAGCTTTCCAGAACTTTATGGTTAGTGAGAGATGAGAGGGAAGCCTTGATTTACCTTTCAGAAATAAGCAAACTGGCTCAGCTTGCAGGTACAAACCCAGGCTTTCAGGCCCTCACTCCTTCTCTTAGTACATACAAAGCCCTGTCCACTTCATGTGTTCTGTCCTGGTCTAGCTGTTAATGAAGACAAATTTGACAGTAGACAGCAAATTGTGGTCTTGCTGTTTCTGACCCTCAGGGATCACAGGAACCCTGGTTGGGAGACACTGCTCTAAATGAAAGCTACTAAATTATGATTTTAAAACTACACCCCTCAAAACTGCTGATATAATTTTGGGAAAAGATTACCGGTGAGAAGGAAAGATTAATGGAAAGACTGCTTTTTTAAACAAATTCCCCTGCAATAACAGCTGATCAGTTAGTTTGTTTTATATAAGTATTGTCTTAATGAGACAACCCCTTTAAATTATATGTTAGTCCAATCTGGTATACGATTAATGCGAATGTACTACTATGTCTAAAGAATTTTTTTAATATCACCTGGTCGTTTCCGGCATGTAGATCCGGGTAGCAGAGTCCATTTTTCAAACCACCGCCTAGTTTCAGCCATCTGCAATTAGGCCTGCTCGGTGCACTGCAGGCAGACCCAGCGTCCCCAATTCACCGACATCCCCTTCCCTCGGTGACGTGCCTCCTTCAGAATCAGGTCTGGCCACATCACTGAGGGGAGGGGATATCCGTGAACTGGAGTCATTAGGCCTATCTGCAGTGCACCGAGCAGGCCTAATTGCAGATGGCGGGAACCGAGCACCAGTTTACAAAATAGACTATGTCACTGCAATCTATGCACCATCGCTGACTAGGTGATATAGCATAAAAATTTAATTAAGCATAGTGGTACATTCACTTTAAGGTGAAATTAAAAAAAAACTAGGTTTGAGGGCAAATATCACAAGGTATATATGAATAGCACATCAATTCCTTACTGGAACTAAGAGAATTTATACACAAAAACAAGCAGTCCAGACCGGTAAATATTCTTTGCAGAACGGCAGTGTTGAACATAGCTAATCTGATTATAAACTTGCTTAAACCTCTGATGCATGTGTAGGCAGCAGTGTTTATCAGTGGTCATAGTTCACTTACGCAACCTTTTAATGACTACTACATGTGTAATAAGTATAATGAAAGGACTGGTGGGATTAGGATAAAGATCAAAATGTATGGAAAAGAATATGGGGACTAATCTAAAGCGATAATCTGATTACATTAAACACAACAACTACTTGTAATATTGCATAAGCAAATGTATTGAGTGAATATAGCTAGCAGTCCTTATTTAGGCTACGTTCACACAACGTATGTTATCATTAAAAAACCTGTTGTTGCAGGTTGCAATAACAGCGTTGTTTAATGACCGGCCAATTACATTACAGCCTATGGAACCATGGCCGTAGTGTATACACACTGTATACACTATGGCCAGTGTTCCATGTGGCCGTACAAAAAACTGACATGTCTATTGTGCAGCCGCTATTCAGTAAACAGCAGCTGCACGAAATAGGCTGTGCACGGGCTCCTGAGCATACTTTACATTGTGGTGTATGGCTATGGCTAATAAGCACCCAAATGTGCACGCATTCCAATTAAAGTAAAGTGATGCTCACCCAGCCGTCTGAACATCTAAGACAGCGGCCGTTGTTTGACTTGGCCGTGTCAAACAACGGCCACTATTTTTGCCAAGATAGCCGCTTTCAATCCAAGATCTGTCCTGGGGTCTGTTCGGCAGGTGATGCAGTTATTGTCCTAAAAAAAACTTCTAAACTTGCAGCCCTGTGTTAGCTTTGTGGTCTAGAGTGTCTGTGCCCTAGGCCTGTGACGCCTCTCCGTTCCTCCTCCTTGCCCATTTCGCCATTAGGAATGCCCCTGGGTAGGATTTCCCCTATTCATCACTTGTGTTGGATCAATTTGAAGCAATTTTGGGGTTGGGTGGGGGGTCAGATTGTGGGTACAGAGTCGCTTTTACAGATAGCTTGAGTACTGTTGGGTCTTCATATTCCCTTCTGTGCCCTCAGATCTACCACTCCTTGCTTGTCTATTTTAGCAAATAAATGCAATGCCCCAAAAATAACTAATTCTGGATTTTTATAGCTTTGTGATGTGCAGCTCCTCTCTTGTTCATACTAGAAATGTTGGTTTATCAGTCATACATTTCTAGACAGAGTAACAGAGGAACAGCACTGCACAAAGCTATAAGAAATGATGTTCCAGCATTGTTTTTTCATGGGGAATATGAATATTTACCAAAACAGACTGGTCAGGAGCGGCAACAGGTCGTCTGTTCACTTAAGATCAAAGTAATTGGCCAAATCTCAACCTGTGTTATTAAACACATTTGAATCCTGCTGTCTGGAGAAGGTGCAAACCCATACTTTCAGCAAGTTCACTCATTTCTGTTATTAATCAATGAAAGGTGAGGGAAACAGTGTAGCTGTATGGGCTGGAGAGGTAGTGGTTGCACTTGGGGGCCTATACTCCACCCAGTCTCTAAGCATTGAAATATTACAGTAAGGATTAAAGGGATTGTCTTGGTTTAGAAAAAAGCGTTCCTGTCTTCTTCTAAAAACAGCGCCACTCTTGTCCGTAGACTGTGTGCAGTAGTTCAGCCCCATTCATTTTAATGGCATTGAGCCATTAATGGTGGATAGAATTTTGCTGTTTATGGAAAAAACAGACATTTGTATCTAATCATGTAGAACCCCTTTAAAGTGATTCTGTACCCACTTTGTGACCCCTTCCAACTACTTATACCTTCTTGTAGAAAGTCCTTTCTGCTGGTATGTTTATCAACGCTGGTTGTGCTTTCCTGAGGCCACAAACACCTGTGTGGTGTTGGTCCTCGTCTCCCTCTGCCTCCCGTTCCCGAACAGTGTGAGCTGTAAGTGCGCATGTGCCGCCTCCTGACCCCTCAGCGCCGATGCAATGATGTAGCCGGGTCCGCGCTGCCTCTGTAATGTGTCCTCTCAGCGTCGTTCCCACCCCGTGGTAGTGACGCGCACGGCCCTTCCCTGCCTCTCCTGTTTGACACCCTCCTCGCGCATACCATGGTGCCGCTGCCGGGATCAGCTTGTCCTCTTCTTTGGACATGCGGCGTTGCGCGCCGGTCCCATTCTGGCGCAATGATGCACCAGGTTACTCGGAGAAGGCCAGTTGCTTCACTGCGCCTGCGCGGGATAGGCATGCAATGGCGCATGTCCAAAGAAGAGGACAAGCTGATTCTGGCAGCGGGTGGCACCATGGTATGCGGGGGGGGGGGGGGGCGGTGACAGGTAGGAGAGGCGGGGAAGGGCCGTGCATGTCACTACCGCGGGGCGGGGACGACACTGAGAGGACACACCAGTGACGCCGGGGGGTCAGAAGGCGGCGCATGCGCACTTACAGCTAACACTTTGCAGGTGGACAGAGGGAAGAATGGGAGGCAGGGGGAGACAGAGACCAACACCACAGAGGCTGTGCTGGCCTAGGGCACGATCGCTCTAGGCCATGCCCCTTTGACACGGCTACAGCTCAACTAAAGTATGATTTTTGGCCTCAGGACAGCACAACCAGAGTTGATAAACATACCAGTAAAAAGGACTTCTCATCAGCTACAAAAAGGCATAAGTAGTTGGAGGGTTCACAAAGTGGGTACAGAGTCGCTTTAAGATGATGATGAAATAGCAGAATCTCTCAGTGCAGAATATATACATTGACAGAATACCATTAATATATACAGTGGTATGAAGCCATCAGTAGTTAGATTAAGGGCTTCTTCACCACAGCCTGGTACAGTCAAATTAGGTGGCAATAATGGAAATGCCATAGTTGGGCATTTGTCCGTTCTGTTCACTCCAGATGTAATTCACTGCTAGGGTTTTGTAGTCTTTAAAACAGCAGCAATCCATCTTCTGGATAAGCTTTTGGTCAGATAAGCCTTACCTAGGACAAATGATACTGGAATCAGCTCGGCGTAGTTGTTGCAGTACAATGCAAGCTTCTCAAAGTGAATCCTCTGGTGCTCAGTAAGAAGGAGCCTGTAGCACGGATAGAAGAAGGACCAGCATCAGGGTCAATTCACAGGCTGTAGATTTTGTTGCAGAAATTTCTGCAATTGCCTTATTTCATTTTAATAGATCATGTTGAAATCTATGTGCTCGCAGCAGCAATAACTTCAGTCACATAAATGCAAGTGATTTTTATTTTGAAGGGGTTATGTAGGGTTAGGTGCTTTCTTCCAGAAACAGTACCATGCCTGTCTTCAGCTGTGTAGTGTTACAACTGGGCTCCATTCACTTCAATAGAATTTAGTTGCAATATCACACACAACCTAAGGACGGATGTGACACTGTTTCTGGAAGAAATGAGCTATGTTTTTCTAATCTTGGATAACCTTTTTTCTCTAGCCTACCAAGAGTGGGTACAAAATACAAAGAAAGGTGCCAATCCTTCCTTTATATCCATTAGTTTTTATCTGTATTGGCCTACCTCCTGGTTTTGAGTAAAAATACAGAAAAAATTTGAACCAGCCTAGTTATGGATCAAAGGTGGGCCAAAGACAGGCTACAAAAATGGTGGAGGGTGTCAGGCATAAAACATATCAGGAAAGATGTAAGGAATTGAATTTGTATAGTCTGGAAGAAAGAAGGGAAAGGGGGAGGGGTGATCGAAACCTTTAAATATGTCAGGACTACATAAGGTTCAAGAGAGAAGTGTTTTAAAAAAAACAGGGGGACACAATGGGAATGAACAACATGAGTTTATAGAAGTACCCTAATGAAAATGATAATTCCCCACAAAGAGAAATAAACAGTCTAGTAGTGACATAACAGGTGAGTCATTGTCTGAACTTTAGAGATTGCGTAGTTTAGAACAGATTGGTCATCTTTTGTTTTGTTTTTTGTGTCACTAATCCTTGTTATTACATAGCTGCTATTTTATAAAGAGTTAAAGGCCCTATTCCACAAACGAAGCAACGATCAGCCTACAGGAACAACCTGAACAACATAAACAGCCGACATGAATAGATTCCATGGGACGATTATCGGCCATAACGGCCGATATTGGCCAAATACGTCCGATAATCGTTCCGTGGAGTAGGGCCTTAAGTTACATTCGGTAAATGATCCAAAGATCATATACAGTATATCCAACAGCACAATTATTAGTTAATAATAATAAATATGTACGTGTAGAAAAATTGCATTACCCTGCATAGAACTAAGCTTGACAGTGATGTAGCAGAGCAAAATAGGTACTTTATCTTCTTACCACATTGCTAGGTCACATGGTAAGTTCTTCCATTTAAAAATAGAGACATCATTCAGACAGATATACTGCTATTTATTCTGGATTAAATAATAGATATATTAAGAGGAAACGAACAGCAGGTTAGAAAAATCGAACCCGCTGTTACGTCAGAGCAGGAGAAGCTGAGGAAGAGGGAAGTTTTCTTCCTTAGGCCCCGTTCACACGTAGCAAAACTAGCGGAATTCCGCTGCGGACAATGCCGTTAGCCTCCCTCTCATAATGGGAGTCTATGGGAGGCGCACGTTGCTGTTCTCACAGACTCTCTCCGCGCTGAAGAATAAACATGTTCATTCTTCAGAGCGGGGAGAGCAGCAGCGCGCGCCTCCAATAGACTCCCATTATGAGAGGGAGGCTAACGGCATTCCGCGGCAGACAATTCCGCCGCCGAATTCCACTAGTTTTGCTACGTGTGAACGTAGCCTTAGTGCTGTTTTTCTGCAATTTATTTTATACTTATATGTTAATTAGACAGTTTAGTGCACTAGGGGGTAGCACTATAGCCCATATACACATGGAGTGATTTTCCATCAATCTGGACCAGCAATTCCCCAGTGAATGAGCAGACACTCATTTGTTGGCTTATTTGTTGCCCCGTCAAATACAAGAAAAAAAAAAGAGCCACCAGATCCACTGAGCACCAGTTACTAAAAGAGTCCGATGGACCCAATTGACCTTAATGGGGTCCATTGGGTTGCCAGCTGGCGTACGTCATTTCACTGGATTTTAACTGGATGAAAAATAACGTTGATGGATTCAGCAGTGGAAGCCGAACATTGAGCCTCCAGTGCAGCCGTGAACCTAGCTTAAAGGGTCTGTAAACAGGTACAGTGACTTCTGCGGCCCTGCGGCGCTCACTTCAGTCAGCTCCACACCTTAGGAGTGGGTTAGGCAGCACAGCTCAGCTTCAGTGCTCCTCCAATAAAGGAAGGAGCTTTGAGGGCCGCCCACTGCCTGGGGAAGAGAAGACCGCCCCCACCTGGTCCTGGAGGAGAGGAGGACTGCCCTGCATGTTAGGGTAAGGGAAAGGCCCCCACTCGGGTGTGCGGAGGGGGTAGGGCTTAAGTTGCAGGGGCGGAGTCGTGTGTGTGTGTTCAACTACCAGTACCTGAAAAATATCGGAAGCTTCATCCTGCATTATACAGTACCCCGCTCCCCTTCATGTACTGTTCAGGCCCTTGTTAACAGTATAGAGGGGGGTCCTCTATGATACAGTACCTATGTACTGTTCAGGGCCTGGTGCTTATATATGCAGAGGGGTGGCGGTTCTTTATGGGCACCAGGCTATGAACAGTACATGGAGTTGGGGGGGGGGCACTGTATCACACAGGATCCCATCTCTATACTGTTCACTAGGCCCTGAAAGTTACATTGGGGAAGGGTGGGGAGGTCACCCAGCTTTCCCAGCATCTTGTAGTCAGTATGATAGGTCACCCAGATTTCCAGCATCAAATACCCAGTATGATGGAGGTCACCCAGCTTTCCTAGCCTCCTGTACTGGTTGTGGAGCAGAAAAGCAGGCACAGTTAGGAACCTGGGAAAGCTGGATAACACTTTCTGATACAAGGGTAATATGCTGAGGGCCTAATACTGGGGTCTATAATATGCTGGGGACCTGATACTGGGGTGTGTAATATGCTCAGGGCCTGATACTGGGGTCTGTAATGCTCCCTCTGTATTGTCCTAATTGTAAGGTCCTTACAATGAGAACAATATAGGGAAAATTCTGCCCCCCCCTTTTTCGGTAACAAGCCACACCCCGCAAACCACACCCACAAACCACATAAAAAGTGTGTGTGTGGGGGTTGGGGGGGCGTCGACACTCAAAGTGCCTAGGGCAGCATAAACTACAAATACAGGCCTGGCCATACTCCTTAGGAATAACTGGAAGGTCATAGCTGAGCAACTACAGTATACGATCTTTTTCACCGCTGGCTACTTTTTACATAATTTGGATGTGTAATTAAAAACCTTTAAAAAACCTAAATACAATTTCCTCCTAAGAATAGTAATGATAGTAGGTGACATGTAATATATATACTAGTACCTGTAGGTGACGCTGATGATGAAGTAGAGACCAACAAAGATAAGGAACTCCCGGTAGAGTAATTTGTAGATACTGCCTCGCCATCGGAGAAGCAACCTGGAGAAGGTCCCCAGCTTGGCATCTGCCACACGATTGCTGTATGTGACCGTCATGTGTCCTGGGGGGGTTCCTACATGTTGTATGGATAAGAAAACTATGTTATGTGATACATGCATTTGTATTAAAGGGGACGTTTGGCAAAAAAAAGTTCAAATCAACTGGTAGCAGAAAGTGGCAGAGATATGTCATTTCCTTCTATTAAGTCACAAGTCTTCCAGTACTAATCAGCTGCTGTATGCCCTGCAGGAAGAGGTATTCTTTCCAGTCTAGAGATTTTCCATGGGGATTTGCTACTGCTCTGGACAGTTCCTGTCACAGACAGAGCACTGTGTTGGACAGGGAAGAAAACACCACTTCCTGCAGGACATACAGCAGCTCATAAGTACTGGAAGACTGGAGATTTTTTTAAAGAAGTAAATTACTAATCTCTAGATTTTCTGGCACCAGTTGATTAGAAAGTTGTTTGTTTTTTTGCTAAACTACCCCTTTAAGTTAATAGTGTACAGTGGAAAAAGACTGGTACGCCCAAAAGTTAATACATGGCGAAGAGATATCAAATGTTGAGCAAAGGAACAGAAACAGCAGCCAAAAAGAACACTTCTTTCATGTTAAAAAGTTCTAAAAAAATTTAAGCTAAAATCTGATTGGTTGCTAGATAGATGGTCCCTAAGGCTAGGTTTACACTGCAGTCCATTTAACATATGCTTTTAAAGCATATGTTTAATAGATCCGTTAAAAAAAACTGCAGAGTGAACCTACCCTAACTGGTACCTACAGTGTATACAGTGTATTGTAAAAATAAGGAAACATACAGTTGTAACCTGGTGACTGTGTATTTAGTAGATCATGCCTTTTCCTAAGAGGACTAAATTAAGATACTTAAAGACCAAGTAAATATCTCATGGAAAAATCCAAATGTTTGGCCTGCAAGGACCTAACATCTCAAATAAACTATATAAAGCTCAGCTCCATTTATATTTTGAACAATGATGGTGTTTTTCCACTACCTGCCACTGTCTAAAAAACAACAGGGTTGCCAGGGCCTAGTACAGTCACATTGATGGGGAGCAGGCTCGGCACTGACATCCTTCTTGGCTTTGGCTGGAATCCTTTTATAAATTCCATCCTATTAATTGTCATTATGTGGGAGCATCATATAATGTGAATGTATCATCAAAAAGTCTAAATCTATATCACGATTTTAGGATAAACATATAATGTTTTTATACTACATCACTTCCAATCTGTCGGTGGACTTTTATTCATTTCAGCTGCCATAAAGCACACATTTGCTGCTGTACTAACTATACAGGAAATACAGGAATATAGCCACCCCTGGAAAGTGTTTAAAAATATTACATAATAGTTTTTTTTTAACAAATATTTTTCTTTTTTTTTTCCAAAAACATTTTATTGAAATGTAGTCAGAAGAGATGTCTCAGTTAACAATATATATGTAAATGCCTGCAGAAGACCCAACAAAAGGTCATAAGTACAAAGGAAAATACACATAAGTCACATTCGAAATATGACAGTGTATAAGACCAAGAAGATAACCGAAGATTTTGTCCCTTCCAGGCTGAGTGTCCAAGGAGACATCATAGCAAAAGATCCATAGCCAGAGAACTATATCCCCCCTTCCCTTCCCCTTTAACTGAACTCCCCTCCCCCAACAATCCCTTCCCCTCCCCTTCCCCTCTCGTCCAATAAATCCTTTCCTAAGTAGCCCTCCTATCCGGTATTTGTAATTTGCCCAAGGAGTTAGCTAGTGCCTCCCTGTTATACCACTCCGTATACTTGAAAACCTTCATTAGGTCCTCTATCTCTGTAGGCGTGAAACTATATTCAATAAAAGCCCTCCATTTCTTGAAAAATTGTTTCGTTCCTTTTTCCTTATGTCGCTCCGTCTCTATCCGATCGAGATTAAGGATGTGGGACATAGTGTCACTGATCTCTGTTAACGTTGGTATGGAAGATTGTAACCAATGTCTCAATATACACTTCTTCACCACCAATAAGAATAGATGAATTATGAGAGCCGAAGTACGATTGAGATCTAAATCAGGTGTGTCCGGTGTAAGAATATGGAAGATCACAATCTGGGGAGTGGGCGGCAGCGACACTCTCCACACTCTCTTGGCATATGCAAACGCCTCGGTCCACACCTTCGACGCTTCAGGGCATGACCACAGCCCATGTAAAAGATTCGCCCTGTCCAACTGACATGACGGGCAAGCCCTTAGGTAATGGGCTGGGGCATTTGCATAGGACAAATCGAAGGCATGTGTGGCCCTATGTATGAATTTGAAATACATCTCACGCCACTGCTCATTTACCATTGCTTTTCGTACTCCCTCCAGACCCTTTAGTATGCCCATGGGTAAACCTTCGTCCTGCAACTCTCTAGCCCACTTTCCAAAAAAATACCCGCTTGTTCCTTGTGTAAGATTTGTTTTTGTAAGGTGGGGTTATTTTTCTAAACTAAAATTATATACAGTAAAAATTATTTTAACCCCTTACTGTTTAAATATTGGTTTTATGTTAAACATATTTTTAAAGAATTTTTGGTGACATTTTTTCTAATTTTCCATTTTTCTATTAATATTATAATAAATAAACTTGAAATCCTGCAGTTTTCATTTTCACCACTAGGGCTTAAACTAAGCGGAGACTTCCTGTTGTGTCTATAGTGATAAGAGGAGGGTACTGTAAAGTGACCTGTACAGCATTACAGCGACATGTGACATCAGTAGATAGAGGAGATAGAAGCAGCTCCCTGTGGAATGGCCTCTTCACAGGTCAAAGAGTATGCTCACTGATGTTTCTCATTCATCTCAAAGAGACAGAGTATGTCTGTTGTTGTCTATGTCCATGAGACTTGCTGTAACGCATGGCACTAAATGCTGTTAAGAATACCTCAGGCAAGATGGCAGCCCCCATAACAATGTATGGACCATAAAATTAAAAACATTACAGTCAGAAAATAGAAACAAATTCAAATAAAAGAACAACTTTTTGTATTCCATAAAAGAAAAACATATTCCCTTTCAGCCCTAATTGTACTGTGTTTCTTATAATAGTATATAATGTACAGGACGACTATAATACACAGCCAACATCACACCGCAATGTCCAGGATCAGAGGTAACTCCATCGATAACGACTAAGGCATCTAAGAGGCCCATCAGTGATCTACATAGTGATTATGGGGTACCGGTGGGTTTTTATAGCGGCCTGGGGCCCTCAAGTTTACCACAGCAATTTTTCATCTATACATTGATAGGCAAGTATGATCACCTTTGTGGGACAAAGCAAAAAAGCAAAATTAAGTTAAATAAATAAAATTAAAAGAGGATAGTCCCCCTCAAAATACACACTCCACCGTGGTAACAAGACAGAGTAAAATACATGGTATGAAACAAATGTAGCATTGTTCTTCCATTTCTTTCATATATATATATATATATATATATATATATATATATATATATAATTTTTTTTTTTTTTAAGTAAAAGTAAATTATGAAAATAATCAAAATGTAGGGCTCAAAAAGTGCTATTCCCCATAAAGCATGTTTTTATTTAGCATGTAATATAATATGGAAAAAAAACACAAACTACTTTAATTGGACCAATCCATGTTCACACATTACAGACTAACAAGAGTGAATCTGTAAATTGAATGTATACCAAAATGGTGCCTAAAAAAAAATCACAACTCTAAACCATTACAGTGAAATAAACATTCCTTGCTCTTTCTAGAATGTGACGAGGAAAAGATGCTTGACCTTGAAAGCCTAAAATAGGTCAGTAAGGGGTTAAGCAGCAACCTCTGTAGTGGAATATGATAGGCAGATTTAGGTAGAGTTTTTTAGTATTTAATTAGAGATGAGCGAACCTGGAGCATGCTCGAGTCCATCCGAACCCGAACTTTCGGCATTTGATTAGCGGTGGCTGCTGAAGTTGGATAAAGCCCTAAGGCTATGTGGAAAACATGGATATAGTCATTGGCTGTATCCATGTTTTCCAGACAACCTTAGAGCTTTATCCAAGTTCAGCAGCCACTGCTAATCAAATACCGAACGTTTGGGTTCGGATTGAAAATTGACGATCACCACTGGCTACCTACTGTATGTGCACCATCTCCAAGGAATACCATGACAATGTATTTATGTGACCTGACATAATCGTATAATGTGTGGTAATAATTTATATAGCTTGATACCATCTAGACAGTATACATAGGCCCATACCTCATATTAAATAGTGGAGATTCATACATCAAGTTGAAAGTTACTTACAAGTCACCAATCAGACCTACTTCATGTCCTACTTGTTCCTGTCTTCACCCATTGAGCTCTGCTGCAGAAATGACCAAATCTGTTCTGTGGTCCTGTGATCCCGTAATCCGCTCTTACAGTATTCACTTTGTTGTCCCCATAACCAACCACCCCCATCCCACAGTTACCGCGCACACTTGTGGGCTTAGTGTGCGCAGCTCCTGGCACTGCTTTCTCTGGTCCGACGTAAACTGTTTGCTCTTTAAATCTTTTCCTGTTTGGATTTTCGTGGAGATTAATAGTGACAGATTAAAAAACTTCATGAGATGCGAAGTAGGCCTAAGATGTCCTAATGCCATAATAGAGTGTTAAGAATGGAAAAGTTACATTTAAGGGATGAATGATGTGTTTTACAAATGGACAGAAGAGTTTGCTAATGGTTATATAGAGTAGAGGATGGCACAGCATAGCAGGGAGAATGCTTCGCCTTTGCTGTACAACAGTATAAAAAATGTTATCAGGACTGTTATGGGCCTCACGGCAACCCCTGTGGAGGTGAAGAAAAAAAAATTTGATCATGGTTAACCATTGCAGAATATTGGGTATAACTTGTCTCCCACATAGTTGCCAACATTTGAATTTTTTTCCAGGGACACTCTAGCATTGACAACAAGGAGTGTGGCTTATTGTGGGCGTGGTTTGCGGGGTGTGGATTGTCATCAGTGTTTTGTGTTTTTTTCGTCCCAGAATTCTCCAGTTAGGCTTTTGCAGTCTGAACAAGTATATTACACACCCCACCTCAGAGCAGCATACAGGCTGTGGCCCAGAGATAGCACACTAATGACTGACTGTATATACTGGTAGTTTGTGCCCATGTTATGCAGCTGCACCCCATATCATCATGCTACTATCCCCTTTATCCTCCTGCCCCTCCTCCAACATACAACTACCCCCTTCATCCTCCCGCCCCTCTATCATCAGACTACTACCCCCTTCATCGCCCTCCTACCCCTCTATCATCATACTACTACCCCTTCCTCCTCCTGCTCATCATACTATTACCCCCTTTATCCTGCTCCTCCATCATCATACTACTACCCCTTCATCCCCCTGCACCTCCTCCATCATACTACTACCCCTTCATCCTTCTGCTACTCCATCATACTACTACCCTCTTTATCCTCCTGCCCCTTCATCATCATACCACTACCACCTTCATCTGTAATTAAAACAAAAAAGCTATACTCACTTGTATGTGAATGGTTCCTCTAGTCCCCCAGTGACTCCACTCCCCGCTCTGCATGAGTCACATCACTCGCGCTGGTTGCCAGGAAGAGAGAGCGACCCCTTGTGGCCGGAGGCAGATACTGCCTGCAGCCACAAGAGATACTGTCACAGTGGGGGCTTACGATTCCCTGCTGTGTCAGTACATTGTTAGCTATAAGCAACCATTAGTGTTGCAGCAGGGGGCGGAGCTTCCCAGGACATGGTTTTGCCGGGACTGTCCCCTGAAAACCGGGACTGTTGGCAACTATGCTCTTATGTATGCACAGACTTTCAGTCCTATTTTAGGGGGTAAACCGGAGGTATGGTGGAATGGGGGTAGCGGTTTTTGGTGCTTTATGGTAATCAGGGGACAGTGTTTTAAATAGATTTTCAGATACTGGCAAGTGTGGGCAATTTTTTGTAAAGGACTAAGGACTTTGCTACAGCAAATATGTAACCTACAGTTCATTTTGGGCCATTCAAACTATTTGCGTCCAGTAGTATCGTCTTTATCACAGGTAAACACATTGTCATTTATTAATGTTTTCTGAGAAATATGTTACAAAATGCAATATGATGTAAAGAAATGGTTTCCTGACAAGTAACGTATGACCCCTAGTGCTGTATGATAAAGTTAGTTGGCTATGGGCACATAAGTCATTATTCTGTTGTTGTTAAGGTGTCGTTAGAGATTGAACACTGAATAACCAACTTTGTAACAACTTTATTCATTTTATTAAGTTCATAGTTTCACTGGCATTAAGGTATTCTTCTGGCAAAATCACCACTGTGCAGCATCTAGTTGATCAGACCTTGTAAAGAACTTGCAGTTTGTTGGGTTCCATTTTCTTAGTCACAGTCCAATAATGCACCTTAGTAAGATGTGGACCAATATGTCCGTGCAAAGCTACAGCCTTGATAATGTGAAGTTGCTGAACATAGGTGGCCACCTGGGGGCAGTAGAGTGCTGAGCTGAGCCTGATGTATGCTGTATGCTGTATGTTAATAGAGAACTGGTTCATCAATTTAGTAAGGCACATTGCCAGTCGTTATATCCGGCCACAGCTCACTTTCTCATGTTCTTACGCCAATTGTGCAGTGCAATGTGCAACTGTGATGATACTGCCCTCTGCTGGCACAGTTTAGTACATTACACAAGAAAACAATGGGCAAAGTTAATACAAATAAATTCATATTTTTATTGTATAGTTAACAAAAAATAAAAGATTAAAAATCATATATTGTATTCTAAAATAAAATAAAAAATTAACCACAGAGTAAAAAGCAATATTATAAAAAATACTGCCAACAAATATAACTCAATTATAGTGCTGCAGTTGTGAAGACACTATAGCATAACATCCGGAAAAATGGCCTAGTGGGGATACACGTTATATCATTGAATGAGATATTTGGTACAAGAGGTCTCACAATGTCCCCTATGTCTTTCCTTATAAAAGGCAAAAGAGTATACAGCCAGTCATTATCACAGCCTCAGTCCATATTGCACTCACCCATATTGCTGCACACAAAGGAGCCGTCCCTACGTAGGTTTCGCGATATGACACTTCATCAGGGAACTGGTTCATCAGTGTAGTAAGGCACATTGCCAGCCATTATAATCAGCCACAGCTTACTTTCTTATGTTCTTATGCCAACTGTGCAGTGAACTGTGCAGCTGTGATGATACTGCCCTCTGCTGGCACAATCTGTTTAGTACATTAAGTTACTATGGTACTTTATGTTATGTCCACTGCTTTAAAGGGATTATCCAGCGCTACAAAAACATGGCCACTTTCTTCCAGAGACAGCACCACTCCTGTCTTCAGTTTGGGTGTAGGTTTTCCAACTTAACTCCATTGAAGTGAATAGAGCTTAATTGCAAACCACACCTGAACTGGATACAAGAGTGGTGCTGTCTCTGGAAGGAAGTGACCATGTTTTTGTATTGCTGGATAACCCCTTTAATGAAGCTAACAAGACAAATCAGCAGCTCGAACTTAAAGGGGCTGTCCAACACCAGAAACATTTTTTTTTTTTACAATGGCCTCAGGGTGACATGAAATAAAAAAATAAATAAAAATTGGCAACCTGTCAAACCATATTTGGGTGGCCGAATGGAGTCAATTACTGACTATGTTCAGTTCATTTCCCACCTTATGGTGCGTTTACACAGAAAGATTATCTTCCAGATTATCTGCCAAGAGAAATCTCAGGCTTTCCTTTATGACCTGATCTCTGTTTATAGTCTGTTCCTGGTTTTGGCTGATAATCTTTCTGTGTAAACGCACCATTAGTCTTTAGAATGTAGCCACTAGTCATTGACTACTGTCTAGGCATGATTGGAATAGTTGAAGTTGGTCGATTGTAGTAAGAAAGGGAATGTGTGCTAGGATTAGTTAGGATTACTTTCTGACATAAAATGTCAGAAAAGTTCTAGAACAATGATTAAACTCAGCTTTCATTTCTTCCATCACATTTTTATGGCCAGTCTTGGATGGTGTTGGATAGGGTAACTAGTCACGGATGGGGGGTTGGGTGTATTGGGTGTCTGTGTGTGGGGTATGTGTGGGGGGTGTTGTTGCATTGTGACCAGTCTGCGGTCAGGAGGGTGGTAGGATATCCAGTCTGCAGTCAGGGTGACCAAAATGTTTTGGAAATACAGTGTTACCTCGGTTCTCAAACAGCTCTGAACTCAAACCATTCAGATTTCCAACAATATGTGTGTGGCTTAGCTGCTTTATGGTCCCTGTTGTATGCCACCTTCTTGACCCTTTCCCTCCAGTCCTACCCTCTACTGTATTGTCTGTACTGGCTGGCTTCTCCTGCTGGCACCATGCACCTGCACTATAAAAAAATGAAGTGTGAGGGTCCCTCTGTGTGCAATATTTTGTTTTACATATATAATACTGTACTGAAGTTAGCAAATTGTACATTTTTCAATGGAACATACAGTACAGTAGTTAGTTATTGGTGGATGCTGGTACCAAACACATTTACATTACAACCTATGGCTATTTCACGCCCACTGGCGCTTCCTCAAGGGCTCAGATGCCCTGAGGAAGCAACAGTAACAGTGGGGGCATGAAACAGCCGTATGCTGGGAGTTAGCATGTCCCTGTAATGCTGTTTGTGAATGCTACAATAAAGATACATCCTTCTAATGGTAAGTGCCGCTGGCAATTCTTTCTTTTCACTCTATTGAACATGTACCTGTAATTTTAGGGACAGCACTGTGCATAATAGTTGTTTTTCTACAGAAATTTCTTCCATTTTGAATTTTGTGCATAAATACCATAAAGGGATGGTGTCACAAAGAAAATTTGGACTATACTGATTAGGGATGGTCTGAACCTGCCGAGGTTCGGGTTCGTGCGAACATCGAACTCTCGGCAATGATTCCCGCTGTCTGCCCGCCCCGTGAAGAGGGTGGATACAGCGGGAGGACCGCCTGGAAAACTGGGATACAGCCATAGCCATAGGCTGTATCCCAGTTTTCCATGTGGTCCTCCTGCTGTATCCACCCGCTGCACGGAGCGGCCAGACAGCGGGAATCTGATGCCTCGGCAGGTTCGGACCATCCTTAACACTGATGCATTATGTTAAATGAAACATATTTCAAATGTACGAGCTTTTCACAAAATCATTTGAAAGCTATAGACTTACTAATCCCCCATGTGCTGCTTTGTTTTCATGCCCTTAGTTATAGCCACGCCTTTATGCATACACTAGGTTGTGTCACTTATGTTCAATCACAGTCACATGATCTGTCTCATTAGTACTGGCAGTCGGTTTTCACTTCACATGCAAGCAAGGGGGATTGTGGGAAGGTGAATGTACTGTTGCATGGCAACAAGAGGCTGACAGTTTAGAGAGGAAACCAGGAAGTGAATAGATCCATGGGAGTTAGATACAGTACAGAGATGTAAGTTACTTTACTAAAAACAGCACGCGTTCTCCTTTACATATATGTGTAAACGGTCCACATCTGATTACCTTCTTTGCTTCAAATTTAATGGAGGTGCTGTTGTCCCCACTCCCTGTATTCAGGGACAGTTGTCCCCAATGTGCATTCAGAGATAGAGCTTCCTGTTCCATCACCATAGCTCTTGTGTCCGGTGATAAACCCGCTGTAATATGGTGCTGAATGTCACCCTGAGATGGGTGCTATGGAGATGGAACACCCATCTCCCCTAACGCATTGTTAGGCTATGTTCACACAACGTAACTTTTCGTAAAAGTACGTCCGTTATTGCAATCGCCAACAACGGCCGTACTTTTTACGAAAAGCTACGCTGCTTAGTCTTCTATTGGATCCTGACCGGAGCGTATAAACATGATATACGCTCCGGCCGGGATCTCTCGCGGCGCCGCAAAGAACCGACATGTCAGTTTTTTGTGGCCACTATTCAGTGAATAGCGTCCGCACAAAGCTCTGTCAGTGCACAAAACGGAGCAAGCGCCTCCGGCCGCTTGCTTTATTGTGTGCTGTGGGGAGTTCTGATGCGGGCCCACACGGGTGCGCCCGCATCAGAACTCTGCGCTGCCAAAGATCATCCGGCCGATACTGCAGTACCTGCCGGGATGATCTTTTCAGAGACCGGCTGCTCCGAGACCCAGGTCACGGAACGGTGATCTCTTACGCCATGTGAACATGGCCTAATACTGTATGTGGCGAGGACAATGGCGTTAAGGTATTTAGGTGCCAAATTGAAAATGGAAGTTATTTGGGAACATGGCAGTTGTGCACAGTGCTGCACAATAGTAATTTTTCATAAAACTTTACATGTACACATTAAATATGGTATTTATTCTGTACTGTAATTGCTACTTTAGTGTTACATAGTTACATAGTTTTGTTAACAGCCCAGGGCCTATGGTGCACATAATCCGCCCTTGGGCGTGATAATCCTTTAGAGCAGAATAGGATCAGGGGTAGCTCTAGACTCAGTATGACACACATTGCAACATAGTTGACTCTATTACCAGCAATCATCTGTAACTGCCTTAAAGGGGAACTCCACATAAAAGTACATTAAAAGTAATATAGATGTGTCTTTATAATGTTTTACCATATTCGTACTGTTCTGCCACACTGGTAGCTGTTTGAAATCCAGGAAGTGAAGAAAAATGGCCTCTGTGCCAATTCACATCGTCTCCTGCTCCCTCTGCTCTCCCACCTTAGGAGACAAATCTTCCATGCCTCTGTCTCACATTGTGTGTGTTTGCTGATGGTGCAGACAGGGGGCAGGGTGTGATGTCGCAGGTGGCTTGGCTGGATCCCCCAATCGCCTGAGTGATTCACCATCTCTGACCGGCCAGAAGCAGCTGCTGCACCAATTTCACTGATTGTGCAAAAGTCTGCAGTGAAATAAGGGCTGTGTTCACACATGTTGGAGCTTCATTGCAGTAGTGCAGCATATTTACAAAAATGATGCAGTAACACAAGTAAATGATGCTAAACAGCAGAGAGGATCAGAGCCACCACTGTCAATCACACCTGGAGAAAAAAAAACAAGGCATAAACAGTATATTCCATGTAAGATAGTACTGGATAAACTCCTTATTGTGGGAATCAACTTAAAAAATTAAAAGATGCTTGATCATAATATGTGCGTGGAGATGAAAAAAAACCCCTAAAATTAAAAAAGTTCTTTACTTTATTCCAATATCAGCATTACAGGTAGAGAATGCCTGCACATTGTATAGAAAGGTTTTTGTTACTTTTCTCCTGCACAGCTCTGTGATTCTCACTTCCTGATTGGTCCATGCTGAACACACCCCTTTCCCCATTGCTGTCATGTGACCATACAGCCCTCTGACAGCATCCCTGCCTCTCTATTCTAGCCTGTTGTACTACACTACTGCATTATGGGGATCTGCAGCTCCAGGCCAGGTTCAGACTATGTAACTGTGCGGCTGTATTTGCGGCTGTAATTGTGCGGCGGTATTTTTGGTGGTTCATGCGTACGCTGGAAAGTATAGGATATACGGCTGCACAGTGCACACTATGTATGAATCTACGGCCCGATCGTAAACGGACCCGTTAAAAATGAACAAGACCATTGTTTGCGGCTGGACATGCGGCCGAGGATTGACAGGCGGTCTGTACGGAGTACTTCAAAAATAGCTGGCAATGATGCCGAATGCCGATGCCTCTAATAGTTAATATATTAAATTAATAAAACACATTTTCTTTGTAATAAAGTCCCTTTCGTTGGTCAATAATTTAATTCTAACGAATCCATCATTTTGCAATTAAATATACTGTTAAAATAAAGATATATATAAATAAATGTATATTTATATATATATATTTATTTTTTGACAGTATATTTAATTGCACAATGATGGATTCGTTAGAATGAAATTATTGACCAACGAAACTGAATTTATTTCATCGAAAATGTGTTTTATTAATTAAATATTAATTAGTACAGGAAGCTCTATAAGCCGTTAATTCATATTGCCGGCAAAAGAGCTTTCTGTACTAATCATCACTTTACTTTAACCCATAGCTGCACCAGGACGTTATTGAACGTCCTCGTGCCGCTATGGGAGTTCAGAGGGGGGTCGCGCGGCGACCACCCTCTGAACTGCCGCGATCCCGGGTGCCGCGTGTAGCCCGGGCTCGCGGCTATTAGCGGGCACGGTCCGATCGCCGTGCCCGCTAATTAAGTACTTAGAAGCAGCTGTCAAAGTTGACAGCTGCTTCTAAATACTTGCTTTTATTCATACCTGGTGGTCTAGTGGGGGGATCGCCCCCCTGCGGCGCGATTGCGGGGGGGCGATCCCTGCATCCATCCCGGGCCGGGGTCTGCTCCGTAATGGCGCTGATCCCGGCTCGGCATTCTATTGCTTTTGGCTGCAGCAGCCAAAAGTAATAGAACACCGATCTCATGGATTCATGCAGTATAACTATACTGCATGGATCTCTATGAGAGATCAGAGTACATATACTAGAAGTCCCCCAGGGGGGCTTCTAGTATATGTGTAAAGTAAAAGAAAAATGTATTTTTAATAACACAAAACCCCCTCCCCTAATAAAAGTCTGAATCACCCCCCTTTCCCCATTTTATAAATAAAAATAAATTAATTAATTAATAAACAAACATGTTTGCTATCGCCGCGTACGTAATCGCCCAAACTATTAATTAATCACATTCCTGATCTCACACGGTAAACGGCGTCAGCGCAAAAAAATCCCAAAGTGCAAAATTGCGCAATTTCTGTCGCATCAAATCCAGAATAATTGTAATAAAAAGCGATCAAAAAGTCATATATGCGCAATCAAGGTACCGATAGAAAGATCACATCATGGCGCAAAAAATGACACCTCACACAGACCCATAGACCAAAGGATAAAAGCGCTATAAGCCTGGGAATGGAGCCATTTTAAGTGACGTATATTTGTTAACAACGGTTTGAATTTTTTACAGGCCATCAGATACAATATAAGTTATACATGTTATATATCGTTTTAATCGTAACAACTTGAGGAACATGCATAACAAGTCAGTTTTACCCCAGGGTGAATGGCGTAAAAACACATTTCCCCCAAATAAAAGAAATGCGTTTTTTTTTTCAATTTCACCACACTTTGAATTTTTTTCTGGTTTCCCGGCACATTTTAGGCAAAAATTACATCTGCCATAGCAAAGTACAATTAGTTGCGCAAAAAATAATGGCTCACTTGGGTCTCTAGGTGGAAAAATGCAGGCGCTATGGCCTTATATACACGAGGAGGGAAAAACGAAAACGCAAAAATGAAAACTGGCTGTGTCCCCTAAGGGTTAATGAAAACATCAAATGTTTCTTCTAATTATGTTATCACAATAGCATTATTAGAAGAAACATTTAGAATTATATGTGCGCTCAGCTGATTGGCTGATCGGCTCAGCGCACATATAATTAGCGGGTCCGCAGCACAGTGACTTCATTGTGCTGCGGACCAGCGAAGAGGACACATCGGGGTGAGTATAGAGCTCTCCCCACCCCCTCCCCAGCACTGCACCTCTCCCAGCAAGGAAGGGGGGGTCAGTTAACCCCTTCCTTGCTGGGATGGGTGCAGTCTGACATCAGTCTGGCCCCTAAGGGGTTAAGGAGGATGCAATACATCCTCCCTTAACCCCTTGGGGGCCAGACTGTAAGCAGCGATCTGTAAAGATGCTGCATACTGTAAGGTGCACAACACCGCTCACAATGATGGGTGTTGTGCTCCTGTTTGTGTGTTTTTTGTGTGTTTCTCCCTTTTTGTTTTTCAGATATCGGTATCCTGGGGATTACGTCGGATTCCGTGGACTACGTCGATGACCAGCGTTTTTTTTTATGTTTTTTTTTTATAAAATGGTCAATGAGGGGTGTGGGGGTGTTTTTATTTGAATAAAAAATTTTTTTAACTTGTGTCTTGTCTTTATTTCTTTACTTTATAGACTTAGTAGTGGAAGCCGTCTAATAGACGGAATCCATTACTAAGTTGGGGCCTAGTGTTAGCCGGTATAAAATGGCTAACACTAACCCCCTATTATTACCCCAGTACCCAATGCCACCAGGGGTACTGGGAAGAGCCGGGTGCCAGTGGTCCCGGAGCGTCAAAATTGGCGCTCCTGGACCGGGCGGCAGCAGGCTGGTAAGATTTAGGCTGGGGAGGGCCTAAAACAATGGCTCTTCCCACCCTGGTGTTACCAGGCTGCTGTCGTTTGGTTTTTAACCCGGCTGGTTATAAAAATAGGGGGGACCCTATGCGGGTTTTTTTTTAAATAAATAAATAATAAAAAAAAAACGCATAGGGTCTCTATACTCACCCCGGCTCTTTATATGTGCGCTCAGCCGATCAGCCAATCAGCTGAGCGCACATATAATTCTAAATGTTTCTTCTAATAATGCTATTGTGATAACATAATTAGAAGAAACATTTGATGTTTTCATTAAAGTAAAGTGATGATTAGTACAGAATGCTCTTTTGCCGGCAATATGAATTAACGGCTTATGGAGCTTCCTGTACTAATTAATATTTAATTAATAAAACACATTTTCGATTAAATAAATTCAGTTTCGTTGGTCAATAATTTCATTCTAACGAATCCATCATTGTGCAATTAAATATACTGTCAAAAAATAAATATATATATAAATATACATTTATTTATATATATATTTATTTTAACAGTATATTTAATTGCAAAATGATGGATTAGTTTAAATTTAATTATTGAACAACGAAAGGGACTTTATTACAACGAAAATGTGTTTTATTATTTTAATATATTAACCATGAGAGACATCGGCATTAGTGCAGAGGATCGCAAACCCCGGTAATAGCGATTCATGTAAACTGTGTTCTCTGCTTTCCCAGATGCATCCAGAGGTGTTTGCATCACTTTCTTAAGATTTTATTTGTTATTTTTAGTTGAACCAGATTTCAAAGTAAATGACCGTATGTTTTGAGCCGCATGTCTATTTTTTCCCACGGCCGGAGTTTCACCCGCACATTTACAGCTGCATAAAAAATACAGCCGCACAGTTACATAGTGTGAACCTAGCCCCATCCTGTATCTACAAACTGCTGCTTTTTTATTCTTATGCTCTTACTATACGTTATACACCATATGCTGATTGCTATGCTGTACAGTAACTTATAATATCACATATTCAGCCGTTTTAAAATGTTTGTTTCAATTGTTTTACGTGTTATTCAGAATAGAAAATCATAATTTTTGGGATGTGGAAGCAATTGTCTGGATTTCAATGATTTCTTAGGGGAAATTTAGCTTTGGTTTAACAGTGATTTGAATTACAAGCATGGTCCCGAAACAAATTATGCTTGTAATCCAATGCACCACTGTATCTAGTTTATATATACCCCTTTAAGCCATTTTGTAACTTTGTTATTTTTACAACCAATTATGTTTGGGGGTCATTATCCATTTAACCCAAGCTATAACTTCCTGACTGATGTCTTCCTGGATGTTGCTTCAACATCTCCACCTAATTTTCCTTCCTTATAATGCCATGTCTTCTCCACAACATGGTGCAGCCGTCCCCATGCTTCACAGTTGGGTTAGTGTTCTAGCCTCCTCTATTTTCATCCATAAAATGGACAGTATAGCCAGACAAGTTCCAGGCTTTGGAGTTCGGATTTCTCCTTGCTTCTAAAGAGAAGACATTTTTCTGGAATTTTCTGTATGCATTTGTCATGTATGCGTCTGGTTTCACACTGGCTAAACTTTTTGCAAAAATGCCCCAAAAATGCCATGGGGAAGAGTTAAAAAAAAAAAGTTTATTGTGGCGAATGTTTATTGTATGTTGCAAAAGTTGATACATTTTTGCACAACAACCACACATCAAAAAAAGTTCGGAAAAAAAAAATGAAAAAAAAATTCATCATCCATTGTGGGACAATTTGATACATTTTGCACAATTGAAACTGGCATAAAAGAGTGCAAGGTGTTAAAAATATAAATTACCCCTTTGTTTAAAAAAGATCCATGGAAATCAAACTGATCCGAAATTGTTCTTGTGTTTGGTCCGTAGATCCACATAGGAAAGTGAAGCATTATACAGCACTCATACAAATCCATGGACCATCTGTGTAATGCAGGATATAGAAGGACCTCTTTGTAATGGCTGCCCTAGCACTAGTGATCTAAAAAAAATAAGGTCCCGGAGGAACACTTGTGAATGGAATGCATGCATGTAGTTACTGCTCTTTTCATTGCTATTCGACCAACAGTGATAGCTGAGTGTAGTCTCTGTCATAACCGTTATCAGGAGGTCGAGTGGTGGCCTTGAAGGTACACTACCGTTCTGTTCACAACAGGCACTCAAGGGACATCAGTCTTAAGGGGGCCCTCACACGTTACGTGCACAGTCCATAAATATGGATGATGTGCTACAGAACGGAATTCGCACTACTGTACTGACACCGCAAAGATTTAAACAGTTTTGAACTTCCCGGCATCATAATGAATGATAATGCTGGGAACTCAGAAATCTGTTCCATAGCACATTGTCTATATTTACGTACCGTGCATGGAATGTGTGAATGCCCCCTTAAGACTGATGTCCCTTGAGTGCCTGTTGTGAATGGTAATGTACCTTTAAGGCCACCACTCCACTTCGGGGCCACCACTCCACTTCCACATTGAGGATAGGTGACATGTTATTTGTGAGCCAGTCCAATTTAAAGAGTTTTTCTATTAGCTCTTAAAAAATATCTGCAGACTGGGAACAGGCAGGGCAGCAGACTTTGTGAAGACTTTATCTCAGGTGAAAGATCATGCGGCCCTTTAGGGAGCGGCAGCGGCCGCCCCTGCACAGGGAGCTTCAATTCATATACTTCTCACTCACTTCAGGAGTAGAGAGATCAGTAATAGACTGATGTGTCTGCCCCACTTCTAGATTGCAGACTGTGCCTGCAATCTAGAAGTGATCTGGAGCAGCCAGTAATGCCTTCCTGGCGCAGGCTGCTCGACGAGATCGGTGTTCGGCCTGCACCAGGAAGCATCCAGGGGGACACAGCAGTGTGGGAGTAGTGTGTGTTTTTTTAACTTCACTGAAGAAATGTCTATCCAGGAGATGGGGGACACAGGAGGGGGGGGATTATCACTACATGGGAACACAGGAGGGGGAATTATCACTACATGAACACACAGAAGGGGTATTATGACCACATGGAGAGAAAGGAGGGGGGATTATGACTAGATGGGGAGATGGAGGGGTCTTATTGAGTGTTAGGGCAAAAGGGAGGTATTTACAGCATGGAGAAAGAGAAGGGGCTAGTTACTGTGTGGGTGTCAAATAGGGGGAACTGTTCATGTTTGGGGCAATATGAGTATCGTATAGAGGTTAGGAGACTGGTAAATTGCAGAGCCTAAAATGTTTGTCCGATAGATGCTGTGGGGACAAGTTATGGCTAAGAAGTCTTCATGATGGCCTGAACCAAATGGAGACGAAAATGGAAAGTGAACGACTCTGATGAGAGAGAACATCACCTGTGAGTCACTCGATGTAACTGCACCCTGATCACTATACATGTATGCTTATACATATATATGTGGTCATTGTGTGGCAGTATTATTCTTCCCTTGTGTAGTGGTAATATTGGTGATAATATTTAGTCACTATGAGGTGGTGATATGTGGTCATTGTGTGGCAGTATTATTCTTCCCTTGTGTAGTGGTAATATTGGTGATAATATTTAGTCACTATGGGGTGGTGATATGTGGTCATTGTGTGGCGGTATTATTTTTCCCTTGTGTAGTGGTAATATTGGTGATAATATTTAGTCACTATGGGGTGGTGATATGTGGTCATTGTGTGGCGGTATTATTTTTCCATTGTGTAGTGGTAATATTGGTGATAATATTTAGTCACTATGGGGTGGTGATATGTGGTCATTGTGTGGCGGTATTATTTGGTGTTTTTATTTGATGTTGATCTCAGTATAGTGGGCTTTGTTCAGGAACAGTATGATGGTAATATATATGGAGATTTCCTGCATGTAAAACTTCCTTGCTGTTCATATTCGGAGGGGGCTATTTCAGTTCTCACCTCAGGCAGCAGAAAAGCTAGAATCGGGTACATAAAACAAAAAACAAACAAACTATTATTTGCAACCGCTCTGAGGTCCAACACTGGAAGTTCTCTGATGATCTCTGTACTGTGCTGTGGAGTATGTTGGTGCTATATGAAATATATAAATGAAAATGATGAGAAGTCTATAAGTGTTCCTCTGGGACCTTATTGTGGATGGTAGGACTAGGCATTGTGACCCTGGGAATGATTCTGTGCTCATCTATAGCAGATAACAGAACGATACCATCATAGTAGAATAATAATAATAATAATAATAATGAATATAATAGCGACAACAGATTCTGCAGCACCTTACAATTCTGGGGGTACATATATTGACAAAAATCAGACATTATAGAGATACATATATAATTATCCATACATAAGGATACATTCATGAGCTTACAGACTATTAGTATACTTTTAATTGTTCTCTTGATCAGCATGAAGTATCAATACCCGTGACCTGAAGTACCTCCGGTATGCCCTCATCCCTCTGGAATGCATTACAGTCAGGCACACATGAAAGAGGTTATTGACAGGCAGCGGTTGTTCGTCACAGTGTGTCTTCTGTGAAAGTCACTTCCTCTCATAAAAAGGAACTGAAGACTTTACATTCACTTAAATATAAAACATCTCCTGGACGCATCACATGATAACCACGTGATCCGGTCAGGGAGGGCAGGGGGTGTATACTGGTGCAATGGGGAACAGATGGAGGTCATGTGACCAGGTCTGTGTCTAGGGGGTGTCAAGCACATATACAGTTAACTGACGGTCTCCGCACATTGGGATCCAGGACCTGCTCTACTGTATGTGTTTGCATTTTGATGCATTGTAAGGGGCGGCGTCCCTTGTGGCACACTTCCATCAGCAGATAGAGGGAACTATTTTTCTGCTATGTCTGCGGCTTTTCTGATGCCTTTCTGATGTGCGCTTACTGTCCCTGGTTTATTTCCTGACACTATTCTGTGTATCCTCCTCTTCCTCCTCGTCCTCACTCTCCCTGCAGCTGGAAGTGTTTCCTCTCTGTGCCGCAGAGAAGGGGGGAGGGAGGAAGTCACAAGCTGGAGAGACACACACATACTTGTGTGGGATGCACTGAAACTCTACAGTGCAACATCAGCCCCCAACATCTGTATTTCCTCCGCCTCTCATTCTCTCTGCCTTTGGCATCCTCTGATTTTTGGCCTTCTGTTCTCCATTCTTTGCACTTTTACCTCCCCCCTCCTCCTATTTGGACTCATTGTCCCTTCTGAATGTCCCCTCCCTGAGACAGCCTGGAGGACAGCGTGTCAGCTGGTGGGATGTGGAGATCGGGGTAAGATGAATTTATTCTTTAATATGGGATAGACGTTCGCTATAGAATAATGCATATGATAATAATCTACATATATATGCAATGGATTTCTTTCTTAAAATAATGCAGATTGCTGGCCGTCAGATGACAGCTAGCAAGGCTTCACAAATCCATGCATAACTTTACTGGCCCCTTTAGTAGCCAATAATATAGAACATGATGTCTTTGTGTACTCATTTAGATCACCGGCTTGTGGCTGCCTAGTACTACAAGACTCAGCAGTCTTTACCAGTTCTGCAGACACCGTCTTTCTTATTTCTTCTCCTTTGAACGCTGAAATATGTCTCATTATATTGTGTATAGTAAATGTTTGCCAAAGGTAGTTGAGCTGAGTTTGTCATTTACCATAGAGAATTGTGTTCTTTTATATTAGACCGCAGGTGCAGATGTAGTTAACTAACACGTTCAGCCCTGCTACTTCTGTGATCTGGAAAAATAAGTAGCTGACCCAACAGAAAAGATGACAAGCGTGATCTGGTTGTACTGTATGTGTTTCTAGCTGGTGGGGCGGTGTTGGGTGTTCATTGATTGAGGATATAGATTTCTCTCATTGAGAAAGCGACTTTCTATGTGAATGGCAGGAAATTTCATTCAGAGGCGGCTTCCTGGAGGGAATACCATTCTCTTTCCTTGCATATGTTGTTCTCTTGGGACTGACATTGTGTCTATTATTTCTACAGGCAGACCTCTCTTGTAGATGGGGGTCCCCAGCTCCACTGCCCCTCCTCATCTGAGGAATGGATGGCTTCCCCAAGACCAGAATCTCCAAGACCCATTGCTGAGCGGCCAAAAGATACCCCAACCTATGACCTATCTCGCCTACGCAGCTCCTCGGTGGAAATAAGAGAGAAGGGCTCGGAAATTCTGAGAGATGAGCTTCTGAAAGCCCAGAAGGTAACACTGTACTATGGGTTTGTGTCATCTGTTATAGTAATGCACATAGGAAGAAGCCATCTGTATAATATTACTGTGTGCATGAGATTAGCGTCCTTGTGTTCTGTACAGGGTGGGGACCTACACAGAGGGTGTGTGAGGACAGATAACTTCATCCATCCTTGAAGTAGTTCTATGCAATGACACAACAGAGCACTAAGGGGCCTATTTATCATTTGCACTTTTTATTTGGCGCTTGCACACCTTATTATGTGCCGAGCAAAAACTCACAGACCTTGCTCCAAATTTATCATTAGGAACACGGGCTTTGAGGAAACCTAAACGTGCACTTAAAGTGGTTTAAGGGATTAAAGAAGCATGGCTCCTTTTTTTTAGGAGCAGCACCACACCTGTACATAGGTTGTGTCTGGTATTGCAGCGCAGCTCTATTTATGTGAACAGGGCGGAGCTGCTTTACCACATGTAATCTGTGGAGAGATGTGACGTTTGGTCTTGAAAGCAGCCATGTTTTGTTTTGTTTTTTAAAATCCTGTAAAACTCCTTATTTTGTGTCCTTGGCAGGAGATAGACCATGTATATATTCTTTTTGGCCTCTGTGTGACTACACTGCATTCCCCCCCCTACATTCAGCATGTACATTAGGAAAGCTCCAGATGTACATGCTAAATATCTCCCTTGGGGTAGATTAGTCAGATTGAGGAAACCTGAGCATCCTTTTGACCTCTGACTGATCACTGTGCTGAAAAAGTTGGAATATGGAATAACGGATAATGGATGTGCTAAAGAGCGTGGATTTTGAAACAAAAAAAAACATGTTTTCTAGCTTAGTATCTGCTTTGCTACAAGGCTGGGTTCACACAGCATACAATATAAAGAGAACTGCAGTAAAATAAGTATAAAAATCCATAAAAATATTCCATGTTGACCACACCTTAAACATTTCCTTTCCATTCACATACATGCTAAACGTAGAGGAAAACAGTGTGTAGACCCAGCCTAAGTGAAGTACAATATTCTGCAGGTGTAAGCACAGTGATATATATATATATATATATATATATATATATATATATATATATATCTGCACGGACTCAGAATCTGTGATTGGGTAGTGAGGACTTTTCACCCAGTGTCCAGTCATGCAGTAAACTAGTGGTTTAATACACTAACAGAATTAGGGTCATAACACTGAGAACAACATCACAGTGCTCTTCTCCTATAAAGTGTTATAATAAATCCAAGAATACCTAAAGTTTTTATCCTATGAAACTATGAATCCTCTGTCTGCTCCTTTTGAATCTCATAAATATCTAGTTTGATGTAAAGAAAGCTTAAAGTGTACATGTTATCCTAAAAAACTTTTGACATGTCATAGAGACATGTCAAAACATTTTGATCGATCTGTGTCTGAGTGTTCAGACCTGTATCAATCATGACAGCAGGGAGAGGACTGCACTGCAGCGAGGTCCGCTCCCTGCTCTGTGTCAGTGAAAAGAGTTAGGCTCCATAGACTTACATTAGGAGCCCAGCTCATCACACGACAGAGAGCTGGGAGAGGACCGCTCTAAGTGCAGTCTTTTCCCGACTTCTTCTAATAGGTACGGGTGTAAACACTCAGACCCGGACCCATCAAAACTTTTGACATGTGACAGGTACAATTTAAAGCAGCACTATCAGCAGGTTCTGGTCAGTGAACCTGCTGATATCTGCCACCAGCTTTTTATCTTACAAGTGTCCTGCGGTTCTTCTTTTTATTTTTACTGTCGGCAATGAGGAGCTTTTGACTAATTGCTGATATGCTAATGACGGACTTTGGAGCATAATGGGAGCCATATGCATAGTGGGTGGGCCGGGAGGGGGCTGACTGGGCGGGCCGACGGGTGCTCCGGGCGGAGGGGTGCTGGCCATTATGCTCCAAAGCCCCTCATTAGCATATTAGTAATTAGTCAAAAGCTCCTCATTGCCGACAGTAAAAATAAAAAGAAGAACCACAGGACACTTGTAAGGTAAAAAGCTGGTGGCAGATATCAGCAGGTTCACTGACCAGAACCTGCTGATAGTGCTGCTTTGAGGCTATGTTTCCGCGCAGTATTTTGGTCAGTTTTTTGCAACCAAAACCAGGAGTGGATTCAAAACACAGAAAGGCTATGTTCACACAATGTTGAAATTTACTGGATGGCTGTAATTTACGGCTGTTCTATTAAAATAACGGCAATTATTTGCCATTAAATAGCGTCCAACTACTCAACACTCAGATCCCTTTAGATTTTAATATGTCTCTATTTTTCTTTGTAACAGTGGCTATTTAAGTCTGGGAGGTATGATCAGCTTGTAGCTGAATGCTGATTCTACTGGGTGTTCTCCTCCATAGAAATTACCATGCATTCTTGGCTGAGGTGGGGATCAGGAATCAGAACTGCTAGCAGAAACATATTTCGCCCACCACTTATGTGTATTTGTATAGATAAGGTGGACATAACGACTTGCACCTACCTTCATTATCACTAGCCGACCCCTTGCAGGCTGGTTTTGCCATATATTGTAGTGACAGCAGCAGTGCAGTCCAGTATGGAGTATAAAACTTGGCGTATGGAGTAGATCCCTTATTCACACTATAGTCAACACAGTTAAGGGGGATTGAGCCTGTAACCAATCTTTCTTCTGTACTAGTGATAGGAAGAACAAAGATCTATTACAATCTAATCCTTTGGTCATCTGCCTTGGAGGGCATAGCCTATGAATTTTTTCATGTGTTACACATGCTTTGTCAATGCCTCAGCACATAGTCAATCCTCTCCTTTTGGATGCAGTTGACGACATGGGCAGTACATATAACATTTTAGATGACTTAGGGCAGTGATTTTCAACCAGTGTGCCGCGGCACACTAGTGTGCCGTGACACATGGTCGGGTGTGCTGCGGGGAAAGTTCCCCAAACTATGGTGCCCCTGTGTTTTGTTCCCCGGCAATGCGCAACGATCAGTGGCGGATTATAATGTGGGCGGTTGCGTGGTGCGCTGCGGCGGGCCGTGATGCACGCATCCAATCAATGTGTGCGCTACGGCCCGCCGCAGCACACCACGCTCCCGGTCTCCGCTGATTGGAGGAGCATGTCCGAGACCTACGGGTGACCAGTAGGTGAGGCAGACAGCAGCGGAGACCATCTCGGAGGAGGTGAGGAGGAAGGGGGGGAGAGAAACCTGGGGATGGGGGAGAGAAACAGCGGAGAGAAGCAGAGGGGAGAGAAGTTTGGTGGAGAGAAGTATGGTGGAGAGAAGCACAGGAGGGAAGCATGGGGGAGAGAAGCACAGGAGAGAAGCAGGGGGGGGGGAGAAGTATGGTGGAGAGAAGCACAGGAGAGAAGCATGGGGGAGAGAAGCACAGGAGAGAAGCAGGGGGGAGAAGTACGGTGGAGAGAAGCACAGGGGGGAGAAGTATGGTGGAGAGAAGCACAGGAGAGAGGCAGGGGGAGAAGTATGGTGGAGAGAAGCACAGGGGGGAGAAGTATGGTGGAGAGAAGCACAGGAGAGAAGCAGGGGGGAGAAGTATGGTGGAGAGAAGCACAGGAGAGAAGCACAGGGGGGAGAAGAAAACAGGCCCAGGTTTCACACTGAGTGAGTATAAATACATTTAGAATCTATATTATTAACTATATGTATAATATGTACTGTTTTAGTGTCTTTTTGTGCCATTTTGGTTGGTGGTGTGCCCTGGGATTTTTTAAGTATAAAAAGTGTGCCGAGGCTCAAAAAAGGTTGAAAATCACTGACTTAGGGCATATACAGTACATGCAAACAGAAATATTTGCAGAAAAAATACACTAAGGTCATTCCAATAGTTCAGACCTAGTGGACCCGACTTTCGTTTTTTAAAATTATCTCCAATTCCTTCTAATCCCTATATCTATTTCCACCACACATAAGCAATCCTACCCTTAATAACACAGTAGATGTCATATGTAGTAGGTCGCCTCTGTGAACCTTGAGCATATGTCGCAGTAACACGGAGATCCCTCTCCTGTTTTCAATGAGCAGACATGCTCTCCAAGGTCATAGGTCAGATAATTTGCCACAAGTAAAGAGTATAACATAGGCAACAAAACTAGTACTAATAGTTATTACCCGTATTAGTTGTGTGGTACAAGGAACTGCATCTGCATTGTCAGCTGCAGTGATTTCCTTTTAGTACACCATTTATCCACCAACTTATTCACCAGTGGCTGAAATGCAAATTGTTTTACTTGCTTTGCTTATTAGCAGGGTCCATTGACAATAAGCAGATCACAAACTCTTTCCCCCATTGAGACCACAAGCGATTAGTTGTAATCTTGGCAAACCTGGTAGTAAGTGGTCAGATTATCTGCGGTGCCACCACAGGAAACATTTATTATTACACAGTAACAATTTTAATCAATGGATTGTCTGTGTATTGCGGGACAAGACAGGTCCTCCTGAGCAAGAGACTCTATGTAGCCATTCTTCACTATTGCCAAGAGATGAGGATCCTGAAAAGAGAATTCTCTAATAGGATATATGACAATGGGCTTTCTAAACTAAACAAAACCCTTTAATTGATATAATCAAACCTAACATTGAGTCTAAAAGAAATGGTACATCTGCTTGTGATGGATGTGCAAGATATCACTATATCACTATATCACTATGTTTGAATAGGAATACAAATTGCCTTTTTTTGTATTTCTTTGGCTTTGTAATATCTGGAAATGGTTATTTTTTTTTAACCCTGAAATTGTAATGAAACTAAGGATTACTGTTCATCTCCTAAACCTAAATGGATCTTTCAAATGGCTGGGATGGAAATGTACATACCCCAAAATGAGGTTTTCCAGTAATGCTTGGTTAATAAATAACCATCAGCTGCTTACACTATTGAATGAAGAAGTTTCACCTCTTAATCATCAAAGTTGCTAGTGAAGCATACATTATTAGGGGTGTTTTTTTAGATATTTAAGGAATTGATTAAAATGGTTAAGAGACCCAGATAAAGATACTGTCAGTGTCAACTATTGTAAATGTCATTAGTATGATAATGCAAAGCAACCTCTTGTCTAGCCAAAAGCAGGTTTGGAAAAGTTAGGGGTCAGTAGGTCCCCATCGCAGTACCTGCTATTTGGCAATAACATTATGCATTTAATTTAAAAAAAAATTATGAGTATAAAAAGTAAGGTATCCAAATGAGATCCAAGAGTTCTCCCATACTGTGACAGTCAATGTCCATCAGCCTGCATAGACATTTGTTCTTTAAATTTATTGTTGAAAAATGATAACCCGAAATCGCAAATAATTGAGAAAAAGTGTTTGGTATCCCATAGGTATGATGGAGTTGCCTCCTTGAGGAAGGGTCTAAGAAACCAATCTAGGCATCATAGGCTTAGTAACCAACCCTTGCCTAAGGGCCCTATTACACCAAAAGATGTCTGACAGATTATCTGACATATTTTTCAGCTAAAGCCAGGAACGGACTATAAACAGAGCACAGGGAACGTAAAGGAAAGACTGATATTTATCCCCTTTTCAAATCTATTCCTGGCTTTGGCTGCAAATATCTGTCAGATAATCTGTCAGACATCTGTTTGTGTAATAGGGACCTAATACTATAAGGTGACCTTGTACTTTCTTGTATTCTAACATGGGGGGCATCTGTTAAAGTAACTGTCAAAAAAAATGTAAAGTATCAAAAGTTATTAATCACAGCGGGTCTCACTGGTGACACCTGCTGTGATCGGGAGATTCAGTAGGGGAGGGAGTGCGGCATCTGTATCATTTACTCCCTGGTTGTATCTTCATTGTCGGAATTTGTGGCTGGCCGGTGAGTGAATCGTGCTGCTGCCGCATCCTCTCCTCAGCTATATCTTCCAATCACAGTAGGTCTCAGCAGTGATACCCACTGTGATTAATAACTTTACACATGTCTGATGACATAGCAAAAGTTCCTTTTTTGTGACAGATTTCTATGCAGGGTCTCACTACCCATGAAAAAGGGGTATACAACCAATAAAACTAACCCCCTCCTCCAGTCCTTCTTGGCAATTATAGTGAATCCTGAATGACGCCAAGTCTCCTTGAATCTCTAGCTTAAATGGACCAGGTCTGGGGTTTCTGTTATATCTTTGCTTAATATTCACAAGTTTAGAAGGTATATATGTGTTAGTAAGGCTTATGTGAATATTGTTTCCTTTATGTATTTTACTTTCATTACAGGAGCTAAAGTTGAGAGATGAAGAATGTGAAAGATTGTCAAAAGTTCGAGAGCAGCTGGAACAGGAGCTGGAGGAGCTGACAGCCAGTTTATTTGAGGTAAGTGGAATAACTTACTAATCTTTATGGGCATCTACCGAAAAATTATTCAAAATTTTTTTAATCTGAGGTTGTTTTCTTGATTTTATATGACACCTTTTTTAAAGAGAAGATTGTAGGCTGATTATTCTAGTTTTTTTTTTCCTACTATTTATTTGCCCTGTTGGCTTGCTATATTTCTTGCACCAAGATGGCAGTGAGGCTGAACTGATCAGCTGCTGGTGCTTCACTAGTATGTAGGTGTAGTCGTTGTCATATCATTCATAAATTATCTGCATTAAAACTGAATGGCTTTAACTTCTAACTTGTGTATTTAATAAGAGAGATTGCCATTATCTCTGGACTTAAATATACTTCAATATATAAAGTATCACATGCCTTACCAGATTTGTAGCAGCTGAAATATCCTTAAAGCAACTCTGTACTCACAATCTCCCCACCCCCACCCCCTCCCAAATCACTTGTACCGCTTGATAGCTGCTTTTAATCCAATATCTGTCCTGGGGTCCATTCAGCAGGTGATGAAGTTATTGTCCTAAAAAACAACTTTTAAACTTGCAGACTGTGTAAAATTAGCCTAAATATCTGTGTCCTAGGCTTACAACACCCCTCTGCCCCTCCTCCCCGCCCTCTTCATTATTAGGAATGCCCCTGGGCAGGATTTCTTTTAATTATCACTTGTCTGAACACTGCACATGTGCTGGATCATTAAGGTCCATGTGCAGTGTTCAGACAAGTGATGAATAGGAGAAATCATACTTAGGGGCATTCCTAATGGTGAAGAGGAGGGACTGAGGGGCTTTGCAGGCCTAGGTCACAGGTACTCTAGGCCATGCCGATTTGACACAGGGCTGCAAGTTTTTTAGGACAATAACTGCATCCCCTGCCGATTGGACCCCAGGACAGATCTTGGATTGAAAGCAGCTATTCGACAGTTAAAGTGGTCTAGGGGGCAGATTGTGAGTACAGAGTCACTTTAACACTATTCTATGCTGGCAAGGTTGTTGATAGCATCGTGGCCGCACCTTAGCTAAATGGCCACCGCTATGTTTATTTAAACAGCATAGAAGTTATTCATATTCGTTGTTGTAAACCTGGACCCATAAATAGCCACAGCTGTGAATATTCCCTTCCTCTGTTCCTGGAAAACAGCTTAAACCTCACCATCCTCCTTCACTACATTCCACGCATGATTTGTACTGCCCTGCCTGACACATGAAGCTCATATTTTCTTTAGATTACTATAACATCAATTTCTTACTTCTCTCATCTGCATTTGTTGGCATTTATGGTTGAAAATGATAATTACATTTTGTTCTTGTTCCTTTTTACATAACATATAAAATAAAATAAAAATCTTCCTAAAACCCCTTTGAGGGTATGTCCACATGTACCGGATCCGCTGCAGATTTCATCTAAATAACTGAACACAGCATCAAATCTGCACCATCAAATCTGCTGCGGATCTGCTGCGGATCCTGTACATGTGAACGCACCCTAACAATATATTTTCAGTAGACAACAGGCAGGATGTGAAACTAACAGCCAGCAAATTACATCCATTGGCATTCTGATAAAATTTTACAGCAAAGTGTAACATTTTGTAAAAAAAAAAAAAAGTGTGAAAATGGGCATTTATTCTTCCTAATTGGTAAGAGATGTATAAGGATTAAGAAAAGTTCTTGTATTAATTCTTGTGGTCATGGGAGACTCTACAGGAGAAAAAATCCCGACAACACTCTTTGATTGGTAAAGGGTGATAACATGATGAAAAGTGGTCAATGAAGATGGTACAGGTAAGATTACAGTGATAACATGAGGAAAAGTACCACTATTACCCCTTGTGGTCACCGGTGGTTCTACAGTGGAAGAAATCACAGCAGTTGATAAGGAGGTTATAACATGATGAAAAGTTCTTGTATCACAACCTGTGGTCACTGTAGGTATTACAGGGGGAGAAATCGCAGGTTGTGTTACCTTCATGATGTATAAAAGTTTTAAAAGGCTTAAAATATTTATTCCATGTCCATTTAAATTGTGATAAATATTAGATTCATGGGGCTATAACCACTACAACCCCCCCCCCCCCCAAATCAGTGCGGCCAGTCATTTCACTTAGTCCGAGTAGAAAAAATCTGATCATCTGATGCCACAAATTTATACAGATTTGTAAATTATGTCCACTTATAAAAGCACAATCTTTCCAGTACCTACCAGCTGCTGTATGATCTGCAGGAAGTGGTGTATTCTTCATAGTCTGGCACAATGCTCCCTGCTGCCACCTTTCTGTGTCAGTAATTGTCCAGAGCAGCAACAAATCTCCATACAGTTACTAACATTGACAGAGGTGGCAGCAGAGAGCACTGTGTCAGACTGGAGAGAATACGCCACTTCCTGTAGGACATAAAGCCTCTGATAAGTACTGGAAGACTTGAGATTTTTAAGTACAAGTAAATTACAAATCTATATAAGTTTCTGGATCCAGTTGATTTTAAAACTGATTTGATTTTGATTTTTCTCTGGAGTAACCCTTTAAGAACCATGATATGTGGAATAAAATAGATTTGTGTTAAAGTAAAACAATTTATGACACAGACCCTGTGTCGCAGCACATGTAGGTTAAAGATGAAACGTGCCATTGTATGAAATCAGAGAATACAACACTGTACAAAACTCAACTGAAACACAACATAGTAACCTAACTGTATCAAGGCTTCTCTTTGCCCTAAATATTTTACTGCTTCACCAAATTCCATCTATTTGTAAGGACAGAAGAGCTGCCATCCATCAGTGTGGCAAGTAACCTGCTTTATTTCCATTTACTCTCTGTGCAGGAAGCTCACAAAATGGTGCGTGATGCTAATATCAAGCAGGCTGCCTCTGAGAAACAGCTCCGAGAGGCCCATGGGAAGGTAAGATGAACTGACGGCCCATATATTATTTACACCATACCTTTCCTTTTTTGCTATTTTTTTTTTTTTTAATACTTTATTTGCCTTGTTAGATTGACATGTTGCAGGCGGAAGTCACAGCTCTGAAAACCCTTGTTATCACTTCTACCCCGTCTTCTCCAAACCGTGATCTGCACCCCCAACTCCAAAGCCCCTCAAAGAATGCACTACGCAAGGGTCATTCTCGGAACAAGAGCACAGGTTGTGCAGCAGTTGTGCCGCTTGCTTCTCCTCCTCAGCCAGTCAGTGCAGAGGCTAAAGAGGTGAGCTGACATATAGCTGGTGTATGTTTATTCCCAGCATTACTATATCAGCAGTTTATATCCCAGTTTTAAGAAAATTATGGTGTAAACTGTGTCATGTGTAGGGGTGCCCCCCTCATATTACATTTCTTGCAACAATGGATACTTATGCACCATAGCTGATGTAGGTTTGGGCTATGTTCAGGGGCGGATTAACTTTACCATAGGCCCCGGGCTGTTCACCAAGCCTGGGCCCCCCCATCCCACTGTAACTATGTCAGCACTAGCCTGGCGTTCATAGTACAGTATAGATAATGTCATAATGTCCTGATTTGTGCAAAATTGCCATAAAGAAAATTGTGATTTTTTTTTCAAATCATGGCGAAAGTGTAGCCAGGAGACAGTACACCATTGAAAGTATAAGTCTTTTTGGGTGGTCATGGGCCCCCCAGGAGCTCAGGGCCCCAGGCTCCCGCCCAGAACGCCCCTATTATAATCCACTACTGGCTATGTTCAGACGTTGTATGACACCCGGCCGAGTCACGGAACGGCCAGTGTGAGAAATAATCATCTCGGCCGATACTGCAGTGATGATCTTTAGCGCATGTGGGCGCATCCATGCACGCACGCATCCGAATTCCCCGCTGCTCACATTGGAGCGTGCGGCTGGAGGCGCACACTACATTGTGTGAGCTGACAGGGGTTTTTGCGGCTGCTATTCAGTGAATAGCGGCTGCAGAAAACTGACATGTCAGCTTCTTGTGGTGCCGCTAGGGATCCGGAGTGTATATATGTGGTATACACTACAGCCGGGATCCTATGCTTTCAATACAATATGTGTGCTGTATAAATCACGGCCGTTGTTGCAACGGCTGTGATTTCTATAACACATACGCTGTGTGAACATAGCCTAGTGATGTAAAGTGCGTCCGTCAAGCTGCAGAAGACTCTTCTCGCTAAGCCTCACCCACCATTTAAAAGTGCAGTGTAAAACCAGCAAAACGTTCCTCCCCAAAAAAGTTCCTTAGGCTTTGAACAAATGAAATATCCCAATCTAAGAGGGACCCATGTGAATGTGGTGATCATACATGCCAGTGGTACCAGGAACGGCTCACCTATAGACTGTGCATCAGGGACTATGTTGTCTTACAGGCTAGGCAATGGTCCCAGGGAAAAAGGTATGCTCTCATTCAGAAAACCACCTTTCTAGTGCAATCTATTGGCTGCAGCTTCCCTGTAAGTCAAATAGGGGTTGCCACTGTACCTGTGTGACCCCTCAGCTACAGAGGAGAGGATGACCGTACTAGATATGGTGAGTGCAATGATGTTATGATCAGATAATTGCATTGTAATGTAGTAACAGTTTATACTGTTTGAGATAGGTGGTGGGCTTAAAGGAGAAGTCCGGCAAGCAGGGGATGTGGGAAAAATAAAAAATACATTATGCTTACCTGTCCCCACACCCGTGTTGTGCCGCATTATTGTGCTCCCATACCCCGCCAAGTGTCATCTTCTCCCGGCTTCTGGGTTATGTCACAACCTGGGTTGAAGGTCACAAATCAGTGGGATTTAGCCTGCTAAGTGATTGCAGCGGTGTCCCACTCCAGTCACTGACTGGCTGAGCAGGGCATCTGTCAACCAGGTAGTGACGTTGCTGGAGGGGAGCCAAGAAAACAGTCGTCGGGGGAAAGTGTTGCTGCACGGGCACCGCAACAGATGAGTATAACTTCTTTTTATGTTCCCCCAGCCTGGAATAATTTTTTTGCCTCACGCCGGACTTCTCCTTTAAACGGGTAGACCAGAGACATGAATGTTTTTATACATGACCTGGGACGGTATAAAATAAGCCATACGTATATATATATGTTCCTGCTGCACATGCCCCATGCAGCAGGAGCGTATATATATATATATATATATATGTTCCTGACTGTGAGGGGCTGTAGATGTGTGCGGGACTGCTGCATTGAGAACGGTCCCACACATATAAGTGTGGCTGGGGCCAGGGATAATGACAGGCAGATGTGATCCCGCATCTGCCTTTCATTAAGCCCCTTAAGCCGCAATGCACAGCGATCACAGCGTTTAAGGTAGTCAGTGACAGGACAAGGACCTGTTACTGACTAATCGGGATGCTGTAAGGATCCCGATCGCTTGTACCAACAGGTGGGGGTAAGCCACTTACCACCGTCCTGTCGAATCGGCCATCTGTAGAAGGCGGGGAGGAACATTGTATTAATTTGACCCGGACATCTGGGCATCAATGACCTCGGTCATGAAGGGGTTAATACTTACCTCTCCTGAATCCCCACAGCTCCCAGCCAGACATCACCCAGTCCCTGCTTGTCAAAGCTTCTTTTTGCTTCCAAGAAGAACCCTGTCAGCAAGAACTGCCTGCTTGGGTGATCGCTGGCTCCAGTTGTGCCCTGCCTAAAGGCCCTATTCCACGGGCCGACTTGAGGAGCAAACGAGCGATCTCAGCGCTCGTTTGCCCCTCGTTCCCAGCTCACTGCCACCGCTATTCCACGCGGCAGCAGCGAGCAGGTAAGTCTGGGGAGGGCCGGGGGGAGCTGCGGGGGGGCTGCCCAGGTGATCGCTAGATCATCCTGGCAGCCCATAGCATACAGCAGTGTCTGCTGCCGCCGCTCCTATTCCGCGGGGCAGTGGCAGCAGATCGTTGCTGTATCAGTCGTCTTTTTTTCAACATGTTGAAAAACAAACAACTGCAACGATCAGCTGACATGAACGATGTCGTCTGACCGTTGCCTTCTATTCCACAGGACGATTATCGGCCATAGCGTAGAATAATCATTCCATGGAATAGGGCCTTAAGTTAGTGATTGGCTGAATGATTAGTTCCTGCTGAGAGCTCATCTCTGAAGCAGGAAGAAGTGGTGACGACCAGGAATCGGGTGATATCAGACAAGGAGCTGCGGGGGACCAGGAAAGGTTAAAATTACTGTTTTTCTGACAACACCCCCAGCTGTATATAAAAAAGTCCCTGGAAAAACTCCTTAAAAATACTTGTCATTAAAAATAACTTTTGACATTTTATCAGGCCCGCTGCAATGTGTGGATATAGCACAACAGCATTGCCCTCCACTCCCTGGCTGTATCTCCTGATTCTGACATGTAAGTCTATGAGGTTACATTGTTGAAATTAGTGAGCAGCCAGGAAATTGATGGCATGGCCGCCATGCTCTATCCCCACCTCTATCTCCTGATCACAGCAGGACTTAGCTGTGAGACCTGCTGCGATCAATAACTTTTGACATGATGGCATGTCAAAAGTTAATTTTAATAAAAGTTACTTTTGGTGCCTAGTGGATACATCTTGTGCAGGTACCTGCAAAGAGCATATAGTGGCATGTCTGCATTGCTTATATATTGTAAATATGTTTTATCCAATAAAAACAATAGCAGAAAACCCCTTTAATGGTATTAAATATATAAATGTATTCTGCTCAGAGTATCATGACTACTGAGCGTCAATAAATTATTACCTGATGCCAATGCTTGTAATATCTCGGGTTCATCTTTTATAAAACAACAAAAACCACCTAACCGTGACTGATCTGTATGTCAGATAAAATAGGCTGCAAAACAAGAAGAGTAAGCTCCCTGTAGAATGGAAGCTGAAGAGGATTGTGTGAATAGGAAGTTGAAAAATCTCTAGTCTCCTCTAATTCTTCTAACTCTTTTTCTCCATTTTGTGTTTAGTTGACCATCATGTTTTCCAGCTCCATTAATACCAGAGCTATACATTATTCATCATCTCCCTCTCCAGCAGTTATTACCAGCCCTTCTATCTGCATCCTTCACTAATCATTACTGACATTTATTTCCTAAGCCTACAGTCTATCTGATGGCCATTTTTCATGCAGTTGACAGTCAAGGTGAATTAGTTACGTTCAAATACAGTATACCTATATTTATAAATGATACTGGCGACACTATTTAATATATAGGTGCCTCCGGTATTACTTGCTGACTATTGGGTTTTGTGGAATTTCAAACTGTTCCTTTCCTTCATCTTAGATCTTTCATTTTCTAGCCATCCTTTGGGTCTTGTTACATGGGCTGATTATCCTAGGAACACTTATTTAGCGATAATCACCCTGTGTCAAAGATGATTGTAGGTGTGTTCCCCAGAACTGGACACAGTATTGCAGATGGGGTCTTATTAAAGTTCCTGTGGAGTCACTGGGTCATTACATGGCAGTTCCGGGTCAAGGAGTCATCTGTCTGCATTTCTCTCTCCTCCTGCTGTAAGCAAATCTCCTGCCTGATGATTGACAGCCAATCATTAGACAGGAGGCATGCTTGCAGCACGGGGAGAGATAAATGGAGACAGATGATTCCTAGGCTCAGAGATGCAGTGTAAAGCCCAAGTGGCTCCAGTTACTTCATTTTTAAAGTTAAAGAAGAATTCCAACGGGGGGGGGTGGGGGGAATTCATATTAGGCAGGGGGTGAGGGGGAAATAACAAAGGACATATACTTACCAGACCTCGTGCCCACGCTGCACCGCATTACCAGGCTCACATACCCTGCTGGATATCGTTTTCTAACGACTGATCTGACTAACACATCGCTGAAGAGCGGGATTTACCCCGCTCAGCCAATCAGTGACTGCAGCGGTGTCCTGCCCTAGTCACTGACTGGCTGAGCATCCGTCAGCAGGGTCATAATGTAGCTGCAAGGAAGATCTGCAGACTGCCGTCTGTCCAGGAGCGGGTCTTGGTGCTGCACGGGCATCGGGGTAGTAAATACACCTTCTTTATTATGTTCCCTCCAGACAGAATTTTCTCCTCTGAAGTCAGCACTGACCTCTCTGACCTCCGAATAGAGGCTTTCATATAGCTCCCACTGTGTAATCCTTTGTTCTCTGCTGTCTGCTGGCAACTAATCTCCCTCCTCCCCTCACCATAGCACAGATAGGATCCGACTGATGTAAAAGAGTCGAGATTTCCTGATAATGAGCAGTGAATAAGAGAGAGGAGGGAGGGAGGGGACCTGGGGACCAATTTTTTGAATGCAGATATTGGCATATTTGCCTAATAAACCCAATTACAACGTTTCTTAAAATCGCCTGGACTATTAATTTCTGCAAAAAAAAACAACGAAAGTGACACTTCAATGGCAACATTGGTTGTTTTAACTGAAGGATGACTTTAGAATCTTCCTAAAATTCAGTTTTCAATTCAGTTCATTCTTTTTTTTTACTTCGCTTTTCCATCTTTTCCTTTGAGTATTTCTTCTATTTCTGTGTCTCTGTCTCCATGTTGTGTGGCTTACACGTCTTCTGTGTTCTTCCTTTCCTTCCTCTTATCTCTCAGTTTTCTGCAGTACCTTCTCTTCTTTCATTGCTTCTTTGTATAGTCCCGGGGAAGGTTGTCCATTTAACCTACGAGCCAGGATGGCCTCTTTCTGATGACTCCTCTTCCACCTTCTCCCGCCAGGTACTGTCCCTTGTATATAAGTCACTGTCTATGGGGACTAATAGTAAATCACAGAAGATGCTTACTATTTAAGAGAGTTAACATACAATCTAGGGGTTTGTGTGTCTGGTAACTTTGTTGGTATTGACAATGGTTCTCTAGATCACTGCACTCACTGTTTATTGGAGATTTTGAATTATTGCTTGTATTGTTGTAATGTATCTTTTGTACCTTTTCTTTTTAATATATGTTATTATAATTTTATACAGGTACTTTTATAAATATGAAAACTATTATATAACAGTATAAAGTGCTACAATGCGTTGTGGTGCACTGATGCCTATTGTGCAAACATAATAGTGTATCCTATGGTCGTACTCTGATACCTTAGTATTTTTGATGAAATCAAAGGCTTGTTTGTACAATGTCCTCTCCGTCACCTTGGATGCGGAGTAGGTTAGAAGTGTGTCAGGAGCGGTCTCTGGCCGGCTCCTCCACTACAACCAACCAACAATCAGCGTGTGTCATGCAGTCCACAAAGTTAGTGACGTCACTACTTTCGTGTGTATGGTGGCTGGTAAGGGTCAAGCTTCTAATGCGATTCTGCAGTCTTGGCCGCCTTTGTCAGAGATGATGAAGGTAATTGAGACCGCAGAAACATGTTAGAAGCTTGACTCTATTGTGTTAGCACTAAAGGGATCAGTGCACTGCAACTCATTATAGGGCTGTATACTATTGTCTACACACACACATAGGAGTATGGGACTCCTATAGCTATATAGCAATAAGCATCATATCTGTAGTACAGCGCCGTGTTATGTGATTTCTTGTTCCATGAGATACATCAATACATTTATTACCTTTATGAATAATATCTGATCATGGGTAAAAGGGTCGAATATATAGTTTCAAATCAGGAAACTCATGGGGTATGTTTGGTATTGTAGCTTAGCCCTAAAGAAGCCCATTCTCTTTACTGGGAGTAAGGCTAGGGTCATGTGACATTTGTACCCTCCATAGCACAGATACATCAGCAAAATGTCAAGATTAGATGCCTACATATCCGTATTCAGCTCTGTTTAGGTCATTTTCTTAATGTATACGTGTTTTGACTCAAAAAGGCACCAAACCACAATTCATTTTGAATAAATGACCAAAATATAGTCACTAACTGACTACAACTGGGCCGTTAAAATTAATGGGGCCCATGACTGTCCACGCACAAACACATCAGAAGCTGCTTTGATGTTTTGCAATGTATCCCTGCCCCAGATGGCTCAAACTTTATGTGAACCCAGCCTAAATATTAGGAATTATATTGGCACAGTAGGCTTTTTATGGACTTTACAGAAGATGTCTTTAAACAAGCAGAACTTACAATATGTCTATATGTGTTCTAAATATGTTCTAATACTGTAAGCAGAATTTTATTGTTAAGTTTCGGCATCAACTTCAATATTGTAGGCTTTATAGATATTCACAGTTTGTATAAACTAGACTCTAGTCACAGGCCGTCCATTGGGACACTTCTTTACATTGGATTTGGGTTAAACTAATTCATTAACTAAAATAAAGTTGGTTGCTTTAAAGTGACTCTGTACCCACAATCTGACCCCCCCAAACCGCTTGTACCTTCAGATAGCTGCTTTTAATGCTAGATCTGTCCTGGGGTCCGTTCGGCAGGTGATGCAGTTATTGTCATAAAAAACAACTTTTAAACTGGCAGCCCCGTGCCCTTTGGCCGTGGCTTAGTTTGTGTATGCATTAGGCTGGCACCACCTCTCCGTCCCTCCTCCCCACCCTCTTCACCATTTTTCCTATTACTCTGCAGTGAAAACTACACAGGTGCCTTAAAGATAAAGCAAATGTGCCGTGCTCACACAGCTGACGAATAGGAGGCAATCTGCCTGGAGCATTCCTAATGATGAGGAGGGCGGGGAGGAGGGCAGAGAGGTTGTGCAAGCCTAATGCATACACAATCTAAGCCACGACCAAAGGGCACAGGACTGCCAGTTTAAAAGTTGTTTATTATGACAAAAACTGCATCACCTGCCGAACAGACCACAGGACAGATCTTGGATTAAAAGCAGCTATGTGAAGGTACAAGCAGTTTTGGGGGGTCAGATTGTGGGTACAGGGTCACTTTAAATAGAAAACTATCTAGTCTGGCACCATACAAATACAATAGGCAATAATACATTGATCATACATAGTAATTCATATTACTCATTTTGCTGCTGCTTCAGGTGGACACCATTCTGTACTCAGAGTTTATGGAGTGGAAGGAGAACCCAACGCTTGACAAATCCTGTCCTTTTCTGACCCGTATTTACCAAGAGGATATTAAACCATGCTTAGACTTTGCAAAAAAAGAGGTGAGTAGAAATTTTGAATCCATATCCCACCTACTGCTACTAAGCTGCAATAGCAGTGCAAGGGTCTTTTTACAACTAACCGTGGGTACTACAATGATATACACTTTAAGGCTGCGTTCACACTACGTATATTTCAGTCAGTATTGCAACCAAAACCAGGAGTGGATTAAAAACACAGAAAGGATCTGTTCACAAAATATTGAAATTGAGTGGATGGCCGTCATTTAATGGCAAATATTTGCTGTTATTTTAGAACAACGGCTGTTATATTGAAATAATGGCCGTTATTTACTGTTATATGGCGGCCATCCACTCAATTTCAACATTGTGTGAACAGATCCTTTCTGTGTTTTTAATCCACTCCTGGTTTTGGTTGCAATATGAGGACCACAATACTGACTGAAATATACGTAGTGTGAACCCAGCCTAAGGCTGCGTTCACACTACGTATATTTCAGTCAGTATTGCAACCAAAACCAGGAGTGGATTAAAAACACAGAAAGGATCTGTTCACACAATGTTGAAATTGAGTGGATGGCCGCCATATAACAGTAAATAACTTCCATTATTTCAATATAACAGCCGTTGTTCTAAAATAACAGCAAATATTTGCCATTAAATGACGGCCATCCACTCAATTTTAACATTGTGTGAACAGATCCTTTCTGTGTTTTTAATCCACTCCTGGTTTTGGTTGCAATACTGACTGAAATATACTGACTGAAATATACATATACTGAATGAAATATATGTAGTGTGAACGCAGCCTAAGGCTTGTGGTCCTCATATTGCAACCAAAACCAGGAGTGAATTAAAAACACAGAAAGGATCTGTTCACACAATGTTAAAATTGAGTGGATGGCCGCCATTTAATGGCAAATATTTGCTGTTATTTTAGAACAACGGCTGTTATATTGAAATAATGGCAGTTATTTACTGTTATATGGCGGCCATCCACTCAATTTCAACATTGTGTGAACAGATCCTTTCTGTGTTTTTAACCCCTTAAGGACCGGGGCACTTTTGATTTGTTTTTTCCTCCTTGTGCATAAAAGGCCATAGCAGTTGCATTTTTTCACCTAGAAACCCACATGAGCGCTTATTTTTTGCGCCACTAATTGTACTTTGCAATGACAGTCTGAATTTTTGCATAAAGTACACTGCAAAAGCAGGAAAAAATTCAATGTGTGGTGAAATTGAAAAAAAAAACACATTTTGTGTTTTTAGTGGATATGTGTTTTTACGCCGTTCGCCCTGGGGTAAAACTGACTTGTTATATATGTTCCACAAGTCGTTACGATTACAACGATATATAACATGTATAACTTATATTGTATCTGATGGCCTGTAAAAAATTAAAACCATTGTTTACAAATATACGTTCCTTAAAATCGCTCCATTCCCAGGCTTATAGCACTTTTATCCTTTGGTCTATGGGGCTGTGTCAGGTGTCATTTTTTGCGCCATGAAATGTTCTTTCTATCGGTACCTTGATTGCGCATATACCACTTTTTGATCGCTTTTTATTAACATTTTTCTGGATTTGATGCGACCAAAAATGCGCAATTTTGCACTTTGGGATTTTTTTGCGCTTACGCAGTTTACCGTAAGAGATCAGTAATGTGATTATTTTATAGTTCGGGCGATTATGCACGCGGCGATACCAAACATGTTTGTTTATTTATTTATTTACTTTTATTAATAACCTGGGAAAAGGGGGGTGATTCAGACTTTTATTAGGGGAGGGGGCTTTTTATTAATAATGACACTTTTTTTTTTACTTTTACACTTATACTAGAAGCCCCCCTGGGGGACTTCTAGTATAAGTGCACTGATCTCTCATAGAGATCTCTGCAGCATAGATATGCTGCAGAGATCCATGAGATCGGCACTCGTTTGCTTTCGGCTGCTGCAGCCGGAAGTAAACGAGTGCCGAGATGGGGACGGCGCCATCTTGGAGCGGTCCCCGGCCGGCTTCAGAAACGGAGATCGTTCCTCTGGGATAGCATCCCGGAGGAGCGATCTCCCCACTAGACACCAGGGATGACGCTGCAAACGGTAATCGAATGCAGCTGTCAACTTTGACAGCTGCATCCGATTACTGTATTAGCGGGCACGGCGATCGAACCGTGCCCGCTAATACCTGTGGTCCCGGGCTACAAGCGGCACCCGGGACCGCCGCGGTTTAGAACGCGGACGCCGCGCGGCCCCGCTTTGAACGTCCTTACCGACCGCAGGGCGTAAATATACGCCCTATGTCGTTAAGGGGTTAATCCACTCCTGGTTTTGGTTGCAATATGAGGACCACAATACTGACTGAAATATACGTAGTGTGAACCCAGCCATAATCAGTATCCCCTAATCTGGTCATGTGAGGCTCTCGGACTCACTGCATAACTTCCTTAGTTGTTGACTTATACCAATAACACTAGGAATATAAATGAAAAGCCTAACAGGATGAGGTTGCATCGTCACTTATCCTACCACATAGTTGGAGTGCCTAGCCTTCCTGCCTAAGTATACCAGATAGGAAGAGTGCAAGAAGCAGATGGTTGAGTATGGCATTGGAAGCGCAGCTCCCATAGTTTCCATGTCGACCATCCAGAGACACCTAAGTCTCTGCTTTAAACCTTTTCAATTACCCTTTCACAACCAATGGGCATTGAGAGGGAAGGGGGGCAGAGCGTGCGGCTGCGTGCAGCATCACGCCAGCCTTACCTCCCTCCCTTCCCCGTCGGGATCAGTAGCCAGGAAACCGGAAGCCTGAGGCTTCCAGTTTTCATGGCTACCATTGGTGCTCTGTGATCATAGAGGGAGAATTCTCTGTCTGGAGCCCTATAGATGCTGCGGTTGTGCTGACTGTAGTATCTTTAGGGTTAACTGTCAACACCGGAGTGCAGCTCCAGTGCTGACAGTTGCGGCGGGTCCCTGGCTATCACTGGCAGCTGGGACCCACCGCGGATGACACAGGCACAGCTTCTGTGCCTGTGTCATCCTGGATCATAAATAAACGCACTGCAGCTTCGGGCATAGGCTGCAGCGATGTTAATATACTGTGCAACGGTGGGAGTGGGTTAATAAGAAAAATTGGTGTCAAGGCAACCATTGTGTGTTCTGCCATTGACAGTCAACCACCTTCACCCTAGTTTGCAGTGGTTTTGTAAAGAAGAAACCCTGATAGTTGTGGCCTTGTATATAGATGCCTTGTTGTGGGAGCAACATACTACTCCAGTAGCTGGTTTCATGATCAGAGGAGCCATCCCATACACCAGTCTGTCACTGCTAGTAGTGATATGAGGTGGCACTAACCCCTCATTGATATGTGTAGGACATTCTTTGGCCACATGTGTCATCTTTCATGGCAGGGCTTCCAACTGGCATTTTTTCAGCAGGATAACGGTCATCCACACATAGCAAGGGTTTTTCTTAGGACTGTCTCCCCAGATTGCAACACTTCCTTAGCCTGCTCAGCCCCCAGATTTATCGCCAATCAAGCGTTTATGGTACCAGCTGAGATACCAGCTTAAGCAACCAAGGCAAGTTGTAAAGGCCCAGCTGCAACATCTGTGGCCCAGCTGCGGACAAAGGTGTATGCCTCCATCTCCATGTATCACCATTATAGTCACAACTGTCATTCAATTCCAACAACTCTATCTCTGGGCATTTTTTTTCCCCCCAATGAATGTATATCCTAATCAATGTTCTATACACACCTACAGATTGTGCCATCCTCATTCAGTGATATATAATATATACAATGCATTTGAAAAGTTTTCAGACCCTTTGACCTTTTTTTTTTTTTACATTTTGTTATGTCTGTAACCCTGTCCTAAAAAATCAAGCCAGTCCAGGCCAGTCTAATAGTAGCCTTAGAATTAAGACCACAAAGTTCAATCTTTGTTTCATCAGACCAGAGAATCTTGTTTCTCCCGGTCTAAGAGTTGCTTTTTTGAAAACTCCAAGCAGACTTTTCTATGTTCTTTTTAATAAGGAGAGGCTTCCTTCTATCTAATCTACCATAAAGCCCAGATTGGTGGAGTCCTGTAATGGTTGACCCCCATCTGCATACAGGATCCTTGAAGCTCAGCGAGTGAACATTGGATTTTGGTCATCTCCCTTACCAAGGCCCTTCTCCCCCAGTTAAATGATGATTAATGATGCAATGTCCATCTCTAGGAAGAGTCCTGGCTGTTCCAAACTTCTTCTATTCAAAGCGGTGCTCTCTGCTGACATCTTTGGCCGAGACAGGAACTGTCCAGAGCAAAAGAGGTCTTCTATGGGGATTCATAGAAAACAAAGACAAAAGTTCCTGTTTCGGACAGAGGTGGCAGCAGAGAGCACTGTGTCAGACTGAAATTAAAACAACATTTCCTGCATGACATACAGCAGCTAAAAAGTATAGGAAGACTTGCGATTTTTTGATAGAAGTAAATTACAAATCTATATAACTTTCTGACACCACTTAATTTGAAAGAAAAAGTTTTTCGCTGGACAACCCCTTTAAACATCATGGAGACCACCGCCTTCTTGGGAACTTTCAGTACACATACATTTTTTATCCCCTTCTCTAGATCTGTGCCTCCAAGCAATCCTGTCTCTGAGCTCTACAGGCAGTTCTTTCCACCTCATGGCTTCGTTTTTGCTCTCTGCATTGTCAGATGTGAGACTATATATAGACAGAGCTGTGTCTTTCCAAATATTGTCCGATCAGCTGAATTTTCCACTGGTTCAGAAACTGGGCCTGAATACTTATGTCCATAAGTGCAAAAGTTTAGTTTTCTCTTTTTACTAAATTTGCAAAAATTTCTATAGTCTCATTAATGTAGTACAGGTTGCAGAATGCACAGTGCCTCAACATAATAAAACACACATTACACCCAACCATTGTGCTTTACTTGCACCAAGCAACACGTTCAGTGTGTGATTTCTTGTTCTTTATTAGTGTGAATATTTCATGTAGGTAGATGTGATATTTTTTCATCTTTTCAGTTATCAGATCAGGTTCTCATTGCGGTAGAAGATAATACTTTATCAGTAGAACCTGTGACGCAGCCAACGCTACCTGTTGTGAAAGCATCAGCTGTAGAACGTGGAGGACCCAGGTAAATGCTTGTTAACTACAGAAAAAATTAAACTAAGTAATGCTTAAGACTGGAATACTAGTTTGCTCTGTACTGGGGTGTAACTTGACTTCTGCTGCAATGCAAAATCTCTGCCAGTCCCATCTACTATGTGGGACTTATAATACTGGTGTATGTTATATGGGTCACCAGGGCCAGGTGGGTACATAAATCTGTCACATGTTGGGATTCACTATATACGAATCATGAAGTCTGCCACTGACCACTGCCATAATTTTCTGTTTTTCCTTTTAGTGGGAGTCGGGTGGAGGTTTTAATGTAAGTTCAGAAAGGAAACTTGTATTAATCCACTGATGGGCTGTGTTGATCAGAGAATGGCTTTTTTGAGTATTTCTAATCTAAGAACTAGAAATTATTAGGTGCAATTAATATATGGTACTCTTGGCTGAGTGATACTTATCTATACTTCCTGTAAATGCTCTCACAAATAACATGCATGCGCCTGGCATTACGTTAATCTTCTATTAAAATAGATGTATTGGTTATTTAATTAACAAGCTTTGTCTTGCAGCTGTGAAACACTTGAGGACATTGGCATTGGAGGCTCTAAGCAATGGAGGCCCCTGGCCCTATTCCTCCCTATTGCAGAATAAACTTCACTCTAAAACCAGACTGATTGCTTAATTTATGCACAGTGCCACATCTCAAGCCATTCCCCCTTTCTGCCTAGCCCTCCTTGTCTGACAAGCTGTAAAAAGCATGTAAAACACATAGATGAAGGCCATGCCCCCTCTGCACCTTGTTGTGCCCCCTTGCCCACTCATCAGGCTAGCAGGGTGTACAGTGACAAAAATGAAATTGAGACTTTGCCAGTGTACCCCAGGCGTGTACATGTTCTCAGTTTGCTGTCCTATTCCCATGCTATTTTATGGTCAGTAAGGCTGGGTTTACACTACGTTTTTGCAATCTGTTTTTTTTCATCCGTTTTTTTTGCAAAAAACGGATGCCTTTCTGTGCATCCATTTTGATTAGTTTTTCCATTGATTTTCATTATAAAAAAGGATCAAAACGGATCCGATTTTTTTTTACTGGACACAAAAATTAGGTCAACTACATTTTGTGTACATTAAAAAAACTGATCAATTTTTTTTTATAATGGAAATCAATGGAAAAATGGATCACAACTAGAGATGAGCGAACCTTGAGCATGCTTGAGCCCATCCGAACCCGAGCATTCGGCATAGCAGGGGCTGCTGAAGTTGTGTAAAGCTCTAAGGTTGTCTGGAAAACATTAATACATGGATATGTTTTCCACATAGCCTTAGGGCTTTATCCAAGTTCCGCAGCCCCTGCTATGCCGAATGCTCGGGTTTGGATGGACTTGAGCATGCTCGAGGTTCGCTCATCTCTAATCACAACGGATGCACCCACATGAATCAGTTTTTTCCATCAGTTTTTTTTTAAAAAACAGATGAAAAAACAGATTGCAAAAACGTAGTGAGAACCCAGCCTAAGCATACATGCCTAGCACAAGCTGCCCATTTACTTTATAATCCTTGGAATGGCCAATCTGCATAATAGACAATGTATATCACCATATCCTTGAGAGCCCTGACACCAAATGGCCTTTTTAAAGAGCTACCTGCCCAGCTTGTCAGTGGGTTACAGACTTTAGCATTTGAAGGCCTAATACTCATAATAACATGTTTTACATATGTTCTGAATGGTTGATCTTACCTTTCTGTAATTCCGTTTATTTTCAGGAAATGTGCACTCAGTGGTTTGTCACGCTCATGCCGCCACCGGATTAAACTGGGAGACTCTGGGAATTATTACTTCATCTCACCATCCTGCCGGTACAGGGTAAGTGTTGAATGAAGTTAGAGGGCAGTATATCAGGGAGGACATTGTATCATCTTCAACTTGTCAATTTGTAAATATAATAAATACTACATTCTAGTGATACTAGTGTAAAATAGAATTTGTAAAAGTAGCTGTGTCAGTACACTAGCGTGAAGATTTAAACAGTTTAATCATCCTGGCATCATAATGATAAATGATGCCAGGAGCTCTGAAGTCCATTGTGCAGAACACCATCCATATTTACGGATCATGCATGGAACGTGGGAAAAAGGCCTATGTGCTGCATCCAACTTCTTCAGCCACTGGTAATCAAGTGCCGCATGTACAGGTTCCGGCAAACCCGAGTGCACTTGAGGTTCCCTAATCTCTAGTACCTAAGAAACAGGCTGGTTGTTCTGGGGACCCCTGCACATAGGGGGGCAAGCTTTGGTTAGTCAAAAATCTTAATGGATTTGGTTCTACATGATGAACAATTTTTGAAAACAGTGGCAAACAAAGACCAGTTCCTATTGTCCAATGTGGATATGTTTGAACTGGTTTCAGCCTATATTAGCTGGGGCCTCTATGTTAATCAGTGTTATGGGCCCTCCTATTGTCTATGAACTGTGCATGCTTCCTCTCACACATGCTCTCTGTCCTACAGATAACTGCAGTCTGCAATTTCTTCACTTACATTCGTTACATACAGCAAGGTCTGGTACGCCAAGACAGTAAGTAATCTCATGCTATGTTACAGCAAAGTTTTTCACTTTAGGCCTTAAATGCATTTTATTGGGTTCAGTTCAAAATTTGTAAGGGTCAACACCTTTTGGTGCCAAGGTTTTGCCCATATCTGTGCCATAGGGAAATGGAATACACTTGCCAACACGCCGGGAAATAGTTTCTTTTTATGTTGCTATTACGTGCTGTTTTTTTCACACAAAGAACATTCTAAGTTCACTCTTCTATTCTTTTGCAGCGGAGCTGATATTCTGGGAGCTCATGAGACTTCGGCGTGAGATGTCATCGGCCAAACTTGGGTTCTATACCTATGAGTCATAATGGTGTGAGAAGAACCCGGACCACCAGAATCACCAAACTGCTGCTGCGGGTCTTATAAAAACATGACTGGATCTTGTGAACTGTGTGTTAATCCTTCCTACATGGTACAAAACTCAGCTATTCATGAGATAAAACATGGAATGCATGTGTATTTCCAGAGACTTTATAGGATATTTTCCAATGCTCGTAATGTGCACTAACCCACTGCAACTAATCACGTTTTTGTTTCTAACATTGGAATTTGCACAAGGCCTAGCTTCTGATTCGTTGCTTTGGGATGTTTCACACTATTACTGGTCTGTAACCAAGTGACCCTGTGTATCTCACGCGGTGCTTAGCTATACACAGGCTGATAATTGGCCCTTGTAAATGTGACTTCGATCAGCCGAAGACCGGGCAAACGGCTAATTGTCTGTTTAGAACCTGCTTTAGGGTGCTAACACACACACCGTATCGCAGTGAATTTTCTGCAGCAATACGCAGCAGATACGCAGCAGATTTGATATAAATAACTAAACACAGCATCAAATGTGCAACATCAAATCTGCTGCGTATCTGCTGCGTATACGGTGCGTGTGTTTGTATCCTTAGGGTACAAACACAGGCACCGTATACGCAGCAGATACGCAGCAGATCTGCAGCAGATTTGATTGTGCAGATTTGATGCTGTGTTCAGTTATTTAGATCTAATCTGCTGCATATCTGCTGCATATCTGCTGCGTATAGCAGCAGAAAATACACTGCGTATACGGTGTGTGTGTTTGTACCCTTAGGGTACGTTCACACTTACCGGATCCGCAGCTGATTTTCTGCTGCGGATCCGCAGTAGATTTCATTTAAATAGCTGAACACACCATCAAATCTGCACCACCAAATCTGCTGCGGATCCTGTGAACGCACCCTTAAAATGTATCTTTATCGACCACAGATCTCCCTGTGTAAACAGGGTTTTTTGAAGTTGATAAAGATAAAGGGAAACTGACAGCTCAGATATGTATATATCTGCACTGACAGTTTCTAGACCACAAACAGTCTATACTCACCAGCCACACTGCTTGTGATATGGCATGACGTTCTCCGGTCCTCCTGCTGCTGCTGTAACTTAAGGCCCCTCCTCCAGAATAATTGACAGTCAGAAGAGGCATGGCCTGAAGATACAGTCGGCAGCCGGAAGAATGAAGAAGCCACATACCGGATCACAAGCAAACTGGTAAGTATAGACTGCTAGTGATCTGGAAACTGGCAGCACAGATATATACATATCTGTGCTCTCAGTTTCCCTGGCTGCACGAACGATACCAGGATCGTTCTTGCAGCCTGGGCCTCTCAGTTTGTCGTATTGTGTAAAGGCACTGCAAATTACCGCCAATCTCGTTGAGTGCCTGCAGCCCACAAATCTTCATGTCTGAAAGGACCCTTAGGAAGTCCCTGTGTACTTTAGTCAGCTTCTTTTATCAATATCGAGAAGTTTGGGCAACATAAATTTTATGTGTAATGCCAGCTCTAGACCAAATGCAATGTCTGATGGGGTGATGCATGCTACAGGGACTCTCTCCTTGGTGTTCTTTGTAGCTCTGTGTCATTTATGACCTACCTCAAGACCAAGTCTGACACAGTGAAACCTTTGAGTGGTTTGTTCCTTTAAGGTTTATGAAGATCATGTAAGAAATTTCTTTTAATATAGCATCTGCTAAAGTAGAAACTTCCACTTACTTTAATTGTTTCTTTTAAAAAAATTGGTGCACAAGACTTGAGCTGATGAATCCAAATAATATGGTAACACAATTTCAGACCCTGTGTGTGCCACCAAAATCTCTAATACAGTAAACTCCCTGTCATTTACTTTAAGTAAAATGGATATAGCAATGGCAAAGGCCTTTATGGCTAAAAAAAAAAAAGACATTGTCATTCCTGAGTAATTTTACTTAGGATCTCAAAAACTACTTACTTACTTTACTTACTTTAATATATTGCTGATGGTTGGCCATGGACTTCCAGACTTTCTTCTAAGGTCAAGGGCCAGATTTAGTATAGTCTGCATTTTCCGAGTCTTCCTTTATATGGATATGTAACATTGATCCTCAGCACAAAACTCAGTCACCCTTGCTATGGCGTGCTATCTATACACCAGCTTTCTGCTATTCACTGTGACTTTCTTAGAGGAAAATATTTTTGTACTAGTCTTGAAAACCTTACCTGGCAGTCAGTATAGGACACTCATGCAGTCTTCATCTCGTAGGTTTTGAATGTATTATTTTTTTTATTGTCTGAGTTTAGGAGTCAGTATTGTATATAATAGACTAAGATTGTCAAACATACTAAAAATGTCAGTAATATTGTTGTGGTTTCCATGTACTGCAGACTCATAGCATATACTGCTAAAGAATTTACAATGGTACCAAAGTATTCAGTGACCAATGCGAGGTTCCAATAAATGACAACAAACAATAGTTGCAGGTGGAAAAGGTTGCCGGTTATTCAGGGAATTCTTTTTTAGGGATAAACTGAATCCAAAGGTTTATAGTAAGGCATTTCCTATTGAAGACATATACAGTATGGTATACTCTTTTTTTTACTGTACATGAAAGAACATGTTACACAAAGCAGACTCGGTGTATACCTGCCAAACAGAGGTCAAAATGAGTCTTCTGGCCCCCAATGGGTAACGGTGGTCTGTGAATATGTTTAATGTATACCCCAGAAGCTTTCACACTGTACATAAACCATATCATTATTAAGCTTCCTAGCTTGCATCAATCATGACAACTGGGATTCCGTGTCCTCCATTTGAACACAGTGGCAGTTTGACATGCAGACTTCTGTTCAGTTTTATGGAACTGAAAAAGATATCAAAATTCAGCAGTTGGCCTTCTCCATAAGACCCATAGAATTAAAATAAGCAAAAATGCATATGCCTGACTACCACTACGTTCAAATGGGATGAAACTGGACCCCAGATCTTATCATGAATGGAGCCCTGAGATGGCCTTCTTAAAAACAGATGTCCCATGTGTACAACTAATTCCTATTTAAATATCTTAGAGGGGGTCCCCTATTCAAGAAGGACATCTATGACTGCTGGCTGAAAACCAATGCAAAGAGTGCCTCTAGCAGATTCTGCAAGGTCACAAATTACATGGTTACCTATTCATTTGAGTGGACACCATGTAGCACTTCGCATTTCCTGCACTAACCATTTCATTCTAAGGGCCAGCCTGCCTTAGCGTGTGAATGGGAGGGCTCACGTGCCTCCGCTTCCACTGCTCTCTGCTCATAGAATTGACATGTCAATTCTTTGAGCGGAAAGCGGTGGAAGCCGAGGCACGCAAGCCTTTCCATAGATACACTTGAACAACACGGAAGCAGGCGGGAATTTCGCCGCTTTTCCTCTGTGTGAACTGGCTCTTAGGAAGAGTTTTTTGAGTGCTTAGATGTGACCATCTTTAAGTCAATCTTTAGAAAATAAAAAAGAACTACCTAAAGTTTCCCTTATAAATAGCGCTCCTGTTTCAAACAGTGGTTGGGTCTGTCAGGGCGGCTGTACATTTAGGAATTGTAGTATTGCATAAAGTGACCATATACTACAAGGTTTCCACCCTCCTAATCTTAGGACCTTCCCAGTTTATCTCTCTCAAAAGTGATTTTGCCCTCAATTACATCTTGTAACAAGGCCCTTAACCTACCAAGTACAATATGTAATACTGGAGCCTTCTTATATGGCAGGGGGCCTTAGTCACTAGTGGTCCCACCCAGACCCTGGTGCCTAAGTTTTGCTAAACTATACTATACATTTCAACATTTGTAAATGCTATTCAGTCATTGTCTTATACCAAAAAAATAATATCCCTCTTTTGGGCCCCTCCCTATAGTAAACTCCCTCATATGTGGTGCTTTTAGTCTAGCAGCTGCATAGTTTGAGCTAAACTATTTTAATAGAGGCATGGACAAGAAATGGCAGTGGTAGAACTACAAACCTCAGCCAAAAAGCCACAGTGTACCTGCTTCTATGTTATGAGAACCTGCATGTATGTTTGTATCATTGTACTTGTAGTGTCAGTACATTTCTACACTACACATTAAGTCATCTGACATTCCACTTAAGGGCTATTTGCTGGCACAAATCACAGACCCTTCAGATTCACAAGGTTTTATTGTGACTGCTGACAAAGCACAACCATATATTCACATTGTTATCTTATGGAGACTTTCCATTATACTGCTACATAAGTATTTTTATCTATATTGCTCAGCCATTTATATGTCATAATGAAGGGGAGGGGAGGGCGTGGAGAAGGGTGATGTTATGCTGCAGACCACCCTTTGGGGTGTATTACTCATTTATCAGTATTATGCAAAATGAAGTGATAAAATACACATGCATATTGATATATGAAATTACATTAAATGACTTCTTTCTAGCAAAGTGTGGAGATGTTTTTTATTGATCAATTCACAACTTACACTTGGTGCTAGTTCACACTGAGCAAATAGGGGGGGAAGTTCCGCCGCGGAATCCTGTCCGCTTCAGTGTCAGAAGGTGTTTCTATGGGAGGGCTCGCATGCCTCCACTCTCCGCTCAAAGAATTGACATGTCAATTCTTTGACAGAGAGCAGAAGCGAGCGAGCCCTCCCATAGAGACGCCGTCTTACACTGAAGCAGACGGGATTCCGCAGCGGAGAGTTCAGCTGCGGAATTCGGCCCCATTTGCTCAGTGTGAACATACCCTTAAAATATGTTTCCACTGTTGGTGTATTAATGATTAATTCTTTAAAGTGGTTACCTGTGACTTCTATATTGATGGCCTATGGTGCCCTAACTCCTGGCACCCCCACTAAAAACCTGGATGAAGAGACTGTGGCATGCAAAAAGTGGTGATGAGATGAATACTTTTCTTACGAGCAGAGATGTTCAAAATGTTGACTGCTAATGCTCCATCTTGCTGGATCCACCTGAATTTCGAGGGGAATTGCAGTTTAGAAAAATTTAACAATTTCAACCCCCTCTCATAATCTAAACTTGTTTGTAATAGGTTTATATTACGTAAATTGGTCCATTTGTCTGCAGCACATCCTGAAGCTGCTGAAAATCCTCACTTCCTGTTCCACTCTGTCTCTGTCTCTGTCCTCCCCCTCCCTTCTGAGACAGAGGTCTCATGATCTTTGTTTCATGTTGCTAGTCAAGTTGTAACACCTCATCTGTAACCCCAGCCTCATCTGTAAATAACAACCTCTCCTGAGTAGTATAGGGGAAAGGAGACACTGTTGTTTTATCTCTCTCTAGCCTAGATAGATAGATAGATAGATAGATAGATAGATATCTTGGTAGATACTTTGTTTAGTTTGCAAAGTTGTAGCAGATTGAGTCAGTGGTAGGTTGGTACTGCAAGATAGGGGTGGGTGTCCAGCAGTTGGCTCTGAGGTGCATTGCATGCTAGGAGATGTAGTTTCCCGGCCAGGTGCCATAAAATAAACTGGGATCATTTGTAAAAGTTGGAATATGGGCTAGGATCAGTGTACACTAATGGGATAGACACTTCCTAATATTTGATTCTTTGAACTGTGGCTAGTAGCTTGCTTGTTGGTACTGTCCTATTATTTCCTTCCTTAGTTGGGGTATTATAGTAATTTTTTACTAAACGTCAGTGAGTTCTATGCACAGGCCTCATTAAGAAGATTTTTTTTAGCTGAAACACATCTTTGGAATCTTGTATCTTCTCACTGAAGGTCTTCATGAATATGCCATACTGATGAGCAGAGTACCAATCACCCCTTAAGATCAGCATCTTAGTCTGCCACTATTTGGGGTGAAGGGTTGTGAGGGATCTGTGTTAGAAAGCATTATATAGAGTAGTTGGTAGTAGTTGGTTCACAGCAAATGTGAACCCTCTGTGCAACCCAACTGCTTTGGTTGTGGGCCACTCTCAGAAGCGGAGACTAAGTACCCTCTGGGGATTCACCTTTTATCTCATTGTATGATATGGAAGCTGGACCTAGCTGCTGGAGGATACCAGATTGCTTTCCAAGAGTGGTCCCAGTGTCGCTAGCGGCTGGCGCAGCGGACTAAAAGATATCTGCGTGTTTACGTTTAATCTGAATATCTGTCACCATGCAATTTATTTCATGCAATCGAACACCAAGAAAAGGTCCTCAGTGTAATAATAAGTTTCTAAAATGAATATCCTAATATATTTTAGAGTATACAGGCTATGGGCATGTGAGTTGAGTAGTAAATTATAATGACATTTTTAGTCATCATCCATGTGCTTTCCAGTTCTGATACTCTTACCTTGTGATGTTTTATAGATGGCCATTGATGGATACGTTATTAAATGTGCTGTAATACATTATTTGCACACTAGATGGCAACAGAGGAATTAGTATATTTACACCCCAGCTGTCTTACATCATTATCCTTTTACCTGCTTAGGGTAAGGTAATTTTTGGTAGCTGTATATGCAGTGCATCAAAAACACATGCAGTGTGTTAGTGGTCAAAATAGTCTACAGAAAGCCAAGGCTACCCTCAGATGTGCCATGTATTTTGTGTGCACTACTAGTACATCAGTAAATTGTACAGAAGCTCCCCAATAAATAATTTATGTTGCAATTAATATTAGAGGTTATATAATAGGAATTCATATTAACAATTTTATTATGTGTCTTTTATGGTATTACTTGAATTATTTGAATAATTGGCCCAGAATTTCAGAATCGATTAGCATTTCTTTGAAAATCGTACATTTGATTTTTTTAAAAAGTGCGCTCTAACCTGGGGGTTGGGGGGGGGGGGGTCTGGTTTGCTTGACTACTGAGTGTGCGGCATAGTCTAGGAAAAATTTACAGACATTTCTATACTTTTTCATTCAAGGATGCATCACACATCCAGGATCTGCTGCAGATTGATGCATTTAGTTACATTGATATCCGGAAATCTGCAGCAGATCCTGTATGTGTGATGCATCCTTGGGTTCCATTCACACATCAGTAACCCTGTTTGTAATTGTGGAACCATGGATAGGATTATGAATGTGTTTCAGTAACTGTCTGCATTTGCAAGGACCCACTCATTCAGATGGCTTAATAATTTTTTTGGATCATGTCCCCAAAACAGATCCGTTACACCTACAGGTGTGTGTATGGGGCCATAGAAATCAATCTGCATGTGTGAAATGATGTGTGAAAGGGGCCATATTGTCACATGATTCATCTGAACATAACAATTTTTAGGATCCAACTTGCGCCACATGATAGAATAATGTGCACACTTGGGTCTATTATACAGTAAGAAACCAGACACTTTCTAGAGCAACAAAGAAAGTTTATTAATGGCAATCTTATTTCTAGGTTAAAAAAGGGACTTGTAAGGGGCAAAGAGGGACAGAGGGATGAGGGTCAAAAGTAGGGACTGTCCCTCCAAAAGAGATACCAGCAGATACCAGCTCTACACAGGCCCTGCAGACCATAAGTTATTACAATGCAGTTACAGCCAATAACTCACAGGAGTCGTCTTCTTGGAGTGAATCACAGGGGGCTTCTTCTCTGATCACTTTTCCTCTTCTCCATCCGGCCTGGGCCATCATAAGGACTTCTCTCAGTCAAGAGTCGTCCCCGTAAGATCCGCCAGACAAACATTTTAAGCTCCTCACACATGCACCATCATCCTCCACATCTACACTGTCCCATCTGTGTCCTCAAACAGCCCCCTCTGTATCCATTTAGTATTTAGACCCTTCTGTGCCCCCCATTAGGCCCCTTTGTGCCCTTATATAGTAGTCAGACCACATTGTCTGCATCTGTATAGTAGTTAGGCCTCCCTGTGCAGGTAGCCACCCTAGGTAGTATCATCCATGTTGCTATTTCCCCCATAGGTAGTGTTCTTGGAAGGTAGACATCCCCCTGTAAGTAACCCCTCCCACCCAGAAGTAAGCCCACTAGTTTGTATTACTAGAAAATGTACCCGGCGCTGCCCGGGTATAAAGTGTCGGTGTGTTTTTTGTTTAAGGGAAATCATTAGGAGCCCTATATATCCTTATATACACTATATACCCTGACAGTTCTGCACTGTTTATGTAAATTGTAACTTATACACATTAGAAATAAACTAAAAATGTTTAACATCCTAAATACCTAATAGCCAAAGGCAAACAGATGTCATGTGATAAAACTTTATACAGAGGCTGGTTATATAGAACATTGGCAGTGTTATACACAGCCTGGTTATATACAACATTGGCAGTGTTATATACAGCCTGGTTATATACTACATTTGCAGTGTTATTGCCAGGTGCATAGACATAAAGATTTTTACCTGATTCAACTATGGAGCAGCCTATAATTGTCCATAAGAAAAAAATACATAATCCAGATTTATGCTGCCCCCTGCAGTGATCGGCCTTGGGCCTTGTTTATTGTCATTGCAAATGATGCTTAACAGGGAACTGTAATAGTTAATCAGTGAAATTTGTGTACACCTGTAGTTTATAGTCGGAGGGGTCCTGTATACGTCTAGTGTATAGTTGGGTGATCCTGAATACCTGTAATGTATAGTTGTTGGGGGGGGGTTCCTTTATACCTGTAGTGTATAGTTGGGGGTGGGCTGGATATCTGTAGTGTATATTTCAGAGGGTCCTGTATACCTGTGCTGCATAGTTGGGGGGTCCTGTATACCTGTACTGTATAGTTCTGGGGGGGGCTCCTGTATACCTGGACTGTAGAGTTGGTGGTCTCCTGTATACCGTAGTGTAGAGCTCAGGGGTCCTGTATACCTGTACTGTATAGTTATGGGGTCCTGAATATCTGTAGTGTATAGTTGGTGGAGGTCCTGTATACCTGTACTGTATAGTTGAGGGTCCTGTATACCTGTAGTATATAGATATGGGGTCCTGTATACCTGTTGTGTAGATTTCGGGGTCCTGTATACCTGTACTGTACAGTTGGTGGAGATCCTGTATACCTGTAGTGTAGAATTTAGGGGGTACTTCATACCTGTACTGATTAGTTTGGGGGTCCTGTATACCTGTAGTATATAGTTGGTGAAGGTCCTGTATGCCTGTAGTGTATTGTATGGGGGGGTCCTGTATACAGTATTGTAGAGTTTTGGGTCCTGCATACCTGTAGTGTATAGTTGGTGGAGGTCATGTATACCTGTAGAGTATAGTATGGTGGGGTCCTGTATACCTGTACTGTATAGTTAGGGGGGGGGATCTTGCATACTTGTACTGTATAGTTGGGGTGGGGAGTCCTGTATACCTGTGGTGTAGAGTTTTAGGGTCCTGTATACCTGTAGTGTATAGTTGGAAGTCCTGTATATCTGCACTGTACTGTTGGATCTGTTGTGAAGTAGCTGGCCCTAGCAACCAATCATATTCCAGCTCACCTTGAAAATGAAAATGAATTGGTTGCTAAGGCTTCCAACTGCCATTACTGCTGGGGAGCTGCAGCACTAATTACTGTATGTCACCTGTGTGTGCAGTGTGTATATTCTTCCAGTCATTTCTATGGGCGCTCTTCCCCATCCCCCTCCCCTCCTGTAGATCTGGCAAGGACCGGACCTTCGCTCTAACCTTCCTAGGCACCCAAACAGTTCAGGCATTTGGAAGTCTATAGAGGACAGACAGACAAACAGACATTCATTCATAATGTAGGCACTCCACTATAGGTAATCACCCCTGGTAGTTACCCCACCATGTAGTCATCTCATAGTTAGCCCATAGGCATCTCTCCCTTGCAATCTCCTCCCTCCATATGTAGTTATCTCTCCTATGTAGTTACCTTCCCTGGTAATTAGCCCCCATGCCTCCCATGTAGGCATCTCCCTTAGTAGTTAGCACCCTTCCTATGTGCTTGTCTCCCCTCCATCTCCCCCCTGTGACATGGCTCCATTGATTCTAAAGTGCTTTATGCCAGGCCAGTGCTCAGGAATAGACCGGCGCCGTGTGTGGGAACCGGGTGGCGGGTGGCGCCAGTGTCAAACTATTCAGGTAAAAAAAAAAACAGCAACATTTGCTTTAAGAAAAGTAGACACAATTAATTGACAGCACCTCAACCTTTTAGTGGTTTCTATAATAAGTTTCAGAGCCCTGATAATTGTTCTGTGGTACACTGTCTATATATGCGGACTGCGCACGGAACATGGCAATGAGGCCTAACCTTTGGCTCTTATCTGCCATTATTCTATGTTACAGAATAAGTAATATTTTCACCTGAGCCTACTAACTAAACCACACTGACACATGATAATAATATGATGTAAAGCAGGGGATAGGATGGGCCATGGCACTTTCTAATAGGGGTTAAATATGTAAACCGTATATATTTTATAGCTGATAATAATCCGCCAAATATCCTTAAAATGAAATCAGTAATGTCTGAATCTGAATCTGAGTATTGCATAGCTGTACAAGGACATATAAAGTACACTATATACAAAGAGCAAGGGGGGGTGGCATTGTGGTTTATCTGTGTATGTCCACTGTATGTTTGTCAGTGTGAGACATGATCATTCATTACATATACATAGTGTGTACATACAGTTCCCCCTGACACAGTGATAGAGAGGAAAAGATTCTCCTGATAACTGTGACTCTACCCTAATTCATTAGTTGGATGTTAGTTGGATGTTGGACTTTAATACACATCACACCACAGCTCGACCGTGAGTCTGTCCTCATCTCACTGCTGCCTGACAACTAGGATCAAAGTCTCATGGTTACATTGACTGCCATGTGTCCCTAAATATAAAGGGCAGAATGTCCCTGGGAAAAACACTACGAGGCCTCAGCACGAATGCTCCTGAGATAAAAATTTTATGAATGTGATAAGACAGTGTTTCTAGCCTCAGTATAATATAATATACACCTGCATAATAATAATATGTGTAGTATAGCAACTTATTAAAAATTACATTAACACATTTTATCCCGTTCAGGACTGGGCAAATTTTGGCCTTAAAGGGGTTATCCGGTTATTTAAAATATATGTTGAATCATCCCCCCTCCTGGAGACTACAAATTCCTTTCATAATTCTAATTACCTTCTTTGTCTCTTTTATTCAGTTCTGAGCCTGTTTCTTTCTGCTGAAGACATAGAAAACTGTATCTGAGTTGTTCAGTCTATCTCTGCTTTCAACCCCCTCCTTCCCCCTTCCTTCTGAGACAGCTCATCTAAACAGCTTCTTGGCCGACTGATTCTGCAAGGTTTCTACTCTCTGTAAGGCCAGCACAGTTAATCACAGTAAGGTCACAAGTAACTTGACCTCAGATTACCCTCCTGGCTTCACACAGTGTATAAACTGCCGGCCAGGGATTTTGTTTACATGAGCTGTCTCGGAAGGAAGGGGGGAGGAGGAGGTTAACAGCGGAGACGGACTAAACAGCTCATATACAGTTTTCTATGTCTTCAGCATGAAGCAGAAGGCTCAGAATGGGGGAAGGAGACTGAAAAAGGTAAAGACATGTATAGAATGAATTTTTAGTCTCCAGGTGCGGGGTAGATTCAACACACATTTAACCTAACTTGATAATCCCTTTAAGGACCAGAGCTAACTTTTAAAATCTGACCTGTCTCATTTTATGCAATTATAGCTCTGTGATACTTTTAACGTATCCATACAATTCTGCATATTGCACAGCAGCCTCAGAATCTATGCCAGCTCTGAGCTGGTGTAGATATTCACCAGCTGCCTGCCCAGCAGGCAAGCAGTGTGTAGATCAGCAAAAAAGTGGCCAATTTTGCACAAACATGCCTGGTTGTGCAAAAATTTGTGATCCCCCCCCCCCCCCAAACAATGCCAGGTGCAGGAATAAATTCCTCTATTGGGATTTACCAAACACCACGTAGCAGACTCCTAAAACACATGGACCAAAATGTATTGTTTGGTCTTCATGGTAACACGCTATGTGTGGTGTAAACCCTACACTTCCCATCACCTGAAAACACCATTCCCACTGTGAAACATGGTTTAGGCAGTGTCATGCTGCAGGGATGCTTTTCATTGAAAGGAACGGGAAAACTGGTCAAGGCTGAATGAAAGATGGATGGCATAGTTAACCTTCCAGTTGGACAGTGACCCTAACTATAATGCTCTCCAGAATTTGGCATGGAGAGATGCAGCTCACAACAATTTTTATCATAGAGACATGTCAATAGTTTTCATAGGTAGGGTTGCGGTGAAAAACGTACAACTGAGCAATGTTTTTCCTCACTGGCTCGTATTTGCAGGAGCTGTCTACTGATATTAGTGATCAGCAAGGTCTCAGCACTTAGACCCCGACAATAAAAACTTCTGACTAGTGTTGAGCGGACCTGTCAGACTGTTCAGAATACTCCGCATTTGATTCCACGCGGCTGCAGAAGTTGGATGCCGCCATAGGGCTGTCAGCCTATGGCTGTATCCATGTTTTCCAGGACTTAAATATTTGCCTAAAAGCCCCCTACACTGTGTTGAAGTTAGGCTCATGCCATTTTTTGAGTAATGTGAATGGAAATGTGGGATTTCTTAACATCCGTCTTCCTTTCCTCACGACTATTGGAGCTATAAATATAGTAAGCCATCTGGCCCACATGCTAATGTAGAAATCACACAGAACGCGGACTCCTAATTTAAGTTTTTCATCACTCCTCGGATTCTGCAACGTTCTCCAAACCCGAATGCAAGACATTTGATTCTCCGCAGCTGCAGAAGTTAGATGCTGACTTAGGGCTGTCAGAAAACATGAATACAGCCTATGTATTCACGCTGGGTAAGAATAGTGGCCGTTGTTTATACTGACATGGTCAAACAACGGCTGCTGTCTTAGATGTTCACCTAGCCAATACTGCAATATTGGCAGGATGAACATCATTTGATTTTAATTGGAATGCAGGCACATTCGGGTATGCCCACACTCCAATTTACTATAGGCAGCCGTACTTTACACTGTGAGTACAGGCTACTTTCTATGGCTGCTGTTCACTGAACTGCAGTAGTAGAAAATAGACCTGTCAATTATTTTCTTCGGCCGCAGTGTATTCAGTAATAATAAGCAACAGCCATTGTTTTATTACCAAATATAGTGTGTGAACATGGCCTATGGCTGTATTCATGTTTTCCAGGACTCCCTAGGGTGGCATCCAACTTTTGCAGCTATGGGGAATCAAATGCCAGGCGTTCAGGTTCTAAGAATGTTGCCTAAACTGAGCAGTTTGACAGATTCGCTCAACATTGGGTACATATATGTATTCAGTGGGTTACCACAAAGAAGATTTATTTTGGACCATATCTAAGAATATTTGCAGATAAAATATGGACCTGTGTACGGAGCTCTGTGTGGATAAAAATATGTCAGTACATCTTCTGACCATAATACTGACATCGCTATATACGCTCAGGGGCGGTCTTGGCATTTCTGGGGCCCCAAGCGAAGTTATGTCTGGGGTCCCCCCTCTACATGCGCTCCACAACAATAGACCGCTGTGTGCTGCCCCCAATAGTATATACCCCTTGTGCACTACCGCCAGTAATAAATACCCCTTGTGTGCTTCCCCCAATAGTATATACCCCTTGTGTCCTGCCCCCAGTAGTATATACCCCTTGTGTGCTTCCCCCAGTAGTGTATAGACCCCTGTGTGTTCCCCCAGTTATATATAGCCCCTCGTGTGCTCCCCCAGAAGTATATAGACCTCCTTAGTGCTGCCCTAGTTGTTTATAGACCTCCTGTGTGCTCCCCCAGTTGTACATAGACCCCATTCTGCTGCCCCAAGTAGTATATAGACCCCCTGTGTGCTGCCCCCAGTAGTATATAGACCCCTCTGTGAAGCCCCAGTAGTCTATAGTGCCCCTGTGTGCTCCCCCAGTTATATATAGCTCCCCTGTGTGCTCCCCCTGTTATATAGCCCCCCTGTGTGCTCCCCCCATTTATATAACCCCCCCTGTGTGTTCCCTCCGTTTATATATTCCCCCGCTGTGCGCTCCCCTAGTTAAACAGACCTCTGTGTGCTCCCCCTCCCATATAGTATATAACACAATAAAACAAACACTTATACTCACCTGGGTCTGGGCGTCTCCTCTTCTCTTCACTCTTGTGGCTGCAGGAAGGGTTTCCCCTGCAATCACAAGAGGCCGCACTCCCCTTGTCCTGGCGCCGATTCTCCAGTGATGTCACTGGAGCGCCGGCACCACAAGGACAAAGCGGCCACTTGTGACCGCAGGGAAAACACTTTCTGCGGCCACAAGAGTGACTGACAGGAAGGGAGCCAATGGCTCCCGCCCTGTCAGTTCTGCTGCTGCATGTAACTATAAGCGCTCCTTACGAGTGCTCATAGTTACAGTTCAGATGGCAGCAGCGAGCGGGGCAGCGGCCCTGTCCAGCGGTGTTGAGCACAAGAGCGGGTTGTGGGGGCCATCTGGGCTTGGGGTGCTTGGTGCCAAAGACCGCTACTGTATACACTCTGGTGATTAAGCCATTGCCTGATACAGCGGCTTAATGGAATAATAGGAGACATAGGAGTTAACAGGCACTGTTGTACTTGGCCATTGTGTTTATTGGCAACATCTGTTCTTCTCCTGACCTTATCTGGATTACTGCCGCCTATTACAGGTGGTGACCTCATGACCAGGTTGAAATTTAGCTAAGATCATTTTTGTTCTAGACACGACTATGACACGCAGAAGATTAGGAGCAGGTCGATATTGCATCTATTAGTTTTTGTCATTGCAAAACTTGATCATGAATATTTGCCTAAAGAAATTAGGCTCATGTCAGTTTTGAGTAATGTGAATGAAAATGTGTGAGTTCTTTATATCCGTCTTCCTCTCCTCACGACTATTAGAGCTATAAATATAGTGAGGCGTCTGGCCTACATGCTAATGTAGTAATCACACAGAGCGCGGGCTCCTGATTTAGCTTCCTCATCACTCCTGGGTTTTGCGCTGCATCCTGTTTCCATGACAACGGTTGCTGACGAGGGAGAGCGCTCCATGTGCTCCCACAGACAGATCTGACAAGCGAGTGTGGGCTGCTGAGGCTGGCTGCGCTCCTTGGAGACTTCCACACAGAGAATAGCTTGCTGGGACTGTGGGGGTGGGAGTGCTGGCAAAAATGAAGGATGAGGTTACACGATATTGATTTTATATATAGAGGAGAAAGTGATTGACTTTGTTCTGCACTGATCTCAGTTAAAGGAGAAGGCTGGTGAAAATAAAAACTGCAGTGCAGGCAGGGGTGTGCAGAAGCATAAAAAAGCATCTATACTTACCCTTCCCCGTGCCCCCTGCAGTGCTGCATTACCACCGGCCTCCTCCAGATCTCCCTCCTGCAAAGTCACAACCTGACTGATAGATTGCTCAGCCAGTCAGTAACATGGGTGGGAAACCGCTGCACTTGCTGACTGGCTGAGTGGGCAATCCATCAGCCGACTTGGGTACTTTCCCCTGAGTCATGACGTAGCAAAAGCTGGGGGAAAATGAGTTTTAGTGGCGATTAGGCAACTGGTGAAGTGGCTATGTGGCGGCACAGAGACTGGTAAGTATACATTCTTTATTACATTTCCCACACACTTGGCCAGAATTACCATAAATTCATACAATACAATTATCATTCAGACCCACAATATTGTATAAAAATAAAAATTTCCAGACATGGATAGAAATGTACAATTTTGCCTACTAGGCATGAACAAAAATTTAAGAACAGTTATTTCAAGATGCAAAGTTATCCCCTATCCACAGGCTAGAAATTACTTGCTGACTGATGCGGATCCAACCCCTGCTAGGACACACCGATTAACTCACCCTGTGGATAGGGAATAGCTTTTCATCTCAAGGTAACACCTTTAAAGGTTTGTTTAGTTCCAAGCAAATATAAGTTGGGGTGGTCCCTAGTTTGGGAACTAAATCAATTACCCAGAGTAGAGAGCAGCTCTGTCTACAAAGTGTCTCATTCTCTGGAGGACTTGGCATGTCTATCGTTTAAATACTGGCCATTGATAAGAATAGGGAGAGTGTAATTCCCCATTTAACCTGTGGTGGCACTGCAGCAAGACTGTACACTTCCAGGTTAGTTTCACTGCAGATTATAGCTGATTGTTGCTGGCCTGGGCAGCAGAACATCTGGTTCATCCATCTTTCTTTGGCTCAACTCTTGAATCTAATATCTTCAAGTTTTTTTTAGTTAGTCACTTGAATTCAGTGCATAAGACCACACAAATTTAGTGCTGGCTACAAAAATAACTACATTTACACAGAAAGATTATCTGACAGGTTATCTGCCAAAGATTTGAAGACAAAGCCAGGAATGGATTTGAAAAGAGGAGAAATCTCAGGCTTTCCTTTATGACCTGTTCACTATTTATAGTCTGTTTCTGGCTTTGGCTTCAAATCTTTGACAGATAATCTGTGTAAATGGACCCTTAGACAGATTTAATTTCATTATAGCCCATCTTAGGCAGGACACTCTGAAACATGAAGAAGGATATCCCTACATTCAGGCAGTATTTTAGTTGCTGAGATAATATGCAATGGTAATGACTATTCTGTGGTTCAGCTGACATTATAAAGCAAACATTTATCTGTGATTTAGACTTCACTATTATATATCACTATTTTACTTAGGGTACGAGCACCACAGTCTCTTCTTTTGACATTTCCCCCAGTGTAGGATTTAAAGAGGATGTACCACCAGGTACATCGTCTTTAACCTGAAGCCACGGATCGAACGGCGCCGGCACGGGAAAGCCGGTGCCGCGGTCCGTTTTCCGGACCGAGGCCCGGTTCCCGTGCATGGTGCCGTTCTATGCACTGGAACCGGCCAGTGCTCAAGCACTGGAGGTAGACAGGGCCGCCCCCAGTGGGAGGAAATTCCCTCCCCTGTATGACGCGGCTCCATTCATTCTAAGGGAGCCGCGTCATGGAGGGGAGGGAATTCCCTCCCACTGGGGACAGCCCGGACTACCTCCAGTGCTTGAGCACCGGCGGTTCCGGTGCATAGAACGACGCCGTGCACGGGAAGCGGGCCTCAGTCCGGAAAACGGACCGTGACATCGGCTTCCCCGTGTCGGCGCTGTTCAATCCGTGGCTTCAGGTAAAGAGGATGTACCTGGTGGTACATCCTCTTTAAAGATGAACTCGATCCGGCTTAGAAATGCCTGCTCAGCCAGTCAGGGACATCTTTGCAGTCACAAACTGGCTGGGCAGGTATTTTGTGATGTGGCTGAAGCACTGGAGGCAGGCCGACCCACCCCCCAGTGGGAAGAAACCCCAGCCCCTCCATGACGTGACTCCATTAGGATCAACGGAACCCTATCATAGAGGGGCGGAGGTTTCCTCCCACTAAGGGTGAGTCGGCCCACCTCCAGTGCTTCAGCCTGGGCCTGGTGGTACAGTCACTTTAATACAATTCTTTATTAGGGGAAGGAACTGTACAGTGCTGCAGCATAAGTCGGCTCTATACTTATCTATATTATATAGAACAAATGTCCGGGGATTTGAAATGCATTTTTATCAATTTTATTTTTTACAACGTAAGAATATTTAACAAAATTGGGGCTGTTTAATGTACAAGTAGATGACTAATGGGTGTTCTAAATATAGAGTCAATACAGAGACCCCACTCTCTGTAACCAATACAGAAAAGAAGGCGTCTATGCCCAAATAGAAGTGAATTCTTTACTGTAAGAGCAGTGAGATTACAAATTATTCTGCCTGAGAATGTCGCCATGTTGAACTTACTAAAAAAGTTCAAAAGGGGCCTGAATGATTCCTTTAGGTGCCCCAATACTAAAAGCTATGGTTACTAGATTCTGGAGAAGAGTTGTCATGACTGCCATACTTGAAATTAGAATTTAGATTTTTATTGTGCTTTCCTCTGGATAAACATGGCCCGATAATATGATGAAGTGGATAAATGTGTGCTTTTTTTATTTGACAAACTATATAGGGCATGTCGAGTTTTATTACTTTAAAGAGTCACTGTCGTTTTTTTTTTTTTTTTGCAGAAATCAATAGTCCAGGCGATTTTAAGAAACTTTGTAATTGGGTTTATTAGCCAAATCTGCCATTATCTGCATGTAAAAAGCCTTTTCCCAGGTCCCCCCCTCCTTCCTCTTTTTCATCCACTCTGAAAAATCTGAAAATTGTGACTTGTTGCAGGAGACGTACCCTGTCTGTTCTAGGGAGAGGGGAGGGGGGGAGGAGGAAGGAGGGAGTTAGCCGGCAGCAGAAAGCAGATAACAGAGGATTACAGGCACGGAGCTGGGTGACAGCTGTAATCCGAGCTCAGACAGGTCACTGGTGACTGTCACAGGAGATATCCCGTGAGGGATTTGTAGATTAACTCTTTGTTGTCCTGTTTTGGTCTTTTCTTTAGCTCTCTCCATAGGAGAACAATGAAGACAGGGGGGAGAGCTTCAAACTGCTTTTTCATGATAAAAATGCATTTTTCGGATAATAAACCCAATTACAAAGTTTCTTAAAATCGCCTGGACTATTGATTTCTGCAAAAAAAAAATTCACGACAGTGACACTTTAAAGCTAAGAACACAGTTGTACAAGTATAGACTGATACAGAAACTAGATAATGGGGTTATTCAAATATTCATAAGATTTGATTAACTTGAAGAAGACATGAGTGATTATGAGTCATCCGTTTTATTAGATGAGTCCCCAGGGAAATTTTATGACTTAAAAGACAGTAAACATTTATTAAATCCAGACAGCAAATAGAAAACATAAGTGCTAGAATGCTCCTTGGAGAAGATATAGGAATCTTAAGTGGAACTCTCTGGATAAGGCTCCACTATTTTTGGAAGTAATTTTTTTTTCTATGCCTTATTTGCATATGTGCTTGCTTGTCATTTTGTAAGGTAAAGCACAACTCCAAATTGTGAGCTCATGGTGTACAGCAGTACCATCTACCTTTGGCTTAAAGTGAACTTTGACTGCACTGAACACCATGTGCTCCCACCACTCGGTCATCTGGATGGGATAGGACTGGGGGTAATTGCAATTGGCAGGGGCTCATGCCATGTCTGATTACCCAAATGCTCAGTTCAATATGTTTCTTTCCACACTTTACATCCGTAATTATAACTTATAGACAAAAAAAATGACACTGAGACGAACTGATTTTTGTCTGAAAATGTATTTTTCTACCAATTCCAGAAACACAGCCTCTACGCCTTTTATGCACTCATGAATCAGCAAATATATTATTTCACTATAGAATAGCTATACAAAGGACTACTGTACATCCTTATCTTCAGCACACTAGAGAATGTATTGAAATTTCCTGAAGAAACTGAATAATTTACATTCAACTTTTTTTTTTCTAGAGTTTCAAAAAGAATTAGAAATGTCAGTCCGCAAAGAGAACAGCAGAGGTTTAGAACTAAATGACAAAAAAAATGAAATTAAAGAAATCAGAAAAAATAACACAAAATCAGACCATATGTTATTGTAAAACATTCATTTACCAGAGTTATTATATTGCTGTACATAGTCTACTTAGATAACTTGTATCCAAAATTGTGTTTGCTTTGATTTCCTAAAGCATATTCCATCACTCATAAAAAAAAAGTGCTTATAATCCGAGCATGTCTGATACCTACATATAAAGGTCAATGCCTCTGCAGCGGATTATAAATCTCCATTTCTCCTACCAAAGCACAGAGGGACAGCTATGGAGGGGGTTGGCAGGGAATGTTCTGCGTGGGCACAAACAACAAGCATCTCTTGGTTAGGGTATATTGGATACAGAGCTAGGGCAGCAAGCTAAATCATTGTATAGGTGAAAAAATAACTAAGTTACCACTCTGATGCAACATAAAAGTATAATAGGTAGGTGTGTCTATTCCACAGGTGTCAAACCCGCAGTCCTTAAGCTGTTGCAAAACTACAATTTCCATCATGGAAATTGTAGTTTTGCAACAGCAGGAGGCCTGCAGGTTTGACACCAGTGCTCTATTCTATCTTAACAGATGTACATAATACAAAATGTATATCCAGCTTATTAGGAACCGTCTAAGAGCACCATATGAAAAAAGGCAAATACCTCCATGTAGGAGGAGTCCATCAAGTGCAAATTAGTAGACACTTGTCCCAAACAAAACAAAATTTGGACCCACACTATATCTAGAGACAAGCAAATCTCAAGAATGCTGGGGTTCGTCCGAACTCGAGCATGTGGCCTTTGATTACCGGTGGCTGAAGAAGTTGGATGCAGTCCTAGAGAGTCTATGGTTGTATCCAACTTCTATAGGCCACCGGTAATCTAATGCCACATGCTCGAGTTCGGATGAACCTGAGCATGCTCAAGATTCATTCATCTCTAACCAAAATGTTTCTTAAGTACAGATGATTGAACAGGGCCAAGGTTCAGGTTCTTATGAACCCGAACCATCGGCATTTGACTCCTGCTGCCTTTCCGTTCTGTGGAGAAGGTGGAGACAGCCCGAGTATCGCCTCGAAAATAGAGATACAGCCTAGGTAATAGGTACCAGGCGGTACTCAGGCTGTCTCCACCTTCCCCACAAAATTGGAAGGCAGCGGGAGTCAAATGCTGATATTTCGAGTTCATATGAACCTGAACCTCGGCCCTGTTCGATTATCTCTATTCTTAAGATGACAAGTTGCTAAGTACTTAAACTACTTGAAGTCAGTCTGGTCAAAAGTCTCAAAAAAGTAATATGCCACAGGGTCAGACTAGACAACCCTACAGAAAAAAAATCCTGCAGCACGTCAAGAACATTTCAATAATGACAGAATGGTCCCACCATATACAAAACATCATCATGTCAATTTTCTACCTATAGGCAGTAACCTTTTTTAAAAAGTTTATATGCAGATAAGTCAAAAGTAGCAAGCCTAATACTACATAGCAGACCATGGAGCCATGTAGTCATTCCTAAGGTCATGAGATTGCAGCCTATGTTAATACATTGCTTATTGTAACTAGACAAAAGACCATAAGGGGGTTGCTAAAGGTCTAAAACAACTCAGGGTTATGCTCAAGAGATGAGCAAACTTCGAGCACACTTGAGTTAATCCAAAACCTGTGAGTAGCATTTGATTCCCGATGGCTGAAGAAGTTGGATGAAGCCCTAAGGAGTTCTGAAAAACTTGCATGTAGCCTATGGCTGTATCCATGTTTTCCAGGCAGCTTTAGGGCTGCATCCAACGGTAACCAAAGCTGCATGCTCAGATTTAAACTAACCCAAGTGGTGTCAAGGTTCGCTCATCTCTCCTCAGGGTGTTAGAAAAAAACGCTGTACTTACCTGGAGCAGCTTTCCTGCTGGTGTTGTTACGGTGGTGCCCACATAGCCAATACCTTGGCTTAGCACTCAAATGTCTCAGTCATTAATTGACTTAACAGGACATTTCCTATGTGTCAGGATGAAGAACAGGAAACATTGTCAGCAGGGACTGACCCCATCAGAATGACACCCCCTGCACCAGGTGTGTACGTTTATTTTTCTTTTTTCCTGACACCCTGAGCAGGTATAAGCCTAAAAATATTTTTCCAGAATACCAAGTTAAAGCTGTAGCTTTTATGGTAACGTCAATATAAGAGTTACATGACTACCAAGGATAAAGAATGAGCAGTCTCTGCAGGGTAGGAATGATATGGGCCCCACTTATGAAGCATGTCTCCATTAGGATATGTCTTCATGTGAATGTATTAGGTAGGATTATTGTAATTTTTTTTATTGTTTATAGTTACCAAAGATATAGGCAATAGACTATTACTACCAGGGGCGGATTAACTTTACCATAGGCCCCGGGCTGTTCACCAAGCCTGTGCCCCGCCACCCCACTGTAACTATGGCAGCACTAGCCTGGCGTTCATAGTACAGTATAGATAATGTCATGATATCCTGATTTGTGCAAAATTGCCTTAAAAAAAAACTGATTTTTTGCAAATCATGGCGGAAGTGTAACCAGGAGACAGTAAACCACTGAAAGTATAAGTCTTTTTGGGTGGTCATGGGCCCCCAGGAACTCAGGGCCCCGGGCTGCCGCCCAAAACGCCCCTATTATAATCCACTACTGATTACTACAACTCATACTACTGCTGGTAGTAGAACTAATACATAGGTGACGATTACATTATAGCCTGAGAGTTAGGGGTTCTCTGGGGGATCAGAAAAGGTATTCCTGCTAATTCCAGCTTTATCCCATCTAACTTTATCCCCACTTTAACATTGAGGCAGGCACCATGTTGCATCATCGCATGTGGTCAAACCCATGTGCCATTGGCTGCACAATGTTGTAGATGCTGGATAGGACAAAGTAGGGACTAAGCTGCCAGCAAACAAGGAAAAATCTTTTTTTTTTTTTTTTGCTTCCTGAATGAAAATATTGAAAAATTCTGTCTCCTCCTCTGTGTCTCCTCCATTAGTTGGGTATAATGGCAAGAAACCATTGTCAAAGAAAAGTTAGAATTTTTAATAATTTGGTAAATTGTGACTTTGGTATTAAAGCTGATCTGGAGATTTTTTTTAGAAAATATAATAAAATATATGATGGCTTCCTGTGTTAATTCAAACTATTCCTGAGCACAATCCCCACCACGGATGCTATATAAAATGTGTTATTTCTCATTATACAGTAGGAGGTGGCCCATTATACTGCTGTAATGATTAAACTTAACCTAGTTTCTCGATTAAGAAGCACAAAAGGTTAGACAAGGGGAATGACTTCTCGGTCTATCTATGTTTCCATGTAATAGACACTACCTACCCAGCAAGGTTCACATAGTAAAAGGAAACGAGTCCTCCCTATCATACCATTGTCAAGGACACAACAGTCTTTTGTGGCTACAGGTAATATGAGATGCAAAAGGAAAATAAAGAGCTAAATTAAGTGATACAATGTATTTCCTATAAAAGATTTCTCAAATGAAACTTGTAAATTATGAACATCTCTATGGGTTGAGGTTTGCCTACTTGGCATTCATCTGTTATTAGAGATGATCACTACTCTAGCAGCGTATGGCTGTATCCATGTTTTTCCCGGACTCTCTAGGGCTGCATACAATTTTGTCAGCCTTCGGTAATCAAATGCTGAATGGTGCTCAAGTAGCGGACATCTCTATCCATTATATTTCATCTCTTTAAACATCCATCCGTTTCCTCCATTGTTCTTGAAATCCACGTACGACATCTCATCATTACTCATATCTACTTGCTGTCTCATTTAACATTCACAATCTGATCAATCTTCAGTCTCCAGCCCACTCTGTCTACTCCTTCCTCTTCTTTCCCCCATGACACTTTCCTACAGCCTTACATTTTTCAGAATTCTCTACTCGATTTTTTTCTCTTAGATTCTTGATGGAGTTTTGATCTATATATATTCATATAAAAAATAACATCAAGCTCCTCTTTGTGCTACATGGTGGGACTTAAGCATCTCTACAGGGAACAACAATAGGCATCTATTTACAAAAGCATCAATGCATTAGGCATGTTGGGGAAAAAGAAGAATTGCTAAAGGTGCCATAATACTTTAGGAAGTTTTTTAGTGTATCATGAAAGAGTCCTGAAATGTAGACAAAGTCAATCATTAACCTCATCAGTGCCAGGGAGATCCGCAAGGCATCATTCTCCAATGGACTATATCATTCTGGCAGTGAAGACGGTAAAAACACACAGAAAGCTCCCTCCCCTTAAATTTGAGGCAGTTTATTACAAACCTAAATATAACAAATATAGGTGTGAATTGTGTTATTGTAATCCAGCGAAGAGTCACTTGTGGAGGTAGGCATCTAACCACAGCTCGCCTGACTTTCTCAGAGAGCTAGAGGAAAGGAAAAAGGAAGCGTTATGGAAATTGATGGTAAGAAATGAAACATATACCGCTATACAGTGGATAATGTTTGGATATTCTCAATGCTGAAAATCTTCAAAGAAATGTATTATGCTAGATGTATCGAAATACATTGGTGCTCTAGTGACTCAATGGGATCTGAGCTTACAAATCAATGATGTGACTTGGGAGTGGATTTTTCTTTTATAATTTATCAATATATGCTGGTCTGAATGACCATGGCATAAAGGAAACTTTTCTTGTCCCCAAAAAAGAAATTCATGTTCAGTTCATGTTTTATCGATACAAAACATTGCACATATATAATATTATATATTTATACAAAGAGTGCCGTAGCTACCACACAGGCAAGCCAGGCAGCTGCTATAGGGCCCAGTGCTGCAAAGTTCACTTACATGCTGCAACACAAAAAAGGGTTAAAAAGCTGACAACAAGAAGATCTCTGCTTCACTCCTCTGATAACCCCTGACCTCTGTTCTGACTGTAAACTTTACGGTCAGGGCTATCAGTGCATGAGCAGTGAGGCAGAGAGCTCCTTGTCTTCTGCTTTTTAACCCTTTTTTGTGTTGCAGCATGTAAGTGAACTTTGGGCATGAGCAGAAGATAGTCTGCTACTGCACCTATGTATTTAAGAATAAGGGCTCCTAATGGGCCCTTATAGTTAAATACAGTGGAATGACAGAGCAAGCAGCCATTGGTCTCTGCTCTGACAGACACTCTTGTGGCTGCAGGCAGGATTCTGCCTCTGGCCACAAGAGATTTAATTTTTTGGCCACATCACCAAGCCTATATATACCCTTGTATAGTTTTTTTGAATGGGGCCCCATGAATCCTAGCTAAGCCCCTGCATACAACCCAATCCTTTCTTCAAGCATTACGTGTAAATCACAATGGTATTTAAGAAAAACTCCTGATATGTTATTAAATGAAAGGTTGTCTCTTTTAACCTTGATTATACAACCCTGGGGAATTCCTTGAAGTGTCCTAACAAAGATAACACAGCTATGGTAAAAGGGGACTTTTACAAGGGCACGAGACGCACCCACGTAGGGTCATGCATCTTTTGTTGAATCACGGGCAGCACAGGGCTGGGGCCTCCCCGCAACTCACACTGACTTCTGTGGCTAGAATTCATCTAATGTGTATGGCCGACAAATGTATAACCCAGAATGACTCTTACCCAACGACATCACACATTGCGTTGTATAGTGTCTTCTCCTCATAGTTGACATTATATTTCTTACACAAAGAACGAACAAGTGGAGCGATCTTGCAATAGTTGTGTCGAGGCATGGTGGGGAACAGGCTATTACAGGGGAAAAAATGCATGATGGGCAAATTGCAAACTACAGCTACAAAGTATACAACAATATTCCAGAGAAATTTCTTTACATTTCTGAAGAACAAAGGTTAATTGGAATTTTGAGGACGATATGGCCTTATAATAACATGGCCTTATCACTATATGAAGCCATCATTTATTGCAGTCAAAAAGATGCCAGCCCCATTATCAGTAGCGAACAGGATTTGCTACACTGTGTAGTAGAGATGTCATGATAACATACACATAACCATAGTCTTATATGACTTGGTCTACTCACTGATGTTCAATCTGAAAGTTGAGGTGTCCACTGAACCAGTCATTGAAGAAGGATTGCTCAATGTTGCATGTTGCTGCCAGCTGTAGTTATAGACAAATGTATAAGGTTGTGTATTAGAATATACATACAGTCTAGGAAATGAATTCATTGGAATGAGCTTTCTCCTCACCTGACTCCCCAGCCAATCTCTGTATTTTTCATGGTCGATCTCCATAGGAATGTGATTCATCTGTGTGACCCAGACAAACCAATGGGATTCAAAAAACCTACAAATAGTCAAGAGCAACATACATGATTATAATTTTATACATAAAGGGCAATAGACATGTGCAATATGAATTGTGTTGGAATCTCTGTCATGCCTGTCAAGACTGATAAGATATCCTTACTAGAGATGAGCGCAACTCGAGCATGGTTGTTCGGCATTTAAATACCGGTGGCTGATGAAGTTGGATGCAGCCCTAGAGAGTCCTATGGCTTTATCCATGTTTTCTTGGACTAACTAGGGCTGCATCCGACGTCTTCAGCCATCAGTATTCTAATGCTGAATGATCAGAATTGAGAATGCTTGAGTTGTGTTTATCACTAATCATTACCAAAAGACGTTTCAGGCATTACCCTTGTAGGTGAGTTTGTACATGACATAACATTGTTCAACTTAAAAATGACTGTGTCTAATTCTGTAGGCCACATCTACATGAGAACATTGCTAAAACTCAGCCAGTTCAAAGACAGGCTCCAAAAATGGTGCAGGTCCTATGAATAGAATCTTTAAGTAAAAACATGACTGATGACACATTACTGAAGTGAATGGGAGCTGTGCCGCAGTAATACAGCATGGGCGCTAAAAACAATGTATGGAGCTGAGGTGCCGCTGCTGTGCCACTCAACTGGTTGGCATATGTTTCAAGCGCTTGCACCCCACAATCAGATATTGATGAACTATCCTGTGGATGAACACATCTATCCTTACATAAAAATAAATAGGGCATATTATAAAAGCAGATTATATAGACCAGTGATCTTTTACAGAGTCATGTATTTTGCCTACCTGACAGCATTGAGCAGAGCGAGGGATCCAAAGAATCCAAAGAAAGGGACAAATGTAATCAAAAAACGAATGTAGTAAGAAAATGACCAAGCCAAATCCTGTAAGACAGATCAAATAAGTGAAGATTATGAATGACGTACATTAACTTTTACACATATCTACAGGCTTGTGTGAACCTTGCTTGACCTCCCAGAAATATGACTTTTAAAATAAGAAATAGGGCAGGACAGTGAAATCACCCTTTTCAAACAGATAGTTATGAAACTAATAAACTCCTCCTCACCAAACCCATAAAATGCACATAACATCCTGGTGGACAACTGTTGCACAAAATGCACATCTTGCAAATCTGCATCTCGTCCATATTCACGGATGAGTAATCACAACTGGACTTGCAGGCTTCGGCTCTGTATAGAAGCCAGCATGGAAGAAAGTTATGAAAATCTGTCACCCCATGTGCTCAGATCTGCAGACATGGGCAGATAGCTGATTGGGGGCTAAAACAAATGATACCTGCTGACGGTTTCTTGCTAAGTTATACAATCATGTTTTTCTTATAAGCTGAAGAGTAGAGGCTGTGTTGAGCTGCAGCATCCAAGCCTTCTTTCTTAGGGCCCTATTCCACCGGACGATTATCATTCGCATAATCGTTAACGATTAACGATCTCAAACAACAGCTATTGCGAAAGACCTGAAACCTTCACTCATTTCCATGGAACGTGATCGTTACTTATGATCGTATTTGCGATCAGTGCTGGAAGCCAAACATTCATGCAGGGCATGGAGAGGGCAAGCAGACTGCAGCTCAGAAACACATCTATGACACAAGCTTTGAAGGAAAACATGATTTTATAACTTTGCAAATAGCCATTAGCTAAAGGCCCTATTACACAGAACGATTATCAGACGTATTCGACCTATATCAGCCGTTACGGCTGATAATTGTCCTGTGGAATAGAACACAACAATAAACAATGTCGGCTGATCGTTGTAGTCGTTTGTCTTTTAACATGTTGAAAGAAAAACGACTCATATAGCAGCGGCGATCTGCTGCCGATCAAGCGATCACCCGGGCAGCCCTCTCGCAGCTCCCCGCGCCCCCCCCCTCCTTCGGCTTTCACACGCTCGCTGCTGGTGCTTGTAATAGCGGCCGCAGCGAGCGGGGAATGAGGAGCAAACGAGCGCTGGCAATAGGGGCTTAAGAGACAGGTATCTATCTTCTTATCAGCTATTTGTCCATGTCTGCAGCTATGAGCATGATACAGAGCTGACAGTATCTCTTTGTATTTTATGTTGTACGTAAGGCATCCATGCAACAACAGGAACACAAATTGAAAAAAATAGTTCTATGGTGTAGAGGAACTCAAACAAAAGAATACTTACTACCCAATCCCTGCGAGTTATCATTGTCTTCATAATCTGAACTGTAAAGTACAATGGTATCAGAAGTGGGGGGCCAACTACAAGAGAAAAAAGAGGCATCACTGCTGATGTCATGTTCACTTTTTTAAATTCAGTACTTTATGCGCTATTGTATTATATCATAAAGGTATTGATATTTACAGTTGATTATGTATTAGCCCCTTATATGTTAATACATATCATACAGATGAATCCATCTTACACATTCTTACAGCTGAAGTTGTGCATAGAAATACAAGACAATGTGAAGAATTGAATTGTCTTTGCCAGACGTGCAGATTCCATGGGTCATTTTCCACATTTTCCAGGTGAGGCGTAAAAAATGTGTAAGGCAGCACATACAATAAGGATATATTGCTGCCTGTGTAAGACTTGTGTATTTTTACCTGTACTCTGACATAAACCAGTAATCCCATTAGAAATCCAATTACTTACTTAGAAAGAAGTATTGATGTTGGTGATTATAGGGCAGATACTTTATCTTCTTCTTGCCGTACTGTAAAATAGAGGAAAAGATTTACACCAAATACCTGCAGAGAGTGGAAGCATCCATTTACAGTAGATGAATTACTGCTGCATGAATCACTTCTATGCAATAGGTCACTTAGCCATCGTAGAATAGTATATCATATGAACCACTGAAAATCATACTAGAATAAAACCAATATTATAGGTATAGAAGGCTCATACCTCCACGGGCTGTGTGTCCCCAAGCACAAAAATGTGTACCATGTTAACATCTGGATCCTTGGTGAAGATGTTAGGTTTGGCGTGATGCTGAAAATGGCGATGGTTCCACCAGTTGGCTGATGCTCCCTGCAGGTAGATTGAACCATGTGAGCTGCGAAGCAAGATTACGTCTCAGTCCATAGCTGCCAAGGCGGTGGCAAGGAGAGGAGGCCTCATGTATTATGATTTACACCTGCTGGATTCATAAATTCTTCCCTAAGTGTTCAATTTCCCAGCAAGACCACCCCTGGGCAAATGAAGCATTACTCTGTGTCTATTCGAATGAATGGGTTGTCTGGTTAAAGGAGAAGTCCTAAAAAAGCAGAAGTTGCTAAAAAAAACAATGGGTCTGGCCGGACTTCTCTTATAATACAGGACCAAATGGGTCCTCTAGAATCAGAGAGGTTCTTTGTAATCACAGTTTTCTCTGTTCAAAACATTAGGTGCCTATAGAGAAGACCCCTAATATTGCTTCCTAATAAAATGCCACAATAGGGTATTTTTATACAAAATTAGCTTTTCTAAACCAGACAAACCCTTGTGTATGGCCATTTTAAGAGTTTCTATACATACTCACTTTGGCTTTTTGAATGATTGAACCCCCCAGTTCCCATACTAAAAAATTATTATCCCCAAAATGACATCACCTTCAGATGACCAATGACAAACTTGTGGCCAATGTGGTTCCATTTTGACTTTCTAAAGACAGATAGGTGTCCAAAATCATGCTGCAGCCATCCAGCCTGGGCCTATGAGGAATCATATATGTTATAGTATAAAGCAATATGTTCCATTACTAATACAAGGATATGTCAAAGGTTTTGATCAGTCAGGGCTCCTCGAGAACTTTTAAGATGCCCATGTGACATGTCATATGTATTTCTTTATGATTGATATACTGTATTTTGAAAGAAGTTTGTTATATGTCTACTATGTTACTGAATGAGAAGGGTAATTTTTAGAAATGAGCGAACCGGGTTCGGGTTCGAGTCCATCGGCATTTGGTTAGCTGGGGCTGCTGAACTTGGATAAAACTCTAAGGTTGTCTGGAAAACATGGATACAGCCAATGACTATATCCATGTTTTCCACATAGCCTTAGGGCTTTATCCAACTTCAGCAGCCACCGCTAATCAAATGCCGAAAGTTCGGGTTCGGATCGACTCGTGCATGCTCGAGGTTCGCTCATCTCTAGTAATTTTACAAACTCACCTGAGAAATTGTAAGCAGTGCAATGGTGATAAAAGTTGGTATCCACCCTGTACCAAGGTAGGAAAGAGTAGCCCAAGCAAGAAGCTCCAAGGCCAGGATGTGTGCAAGGTATAGGCCGAAAAATACCCAACTGCCTTCAAAGAGGTTCATTTCTTCTGCTGTCTTACGCAGTTTATGGAAGTCTTCCACTTGCTGAGCCTGTACCAAGGGAAATGATGATAGAGCATTGACTAATAATGACCACCACAGCATCTGTAAGCACTCTTCTACAGAAACTACAGTGTTTGCAAATAATAAAATTGAAAATTTGACCAGGATCATGAAAAGTGGATGGACAGGAAACAGGCTCCAAGTCGTGGGCGACAAAAACCCTGCAACAAATTGGTTTGGTCCCTTCTCATCTTTGCTATGAGTCCTTCTATGAACACCACTGCCTCCTTTGACCACTAAGAACCGTAATGTTTGCCTGGGCAAGAATAAAATCATAATAGCTGCTATAGACCCTTTATAGCTTAGTAACAATTACTAAAAATGAAAAAGTACAATAGCCTAGATGATATGGAATAATTACAATACTCCTGAAGACATTGCTACCCACTGACAAGAATAAGCTAAACAATTATCACGGCTTGGCAGCAAAGCATTGTATTACCACGGTGGTCGGAGAAGAAAGCAGCCTAAGAATATTATTAATAATAGAGGAGTCCTGAGTGCTGTTTATTTGTCCTATAACAATATCAGTCCATCAATAATGGAGAAATGAGATTGCATTACCCGACTGCGCAAGCTTTTCCATTTACCCTTTGTTATCCTTGATATGCTATTCAACCTCCCTTTGCGGTCTTAATGTTTATTAACATCTTTATTTCTAGATACATCTCTGAACCTATTATAGATTGTGTTCACCACAAATTAACAATGTTTAAAAAAAATTACCAACTTCAACCAAAAATATCATAACCATGTATCTATACAACATTCTCTAGGATCCAGGATCAAGAACAGCATACAAAGGGCTAGAATACATAACTGCTCTGCAGGACTGTGGGGTTCAGCTAGTAGTATAACCAGGTTAGGCTAGGACGTAAAAATGGCAATGGACAGCCAAAGAAAAATACGTTCCTTTCTGATAAACAATGTATGTAACGCATGTCTGTATAGTCTGGAGGAAAGACAGGAAAGGGGGGACATGATTGAAACCTTTAAGTATGTTAAGGGACTAAATAAGGTTTAAGAGGGGAGTGTTTTTAGTAAAAAACTAAGCTCAAGAACAAGAGGACACAGTGAGAGGTTAGATGGGGGAAAGATCAGAAGCAATGTGAGAAAATATTATTTTACTGAAAGAGTAGTAGATACCTGGAACAAACTTCCAGCAGAGGTGGTTGGTAAATCCACAATAACAGAATGTAAACATGCCTGGGATAAACATACATCTATTCTAAGATAATAAGAAAGAAAATACTAAAAGGGCAGACTAGATGGACCCAGTGGTCTTTTTCTGCCGACAATCTTCTATGTTTCTATGTTTCTATGTCACATAGGTCACTGTATCACATTATAAATGGTTACTATATGTTTCTTTGGACATTGTGGATTGGGTCTTGTACATACTCAATAATGTGTATAAAACTATGCCCCTGGAGTTTACATGAAAAACTATTCTACTCCAGTGGGCAGAGCTATGCTACCAATGCATTGCATGGATTTGGCCTAGTGTTCACTAACTTCATGAGAGTATACAGTATGTAAGTAATATGTATTCTCTGTTCCAGGTTGTTGTTAGACACACTTTTTATACCAAACTTGGTCTATACAGTATGAGCTTTACAAATACCAGGAATATTAGAGACTGTGACCGATCACACTCACTAAATCGGGGATTTAATATAAATCTCATGTCAGTGGGAACTGTACAAGACCTTTATTCCTAGTGCCTGTTGGTTCCATGAACCAGATAAATGCGATATGCCGTCATAAAGATATAGCTGGTGCTTGTACCATTTTCTCTAGGTAGTGATATTTACATCACTTCTTTACAGACTGACACTGCAGAAATGTCTTAGGTTCTGCTCTCATCTCATGTACAGATACCCAAACCTTCTTTATTTGAGTTCCTACACATATACTTATATTTTTTACTCTGAATTTCTAACCTCCTTTCCCCTTTCTATGCATTAATCTTGGTAAAAACAGTTGTTCTTCACAGTACTGGGGTCCCTCTTCTAACAGGACTGTAATCATAGGCCAACATCTTAGGGCTATGTTCACACAACATTTTTTCTCTCCATTTTTGAATTTGAGTTCAAAATGATGTCAGTGATTTCTCTGTTTGGCCATTTTATACAGTATTGGGGAAATTTATCAAACATGGTGTAAAATGAAACTGGCTCAGTTGCCCCTAGCAACCAATCAGATTCCACCTTTTATTTTCAAAGAGTCTGTGAGGAATGAAAAGTGGTGATAAAAGTGATAAAACCCTGTGTGCATTGGACATCCATCATTCCATAGACTTCAACGCATTGCACTGAAGTCTATTAAATCGCGGCAAAAACAGATGTCTTTTTAAATAGAAACGGTGGAAGCCTTTTCTCTTTTTTTTGACGTTGTGCGAACATAGCCTATTGCGGAGAAAAAATATTGTTGGCAAATTAACTGGTGCAAGAAAGTTATACAGAGTTATTAATTTCTTCCAATATTTATCAGCTGCTATATGCCCTGGAGGAAGTCATGTGGTTCTTTCCAGTGCTCCCTGCTACCATCTGTGTTCATCCCAGGAAATGTACAGAGCAGGAGAGGTTTGCTAAGGGGATTTGCTACTGCTTTGGGCAGTTCCTGACATGTACAAAGGTGGCAGCAAAGAGCACTGTGTCACACTGAAAAGAACCACATGACTTCCCCTGGGGCATACAGCAGCTGATAAGCACTTGGGGGGACACTCATACAACAGTCTTAAATAGAGCCACTCCCCCTTTTCCCAGCCAGATTTACTTTAAGAGGCGCATGCCTCTTAGTAAAGCCAGCCAGCCCTGCACCTGGCGCAACAAATCTACACCTGCTAGGGGCACACATAAATAAATGCCACCTTGAAGACTTGAGTTTTTTTTTTCTTTGTACTTTACAAACCTGTACACTTTTCAGGACCAGCCATTTTGAGAACAGTTTATTTTTCTCCAAAGTACTCCTTTAATAGGCAGAATCACCCCCAACCATTACCTTGCTAGTCTCCCTTTCCTTATAAAGTAAACTACTATAGGCTGTGTACTCCATGGCAACAGACTACAAACACTTTGTAGTCAGACCCTGCAGACATGTTCTCTTCCATTTGCTCATGCTATGTGTGAGGCCACAAGCTTTTAGGCACCCGCTTTAGATGAATGTGATAATAGATTTGTTAAATAATGATAAAATGAATCAATTGACATATCTGTTACATACTCACATTTTTCCCTCGGTCCTGACTAGGCTCATTCTCTGCCAGTTCACCAACATACAGCGGCTTAAGAAATTTTCTTACAAAATTAAGATCCGGATGAAAAGCGTGAAAAGCTTCCTAAATAAGAAATAAACAGGACAGACATTAAAGTAGCTAACATTGGTAAGTATTTATCTTCATTCATAGTTTTTTTTTATTAATACAGATACAGTGAATAATGGAGCATGTCTAGGTGTAGGATTAGAACTGGTGGAAGATTGCAGCAGGCAAGACAGTAAAGAGATGGAGACACTATGTTCTATGGCTATGTTCCCATTTCTGAAACATATCGGGGAAGGCAGTCATCTTGTAACATAGAGGGCCGCTAATAACTATCATGATCTTTTTTATTGGCTGCCTATTTAACAAGATGGCCGTCTTTGCCTGATATGTTTCCGAAGTGGGAAGATAGCTACATTCAGCAGACAGAAAAGTGAAAGCAGGCTATATATAATTGTAAGGGAGTCCATAACCAAAGAAGAAAGATTGTTATCCGATGCAGTGCGAAGTTGGTTGTTTGAAAATATAATTGTAAGGGATACATAGCTGAAGCCTGGTCATGTGTCCTTGTCCTTTGTAAACCACTTGTACAATGGGCATGGACGCATCGGAATTAGGCCCTGCCTAATGGCAGTAGCCTCCTTCGCAGAATAATGTGCCCTTCCAAAATGTAAAAATTGTTCAGTAATACTTGACAAAGAGTTCATGGTTTAAGAGTTCAAGCAGATGACAAAGAGTTCATGGTCTTGATCAAGCATCTGATCTATGGATTGGACTTGTTTTTCCAGCACATCTTACAGATGCTTGATTGGAGATCTAGGGGATTTTGAAACAAAGTCAAGACCATGAACTCTTTGTTGTGTTCCTCAAACTATTACTGAACAACTTACTAGACTTTACTAAGAGTGATCATCTGCTGAACCAGGCCGAATTGGACAGATATCTCTGACAATGATAAGCTGAGGAGCAAACAATCATTTGCTCATCTGCTGGTGTGTCATTCAACTAGTTCAAAATCCATTGACCGTCGGCTGTGCATTACTCCGCGTAATAGATGCCGACTAAAGGGGTATTCGGCATATAGAAAATAATTTATAAAGGCTATGCCTACCTCTCCACACTCCCATGGTGTCCTCCTGCCGCGTCTCTTAGTCCTTCGCTGATTGCAGCTACTGCTGACACTTCCGAACCCTCCTCTGCAGTGACAGCCCGCTCAGCCAATCACTGACCTAGACGGGACAACGCCATAGCCAGTAATTGGCTGAGCAGGCCGTCACTGCAGAGACAGAAATTCAGAGGTGTCAGCTGTGGCTGCAGTCAGTGGGGCCCAGAGACAAGGCAGAAGTATACTGGGGGAGTGTGGCGAGGTACAGAAAGCATAGCTTCTTTATTATTTTCTATATACTGATGCTGTGCACCCCTTTAAAGCAAGGGTTGCTAGGACATTGAGCCGTCTAAAGGTCCATTTACACAGAAAGATTATCTGACAGATTATCTGCAGAAGATTTGAAGCCAAAGCCAGAAAAAGACTATAAACCGGGATCAGGCACAAAGGAAAGCCTGATATTTCTCCTCTTTTCAAATCCATTCCTGGCTTTGGCTTCAAATCTTTGGTAGATAATCTTTCTGCGTAAATGGACCCTAACAGGTGTAAGCAAGTGCAGATCTAGCAAATTGGCGCTCGCTTACCTCACACATTGAGCCACATAATACAGTCCTTCATTTATACACCTCTAAATCTGCTCACAAGTGAACTTTAACCTATTTGGATTGATGTACAGGAGTCCAGTTTACAGAATTTTTTGGTGTGACACATTATGTAGCAAAAAATATATATAATATTAAGTGCGTGAAATGAGGATGACTGATGCTTCACTGCTCAGGATACAGCTAAGGCTGTGTATTCAAATTCTGTTTCATTGTTCTGATGTTAATTGCCATAGTACTGCATCACGTAACATTATTCTACACACTGATGTTTTATCGATTTCATAATCTTACTTCCAGTCCTCAACGGCTTCCCTGCCAGATAGTGACCTCTAGTTGCCTGCAACAGTATGAACTACAGTAACCTCCTTCCTGCAGCTCTCTGCAGCCCTTGTCCTCAATGAGCCACAGTCAGAGGCGTCCTCCAGATAGGCCATGCCCACAAGCTGGGAACACCAGCTGTCCAGATCAGACTAGAAGGCTTACAAACCCCTCTCGTGGCATTGTTCCTACGCGCAGAACATACAAGATCCACATACTAGCCATTATTATATACTAATATAATAAAAAATATAAGAATGAAACTTCATTCACGCCCTCTCAGCCACATATTTACAGGCCCCTGAGCCTGATTTATATACCCTGCCTTCAGAATTATATTCATAGCCCCCGAGCCTGATTCACACCTTCTAAGGTTATGTACCTGTGTTTCAACCCCCCCCCCCCCCAATTAGCCTGCCATTCATACCATTCTGCGAATCTTATCATATCAATGATACATGTACTTTGCATTGTACTTCACTGCCCCTAATATCTTAAGACCTGGATCTAGGTTCAATGCAATTCCCCAGGGAGGGAAATTTCAGACGGCAGACTACCTCACCAATGCTGCTGAGCTCATGAATGTTTTACAGTAACCCGGCACAATAACCGGCAGTCATGACTAATTACACAGCGTGGCTCTGACTTCAGATCACACAGCTAGGGGGTATCATTTAAAACAGACACAACAGACTCATCCAGCCTTCATATGTAAAGTTATATAAAGTTGCTTCTGATGTACAACCAAGCCATGAATCATACAGGGGCCATGTACAATTTTAGACTATTTACAATCAATACGTAGTATTTGTTTAAAGGAAAGGGGCTAAGTCTGTTGCTCTTCTGAGTTCTATTTTGAAGGTATTGAATGTAGTCAATATTTGACTATATACAGTCACTTGATCTCAATGGGCCCTCCAGGAGTATGCCGCTATATACTTTTCAACAAACTGCCTATGTATACTTTCGCTGTACCTTTGAAACATAGCAGGAACCCAGTCTTAGGGTGTTATTACACGGGCCGATCTGCTAGATCGTCGCTCGTTTACTGGGCCTATTACACAGCCCGATAATCGTTTAACAAGAGCTGCAAGGACATCGTTACCGATGTCCCTGCAGCCCTTGCTAAACTGGCATACATTACCTATCCACGTTTCAGGGCTGCTCCTGCCGTTCGCTTCTCCCCGGGTCTTGCGCGCTCTAGCTTCACAGCGACCTGTCAGCTGATAGGCCGCTCAGCCAATCCCAGGCCGGGACCGCCTTTTACACGCGGTCGGCGCCCGACAACAATAGGTTCCAACCTATATCAACGATCAGCCGATGATCGTTGTCATCTATGTATATTTTCGCAATTGACAACAACGGCCGTACTTTGTACGGAAACATACGTTGCCTTGCTTTCTATGGGATCCCGGCCGGAGCTTATACACATAGTGTACGCTCCGGGCGGGATCTCTCGCAGCGCTGTAGAAAACTGACATGTCAGTTTTCTGCAGCCACTATTCAGTGAATAGCGGCCGCATAAAACCGTGTCGGTGCACACTATGGAGCGATCGGCTTGAGCAGAGGCATATGTATGGCAAGTAGGGCTACCACCTTAAGGTTCCCTCATCTAATGGGTCTCTCTTCGGAGTCTATGGAAGTCACAAAAACAACTTCCCTGAGAAACCTGTTTAAGGCTTTCTTCATAGTACACAGATCTGGTGTTTTTTAATTAGAGTATTTTAGTATAGGGGTTTTCTTATTTGGTGTTTTAACCCCTCTGCAAATTTTTCATTACAGATCATTTAAAATTTCTTGATGTGTCAAGGATTTCTCTTGAAAGCTATGAGGAAACCAAAAATGCCAGAAAAAAAGCCAACATGCAAACACATATTGGGGGAGATTTATCAAACATGGTGTAAAGTGAAACTGGCTCAGTTGTCCCTAGCAACCAATCAGATTCCACCTTTCATTTTCCAAAGAATCTGTGAGGAATGAAAAGTGGAATCTGATTGGTTGCTAGGGGCAACTGAGCCAATTCTACTTTACACCAGTTTGATAAGTCTCGCCCATGGTGTTTTTTATGGGGTTTGTTCCCATTTATAAAGGTCTATCATATGAAAAAAACTATTTATTTAAAGAAAAAAAAAAAACACCATACCCTGAGCATGGTTTTGAAAAACTGCCAGTTAACTAAAATAAGCCAAAAAATGCTGAAAAAATACTATGTGGTATGGCATTTCATATTTCCCCATCGATTCCAAACTCATAACATTTTTAGCCAATAAACCAAACAAAACTAAACAGTAATTTCCCTACCTACACCATTGTGTTGTGTTTTTTCAACCACTCTAAAACTGCAATTTATTGGGTTGCATGAGTTTCTTCTAGTAAGTGTTGGTGCATGACAACGTCTACTAACGCTGATGCCAAATTGTCGGGATGGGAACAGTAGCCTGGACCCATGTGTAACCATAACCTTAGGGAAAATGCTACATGACTGGGCTAGACTTTGGGAACTGTTGTGTAGGATATTCTCTAATATCATTAGATTGGCTTTTCACTCCCATTCACTTAAATAGGTCTGAACTGCAATACCACAGAAAACCTTTAGACAAGGGTGGCGCTCTTTCTGTAAAAAAAAAAAAAAGACCTCTTACTAAACTCAAGCACCCCAATTTAATGCTGTATAAAGTTTTTTCCTCCCCTTTATACCATAAAGTCATGTATTTAATATCTAAAGTAACTTTCCCACAGTTTGGAAAAAAATGCCAGAAAAGCCCAAAAAGAGCATTGGGCTGGGCCTACAAATTCAGTGTGCGCATTGTCATCAGTGCGGACATAGGGCCTTATTCCACGGGACAATTATCGTTCAGATTATCGTTAAGTCGTTTGAATCTAAGCGATAATCGTTCGGTTGATCAGCAGTTAACGATTAACGACCGAACGAGAAATCGTTGATCGTTTAATAAGACCTGGACCTATTTTTGTCGTTGCTCGTTTGCATTGAATAAGACGTCATTCGGTCGTTTGCAGTAGTGACGAACGCAATAGCGACGACAAGACGCTGCAAGAATGATCATAAGAAACAATTATCGTTCCATGTAAATGGGCAAACGATTTCAGGTCTTTCGCAATAGCGGTCGTTTGAATCGTTTAACGTTAACGATTATGCGAATGATAATCGTCCCGTGGAATAGGGCCCTTAGACACAGTTGCAAAAGTCAAAACCAAATGAGGGCTAGGATTTATTCTGCATCTTACATCAATGTTAGAATTCCTCCAGCGAATACATCACAATGACTACAAAAAGCCAAAAGAGAAAGCCAAATTATAGTGCAAGACCAGACTCAATGCAGTGCAAACCAGACAATAGACATGGCAGGAGAAAAGAGAGAGGGCATGCTGGTGATATCATGGCATGGTTGTAAGAAATGTCTCTCTGAGGCTACAGGGAATGGACATCCTCAGTGCTGACATGGACTGGAAGACTCTGCTTAGTCAGGGATCAAACACTACACATCCCAATGGACACTCCTAGCATATCTGCCTAGCAAAGTGTTTGGTCTGGTTACACAGAGCTGATGCATCAGTGTCAGGACAACTGTACTATAGGTGACATGCAACACAGGGTATGTATCATGGACACCTTTATTGTGATAGATAATAGAATAAGAGATAGATAGATAGATAGATAGATAGATAGATAGATAGATAGATGGGAGATAGATAGGAGATAGATAGATAGATAGATAGATAGATAGATAGGAGATAGATAGATAGATAGATAGATAGATAGATAGATAGATAGATAGATAGGAGATAGATAGGAGATAGATAGATAGGAGATAGATAGGAGATAGATAGATAGGAGATAGATAGATAGGAGATAGATAGATAGATAAGAGATAGATAGATAGATAGATAGATAGATAGATAGATAGAAGATAGATAGATAGATAATAGATAGATAGATAGGAGATAGATAGATAGATAGATAGATAGATAGATAGATAGATAGATAGATAGGAGATAGATAGATAGATAGATAGATAGATAGATAGATAGATAGGAGATAGATAGATAGATAGATAGATAGATATATAGATAGATAGATAAGAGATAGATAGATAGACAGATATAATAGATAGATAGATAGATAGATAGATAGATAGATAGATAGATAGGAGATAGATAGATAGATAGGAGATAGATAGATAGATAGATAGATAGATAGATAGATAGATAGATAGGAGATAGATAGATAGATAGAATAGATAGATAGATAGATAGATAGATAGATAGGAGATAGATAGATAGATAGATAGAATAGATAGATAGATAGATAGATAGATAGATAGATAGATAGACAGATAGAATAGATAGAAAGATAGATAGATAGATAGATAGATAGATAGATAGTAGATAGATAGATAGATAGATAGATAGATAGGAGATAGATAGATAGATAGATAGATAGATAGATAGATAGATAGATAGATAGGAGATAGATAGATTGATAGATAGATAGATAGGAGATAGATAGATAGATATAAAAAGGTAGATACATATGAATAGATAAGTAGATAGAAAGGAGAGGGATGTGATATATAAACAGATTACATACCATATAGAATAAGAATAAGAAGGTAGATAATAGAGGACATATAATATAGCAATACCGACAGTCAGTTATATAGAGAGATAACAGATGAGACTGGCAGCTCGGTGGGTATGCCCCCATCCCATGCTGCCGGCAGCTGGGCACTCACCGAGGCGTCCTCTCCCGCGTAGTGCCCGATGACCCGCATGCCCCCCGGGTGCCGCCTCACCCAGCTGGTGATGTTGTACACCTTGCGGTCTATCACCAGCCACTTGTCCGTCTTGGTGTTGTGTTTCTGCACTTCCTCCCAGGTGTAGCGCGGCTCCGACTTGACACAGCCATTGCTGCAGCCCTCTCCTCCATTCTGTCCCCCCTTACCCATGGTAGATCCTTACTGGGGGGCACTGGGTGCCAGCCTGCCCTCTCCTCCTCCTCCGCCTCCTCTTCTCTCTGTCGGATGAGAAGTATTAGCAGAGATCCTCCTAGTGCGGCTCATACGTCGCTAGCCCACTCATTGTGTCTCCTGCCCCTGCTAGATCGGCTACCTATATTATACATCATACATCTACATCATACATCTATATCTACATCATACATCTACATCATATACCATATCATACATCTACATCATACATCTATATCATATATCATATCATATATCATATCATACATCTGCATCATACATCTACATCATACATCTATATCTACATCATACATCTACATCATATACCATATCATACATCTACATCATACATCTATATCATATACCATATCATACATCTATATCATATATCATATCATACATCTACATCATTCATCTATATCATATATCATATCATACATCTACATCATACACCTACATCATACATCTATAACATATATCTATATCATACATCTACATCATTCATCTATATCATATATCATATCATACATCTACATCATACACCTACATCATACATCTATAACATATATCTATATCATACATCTGCATCATACATCTATATTATACATCTACATCATACATCTATAACTATATCATACATCTACATCATACATCATATCATACATCTACATCATACATCTATAACTATATGATACATCTATATCATACATCTGCATCATACATCGATATCATACATCTCTATCACCATGGTGCACAGCGCCTGTATTACAGCAGTTATTACACTCTATTACAACTTTAGTCTCTATATTGTACCTATATCCTGTATATCCCAGCACTGCCGGCTATTACCCTACACCAGCACCCACACACAGTACTGCAGCTATCCCCGCTATATTACAGCCATATCCTCTGTATACTATGCTACAGATGGCTATCCTCTTTATATACTGTATACCATCCTATGTCTTACATATACAGTGTATCATCCATATTACAGTGACATCATATCCCTTCTATGTCTATTACACCTATACCCTCTATAGTATTCCATTACAGGTACTTCACCTATACTATCTATTGTGCAGTGACATCACAGTCTCTGTATTACAGCAGTATGTTGTATACACCTATGTCCTGTACAGAATTACATTACAGTAGTATACTTTTCTATTATATTCTCAGCATTAGTTATATATTACAGTATACCTCTGTTCTGGACCTATACCTCCCATCCTTTATATCTGTTATAGTCTACAGACTTTGTAAGCAATATATTATAGAGGGTATATTATTATCTCCCTTGCCCCTGGCCCCCATATGTACTCCCCTCCCTGCTAATTACCCCTCACCTCTGCCCCCCCTCCTGCCCTCCACCTGCTGCTACTACTCACTCACCCAGAGGCTTCCTTGCTGCTCTCTCAGTGCCGGCAGCTCCACATGTAGCCGGCTGCAGGCAGTCCCCACCTCTCCCTCCTCCTCCTCCTCACCAAGCATCCTCCTCTCCCTCCTCATCCTCCTCTCCCTCCTCTCCCCTGTTTAGGGTTTCCAGGGCAATCAGCAGAGAGAGAGGACCAATCAGCGGACGGGGACCGGGGGCAGCCTCCTCGTCATTGGCCCTGCTGGATCTTTCGAAGCTGGAGGACGTGAGGGAATTATCCTTCTAGCTGGGAGGGAGCCAGATAACACCCCCGGCACCATGAGAGCGGGGGGAGAGCGGCGAGGGCGGCTTAGTCACAGAGGCTCAGGAGATATTGGGGTGAGGGGGGGCACTATTCTAGGAATATAATGGCTTCATATGGAGATGCAAGGAGAAGCGGAATGTAATATGACAGACAGAGGGCGCTGCAGGGATGGCAGAGCTGTCAGGTTATGTCAGGAGAGCTGGAGATCTGTCAGTCACGTGAGCACCGTCCACTCTATTTACTCTTACTGGAAACTTTATTCAAATATTTTGTATCAATAGAATGCGGTGACTTTGTAACGGTCCAAATGGAGGGCGCAGCCGGCACTCTGCACACTCTGTGCTCTCTTATCACTCACTGCTGGCACTCGGCGCACTCTGTGCTCTCTTATCACTCACTGACAGTACTCTGTGCTCTCTTATCACTCACTGCCGGCACTCTGCACACTCTGTGCTCTCTTATCACTCACTGCCGGCACTCTGCACACTCTGTGCTCTCTTATCACTCACTGCCGGCACTCGGCGCGCTCTGTGCTCTCTTATCACTCACTGCCGGCACTCTGCACACTCTGTGCTCTCTTATCACTCACTGCCCGCACTCTGCACACTCTGTGCTCTCTTATCACTCACTGCCCGCACTCTGCACACTCTGTGCTCTCTTATCACTCACTGACAGTACTCTGTGCACTCTTATCACTCACGGCCAGCACTCTGCACACTCTGTGCTCTCTTATCACTCACTGCCCGCACTCTGCGCACTCTGTGCTCTCTTATCACTCACTGACAGTACTCTGTGCTCTCTTATCACTCACTGACAGTACTCTGTGCTCTCTTATCACTCACTGCCGACACTCTGCACACTCTGTGCTCTCTTATCACTCACTGACAGTACTCTGTGCTCTCTTATCACTCACTGCCGGCACTCTGCACACTCTGTGCTCTCTTATCACTCACTGCCGGCACTCTGCACGCTCTGTGCTCTCTTATCACTCACTGCCGGCACTCTGCACATTCTGTGCTCTCTTATCACTCACTGACAGTACTCTGTGCTCTCTTATCACTCACTGCCGGCACTCTGCACACTCTGTGCTCTCTTATCAATCACTGCCGGCACTCTGCACACTCTGTGCTCTCTTATCACTCACTGACAGTACTCTGTGCTCTCTTATCACTCACTGCCGGCACTCTGCACACTCTGTACTCTCTTATCACTTACTGACAGTACTCTGTGCTCTCTTATCACTCACTGCCGGCACTCTGCACACTCTGTGCTCTCTTATCACTCACTGCCGGCACTCTGCACACTCTGTGCTCTCTTATCACTCACTGACAGTACTCTGTGCTCTCTTATCATTCACTGCCGACACTCTGCACACTCTGTGCTCTCTTATCACTCACTGGCAGTACTCTGTGCTCTCTTATCACTCACTGCCGGCACTCTGCACACTCTGTGCTCTCTTATCACTCACTGCCAGCACTCTGCGCACTCTGTGCTCTCTTATCACTCACTGACAGTACTCTGTGCTCTCTTATCACTCACTGCCGGCACTCTGCACACTCTGTGCTCTCTTATCACTCACTGACAGTACTCTGTGCTCTCTTATCACTCAATGCTGGCACTCTGCACACTCTGTGCTCTCTTATCACTCACTGACAGTACTCTGTGCGCTCTTATCACTCACTGCCGGCACTCTGCGCACTCCATGCTCACTAATCACTCACTGCCAGTTCTCTGTGCTCTCTTATCACTCACTGTCAGCACTCTGCGCACTCTATGCTCTCTTATCAGTCACTGACTACTCTGTGCTCTCTTATCACTCACTGCCGGCACTCTGCACACTATGTGCTCTCTTATCTCTCACTGCCGGCATTCTGTGCTCTCTTATCACTCACTGCCGGCACTCTGCGCACTCCATGCTCACTAATCGCTCACTGCCAGTTCTCTGTGCTCTCTTATCACTCACTATCAGCACTCTGCGCACTCTGTGCTCTCTTATCACTCACTGCCGGCACTCTGTGCTCTCTTATCACTCACTGCTGGCACTCTGCGCACACCGTGTTCTCTTATCACTCACTGCCAGCACTCTGTGCACTCTTATCACTCACTGCCGGCACTCTGCACACTCTGTGCTCTCTTATCTCTCACTGCCGGCACTCTGTGCTCTCTTATCACTCACTGACAGTACTCTGTGCTCTCTTATCACTCACTGCCGGCACTCTGCGCTCTCTGTGCTCTCTTATCACTCACTGCCAGCACTTTGCGCACTCCATGCTCACTAATCACTCACTGCCAGTTCTCTGTACTCTCTTATCACTCACTGCCAACACTCTGCACACTCTGTGCTCTCTTATCACTTACTGCCAGCACTCTGCGCACTCCATGCTCACTAATCACTCACTGACAGTACTCTGTGCTCTCATCACTCACTGCCGGCACTCTGCACACTCTGTGCTCTCTTATCACTCACTGACAGCACTCTGTGCTCACTTATCACTCACTGCATGTTCTCTGTGCTCTCTTATCACTCACTGCCAGCACTCTGTGCACTCTTATCACTCACTGCCGGCACTCTGCACACTCTGTGCTCTCTTATCTCTCACTGCCGGCACTCTGTGCTCTGTTATCACTCACTGACAGTACTCTGCGCTCTCTTATCACTCACTGCCGGCACTCTGCGCACTCTGTGCTCTCTTATCACTCACTGCCGGCACTCTGCGCTCTCTGTGCTCTCTTATCACTCACTGCCAGCACTCTGCGCACTCCATGCTCACTAATCACTCACTGCCAGTTCTCTGTGCTCTCTTATCACTCACTGCCAACACTCTGCACACTCTGTGCTCTCTTATCACTTACTGCCAGCACTCTGCGCACTCCATGCTCACTAATCACTCACTGACAGTACTCTGTGCTCTCATCACTCACTGCCGGCACTCTGCACACTCTGTGCTCTCTTATCACTCACTGACAGCACTCTGTGCTCACTTATCACTCACTGCATGTTCTCTGTGCTCTCTTATCACTCACTGCCAGCACTCTGTGCACTCTTATCACTCACTGCCGGCACTCTGCACACTCTGTGCTCTCTTATCTCTCACTGCCGGCACTCTGTGCTCTGTTATCACTCACTGACAGTACTCTGCGCTCTCTTATCACTCACTGCCGGCACTCTGCGCACTCTGTGCTCTCTTATCACTCACTGCTGGCACTCTGCGCTCTCTGTGCTCTCTTATCACTCACTGCCAGCACTCTGCGCACTCCATGCTCACTAATCACTCACTGCCAGTTCTCTGTGCTCTCTTATCACTCACTGCCAACACTCTGCACACTCTGTGCTCTCTTATCACTTACTGCCAGCACTCTGCGCACTCCATGCTCACTAATCACTCACTGACAGTACTCTGTGCTCTCTTATCACTCGCTGTCAGCCTTCTGCACACTCTGTGCTCTCTTATCACTCACTGACAGCACTCTGTGCTCACTTATCACTCACTGCATGTTCTCTGTGCTCTCTTATCACTCACTGTCAGCACTCTGTGCACTCTGTGCTCTCTTATCTCTCACTGACAGTACTCTGTGCTCTCTTATCACTCACTGCCGGCACTCTGCACACTCTGTGCTCTCTTATCACTCACTGACAGTACTCTGTGCTCTCTTATCACTCACTGCCGGCACTCTGCGCACTCCATGCTCACTAATCGCTCACTGCCAGTTCTCTGTGCTCTCTTATCACTCACTGTCAGCACTCTGCGCACTCTGTGCTCTCTTATCACTCACTGCCGTCACTCTGTGCTCTCTTATCACTCACTGCTGGAACTCTGCGCACACCGTGTTCTCTTATCACTCACTGCCAGCACTCTGTGCACTCTTATCACTCACTGCCGGCACTCTGCACACTCTGTGCTCTCTTATCTCTCATTGCCGGTACTCTGTGCTCTCTTATCACTCACTGACAGTACTCTGTGCTCTCTTATCACTCACTGCCGGCACTCTGCGCTCTCTGTGCTCTCTTATCACTCACTGCCAGCACTCTGCGCACTCCATGCTCACTAATCACTCACTGCCAGTTCTCTGTGCTCTCTTATCACTCACTGCCAACACTCTGCACACTTTGTGCTCTCTTATCACTTACTGCCAGCACTCTGCGCACTCCATGCTCACTAATCACTCACTGACAGTACTCTGTGCTCTCTTATCACTCACTGCCGGCACTCTGCACACTCTGTGCTCCCTTATCACTCACTGACAGCACTCTGTGCTCACTTATCACTCACTGCATGTTCTCTGTGCTCTCTTATCACTCACTGCCAGCACTCTGTGCACTCTTATCACTCACTGCCGGCACTCTGCACACTCTGTGCTCTCTTATCTCTCACTGCTGGCACTCTGTGCTCTCTTATCACTCACTGACAGTATTCTGTGCTCTCTTATCACTCACTGCCGGCACTCTGTGCTCTCTTATCACTCACTGCCGGCACTCTGCGCTCTCTGTGCTCTCTTATCACTCACTGCCAGCACTCTGCGCACTCCATGCTCACTAATCACTCACTGCCAGTTCTCTGTGCTCTCTTATCACTCACTGCCAACACTCTGCACACTCTGTGCTCTCTTATCACTTACTGCCAGCACTCTGCGCACTCCATGCTCACTAATCACTCACTGACAGTACTCTGTGCTCTCTTATCACTCACTGCCGGCACTCTGCACACTCTGTGCTCTCTTATCACTCACTGACAGCACTCTGTGCTCACTTATCACTCACTGCATGTTCTCTGTGCTCTCTTATCACTCACTGTCAGCACTCTGCGCACTCTGTGCTCTCTTATCTCTCACTGACAGTACTCTGTGCTCTCTTATCACTCACTGCCGGCACTCTGCGCACTTCATGCTCACTTATCACTCACTGCCAGTTGTGTGTGCTCTCTTATCACTCACTGTCAGCACTCTGAGCACTCTGTGCTCTCTTATCACTCACTGTCAGCACTCTGAGCACTCTGTGCTCTCTTATCACTCACTGTCAGCACTCTGCACACTCTGTGCTCTCTTATCACTCACTGACAGTACTCTGTGCTCTCTTATCACTCACTGTCAGCACTCTGCGCACTCTGTTCTCTCTTATCACTCACTGCCGACATTCTGTGCTCTCTTATCACTCACTGACAGTACTCTGTGCTCTCTTATCACTCACTGCCGGCACTCTGTGCACTCCATGCTAACTAATCGCTCACTACCAGTTCTTTGTGCTCTCCTGTCACTCACTGTCAGCACTCTGCGCACTCCGTGCTCACTAATCACTCACTGCCAGTTCTCTGTGCTCTCTAATCACTCACTGTCAGCACTCTTCGCACTCTGTGCTCTCTTATCACTCACTGTCACCACTCTTCACACTCTGTGCTCTCTTATCACTCACTGCCGACACTCTGCGCTATCTGTGCTCTCTTATCACTCCATGCTCACTAATCACTCACTGCTAGTTCTCTGTGCTCTCTTATCACTCACTGCTGGCACTCTGCACACTCTGTGCTCTCATATCACTCACTGCTGGCACTCTGCACACTCTGGGCTCTCTTATCACTCACTGCCAGCACTCTGCGCACTCCATGCTCACTAATCACTCACTGACAGTACTCTGTGCTCTCTTATCACTCACTACCGGCACTCTGCACACTCTGTGCTCTCTTATCACTCACTGCCGGCACTCTGCGCACTCCATGCACACTAATCACCCACTGCCAGTTCTCTGTGCTCTGTTATCACTCACTGACAGCACTCTGAGCACTCTGTGCTCTCTTATCACTCACTGTCAGCACTCTGCGCTCTCTTATCACTCACTGACAGTACTCTGTGCTCTCATATCACTCACTGCCGGCACTCTGCACACTCTGTGCTCTCTTATCACTCACTGCCGTTACTCTGCACACTCTGTGCTCTTATATCACTCACTGACAGTACTCTGTGTTGTCTTATCACTCACTGCCGGCACTCTGCGCACTCTGTGCTCTCTTATCTCTCACTGCCGACACTCTGTGCTTTCTTATCACTCACTGACAGTACTCTGTGCTCTCTTATCACTCCATGCTCACTAATCACTCACTGCTAGTTCTCTGTGCTCTCTTATCACTCACTGCTGGCACTCTGCACACTCTGTGCTCTCATATCACTCACTGCTGGCACTCTGCACACTCTGGGCTCTCTTATCACTCACTGCCAGCACTCTGCGCACTCTGTGCTCTCTTATCACTCACTGCCGTTACTCTGCACACTCTGTGCTCTTATATCACTCACTGACAGTACTCTGTGTTGTCTTATCACTCACTGCCGGCACTCTGCGCACTCTGTGCTCTCTTATCTCTCACTGCCGACACTCTGTGCTTTCTTATCACTCACTGACAGTACTCTGTGCTCTCTTATCACTCCATGCTCACTAATCACTCACTGCTAGTTCTCTGTGCTCTCTTATCACTCACTGCTGGCACTCTGCACACTCTGTGCTCTCATATCACTCACTGCTGGCACTCTGCACACTCTGGGCTCTCTTATCACTCACTGCCAGCACTCTGCGCACTCCATGCTCACTAATCACTCACTGACAGTACTCTGTGCTCTCTTATCACTCACTACCGGCACTCTGCACACTCTGTGCTCTCTTATCACTCACTGCCGGCACTCTGCGCACTCCATGCACACTAATCACCCACTGCCAGTTCTCTGTGCTCTGTTATCACTCACTGACAGCACTCTGAGCACTCTGTGCTCTCTTATCACTCACTGCCGGCACTCTGCGCTCTCTTATCACTCACTGACAGTACTCTGTGCTCTCATATCACTCACTGCCGGCACTCTGCACACTCTGTGCTCTCTTATCACTCACTGCCGTTACTCTGCACACTCTGTGCTCTTATATCACTCACTGACAGTACTCTGTGTTGTCTTATCACTCACTGCCGGCACTCTGCGCACTCTGTGCTCTCTTATCTCTCACTGCCGACACTCTGTGCTTTCTTATCACTCACTGACAGTACTCTGTGCTCTCTTATCACTCACTGCCGGCACTCTGCGCACTCTGTGCTCTCTTATCACTCACTGCCGTTACTCTGCACACTCTGTGCTCTTATATCACTCACTGACAGTACTCTGTGTTGTCTTATCACTCACTGACCGCACTCTGCGCACTCTGTGCTCTCTTATCACTCACTGTCAGCACTCTGCACACTCTGTGCTCTCTTAATACTTTTCTGTCAGTACTCTGCGCACTCTGTGCTCTCTTCTCACTGACAGTACTCTGTGCTCTCTTATCACTCACTGCCGGCACTCTGCACACTCTGTGCTCTCTTATCTCTCACTGCCGACACTCTGTGCTCTCTTATCACTCACTGACAGTACTCTGTGCTCTCTTATCACTCACTGCCGGCACTCTGTGCACTCCATGCTAACTAATCGCTCACTTCCAGTTCTTTGTGCTCTCCTGTCACTCACTGTCAGCACTCTGCGCACTCCATGCTCACTAATCACTCACTGCCAGTTCTCTGTGCTCTCTTATCTCTCACTGTCAGCACTCTTCGCACTCTGTGCTCTCTTATCACTCACTGTCAGCACTCTGCACACTCTGTGCTCTCTTATCACTCACTGACAGTACTCTGTGCTCTCTTATCACTCACTGCCGGCACTCTGCACACTCTGTGCTCTCTTATCACTCACTGACAGTACTCTGTGCTCTCTTATCACTCACTGCCGACACTCTGTACGCTCTGTGCTCTCTTATCACTCACTGACAGTACTCTGTGCTCTCTTATCACTCACTGCCGGCACTCTGCGCACTCCATGCTCACTAATCACTCACTGCCAGTTCTCTGTGCTCTCTTATCACTCACTGTCAGAACTCTGAGCACTCTATGCTCTCTTATCAGTCACTGACTACTCTGTGCTCTCTTATCACTCACTGCCGGCACTCTGCACACTATGTGCTCTCTTATCTCTCACTGCCGGCATTCTGTGCTCTCTTATCACTCACTGACAGTACTCTGTGCTCTCTTATCACTCACTGCCGGCACTCTGCGCACTCCATGCTCACTAATCGCTCACTGCCAGTTCTCTGTGCTCTCTTATTACTCACTGTCAGCACTCCGCGCACTCTGTGCTCTCTTATCACTCACTGCCGGCACTCTGTGCTCTCTTATCACTCACTGCTGGCACTCTGCGCACACCGTGTTCTCTTATCACTCACTGCCAGCACTCTGTGCTCTCTTATCACTCACTGTCGGCACTCTGCACACTCTGTGCTCTCTTATCTCTCACTGCCGGCACTCTGTGCTCTCTTATCACTCACTGACAGTACTCTGTGCTCTCTTATCACTCACTGCCGGCACTCTGCGCTCTCTGTGCTCTCTTGTCACTCACTGCCGACACTCTGCGCTCTCTGTGCTCTCTTATCACTCACTGTCAGCACTCTGCGCACTCCATGCTCACTAATCACTCACTGCCAGTTCTCTGTGCTCTCTTATCACTCACTGACAGCACTCTGTGCTCTCTTATCACTCACTGTCAGCACTCTGAGCACTCTGTGCTCTCTTATCACTCACTGTCAGCACTCTGTGCTCTCTTATCACTCACTGACAGTACTCTGTGCTCTCTTATCACTTACTGCCGGCACTCTTTGCACTCCATGCTAACTAATCGCTCACTACCAGTTCTTTGTGCTCTCCTGTCACTCACTGTCAGCACCCTGCGCACTCCATGCTCACTAATCACTCACTGCCAGTTCTCTGTGCTCTCTAATCACTCACTGTCAGCACTCTTCGCACTCTGTGCTCTCTTATCACTCACTGTCACCACTCTTCGCACTCTGTGCTCTCTTATCACTCACTGCCGACACTCTGCGCTATCTGTGCTCTCTTATCACTCCATGCTCACTAATCACTCACTGCTAGTTCTCTGTGCTCTCTTATCACTCACTGCTGGCACTCTGCACACTCTGTGCTCTCTTATCACTCACTGCCAGCACTCTGCGCACTCCATGCTCACTAATCACTCACTGACAGTACTCTGTGCTCTCTTATCACTCACTACCGGCACTCTGCACACTCTGTGCTCTCTTATCTCTCACTGACAGTACTCTGTGCTCTCTTATCACTCACTGCCGGCACTCTGCGCACTCCATGCACACTAATCACTCAATGACAGTTCTCTGTGCTCTCTTATCACTCACTGACAGCACTTTGAGCACTCTGTGCTCTCTTATCACTCACTGTCAGCACTCTGCGCACTCTGTGCTCTCTTATCACTCACGGTCAGCACTCTGCACACTCTGTGCTCTCTTATCACTTTTCTGTCACTACTCTGCGCACTCTGTGCTCTCTTCTCACTGACAGTACTCTGTGCTCTTATCTCTCACTGCCGACACTCTGTGCTCTCTTATCACTCACTGACAGTACTCTGTGCTCTCTTATCACTCACTGCCGACACTCTGCGCACTCCATGCTCACTAATCGCTCACTACCAGTTCTTTGTGCTCTCTTTTCACTCACTGTCAGCACTCTGCACACTCTGTGCTCTCTTATCACTCACTGCCGTTACTCTGCACACTCTGTGCTCTCTTATCACTCACTGTCAGCACTCTGCTCACTCTGTGCTCTCTTATCACTTTTCTGTCAGTACTCTGCGCACTCTGTGCTCTCTTATCACTCACTGACAGTACTCTGTGCTCTCTTTTCACTCACTGCCGCCACTCTGCACACTCTGTGCTCTCTTATCACTCACTGCCGTTACTCTGCACACTCTGTGCTCTTATATCACTCACTGACAGTACTCTGTGTTGTCTTATCACTCACTGCCGGCACTCTGCGCACTCTGTGCTCTCTTATCTCTCACTGCCGACACTCTGTGCTTTCTTATCACTCACTGACAGTACTCTGTGCTCTCTTATCACTCACTGCCGGCACTCTGCGCACTCTGTGCTCTCTTATCACTCACTGCCGTTACTCTGCACACTCTGTGCTCTTATATCACTCACTGACAGTACTCTGTGTTGTCTTATCACTCACTGACCGCACTCTGCGCACTCTGTGCTCTCTTATCACTCACTGTCAGCACTCTGCACACTCTGTGCTCTCTTAATACTTTTCTGTCAGTACTCTGCGCACTCTGTGCTCTCTTCTCACTGACAGTACTCTGTGCTCTCTTATCACTCACTGCCGGCACTCTGCACACTCTGTGCTCTCTTATCTCTCACTGCCGACACTCTGTGCTCTCTTATCACTCACTGACAGTACTCTGTGCTCTCTTATCACTCACTGCCGGCACTCTGTGCACTCCATGCTAACTAATCGCTCACTTCCAGTTCTTTGTGCTCTCCTGTCACTCACTGTCAGCACTCTGCGCACTCCATGCTCACTAATCACTCACTGCCAGTTCTCTGTGCTCTCTTATCACTCACTGTCAGCACTCTGCACACTCTGTGCTCTCTTATCACTCACTGACAGTACTCTGTGCTCTCTTATCACTCACTGCCGGCACTCTGTACGCTCTGTGCTCTCTTATCACTCACTGACAGTACTCTGTGCTCTCTTATCACTCACTGCCGGCACTCTGCGCACTCCATGCTCACTAATCACTCACTGCCAGTTCTCTGTGCTCTCTTATCACTCACTGTCAGAACTCTGCGCACTCTATGCTCTCTTATCAGTCACTGACTACTCTGTGCTCTCTTATCACTCACTGCCGGCACTCTGCACACTATGTGCTCTCTTATCTCTCACTGCCGGCATTCTGTGCTCTCTTATCACTCACTGACAGTACTCTGTGCTCTCTTATCACTCACTGCCGGCACTCTGCGCACTCCATGCTCACTAATCGCTCACTGCCAGTTCTCTGTGCTCTCTTATTACTCACTGTCAGCACTCCGCGCACTCTGTGCTCTCTTATCACTCACTGCCGGCACTCTGTGCTCTCTTATCACTCACTGCTGGCACTCTGCGCACACCGTGTTCTCTTATCACTCACTGCCAGCACTCTGTGCTCTCTTATCACTCACTGTCGGCACTCTGCACACTCTGTGCTCTCTTATCTCTCACTGCCGGCACTCTGTGCTCTCTTATCACTCACTGACAGTACTCTGTGCTCTCTTATCACTCACTGCCGGCACTCTGCGCTCTCTGTGCTCTCTTGTCACTCACTGCCGGCACTCTGCGCTCTCTGTGCTCTCTTATCACTCACTGTCAGCACTCTGCGCACTCCATGCTCACTAATCACTCACTGCCAGTTCTCTGTGCTCTCTTATCACTCACTGACAGCACTCTGTGCTCTCTTATCACTCACTGTCAGCACTCTGAGCACTCTGTGCTCTCTTATCACTCACTGTCAGCACTCTGTGCTCTCTTATCACTCACTGACAGTACTCTGTGCTCTCTTATCACTTACTGCCGGCACTCTTTGCACTCCATGCTAACTAATCGCTCACTACCAGTTCTTTGTGCTCTCCTGTCACTCACTGTCAGCACCCTGCGCACTCCATGCTCACTAATCACTCACTGCCAGTTCTCTGTGCTCTCTAATCACTCACTGTCAGCACTCTTCGCACTCTGTGCTCTCTTATCACTCACTGTCACCACTCTTCGCACTCTGTGCTCTCTTATCACTCACTGCCGACACTCTGCGCTATCTGTGCTCTCTTATCACTCCATGCTCACTAATCACTCACTGCTAGTTCTCTGTGCTCTCTTATCACTCACTGCTGGCACTCTGCACACTCTGTGCTCTCTTATCACTCACTGCCAGCACTCTGCGCACTCCATGCTCACTAATCACTCACTGACAGTACTCTGTGCTCTCTTATCACTCACTACCGGCACTCTGCACACTCTGTGCTCTCTTATCTCTCACTGACAGTACTCTGTGCTCTCTTATCACTCACTGCCGGCACTCTGCGCACTCCATGCACACTAATCACTCAATGACAGTTCTCTGTGCTCTCTTATCACTCACTGACAGCACTTTGAGCACTCTGTGCTCTCTTATCACTCACTGTCAGCACTCTGCGCACTCTGTGCTCTCTTATCACTCACGGTCAGCACTCTGCACACTCTGTGCTCTCTTATCACTTTTCTGTCAGTACTCTGCGCACTCTGTGCTCTCTTCTCACTGACAGTACTCTGTGCTCTTATCTCTCACTGCCGACACTCTGTGCTCTCTTATCACTCACTGACAGTACTCTGTGCTCTCTTATCACTCACTGCCGACACTCTGCGCACTCCATGCTCACTAATCGCTCACTACCAGTTCTTTGTGCTCTCTTTTCACTCACTGTCAGCACTCTGCACACTCTGTGCTCTCTTATCACTCACTGCCGTTACTCTGCACACTCTGTGCTCTCTTATCACTCACTGTCAGCACTCTGCTCACTCTGTGCTCTCTTATCACTTTTCTGTCAGTACTCTGCGCACTCTGTGCTCTCTTATCACTCACTGACAGTACTCTGTGCTCTCTTTTCACTCACTGCCGCCACTCTGCACACTCTGTGCTCTCTTATCTCTCACTGCCGACACTCTGTGCTCTCTTATCACTCACTGACAGTACTCTGTGCTCTCTTATCACTCACTGCCGTCACTCTTCGCACTCTGTGCTCTCTTATTACTCACTGTCAGCACTCTGCACACTCTGTGCTCTCTTATCACTTTTCTGTCAGTACTCTGCGCACTCTGTGCTCTCTTATCACTCCTTGACAGTACTCTGTGCTCTCTTATTACTCACTGCCGCCACTCTGCACACTCTGTGCTCTCTTATCTCTCACTGAGGACACTCTGTGCTCTCTTATCACTCACTGACAGTACTCTGTGCTCTCTTATCACTCACTGCCGGCACTCTGTGCACTCCATGCTAACTAATCGCTCACTACCAGTTCTTTGTGCTCTCCTTTCTCTCACTGTCAGCACTCTGCGCACTCCGTGCTCACTAATCACTCACTGCCAGTTCTCTGTGCTCTCTTATCACTCACTGTCAGCACTCTGCACACTCTGTGCTCTCTTATCACTTACTGCCAGCACTCTGCGCACTCCATGCTCATTAATCACTCACTGACAGTACTCTGTGCTCTCTTATCACTCACTACCGGCACTCTGCACACTCTCTGCTCTCTTATCTCTCACTGACAGTACTCTGTGCTCTCTTATCACTCACTGCCGCCACTCTGCGCACTCCATGCACACTAATCACTCACTGCCAGTTCTTTGTGCTCTTTTATCACTCACTGACAGCACTCTGAGCACTCTGTGCTCTCTTATCACTCACTGTCAGCACTCTGTGCTCTCTTATCACTCACTGACAGTACTCTGTGCTCTCATATTACTCACTGCCGGCACTCTGCACACTCTGTGCTCTCTTATCTCTCACTGCCGACACTCTGTGCTCTCTTATCACTCACTGACAGTACTCTGTGCTCTCTTATCATTCACTGCCGGCACTCTGCGCACTCCATGCTCACTAATCGCTCACTACCAGTTCTTTGTGCTCTCTTATCACTCACTGTCAGCACTCTGCGCACTCTGTGCTCTCTTGTCACTCACTGCCGACACTCTGCACACTCTGTGCTTTTATATCACTCACTGACAGTACTCTGTGTTCTCTTATCACTCACTGACAGTACTCTGTGTTCTCTTATCACTCACTGACGGCAGTCTGCGCACTCTGTGCTCTCTTATCACTCACTGTCAGCACTCTGCACACTCTGTGCTCTCTTATCACTCACTGACAGTACTCTGTGCTCTCTTATCACTCACTGCCGGCACTCTGCACACTCTGTGCTCTCTTATCTCTCACTGCCGACACTCTGTGCTCTCTTATCACTCACTGACAGTACTCTGTGCTCTCTTATCACTCACTGCCGACACTCTGCGCACTTCATGCTCACTTATCACTCACTGCATGTTCTCTGTGCTCTCTTATCACTCACTGTCAGCACTCTGTGCACTCTGTGCTCTCTTATCACTCACTGACAGCACTCTGTGCTCTCTTATCTCTCACTGCCGGCACTCTGTGCTCTCTTATCATTCACTGACAGTACTTTGTGCTCTCCTATCACTCACTGCCGGCACTCTGCGCACTCCATGCTCACTAATCGCTCACTGCCAGTTCTCTGTGCTCTCTTATCACTCACTGTCAGCACTCTGTGCTGTCTTATCATTCACTGCCGGCACTCTGTGCTCTCTTATCACTCACTGCTGGCAGTCTGCTCTCTCTTATCACTCACTGCCGACACTCTGCGCACTCTTATCACTCACTGCCGGCACTCTGCGCTCTCTTATCACTCACTGCCAACACTCTGCGCACTCTGTGCTCTCTTATCACTCACTGCCGGCACTCTGCTCTCTCTGTGTTCTCTTATAACTCACTGCCGGCACTCTGCACACTCTTATCACTCACTGCCGGCATTCTGCGCACTCTGTGGTCTCTTATCACTCACTGACGATACTCTGTGCTCTCTTATCACTCACTGCTGGCACTCTGCCTGAACAGCAATATCTTTCCAATATAGAGCAAATATCACACTGCTACTATATAGATCAGCAGAATACAGATGTACACTGTATTCTATATTCTGGAATGCTCCATATAGGGTTAATAGAAGGGATCAAGCATTGAGGACCATCGTCTATTGCAGGGGTAGAGAACCTGGGCTCTCCAGCTGTTGTAAAACTACAACTCCCATCATGCCTGGACAGCCAAAGCTAACACTTTGGCTGTCCAGGCATGGTGGGAGTTGTAGTTTCACAACAGCTGAGGAGCCAAAGTTCACTACCTCTGGTCTATTGGCAAGAGCTGAAAGCAGCAAAGACAGGGGGTGTCTGTACATGACACAGAAAGCCCATTGATTTCAGTGAGAACTTGGCCATATTTTATAACCCTTGAAGTGGCTTAAAGGGGTATTTAAGCCACAGGCATTTATCACCACTGGATAGCAAATGATTAGCTCAAACTCTAGTAAGGAGGAGTTTGAAGGGAGCCCTCACTATAGTCACACTCTATGGGAACAAGAGAAACAGCCAGTGATGGTCCCACATTCTATCCACTGTTGTGGGTGTCAGTGGTCAGACCCACACCAATCTAACATTTATTATCCATCCAGTGTTTGTGGCTGGGATTCTACCTGCTGCCAGGCTCCTCTTCAGATTTAAGCATTTTTTTCCCTTTTATGTATACCTTCAGGTCATGGTGATATTGGCAAAGTCTTAAGTTATTCAGTTCACAGATCTTACTACTTGCCAGTTTCCTGTTATCAGTTACAATAATACAAAAGTTATGAGTTATTTTACTAAAAACTGTTGTATCGGTAATGCTAACCCCTTAAAGGGAAACGGCGCAAATGAAAAGAAGAAAAAAATGCAAGGACTGAAGATTTTTTTTTCACGTTATCAGAAAAAAATATTATATAAATAAATAAAGATTCCCTTCTACACATATGATACTATACTGTCTGGTAAGGAGATTAGACTGCACGGAGGTAAGTAAAAGTCCTCTGGCAGTCAAGGAAAAGGGTTTTGATTGGACAGTGACAGGAGCTCCTGAGCTCGCTTCACAGCACCCCTTCATAGCATTATGGCGTATGATGTGATGCAGGAGCTTGCTGCTTTTGATGGCGTATGTCATTTTGCATTAACGGCATAAGCTAGGTTCACACTGTGCTATACCAATATACCACAGGTATCTGTCCTCATGCGGCAAGGACTGTGCCCACTATGGTATACTACAGTGGTCACTATTTCAGTGGCAGATTCACCTAGTACTCTATACATTCATTTAAAGTAACTTTTTTTTTTTTTTAAATATCTTTTTATTAGAGCTCAGACAAGCAGTTTACAAAAGCCATCTAAGCGTCGCAGCGCTCAATTTTAGTTTTGTAGTTGGTCAATAGCATAGAATCTTACAATCGCCATTCCAATGTAAACGGCGGTTTAGAGCCGGCAGGCATCTGCTCTCTTTTTAGTAGAGATGCCCCGGAAAGATTATAATGAAAAAACAAAACTCAACAAGTTAACAGGCCGATACTATAGTCGTCATAGCGTCAATCATATCAGCTCCAAAGAGAAAAGAAAGAAGAAGAAAGAAGAGAAAAAAAAAAAAAAGGAGAAGGGGGGGGGGGGGGGGGGGGGGGATAGGGGGAATGAAAAGGGGAGAGGAAGAAGGTACAGGGAAGGATAGGGAGGACAACACAGAAGTACTAATTCTCCAACCCATCAGAGCCAATCTCCCCCGAACACAGTGACACCACCAGACGGCCAAGCTAACTGGCCGGAGCCTCCGCCACAATTGCACGTCTCGAGGGCAGTTTAAGCTTCCCCAGGGTACCACTAATATCCGCCTTCAGATACCAAGTAGAGAATCTGTACGGGTAAACAAACGAATAGATTTGCTGCTGTGAGAAATGGGTCAATATGAAAGTCTTCCATTTGTGAAAAAATTTTTTGGCGTGCTTGTCGGTATTACGTTCTGCCTCTAACCTATCTGATGCCAGAAAAAGTTTCAGGTCGTCGACAAGCATTGGCACCGTAGGTGCCTCCGGCTTCAACCATTCCCGCAGTAAAACACGTTTGGCGATCAGTAGGACAACATGAACTAGTGCTGGCACCGATTGTAGACCACAGGCTTCCACCACAGCGGAGTCAATACACTGGAAAATTAGGACGGTCGGGTCAAGGGGAAGTTTAAGTTTCCAGTGAGAGGAAATGTAAGTCACCACCTCTCGCCAGAAAATCTGCGTACATGAACAGGACCACATGCTGTGCCAAAAGTCCGTGGCCGGAACGTTACACTTAGGACAACTCAGGATCCTGTCAGGATATAGAGGATTAGCTGGTAAGTTAAAGCCGAAGTAGGCATGGTGCATTACTTTAAAGAAGGTCTCCCGCCATATTTCGCTGACCACATGTTTCCTAACTTTGTTCCACCCCTCCAGAATTTTATCCCCAGGGTTCTCCACCCCTAGTCTGTCCGTCCATTTATTAAAAATGTCATGTTTGCGGACAGTCAAAAAACTATCATTAAGCGCCCTATAGGTGTCCGAGAGAGTCACCCGCCGTGGGGTAGCCCCCAAGAAAGTCTCAAAAACGTTGGAGGTAAGCTCATTCCTCAGGTTAGCTAGTCGTTTTTTGCAAAAAGAAGTCACCTGATGTATGGCCAGAAAATGACGGTCATCCAGGCCAAACTTGTCTTTAAGCTCAGACGCTGTAAGCCACCTTTTCTCCCCGTCATGCATCAGATGACTAGCCGTGAAAATGCCCTTTTCCTTCCATACTCTGAAGACAGCATTGTCCTGCCCCTGTGGGAACTCAGGATGGTTCCAGAGCTGCATTCTTCTGGACAGCAAGAAGGGTAGGCCAAAGAGCTTACGTACCTCCCTCCATGCCAACACAGTGCCTCTAATGATGAGGGAATGCCGGAGTAGAGGCGGTAGGGAGGAGACCTTAGTATGTAAACAGGCTTGCAATGCCCACGGGGCCGCTAGCTCCGCTTCCAACTGCAATATGGTGTGGTAGCTGGTGTCATGGAACCAGTCCATGACATGTCGCAGTAGACATGCAAGATTGTATCCCCGTATGTTCGGGAAACCAATACCCCCATCAAATTTAGAGAGCATTAGTTTTTGGAGGGAAATACGCGGACGTTTACCTCCCCAGATATAGTGTGTAAACGCTGAGTTGAGTTTCTTAATATCTTTGTGTTTGAGAAGAACAGGGATAGTCTGTAGAGGGTAGAGTAATTTGGAGAAACTCAACATTTTTATCAAGTGACACCGCCCCAAAAAGGAGATGGGGAGGTGGAACCATCGTTTCAACTCATTGCAGATTTTGTCAAAGAGCGGTGGGTAATTAAGCTGATAAAGGGAATGTGGGTCCGCCCCTATCTTGATGCCCAAATAAGTAATCTGGCACTTTACACTTCCCGATAGACCCACAGAGGACCAGAAGCGAGCAGGCAATTTCCTCCCTAGCTCCAACACTTCGCTCTTCGAGGGGTTAATCTTATAACCAGAAAATGTGCCAAAATGAGAAATAGAGTCCAGAACTCCCTGCAGATGTAGCTGAGGTTTAGCTATGAACAACAAAGCATCATCTGCGAATAAAGCAAGTTTGGTAACGGAGTTCCCCACCCGGATACCCTCGTAGAGCGAAGATTGGAGGAGGTGTCTGGCAAGGGGTTCCAAGGCTATATTAAAAAGCAGCGGCGACAAGGGGCAGCCTTGTCGTGTCCCCCTGCACAAGGGGAAACTGGGCGATAGATGAGCTGGCAGTGCAATTCGTGCTTTTGGGCCACTATATAAGCCCCCCAGAAAGGTGCGGAAATCCCCAGTGATGCCGATATGATCTAGCACCATCCCCAGCCAGTCCCACCGTACATTATCAAATGCTTTTTCTGCATCTAGCCCCAATAAAATTGGAGTCTCTCCCGGCTGAGGATGGTGCCGTGTCCTATCAAGTATCGTCAGCACTTTTCTAATGTTATACACCGCAGATCTCCCTTTCACAAAGCCCACCTGAGCCTTAGTAATTAAATCAGGAAGTAAAGCACTGAGCCTGTCAGCCATGATCTTAGAGGGAATCTTTAGGTCAAGATTTATGAGAGAGATAGGTCGGTAGGATGAGGGCAGTAACGGGTCTTTACTAGGTTTTAAGAGAAGCTTGATATGAGCAGTGTTGGCATGGATGGGGGTAGAGCCCGTATGGAGAATATGATTAAAGGAGGACGTCAGCGAAGGGACTATCTCCTCTATGAGAGTCTTATAAAACTCCCCCGTATAACCGTCTGGACCCGGGGCCTTATTATTGGCCAGGGCCTTGATTGCTGACTGCACCTCTGCCTCTGAAAAATCTGCATTGAGGGCATCCCGCTGATCAGAGGTGATGGAAGGCAAAGTCACAGTATCAAGAAATTGTCGTCCCTCATCATAAACCACCTGGGGTGCCTTGTACAGATCAGTATAGTAATTTTCCAATATTTTCATGATTTTATCAGGATCATTCTGTATATGACCCGACGTGTCCCGCATCGCCGCGATAAACTGAGTCGGCCTGATTTATTACCAAAGCGAAAATACTCCGCCCTTAGTCTGTCGGCAGAAGCCTTTACCTTGCGTTCTGCCCACACATCAAAGGCAGACCTCGCTATTTTCCAGTCATCGCAGCGGGCCTGGGAAGGTGCGCTGAGATAGGCCGAGTAAGCCTCCCGGAGCTTAGCACTGGCCGATTTGAACTCCGCTAGGGTACGCTTTTTCATGACAGACATATATGCAATCAGACGCCCCCTCAGAACCGCCTTTGCAGTCTCCCAGTACAGGGGCGCATCGCTAGAGTGTGCAGAATTACTGGACAGAAACTCTGCCCACCAGCCTTTTAGAGCCACTACAAACTTTTCATCCCGAATCATGTAGCTTGGAAAGCGCCACACAAATTCTTGGTGCCGTCTGTAAGTACTGGGGACTACAAGGGAGATCGGAGAGTGATCAGAGATCACCAAATCATGTATCTCTGTCCCTTCTACTTTATCTACCATAGTACCAGAGACACACAAGTAGTCAATCCTCGACCATGCCTTATGGGCATGGGAGTAATGCGAAAATTCCCGATCCGCCGGGTGTAGCAGTCTCCACGGATCCTGAAGATCTAGGGCCTCTAAAAAGGGTTCCAGCACACGATCAGTGGAGCGGGCTACCCTCGGGGAACCAGTCGAGTGTTTCCTGTCTTCCCTCACATTTAGTACAGAGTTCAAGTCGCCCCCTACAATTTTATTGGCCACCGGATCAGCACAAATTACAGCTTGAATATTCCGGAAGAAGGACTTATTCTCCCCATTAGGGCCATAGAGGTTAAAGATACTGTAGTCAATACCCTCCACCGTCACAGTTAGTTGTACCCACCTACCCTCCTCGTCGTGGGAGGTAGAGGTCACGGTACCACTAAAGTGTTTGCTAAGCAGAATAAGTACCCCTGCCTTACCATTTACCGCCGAAGATCCGTAGACTTTCCCCACCCACAATTTTCTCATACGCAGCATATCTTCGCCCGTCAGATGTGTCTCCTGTAACATAGCGATATCTGCACGTAGACGTCGCAAATGTCTCAATACCTGAATACGTTTATTAGGTGAACGGAGTCCCTTCACATTCCATGAAATTACTTTCATGGTTGATGACACTATGGACCAGAGACAAAAGATGATAAGATTAGACAATGAGTAGGAAGAGCTCTGGACTAGGACGAGCACTCAGCAAACAATGAAACACGACAAGGGAAAGGACAAAAGGAGGAGGGAGGGGGGAAAAGAGAAAGAAAAGGGGGGGAGGGGAAGGGATCAAAAAAATGAAAATAGGAAAATAAAGAAGGAGAAAGGAGTGGAGGAAGAAGAAACAAGCGAGAATATGCAAGCTTGAAAACAACCCCCAGTGCGCGTAGAGGGGTGAAGGATCACAAACTACGCCCTCAGCGCCAAGGTCTTGACCTCCTTTTTTCTAACATGGGAGGACCCATCGGCCCCCAACTACAATGCTAACTCAATACAGTATAACCCTCAGATACCCAGTCATACTATGGGCAATAAAACATAACATGAGATAACAGGTCAGTCCCAAATAAACCACCCAATATGCTCTTTAGGGCGCCCCATGACCCCGTGTCCAGCTGACTGCCCGACAGCACGGAGAAATGCCGAAAGTCTCGATAAGGAGGAGAGCCCCCTCAGTGGAGACAGCTTCAGTAGGTATGCCTCCCCAAGCCCCCCCGGCAGCAACCCCTGAGGCAGTAAAGCACCCGATGGGGGAGCAAGCAACAATGTAGTTCCTCATTTTCTCTCATTCAGGTCGCGGTCACGAGGGGAACGGGCCCGTTGGTCTCGCACTCCAGAAGAGCTGGGACCACCACGATCATGCAAAGCCGGTCTGCGATCATCCGTAAGCCTCTCCGCGACTAGCAGCTCCGCCTCCTCCGGCGTCTGACACGTGACAGTGGAGCCATCATCAAGTTGTATCTTGAGTATCGCGGGGTACTGCAATTGAAATCGGATCTTGCGCCTGTAGAGGTCCGAGCATAATTTGCTAAAGGCGCGCCTGCGCCTGGCCACATCCGCCGAGTAGTCCTCGAATAGCAAAATCCTGCAGCCTCTTATGCGTATTTGTGTGTTTCGCCTACGGAATGCCCGCAACATCTCCTGCTTATCGTTATAATCCAGCAGTTTAAATATTACTTGGCGGGACCCTGGGTTCTCCCCCCGTGGGCTTCGGTTACCATCGCGCTGCATCACAGGACCGACCCGATGCGCCCGCTCCACTCTGCAGCAGTGCGTCAATCCCAGTGCTTCTGGGAGCTCCCTCTCACAAATATACTGTAGTTCCGAGGATTTGACTGAATCTGCCAGGCCCACAATGCGCAAGTTATTGCGGCGCGTGCGATTCTCGATGTCTTCGAGCTTCTGCCACAGGCGGACATTTTCATTGCGCAGTGCATTAACAGTGTCCTCCACTTTCCCTTGTGTCTCCACTACATTCCCCACTTTTTTCTCCACAGCCTCCACCTTGCTATTAGTGGCCATTATATCTGCCTGCATTTTTGTAAGTGCAGCCTGCAAGGCAGTCTCAACAGCCTGCCGTATGTCGGGCACGAGCTTGAGGGAGACCTCCGCGGCCAGTCTAGAATAGTCAGATGGTAGTGACTGGCATTGCTGCTCCAGCGACTCACCCCCAAACAGATCTCGCTGAGAAGAGATCTCCTCCGCCATGGCTCCAGGTCCCGGTGTAGGTACACGCTGTGACAGGGATGGGGTCTGGGTCGGCCACGCTGCAGGCCGCAGGTCTGCGTCGGTGTCCTGGGGTCGGGCTGTAGTGCTGCTGCGGAGGACGTAGCGATCCATACGGAACCCCCGGGAGATATAGGGCGCCGTGTCCTGCTAGTTTGCACCTCGAATTGCTGGTTCTGGCAGCTCAGTCGGTCGGGTGAGGGCCGATGGGCGCAGGAGAGCACCTATGCACGTCCTCCCATGTCAGCGCCGGAACCGGAAGTCCTTAAAGTAACTTTTGACGTGTCGTTGATCATCTAAAGAGTTACTGATCGCAGTTGATCTTACTGCTGAGACCTGCTGTGATCAGGAGATATAGCCGAGGTGTAGCAGCGGAGCGATCCACTCCCCAGCCACTAGTTGATTCCAACAACATAGCTTCTTAGACTTACATTGTCGGGAAGTGGATGGCATGGCCGATGTGCTCTCTCACTGGTTATATCTCCTGATCACAGCGGGTCTCACCAGTAAGACCTGTTGCAATCAACAACTTTTGACATGCCTGATGACATGTCAAAAGTTATTTTTAATGACTCTTTAACTATGGTCTGCTGTGCTACTGAGTCTCATTAAGTTAGCTTATATGGGCTATTAAAATGTTAGGCAACCGCTGCAGTACGCCACAGTGCACAGTATGCGTCAAAATCATTTGATGTACTGCTGAACCTAGGCTTGGGCTGCATTGACATACAGTATTTTATACTTATTGGGGAGATTTATCAAACATGGTGTAAAGTGAGACTGGCTCAGTTGCCCCTAGCAACCAATCAGATTCCACTTTTTATTCCTCACAGACTCTGTGGAAAATGAAAGGTGGAATCTGATCTAATCTAATCTCCCCCATACTCTTTATACTTATGCCTCAAGCGTTGTTGTTTTTTTTCACTCCTATTAATGAATATACGAGAAGATGCTTCAGGTGTGTACACTGGAACAGTAGTCAAACCCAAACCAATTTTGCAAGTTCCCACAGCGTAGTCATAGGCTTCACTAGACCAAATAGACTTATGACTATCTTTGTTGTACTATTCGCCATAATTTTATTTAAGTAATAAAAAAGCCTGTTTCTCGTCTTTAGGTTAAACATACACTGAAATAAAGTATACAGACCTAGTCACAAGAAGTGTCCATGAGGTATATTAAAGCCTATAGCTATGCCATGGGCATGCTGTGGTATATGTTTCAATACCCTATTTATATCCATGACAAAGACAATAAGATTGGTGTGAATGCTGGCAAAGGCTAATATGGTGTCCATTAATAAGGGTTGGCCACTTTATAGTAAAATTGTTCAGTATATATATACCTCATTGGGCTAAAATCAGACTCCCCTCCTCCAGGCTGTGCTGTCCTGCTTTGTGGTGAGTCTGTCCATAAGATGGCCGACATGGAGGAGCATGTGACCATGCCCCGCCCCTTAATGTCCACCACTGATCCTGTATGTTCCCATGGAGGACACTGGGGGTGGGGCATGGTCACATACTCCTCCATGTCGCCTTATCTTATAGGCAGTCTCACCACAAAGCAGGACAGCCCAGCCTGGGGGAGGAGAGTCTGATATTAGCTCTATGAGGTACACAGGGAGCTGCTGTCACTATATACTGTGAGTACACCAAAATACTGTATACTGAACTATTTTACTATAAAGTGGCCAACCCCGTTAATGGAAAGGATCTTTTAAAGTATCCTTTCCGAACCAGCTAGACACTCCCCCCCCCCTTTTTTTCTGACAATGGCTATTCTGATAAGCACACTAAACTTAGGGATGTGATGTCAGCAATGCTTTCGGAGCCCTTGCTTCTGAGAACAATAGTAGTGCTGCTTTCTTCTCCTACAATCATACCTGGCTTTGCCTTCAAAGGCTGCATAAAAAAAACCCTGAACGGGGTGACACACCTCTTAGTTTTTGGCACAGATTGGAACTTGAAATTGGATGTACAGACAGCTGGCCTTCATTGCAGTTCACCCGTGCAACTCTTCTGGTGTCATTCCTTGGACTGGCATGATCGCTAGCTGGCAGACGTGCTTCCTGAAACAAAGGGTGAATTATTCAACACCTGCCACGGCAGGTGAGCGCAAACAGCCAAAGACTGTGCCGTTATTGCTGACGGATGCTCGGTAGTGATTCCAAATACACAAAGTGAGTGTAAATGACTTTGATAAATACTATCTGCCATATCCACCAAGTAGCCATAACATTAAAACCACAGGTACGGAAGCTGAGAAACATTGATTATTCTGTGAAAATAATGCCTGTCAATGGGTGGGACTCAATAGGCAGCAACTGAACAGCCAGTTCTTGAACTAGATGTGTTGTAAGAAATAAGAATAATAAGCAAGTTTAACGAACTAAGACTTATACAAGAATCACATGCAATGGAGGTGAGGATGTCCAAAGGACAACCAGTGAACCATCAGTAGGGTCATGGGCTAAATTATGCATGTGTAAAGCCCCTATTACACGGGGCGATTCAGTTGAGCGCTCGCTTGCTCCTTATTCCCCGCTTGCTACCGGCGCTATTACAGGCGTCGGCAGCGAGCGGGTAAAAGCTAGGGGGGCCGCAGGAAGCTGCCCAGGTGATCGCTAGATTGTCTGGGCAGCCCATAGAAGATAGCGGCGGTCTGCTGCCGCCGCTCCTGTTACACGGGGCGACGTCAGCAGATCGCTGCTATCCTCTTCATTGTTTCAACATTTTTAAAGACAATGATCAGCCGACATCATGCATGTCGGCTGATTGTTATCTTCTATAACACTAAGCAATTATCGGTCGTGACGGATAATCGCTTTGTGTAATAGGGCCTTAAGGAAAGCTGGCTCATCTGGTCACATTTCACAGGAATGTTACTTGCGCACAAAAACTATAAAGCTGTAATAGAAAGGTGTCAGTCACACAGTGCAATGGAGCTTGCTGTGTATAAAGCTGTGTAGTGCCCACCACTCAGGGTACCAATGCTGATTCCACTTGAAGCACCTACAATGGGCGTGAACTAGACCATGGGGTAATGGAAGAAGGTGGCCTGGTCTGATGAATCTCATTTCCTCTTAGTCTATGTGGAAGGCCCAACATGTGTATGTCACTTATCTGTGGAGGAGAAGTCACAGAGTGGTCTATGGGAACAATGCATGCAAAATTTATTGCTCTGGACAATGCGGGGAAATTTACATGGATGTTTGTCATCTACCTAAACATTGTGCAGACCAAGTGCCCCCTTCTGTGACATGCCAAAAGTTTTTCTAACTGACAGTAATGATTTATGATCAAACATATGCCACATAAGGGTAACTTACACAGATCAGAAATGTGGAAAAAGTCATGTACACCAGTTTTTGGTGCAAATTGCACCAGGCCTTTTGCATGCTCAGTTTTATGTATCTCCCCCATAGTTACTTGGCAGAAATAAATCCCATGTCATAATGTAGCATAAACCTGCAGCTGGTTGCATGATATATGCATTTCAGAGCAGTTAACAGTAAAAGTCAATGTAAATGTGCTATGAAAAACAGATGCAACTGCAATAAATCTTTTATGTTTTTAGTGCAAGAATGACCACAGAAGTCACATAATTCCAAAGAGAATCATTCCATTTAGCTAGTAAGCCCCTGGCAACTTAATAGTGCGATACTATCAATAGTGTCTGAATGAGCTATGGCCCCTCCTTTGCCCTTCTGCTGGGCCTCTCCTGGTACAATATAAGACAATACAAGGATTCTGCAGCTTCAGTGTCCGAGCTGAATGCAGTGACCCACTTATCGGCTATAAACAGCAGTCTGGTACAGGTTCATCCAAAATGTGCACCAAGAATGATTTGAAAGCAGCTCCAAACTCTATTCTGGGCAGAGTAAGGGTAGCTTCACATGTTCCGTATCACTGCGTTTTTATTGCTGCGTTTTTGGTGCGATTTTTACATGCGAGTTTTGATTTTCACATGAAAATCATGTGAAAATCAAAACGCGCATGTAAAAAACGCAGCGATAAAAACGCAGCGATACGGTACGTGTGAAGGCACCCTTAAGCATACCAAAAGGAGGAAACAGTCTGCGTTCACCATGGTTTTCATGCCACGTCATTATGTGACTTGGATAAGGAATTGCACACATACGTCTTTGATCTGGAACAGTGCTCAGGAAAGTGTAGAAAGCTGAAAAGAGGAGGTTGTCCCAAGCAGAGGTGTACTGTCACTTTAAGGGTTTGACCCATAAAACTTTCTAAGAACATGCGAGGGGTCAGAGTATCATATCAGCTCACAGGTAATACGTGTAAATGGAGCTAGCCTTGGTTTATTGACCATTGGCTTTAGATTTGCTGAAAGGAAACTTTAACTGCAAGATAAGGTGTTTATATTAACAATAAAACTAATCTAGAGATATTGATTTACTTTATATAGAAACTGCAGAGTCCGATCATTGCAGACACCCGTCTCCCTTCTCAAAGTGATAAGTAGAAGAAATCCTCTCCAGTGCATGGACTTCATGTGAAACCCTGCAGCTCCGCACTCTGTTAATGTAAAATCAGCAAATATCGACAGGACCTTTAGCTGTTGGAGCATTTCTGATGATAAAATGTATGACGGGGAATGAAATCAGATTATTTATAGCCATCCTGCAGATTTTTCAGATTTATACTAATATGACCCATTTACAGAATACAGGCTGCTGTAAAGTCCAGCCTCTAGTATGCTGAGGTCCTTTCAGGCAACTACAGGGTATATGGATAAAGCTTTCACAAAGCTCCCGCTGCCAGTGGGAACAGGTCCAATGACAACATTGTATTATGTAATTTGGCAGCACGTCAGAGAGAGAGAGAGAGAGAAGTCCAGCAGGGAGAACTGTCTATCAGCAACTTTCCATTCTGTCTATGAGACTGTACATTGTCCTAAGAGAAATCTATAGGCTGCAAACAGAAACCACTTGGACTAATTTCCAATGTTCTGGCCCTGTAATTGGGCACAGTGTGACTTGGTTGGCATCTCGCAGACATTGTGGGCATGTTGCTAGAACCACTGTGACCCTGCCATAGCATTTCGCCTCTCAGCTTTTTATGGCTATCTTCATTGATAGACATGATAGCTGAGGCCATCTGAAATGTGAATGGAGCCAACAAAAGATGAAATTGCATTAAACATTAGAAATTGGTTCTATTTCTTAGTAATATGCCTGTTAATATCTATGGCGAGCAAATTGCTTTAACACCAGTGCATTAAAATTGTTATCTATGCATTCCCTATTCTTCTATGTAATGCATTTACAGTGATGGAACTCTCGTTGTGTATACTAAATACCAAACTCTAATTCACTGGTAATTCAAAGGAGATATTGGGACATCCTATGAGACCTTTAGCACATATATAAGCTAATGGATTGTGAACTGAAATGGTTAAATAAATTGTTCCGAAATGTTTTCCACTTCCCTTTTATTACTGTTTTATTCTATTTTTAAAAAGATAGATAGATGGATAGATATTGCCAATTCTTCATTTTTCTTCTCAGAGTTCTACAAGACAAAGAATTCAGTGTAAATCCCTTAAAAAGTCTCAGTGCAGCTACATAGAACTGTGGGTTAACTTCCCATGGTCATTATATCAGCGACTCTTTGTTTCTCCGCTAGCCACGTCGCCCTCTAGCTTCTGACAAGCACAGTACCAGAGCCAACTGGGTGAAAGGGGATAAGAGCTGTAGCCAGGAGCAGTGCTGCATATTAACAAAGCTACAGGTGTACAATGGATTGAGCTGCCCGCACACGGTGGTACAACTATGCAAATGTGACAGCTCTAGTTACTGAGATCTACTTCAGAATATTTCAAGCTCAGCTTGATGATATTTTTACCACTAGTACTACTATGTACATAAAGAAACAATGCATATGAAATAGCAAATCCCAGTGTTTTTCCTGGAAATCTAATTGCAACATACAAAAAGCTAAACCAGACAGGGTTAATTATATGTATAGTATATTATAAGCACCCTGTTCCACAAGATTGCCAATATTATTCCTCTGGAAGGGAGAAGAGGATGTGCTATCTAGTTTCATCCCTGAACTCAGATTGCTATTGGTATGTAGCAATAGGCCCTCACTAGTGTAATGACACAGCTATAATGCAGAACTTAAAGGGGTTGTCCGGCGATAAAAAATTATTCACAGAATAACACACATTACAAAGTTATACAACTTTGTAATGTATGTTATGTCTGTGAATGGCCCCCTTCCCCGTGTCCCACCACCCCCACCCGTGTACCCGGAAGTGTGGTGCGCTATACATTACCTGTCACGTGCCAACCACGGTCTCCGATCCTCAGCAGTGACGTCTTCTTCGGGAGGCCGGCGGATCTTCCCGAGTGCCGGCCGCCCTCTGCAGCGTCATCCGAAGCTCAGCCGCGATTGGCTGAGCATAACTGTGCTCAGCCAATCGCGGCTGAGCGGCTGATGACGCGGCCACGTCATCAGCTGCTCAGCCGTGATTGGCTGAGCACAGTTATGCTCAGCCAATCGCGGCTGAGCTTCGGATGACGCTACAGAGGGCGGCCGGCACTCGGGAAGATCCGCCGGTCTCCCGAAGAAGACGTCACTGCTGAGGATCGGAGACCGTGGACAACACGAGATGCGGTGAGTATAATGCACCACACTTCCGGGTCTAGCGTGGGTGGGGGGAAACACGGGGAAGGGGGCCATTCACAGACATAACATACATTACAAAGTTGTATAACTTTGTAATGTGTGTTATTCTGTGAATAATTTTTTATCGCCGGACAACCCCTTTAAGTGTTTTACTTGCAAGAGGCACTTTGAGTTTGTCAATTGCAATACATGTGTATGAGCTCATTCTTGGAGGTCCTTACTTAAATGCATATGTAGAATTACAGCTCCAGTGGTAACAGAAAGCTTGGGGTTCTGTGTGGTTAAGTCTCTAATCACAGTCTTAGCGTCTGTCAGGGGTTAAGGCACCACACAATATCAGCTTTAACCCTTGAGCCAGAGATGTAATGTTACTGTGCACTGCCAGATTATAGCACCAGAAGAACATTCTCAAAGTCTCTCATTTGTCTTAAGGTGCGTTTACACGAAACGATAATTGGCCCAATCCTACGATTAACGATGTCGGAGTAACGATTTTTTTTCATAACGATCAGCGTTTAGTCGGTACATTATATCGTACGGAAAATCGTTTTGCGATCGCTTAAGCCTATCTCACACATTGATTAAATCGGCGAATGACTGTTTACACGGAACAATCTGCGAATTTTTTGTGAACGACGAACGACGATTTGGGAACAAGTTGAAAGATCAAAATGAACGATTTCTTGTTCGTCGTTTGAATGTACAAGTCTTCTCAATCTCTGGGCTGCCACACTTCCACTACTCAGGTGCTGTTAATATCATTGATGGTACTTGTCCGTCTTCTTTTCCAGGAGCCCAAAGGCCTCAGCTGTCTCTCACTTGTTTCAGAGGACTTGTTACAGTCCTCATGGCCACCAACAGGTCATGTTTTGAGGATATCCCCTATAAAAGAACACCTGTGATAATACCTGATGCACCTGAGTATAATTGTATCACCTGTGAAATACTAAGGAAATCCTCAAGACATGACCTGTTGGTGAGGCCTAAGGACTGGAATTAATGCTGCATTTACAAGGACAATTATCGTGCGAATTTGCACGATAACAATCGAATTCGAACAATAATCGTACGTGTAAACGCTGCAAACGATCAAACGACGAATGAGAAATCGTTCATTTTGATCTTGCAACATGTTCTAAAATCGTCATTCAGCGTTCACAAAAAATTCACAGATCGTTCCGTGTAAACAGTGGTTTGCCGATTTAACCAATGTGTGAGATAGGCTTAAGCGATCGCAAAACGATCGCAAAAGAATTTCCATACAATATATCGTACTGTCTAAACGCTGACCGTTATAAAAAAAAAAATCGTTAATCTGACATTGTTAATCGTACGATCGGGCCAATTATCGTTTTCGTATAAACGCAGCATAAGAAGCACCACTCTATAGACAGGTAAGCTGCAGTCAGGCTACTCTAGCCCTGGTTTATCCCTCCAAGAACAAAAGGGACACAGTGCATTATACCTTATTAAAGGAGGTACAGTGTATTAAGGTGGCATAGTGCCTTTTATCTCATTGGGGGGGCACAATGCATTATACCTCATCAAGGAGGACACTGGGTATAAATGGGGCACTGTGCATCATATTTTATTAAGGGAGGTATAGTGTGTATTATAATTAATTTACATGTAGCTGTAATATATTCACAGGGAAGTGCATGTTATATATTAACAGGGTATAGTGTGTGGCAGAATATTATAAATTCACATACCTACAGATGTACGCACCCCTCCTCAGGGGGAACAAGGTGTTAAGGGGGCACCCTGCATTATGCCTAACTAAAGAGGGGGCACTGTGCATTATACCACAATGGGGGGCACAGTGTAATTAGGGGACACAGTGGATTATAACTTATTAAGGGGGGCACTCAGCAATCTATATATACATTCCTATTGCTGTTGCCTTGTGCAGTAGAAATGTATATACAGTATACGTTTCTGATGTGAAGTGGTTTTAATGTGTGCAGGGCTGCTTCAATGTGAGCAGCCCTGAACACATTACTGTCCCTGGAGCTGAGCATAATGACAGATAACCACAATCACACAGCTTCCTGTCATTAACCCCTTAATCTGTAGTGATTTCTACGTTTAAGAAAGTAATTGACAGGATAAGTACCTGTCACTGACTGATGGGGTCAAGCTGCAGAGGTCCAGATCACTTTCCCTGAAAGATGGAGGAGGAATACTGATACTCCCTTAGGCAGACTCTATGTGCAAAACACTGATGCTGCTGATCAATGCTTTGCCAGCAAGAAGCTGTGATCTTGAAAGTCTACATTCCGCCAGTGGGAAGCTATAAAGTAAACCATATATTCTCCAGTATATTCTAAAGTATTCCAAACACCCAGGGTTAAGGAACATATAGAGGGGAGTGGAGAGATCACCCTGATACGTAGCCCCTTAAGTCTCACTCGGTTGCGATTATTGGAACATAAAAAGGGAAATACTAGGGTGGCGTCAAAGTCTAACTCAATTGCGAGTATTGCAATATGACAAGGGTTTACCAAAGCCAGGCATCCATCCACTGACAGCTGTTTCAGGGTGTTGCTCCTCATCAGTGTGAAGCAGGATTCTGGTTAACGGGGGCAGTGAAAAGTAGACCAACAAAACACAAATGAGTCTCCGTGGACCCCTTTTTTGCATATTTAAATTTATAGGGGGCAGTGTATCAATGGAGACTCCTGCTCTACAGTGTACAGAATCCTGCTCCACACTGATGAGGGGCAACTCCCAGAAACAACTGTCTGTGGATGGATGCCTGGCTTTGGTAAACCCCTGTCATGTTGCAATACTCGCAACTGAGTTAGACTTTGATGCAAGGGGTTACCCTGGTATTTCCCTATTTATGTTCCAACCAATTGGAACTTAAGGGGCTACGTATCAAGGTGGTTTGGTGATCTCCCCACTGGGGAGCACCCCTTGGCAACAGGTTTTCCTTTCCTGTAGGGATATCTGGCTATTCCCCTCTTTTGAGACTTGCAACTGAGGCTCCATGAACCCCTTTTTTGCATATTAAAATTTATTGAGGGCAATGTATCAGCGGAGACTCTTGAGTGAGTACTTCATTGGATTTATTTCACTGATCTCCCTGAGCTCAGTGATTGCTGTGTTTTGTTGGCACAGTAAATTATACCTCATTAAAGAGAGGGGCACAATGCATTATACCTCATTGGGGTAAAATTCTTTTAATAGTAAATATTCATACAGTTGTTGTAGAGCATTGCTTCTCTTACTGTGAGGTGGGTCTCACAAGTAGAGGGAGGGCAGTTTTCACAAAAGTTGACAATAAGCTTTGCAGTTCTTTCCCTGCAACAAGCTCTGGTTTACCAACCTTATTGACTCCTTTAGTTCTTACTTTTTGTCATACTGAGTTTAGAAAACAAATGAAAGGTGGACTGAGCAATATTTTTGAATTTCCATGCACGTCTACCACATAGCCCAGGCCCTAAATATAGATGGACAGTAACTTTACATAATGTGGAGCGTTCATACATTCAGAAGAGTATCCGAATCTCTCTAGGGATAAAACTTTGGCAATAGTTGATACAATGTTGCTGCAATCTTTTGCATTCTGTTTGATTTGGAGGATCGTAACCAGAGTATTTATAGGGACTTTGCTCACAAATTTGTTACAGAAAATTATTACATCTTGATAATAGTTGTAGAAAATGTTTGGCTCTGAAATCTTATACATCCTTCCATGTCGGACATAATTGAGTTTATCTAACAGAAGCAGCTAATATTTCTTCCTAGTGCAATCATAACTTCTATCATTTCCGTTCTAAAATGAGGTTATTTATTATACATACATGATTCTTACAGCAAAATAATCTGAGATCATAGCTTGTAGGTTCCCAATGTTCATAGGGGCATCTTTTTTAAATTATATATGTATGTATATATATATATACACATATTTATCAGGTATATTTTTGGAATCTTGTGGGCTCCACTTTGCTTAGGATAGTATTTGTTATACATGCATTCAATATTAGCTATACATCTGTCATGCCACGCAATCAGGGGAGGATTAAATGTACCCTGGGCCTGGCACCCCCCAGTGTGCAAACGCACTGACCAAGGACCGTAGAGATTTGTATTGTGAAAGGAGATATAATCTATCTAGTATTATAAATCTCTCACTCTTGCACCATGCTCATCTCTTTACAAACAGCACATATGTATTGGTCCATCTGTGTCCTCATATAGTGGGTAGGCCCGACTCTGTGCCCCTAAATCATATATGGCCCCCTTTACACCCCATGTTGTATGAGGCCTCTCTGTGAACTGTCATATAATAGTACACCCCTACATGCAGCTCTCATACAGTATTATGCCCCATGTGACGGCTGTGGGAGTGCCGAACCAGTATATAAAGGATATTTCCTCTCAACTGAAGCTCCCCTCCTTCTGCTCCTCATAGACAACCATAAGATAACAAAAACTGCATTAGACATGAACTACAGCTATTTGTACCACAAGTATACACAATACATAATGAACATCTCCCAGCTGGCTTATTAAAAGTTACTGACCAAACATGCCCGGTTCCCTGTGTTATCACTGGTATCTTCTCAATATTCTCCCATAAGGTTTACTATAGTGTCGATCTGCCTCAGTACAGTATGGTGTCTAAATAACACCATATAAATACAATATTATAATATAATATACAGAACTCAATAAAACTGACCTGTGTTCATACCAATTTATAGTGACTAAATAACAGCCCAATACATAAAGTAATCTAACACCAATGTAGACCTATGCTTCCTCTACAAACACCTCCCTCTAATGTGTTTACTCACCTGGGGTACTTGTGCTAAAAGAGGCACAACACTCCAAAACACTTTGGTTTTATATAATCACAAACATGGAACTGCTAGTTCTTAGGACCCTTGGTACAGCAATGTAAATATTTTACGTGAGGGTTCCCAAAATGTTCTCAAATTTGGCAAATGAGCCTTTTAAGGTGGTCAGTTGCTTTTTTGGGGTGAGTTTCAAAAGAGAACTGTGGGAGGTAGGGGTGCTGGTAGCAAACTTTACTATGCATTTACACCATATTAGCTGCAGTGCCACGATCCTTTCATTTAATACATACAAAGTGCTATAGTGCAGACACTTTACATCTCCTGCTAATAGCATTGCCCTCATGTTTATCCTTGAGCTGCTAATTACTTCTAGTTACGGTCTCAGGGGGGCTCGATGGCTGTGTGCTCTGAGCCTCTGAGATTCACCAGCCAGCCGACTGCGACTGCTCTCTCGTGTAGCATCTTCAGTCGGTACTGGGAATAGTGAAGATAAGGTTGTGCTTTAAGTTTCGCTTTTTAAAGCTTTAATGTATAGCTTGGAGAAAACATACAGTATTTGCTTTTATGTTGATTGGATTGTTTCAGATCGATGGAAACAAAATTTGCCAACCTTTGAAAAGTCAAAAAATGGAAAATAAAGCCCCCTCCCCCTCCAGGGAATGCCCCTAGAATATTGCTACCAGCAATAAAACACCCACTTTTGCTTTGTGGCCTTGGTCTTGTGATTGTACTGCCAAAATCAGAACTAGTGGCATTATTGGGAAACTGGCTCCACTGATCTTGGTTACAAAATGATCACAATTTCTAAGTGTAGAAATAAGGCTATCTTCCAACATTTGCAGATGAAAGCACATACCCCCCCATGCGGTGACAAACAGCCATGTGAAGGCAGGATTGCTTGGCCATTGGTAAAACCTATAGGCTATTTGATAAATTTCCCATAGGAAACATATGTTCTATATCATTCTACCTACCTTTGTATATAAAAGCACATTGCAATGATATGCAAATCTCTTATACCTTTATTTTAATTACAAAAGAACGCATTCCAGATGCTGGCTACCTGCCTGTTCCTCACCTCTTCTGTTGCGCTCTCCATCCAGTTCATGCAGGCAGGTACCTGCCGGCATCTTCTCTCCTCCCAGCGTGTGCTCCATGCTTTTGGCCACCTCATCATTTTTTCTTCATGTGTCTGCCTTCTTGGATTTAATGTGTCAGTGTGCATGCGTTGCATTGCCAGCTACCACCGTAGCAACAATAGCGGCTGCTATGGTGCCCATGGCGTCAGGGGGCCCAGTAGGGCTGGTCTCCTAGTTTAGAAGTTCCCTGAGCCCAGCCACTTTATATACTCCTGCCTGTGATCCCAGTCACTGGTTCTATACAGTAAGCTGGATAACCACAAGCTTACTATATAGAGACATGGCAGAATTGTGTAGTGAAGCAGAGCCCCCTCCCCTGCCTCCCTCATCTCCTCACTATGCTCATCTCCAACTCAAGCTTCTTGCTGCTCCCCTCCAATGTCGGAACAGAGGAGGAGGGGTGGAGAGGTGCACACTGACAGCTGCTGCTGCAGGGGAAGAGGAGTGACTAAATACCCCAGAGCTTCCCTACATAACAATCAAAATTTAGCTATAAGGGCCCTGTCATTTCTAGTTACGCCCCTGCTTGCCTATACTGATTCCCCAACACTTATTTACAGCTGCTTTACCGACTTCCCTGAGGGTGTTGTTCCTGTATCTGTTTTTCCATGTATACCTGTGCCTGCTTCACTTAACTTTTTGACTCTTTCTGTACCGATTGCCTTTCCTGTTTCCAACCCAGACTGTTTGACCTGCATCTGTGCCACCTGCCCTGACCCTCCACCTGTTTAGACCATGCTGCTGCTTCTTACCTGGTACTGTCCTGTACATAATGAACTGCCGAGGACGTCATCCTACATAAAGCTCTGGGGGTATTTGATGTAGGCAAGACGTGGAGGCTGAAGGGAACATTCTACACAGGGATATAAATATATGTTAAAATACCTGTTAACAGATTTTTCTGCATTGTGTACTTGTTTCTAAAACTTTTAAAAATTTTCTCTTAGGTTTTCTTGGGAGCCAACCCAGATAGAAACGCTGGACGTTGCTGGCTGTTTTGTATCTGCGGCCTTTATCACTCCATAGGCTGAAATGGATCATGGCTCCAGATCTAGGGACACCTCACTGATTGGGTGCAACTACACTAAAGAACCTACGGCTGACCGCCATACATACATCCACCCTTACAGTACTGAATCAGAATCTATTACATAGCCTTCTTTTTTATCCTTCCGCTTAACGTTGGCATCATCAAGCGCCCTTGAAAAGTCAAGGCTCAAGTACTGTAAGCAATGTAATGTGGAAAATGTTGTGACTAATAGGGTCAGCTAACTGAGAAATTGAGAGAATAATAAATTATAAAGGAATAAAAACACAATTTCCAGTCTGTGTTGAGCTGTTGTGGTTTCTCCTACTTGCTGTCCTCTAGCTGATGGCCCTTAGGCCACATGTAACTTTCCAGTACTGGATCTGATATTATGTTCTCTTGAAATATTATTTATATGCAGTTAAATCTGCTGGAACTAAGACCATTTCCTTTGATATAAAAGCCTCTAATTTTCTTCTTCATGCATAATATTACAACACCCACATCCTGTTTGGTAGTGTTTGAACTCTGTGCAACCTTTTGCAGGTCTGTTTGCAAGTCAAAAATATAATTTCCTATTTTCTTTAAAATATTTAAAGGGATTTTTTCATGTATTTTAGTTATATTAAATAGTTGTATGTCTCTAGGTAATAAATAAACATTTTTCATTTTATAGCTTGTATAAGTATTTTTTTTTTTGTTTTAAAAACCATATACAAACATCCTTCCTGCATTGTTGGATAAGTAGTGTAACAAGGTGTTTGGAGTTCGAGCTGCAGATGGTCCTTTGAAAAATACACACTATAACTGATGCAGACGGATACCGTAAGACCTGTCAGGTTTCTTTCTCTTGTCTGCTTTTTTATCAGGGTTTCAGTGCACAACAACTACTAAAGTATATATTATAAAGTATATATTTTTTTAAAGTATATATTTTTGTGCACTCAGATCCAAAAACTCAGAAAACAACTGGAACTTCCAATGGAGCAGCGCAGTGTGAACCCAGCTTTATACACGTCACTTTAAATCTTTACTTGAACCACATGAGGTTTATTCCCCTTGCTTATTTTATTATGTTAATTTCTTTTCCTTGATCCATATGGGTTAATATCTTATGCACTTTTCATGCACTTGTGGCAGACCGTACATGTGGTGATAGTGACTTATATCTAGTGACTCACAGGTGACATCTGCCCTGATCAAAATAGCTCACTTCCTTTTTTTTTCCCAACTGGTCTAGCCATGACTCTTCTCTGCACATTCCATTGGTCCCCCATATAGTATTATGGCCCCTCTTGGGAACCAATCAGTAAAGCCCCCCTGTGCCCCATATATTTGGCCCTATCTGTTACCCTATAATGTATAATCCCCCTCTGTGACCACCAAAAAGTAGTTAACCACCTCTGCGCAGCTCCCCACAAAGATTTAATGTACCAGTTCTCCAAAGGAAATTTTTTTTATACCACCGGGTCAATGCTGGCACATAGATCATGGCGGCGTTCCGTTCCCACCATCAGTTTCTCTATCTGCAATCAGGTCCGCTCAGTGCACTGGAGGCAGACCCAGCACCTCCAGTTCACCAATATTGGTGTATTGGGCCCCCCAGCAGTGCACCCAGAGGGCCTAATTGCAGATCAAGAAAGCAATGGAGGTAACCAGGCAGCGGCTTAAAAATGGGCAGTATCGCCAGTCGCTCTGGCCCTTACCTGGTGATTTTTTTTCCTTTTGAGAAATGGTACATATACTTTAATCTTATTTTTGCCTTCATGTAGTAGTTTGGCCTTTCTTTGCAGGTAGACTTCCCAGTAGGTAATATCCCCCTATAGATAGTCCTCCCTGTAGTTAGCCCTCCAGAAGGTAATATCCCCATGCAGGCATTTTCCTGTAGGTAGTCCTCCCTAGGTAATTACCCTCCCAGTAGGCATCCTCCTTCTGTAGTATATAAAAAAACAACACCTATATTCACCTGGCTTTGACATAGTCTGGTAGGTAATGCATCATAAGGGGGGATTTTAATTAAACCTATAGGAAAAATGTTTTTATACTACTTAAAATAAAAACAAAGAAATATTTAAAGTGACCATAGCTTTTATTGGCCAAAAAAGGGTTAAAGGAATAAATCCTGGTCTCAGACTTGGCTGACCCCTCTGTATCCTCCAACAAACCTTTTTGGTCTTTTGGGCAGCTTCTTCTTACATCAGCACCTTGCTTGGAAAGTAAAGTGGTACAGCCTAGTAGCAGACGTCCAGCTACAGCATCCTTGAGCGGGATAAAGGTTGAAAACCTACACATTATTAAGATTCTGCTCCGGAGAGTGACTGTAAGCCTGAGTGGTTTTGGTGGAACAATCATCAAATCATTCAATATCTGGTTATAAAAAAAAATGACTCTGCAAAGCAGCGATAAAGCTCAAGCTGCAGAAAACAGGAAATGTCAGAGGTTTAGGGGATATTAATGGGTGATACAGTCTGGCAGAAAACAGCTATTCAATTATAATGAGACTTGCACATTCTTAGAAATAGAAATATTGCTGGATTGTTACAGGCTGAGACACAGGCTGAAATGATAAAAAAAAATCTTTGAACTGTTACCTTTGTTTTCCTGCAACTTGGCTCAGTGGTTAGCACTGTAGCCTTGCAGTGCTGGGGTCCTGGGTTCAGATCCCACCAAGGGCAACATCTGCAAAGAGTTTGTATGTTTTCTGTGTTTGTGTGGGTTTCCTCCCACACCCAAAACATACAGACAGGTGAATTTAGATTGTGAGCCCACTATGTAAAGTGCTGTGGAATCTGTGTGGGCTATACAAATAAAAGCATTATTATTATTATTAAGCTAGTGTCACGGTGCAGGATGCACGGTAGGCTCCCGTCACCACCAGAGTGCGCGGCCTGCCCTTTAGATGCCCCGACAGCACCCCTAGTTTCCAGGCTGGTAGCTAGGCGCATGGCAGCGTTCTTAGATCTTGCCGCGTCTGGGGCCGTCCCGCCTGAGTGGCTCAGCTGCCCTGCATCTAGTATAACTGACTGGCGGCTGGCACCGCCAGTCAGACTTTGACTTGTGACTTCCAGTTGGATTGCATTTTGACCAGAAAAACCGCTAGTTGCCGAGCCAGACCTCTGATCACGTTTATTTGTGTTTAATTGTGTTGGTGTTTTGTGTCACACACCTGCATAGGCTAGGGACTGTCGCCTGTTGTCCACTGCCGCCTAGGGCAGTCAAGACAATTAGGCAGGGACAGCGGGGCGGGTGTCAGTGCTAGACCTGACCTGTCAGCTAGCCATAGAAGCACACCTACCATCAAGAAAGTCTAAAATCATCGGACATTAGAGAATGCCTCCAAAATTGGACAAACCTCACTCTTTTGGGTCCTATTTGTAATTGTTTCAATAAGGGGAAATATAGGAGCTCTTTTATGATTGGGGAAGCATTGTCTGTGATAGAATATGTATGGTCAGCCAAATAGGAATTTCTCTTCTGCAAAACTTCCGAGATGCTGTATTGTGGTCTGATGCAGTATATTCTGGACCTGGTATATAGCATTGTATCCTGAATACCATGATCTAGAAGCGGAACATTGCGTACTCCATGCTGTGTAACACTTTGTTTCTATGCCAAGTCTATTTGCATGAGAAATAAGCAAGCAGTTCAGACTCTGACCCCATGTCCTTAGTGCTTGCAAGCTGCCTAATAACCAAAGCCAGAGCTTCAGGACTCAAACAATAGGGTCTCTTCATTTGGGGAACATAGGAGGCCAAAAAGAGGAATTAAAAAGACTTGTAGAAATCCTGTGCGCTGAAGGAATTCAGGATTTTACTAAAAGGTCATTAAGTGAATATGTTATTAACGCCTTTGGTACCAAAATACCACCAAGTCATTAAAAGGTTAATTAATAGCTTAACAGAAAATTTCAAGCTAATTTTATTGGTTGATGGCAACTTAATTACACATATTGTAAATCTCTGCTAGATCCTGTAATGACCAGCAGGGGGAGTCTCTTTAGGTACCGTGCCAACCACACAGGTGAGTATGTGACAATCTAAAGAAAAGGGAGTAACCTTCCAGAATAATGAGATTTTGGGGAAGATTGCACATTACAACCACTGACTTGACATAATACTGTATATATATTAGGTGCTTTATAACAGATTATTAGCAGTCATTATGTAACAAGAGGTAACGTCATGATGTAAATGTTGAGTTTCCTTCACTAACTGTATCAAAAACTTTTGGCAACATCAATAAGGATGGTTATTCCCTTTTGGGAAATATTTTGTAGCCACAAACTTCCTGATCAAAAAACAGGATGCTCGGCGTCCATTTACTGAAGTTGTATCAGGAAGTAATGCAGAGCTACCTAAAACGGCCAATATAACAATGAGCAAAATATAGTTGTCTGCAGAACTTGTAGCCAAAATCAGATTAGACTGCCGGAATCAAAGTGTCTTCTGGTTGGGATACCAGCTGTTATCTGTGAACAGACCCCGCAGTATGTAAGTGTTAGATTTACCTGCAGGGCTCCACAGGGGAAACTAGTGATCAGCCGAGGAGCTAGAAAACACCCAATCCGCAGCTGATCACATCTTTTGTGCCTTGCTAAAATATATCGCTATTGTCCATACATCTCCCTGTGTAAACAGGGGATATGCGGTCGACAACAATATATTTACATGGCCGCATTAACGACGGCAGCGCGACTGGTTGTGCCCTCTGAAGACACTGCAAACCGTTGTCTGCCTCCTTGCATGATCCCAACTACATACCTTGTTGTAGCTTAGGCGAAGTCCTTTCTGGTGGTATGTTTTGTGAAGCAGGTTAGGCTTTGATGAGGCAGAAAATCCAACTTTAGTAGCAGGGCTGCCGTGTCTAAGAGGCGGGGCCGAAGCGTTCGTGCCCTAGTGCAGCGCCGCCTTTGTGGTGTTGCTGGTCGTCTCCCCCTGTCTCCCGTGCCCCCCCTGCCCGCCTTCACAGGGTTCCATGTAAATCCGCATGCGCCGTTTTTTGAGCTCCGGCGCCGCTGTGGTGACATGGCCGGGTCCGCACCACCTCCTTTGGCCGTCTTCCACGCCTTGTTTAGTGACGCTCTTGGCCCAGCCCCGGCTCGCATGCCTGTCAGCGGCCACCCTGCCCCATCGCATAACATGTTGGCGCACACTGCCTACGTCATCTTGTAGAGTTGTTGCGATCGGATCCCGCGCAGGCGCACTGACGCGATCGGCTTTATCAAACTAGTCTAGCCGGTCGCGTCAGTGTGCCTGCGCAGGATCCGATCCCAAAAAATCTACAAGATGATGTAGGCAGTGTGCGCCAACATGTTATGCGATGGGGCTGGGTGGCCGCTGACAGGCATGCGAGCTGGGGCTGGGCCAAGAGCGTCACTAAACAGGACGTGGAAGACGGCCAAAGGAGGCGGTGCGGACCCGGCCATGTCACTACAGCGGCGCCGGAGCTCAAAAAAACACTGCATGCGCATTTACATGGAACCCTGTGAAGGCGGGCATGGAGCGGCACGGGAGGCAGGGGGAGACGACCAGCAACACCACAAAGGCGATGCTGCACTAGGGCACGAACGCTTTGACCCCGCCTCTTAGACACGGCAGCCCCGCTACTAAAGTTGGATTTTCTGCCTCATCAAAGCCTAACCTGCTTCACAAAACATACCACCAGAAAGGACTTCGCCTAAGCTACAACAAGGTATAAGTAGTTTGGGGGGGTTCCACAGTGGCTACAGAGTCGCTTTAAGGACAACTCCGGCACAGATAAAAAAACAATCAATCAATTATAAACATAGTTTTCCCACTTACCATCCCTCCTGAGTCTATCTCCGTTTGAATTTCCCGCTGTTTGCAGGTCCCTGAAGCTCCAGTTGTTTTCTTCATTTTTTCTTCACTTCTTGGTTTGGGCTTTCCCATGATGCACTTTGTCTCCTGTGATGTCTAACTGACTCTATAGAACTGTTAGATGGCTTACAGCTTGCTCGACCAATCAGAACTGAGCAACCAGAGACATTTGACAAAGAGAGGCTAGCCTAACAGGGCTTAGACCTGCCTCCCTGTTGATGATGTCATGGTCACAAAATGGCTCCCACAGAAAAGCCATTAGATAAGAATGAGTTTATTTCACTTCCTGGTGGGGATATGAGGGGGGGGGGGGATAGGGAAGGGGGGCAGATAGGTGATTGAGGCATATTACAAAGTTATATAACTTTGTAATGTGTTTTTGGGGTGACCTCCCCCGGTGAGGAGGAGGTATGCCCGGTCACTTACCAGATGGTTAGGTGTGACGCCACTTCTGTGGTGGTTGGCCGAGATATAGCCGTGCCCAGTGATGTTATGTTGGGCCATTGGGCAAACAGGTATTGTGGCACGCCAGCTTTTATTTTAGGGGCCGGCTATACCTGTTGTGGGGTCCATTAAGTACTTATCACTGTGGTCCGGAGTGGAGTAGTGACCCACCCGGACTATTGGCCCTGCTACCCAGAGAAAGGGGAGATGACCCAAGGAGTGTGTGTACTGTGTCGGTGCTTAATGGGGAATTTACAGAGTCTCTTTAGCATAGATATAATCTGGTTTACTCTGAAGATACTTGAGGTAGGCAGTAGATATCACAGCTTTGCCTTTAGGATCAAGATCTGTACTGAGAGTAGAGAGAGTGGTACAGTCGTGCTGACTGGGTTGCGTGATGAGAAGTAGAAGAGAAGATCAGAGGAGTAGAGAGGAGGATGTCGAGAGAGTCCCAATCCAATGTAGTACTGTGCTCTGCTGGAACTTCGGAGGTAGAAATAAAAGAATACTTGAGAGTACAGAGAATACTTGTGCCTATGTTTTGACTCTTTGGTCTTTGCACCACCTATTGCCCATCAGTGTCGAGAGACCCATCCTGGAGGGTGACACAAGCCCCAGACCTTGTTACCTGGGATGAGCGGAATGCTGAGGGTTTTCTGCTTACACCTGCACTGCGAGATAGAGTTCATAGGCTTCTAGCAACTTTGCTCTATCCGGATCAGTTCTTTTACTTTCTATGGATACTGTCCTGCACTGTGTCTCTCCTTGTGCACAGCGTGGGTTGAGATGATCCCTGACTTGTCCTCTCTTGTGAAGGCTTAACACTGCATAGTGTTCAGTGAGGTTACTTGAGAAGAAACTGTGTTCAGCTGCATGAGCTCTGGTCTACGTCTAGACTGCACAACTTAGACTGGGGACCCGGCAGGAGCCAGGACCCAACTGGACTGCTGTAGAGAGCGTTCTGGCTTGTGTCCTTCCTCTACAGAGTCAAATGACAAAAGACCATATACTTCCTCTACCCATATGACTTCCTTCTTACAGCCCCTGTAAGGTGCGCTGTGAGTGGGCGAGGAGCGTGCATGTGAGAAGTAAAGAAAGAGATGATAGGTGAGAAGAAGAAAGAACTCTCATTGGCGTACAGATCCATGTGACACACAAACAAGCAATAACCCCTTAAGTACTACAGCTGTGCAACAACTGAGTATACACACTTGCAATAACGACATCTTGTGGCGAAACTTTGGTACTACTACATCACCACTTACACTTAAAAGTACAGGCTTTTACGAAGGGTGTAACCAATAGCAACACCTGTGGTGGGACACCACATTTCAATTTCTGGGAAAAAGCTTTTCACTGGAGTACCCCTTTAAGCTCAGCTCTGTACCCATGAACCATGTCTATCCACAATATGGTGGCCTAGTAGTCATTCTTGCAGATAGTGGTGTTTCTAGCCCCATGGGTCTTTTGCCCAGAGCCACCAGATTTCTGGTGCTAGAGATCCAATTAGAAATCTTGGCATTACTGCACCTTGCCATAGGTATTGTATTTCTTAAGTCTACAAACCCAACCCCTCCCCGGTTGGAGACAGCCTGCTGCAAACAAGAATGAGAATGTGAGCTAACATGAATGTAATACTCATAATTTCCTTTACAAAGTGATTTTATTGTGTTTATTACTAGTTGCTACTCACAGGTCAAAAACATGTTGGTATTGGGGGTGGTATTAAGTCTTGCACAAGGATAAAATCTTACTTCTTGTATACAGCCTTACTTACACACATGTCATCCTGTACGGAAAGGGCAGCTGGTGTTTTAAAAGGGCACAAATGAGCGTCACTGTATTAAATAATGTATTTTATCCAGTGATTATCCAGTGATTATCCAATGTGCATTTTATTCCAGTAAAACTAATGGCTTTGGTGTCAGTGACACATCAATTATTTGTAACAAAATAAGGAATATACACGCTTAAACTTTATTTCTTTAAAAATATTGTATTATAAAATCAACAGAATGTACATTCTGGGGGTAGTTATTAATGGGCCATTATTACTAGTGGAGTAACATAGGTTTCAGTATTTGAGGTGTCAGTGTCACTAGTGGGGTACCGCAGGGGTCAGTTGTTAGCCCTATTTTCTTTAATACATTTATTATTGATCTTGTATAGTAAAATATAAATGTTTGCAGATGACACTAAATAGTATAACTATAACAAACATAAATTTTCAAATGTTGCTGCCCATGGTGAGACTAAATTCATTCCATACTTGTTATTATCTATTCATTCTCCTTCCCGCCTTAAGGGTGCCTTCACACCTACCGGATCCATAGCGGATCTCACTTCTGCGGATTTGAAGCGAGAACCGCTGCGGATCCGATACCATTGAACCCTATGATAGCACATATTCGCAGCGGGATTAACATCCCGCTGTGAATATGTGCTTTAACCCCTCGATATCCGCAGCCCCGCCGCCGCATTAGCCCATCCTCGGCCGCATCCTGGCCGCATCCCCCCATCTCCGGCCGCATCCCCCCATCCCCCGCCGCATCCAGCAGCCCACATCCCCGGCCGCATCCTGCAGCCCGCCGCCGAGAGCATAACGTACACCTGCTCGGCGGGGCGGCTGCAGTGAGGCTCCCGGCTCCGGTCCCGCTCATTAGCGGGACCGGAGATGGGAGCCTCACTGCAGCCACGCCGCCGAGCAGGTACTTTATGCTCTCGGTGGTGGGCTGCAGGATGTGGCCGGGGATAGGGGATGCGGGCTGCTGGATGCGGTGGGGGTTGGGGGATGCGGCGGCGGGGCTGCGGACAGCGAGGGGTTAAAGCACATAATATGTGCTATCATAGGGGTGAATGGTACCAGATCCGCAGCGGTTCTCGCTTTGAATCCGCAGAAGTGAGATCCGCTGTGGATCCGGTAGGTGTGAAGGCACCCTTACAGTTGCTCTTTTCTGCTAAAGACACAAAAAAAGTGTGTGAGCTGTTCGCTCCTTCTCTACCTCCTCTCCCCTTCCTTCCGAGACGGCTGATGTAAACAAGAATGTTGACATAGAATGTAGGCTTAGAATGTAGACATAGAATGTAGGATCTGAATGTTATGTCAACATTGTAAGCCAGCATTCAATGTCAACATTTTAAGTAGGCTCTGCTCGCTCCTCATCAGCCGTGCACGGCAGCACTGATTGGCTGATGGGGAGCGAGGGGAGCCAGGAGCCTCACACACAGCCGCGACGCCGAGCAGGTAATGTATGTCAACATTCTAAGGCTATGTTCACACAGCGTACGAGTCCGGCCGCATTTCGTACGCCGCCGTACATGTGCGGCTGAAACTACGGGCGTGGGAAAAATAGACATGCGGCCGGATGCGTACAAACCGCGAACATACGCCCGTAGTACAGTTATGCTTCCCTAGCTTGTTTCGAAGCGATCTGAGGCAGGTCATTTACTTGGAAATCTTTGCCCAGCCCCGTAAACCACACAGAACCTTTTGGATCGAAAAATCAAGTTCAATTTGGCTGAAATAAGTACTTCGTACGGGACCGCAAGGAAATCCACGGCCGTGAGTTTCAACATTTCCGTCCTCAAACAATGGTCTTGTTCTTTTTTCACGGTGCCGTATACGATCCGGCCGTAAGCTCATACGTAGTGTGCACTGTGCGGGCCTATATCGTACTTTCAAGTGAACGCATCAACCTCAAAACTACGTGCGTATATTCGCAGTTCGCACTACGGCTGTAAACATACGCAGCCTACATTCTGACATAGAATGTTGCAATAGAATTTGTTAATTTTTTATAGAATGGAGGCTTAAAATGTTGACTTAGAATCACACAAAAACACAAAAAAATGCAACAGCTCACCGCAATGGCAAGATACAGACCCACTACAGACATTAAAATAGTTAAAAGCAGCCCCCCCCCCAACTGCCAAAACAACTTCCACGAAAATAATGAGGCTCTTGGTTACCATTTGAAAATGGTGTAAACTACCCCACCACGTTACGGTGGCCTCATAAACGGGGCAGTCCTACACCGTACTATGGCCTCTCCGTGGCATGAAATACGCCTAAGCTCTGGGCATGCAAGATCTGTCTTATACAGGCACAAGTAATTACACCACCTGGGTGGGACAGGTGGAGTGCACTTCCAAGTAGAGGCAGCCACTCCCCCATCTGGAACGCAGAAAAAAAAAGACAAATTTGGTCAGCTCTCCTAGAACACCATTCACACTAGGCAGGAGCACGTTGCTATGGCTGAAGTTGCAAACACACAAAAACACAAAAAAATGCAACAGCTCACAGCAATGGCAAGATACAGACCCAGTACAGACATGAAAATAGTTAAAAGCAGCCACCCCAACTTCAGCCATAGCAACGTGCTCCTGCCTAGTGTGAATGGTGTTCTAGGAGAGCTGACCAAATTTGTCTTTTTTTTTCTGCGTTCCAGATGGGGGAGTGGCTGCCTCTACTTGGTCGTGCACTCCACTTATTCCACCCAGGTGGTGTAATTACTTGTGCCGGTATAAGACAGATCTTGCATGCCCAGAGCATAGGCGTATTTCATGCCATGGAGAGGGCATAGTACAGTGTAGGACTGCCCCGTTTATGAGGCCACGTGGTGGGTTGGTTTACACCATTTTCAAATGGTAACCAAGAGCCTCATTAGTTTCGTGGAAGTTTTTTTGGCAGTTGGGGGGGGGGCTGCTTTTAACTATTTTCATGTCTGTAGTGGGTCTACTGGGTGTTTCCCATTTGCAAAGCTTCCATACAAACTCTTTATTACCTCATCCTCTTTCTCATACAAAGGTCCTTATGCTTTTAGTTGCTGATTGGCTCTGCTGAGCTCTAGCTAGTGCTCAAGAAGTTTTAATATCATCATTACAGCTTCTAGCAGCTTATAAGTCTGTGTAGTTTTTGCCATGAATTGCACAAAATAGAAGAACAATACTTGATTCACTGAGAGAAGAGTGGCCCACAGGTACAGGCCCATCTGGCATTTGCCAGAACTGTCTCCACTGTCTCCAAAGCATCCACTGTCTCCAAAGGAAAAGATTTCTACATTATTATAGAAGGGGATTCTTTACTGTAATTGCAGTGAGATTATGGAACTCTCTACCAGAAAAAGTTGTTATGGGGAATTTACAGAAGGGCCTGGAGTAGAAAACTGGCTTGTGCCTCATAGGGCACTTGTGCATTTCTTCAGATCGATGTTGTATGATTATAATATGAACTGGATGGACTGGATTTTCAGTCTTACAATGTCACTAAGTAACAATATTTCTAATGTTTAGAAGTTTTGTAACATGAGCTTAGGCAGGCACTGTACATTATTCACTAGAAATATATATATATAATTGAGGTCTGTCTGAATTGCCTTATTTGCTATTTGCACAGTGCTGTAGTGGGTCTTCTATAAATATCATGTTCATATTTGTTTAATTAAATTTAATTTAAATAGATAAAACTCTGGGTCCATTAGGATGGGTCTACATGGGATTACAATCTTTTTTTGGATATAGGACTTCATAGGGGTGGCAGTTTTTTGGTGTATTCTGCCAGGTCACGTGACCTTTGAGTTGGGGCAAAAATTCAAGAGCACCCAGCGATCTTTGTCTGTTTGTTGGAGCAACCCTGGAGAAGAGAAGAAGAGGCTGCCCAGCACACCCTTCCCTTTTACTGTGCCAGTTATTGTTATGTTGGACACATTTATTGTCATTGCATGTATATTTAACTGGAGACTATGGTTATATTGTTATACTTTTTATGGTTTTACATAGAGCAATTTGGTTATTTTAGGATGTTATAGTTAATAAAGAATCAGTGTCCTAGTCTTTATATCACCACTAAGTGTCTTCTTTATTGAAGGTTAATTCTAGGTATCTGTTGTTTAGTAAGTAGTCGCATAAAAAGCTTGATCCTTTCTCCTAACCTCGCAAAATCTCAGGGACTTTCTAGGCTCCTGATTGCTCAACTATTACCTGTCATTTCTAGGTTCTACTTATCTACTCGTATAGGAGAGGCAGACCTTATTAACAGAATTGCATTAATAAGGTTAAAAGAAGACAAGAGTCCATCAGGTTCAATACAGGGGAAGGCAAAAACCCTTAGGAGACAGATAACAATTGCCCCATCACAGGGAGAAAATTCCTTCCCGACTCCAATGGCAATCAGAATAATCCCTGGATCAAAGTATCTCCGGAAATCTAATGCCCATAACTAATATAATATTATATTTTTCTAGAAAAGCATCCAGGCCTCCCTTGAACATATTAAATTAATCGGCCATGACAACATCATGTGGCAGAGAGTTCCACAGTCTTACCGCTCATACAGTAAAAAATCCATGTCTGTGCTGGTGGTGAAACCTTCTTTCTTCTTGACGTAGAGGATGCCCCCTTGTCATGGTTACAGACCTAGAAGTAAAAAGATCACCACAAAGATCTCTGTACTCCATTCCATTAAAATATAGAGCTGCTGAAACTCGTTCTTCTCTGATTGCCATGGAAAGCTTTTTTGGACTATACATATTCAATGTTGTAGCCACAGCAAGAGAAATGGAGTACAGTGAAACCTTGGATTACAAACATAATTCGTTCCGGGAACTTGCCTGGAATCCATATCAAAGCAAATTTGTAAGGTGTTTTGTATCAATAAAAAACACTCTATTAGTAAAGAAGGGGTTAATCAGTTAACTCTCCCTCCACACACAACTCCCCAGTTGGCTGCAAACCTGCTTTTACTAGTGCTGGCTGCCTGGAGCAGCTATCAGTGAAGGGGGTAATTCAGGGGTCAAAGCTACAATTTTTTAAGAGTAGCTTGGCGCGTAACGGAATCGCATCGGCTATCACGCTGCGAGTTTGCAGTGACTGCAAACTGCAATTCCACTCCTGTCAGTTTCAATAGGATTACCTATTTGCAGCGGGTTTACAATTGTTAACCTGCTGCAAGTATGTAAGCAGCAATCAGCCAATCAGTGCGCCATCCTGGCGCAGGGCACTGATTGGCAGATCGGGACGTCTAAACACTGTGAGAACAATCCGGAGTGCAGACCAGGTAATGTATGCACAGGGGGGAAGCATAACTGTGCTCAACCAATCATGGCTGAGCAGCTGATGATGCGGCAGAGGGGGGCCGGCATGAGAGACGGCTGGCCTCCCGAAGATGACGTTGTCGACCCAAGATGGCGGCAGGGGTCAACAGCAATGGAGTAAGTATAATGCACCACACTTCCGGGGTGGGTGTATAACTATGTAATGTGTGTTATTTAGTGAATAAATGTTAAATGCCGCACTACCCCTTTAATGATCAAAGTCCACTTCACGTGAATTCAGATCTATGAGATGCTTGTATAATGAATTTGCATTATAGTCAAATAAACGTACAATTACATAAAGGAAAGAGAAATATGATCAGAGTAACAAAGTAAAGTTGTGAAACCGGTCTTTGTTGGGGATGTAAAAATCAATGAACAGAGCAGACATTTAATAACATAATTCATAGTTCTCCTGGCATCACTTCTATTTGACTCTACAACACTGATCAATGGTTTGCCATATGATCCCTCAGCTTTGAGTTGTCAGTATAAAAGGACTGGACATGTATGAGCCCCAGCTTTGGTCACCCACATGAGCTCCGCATGTGCACAAACTCTGCGTGTTAGTCCTGTGAAGTGACAGGTGTACAGTACTGGTGACAATCACTGGATTCCACAATAGCATTCTTCAATATAACATGGGCTAAAGGATCTTCTGTGTTTAATGAAGTTGTCCGTGATTTTTTTCAATAAGTGTGCGTGCACACTACGAAGTTCCCTTGTATGACTCGCAGCGGATTCCGTCACTCATACCCACACGCGGTGGCGCGCATCTCCGCCCGTGCCATAGACACTATTTTATGCACGGGCGGATTCGGCATTCCGCCGAAAGAATTGACATGTCACTTCTTTCAGCGGAATGCGGAATCAGCCTGTGCATAGAATAGTGTCTATGTCACGGGCGGAGATGTGCGCCGCCGTGTGCGGGTACGAGTGACGTGATCCGCCGCGGGTTATACACGGGAACTCCGTAGTGTGCACGCACCCTCTAACAACATTGCATTGACTTTCGTGGGTGCTGTATATTCTACATACACTTCTATTTTTTAATTAGATGCTTATTGTGTTCTCAGGCTCAGTCACATGACCACTCTGAACTGTGTTTTCTCTACTTCCTGTGATGTCACGTTCTCTTTCCATTTCCTGTTCCTGCCAGTGAGGGAACAGGGAGTCATTAGGTGAGCGGGGTTATGTATGCACATTTCTTTAGCCCCACCCCTAACATCTAACTAACATGTGAGCCCAGTAGAAACTGCAGCAGTAAGGGCAGCATGACATGGAGGAGAGCAGGAGCTGATATGTTCTGGGGGGCACAGAGATTAGCCATGTTGTGAAGGGCACAGAGGTTAGCCATGTTGTGAAGGGCACAGAGGTTAGCCATGTTGCGAAGGGCACAGAGGTTAGCCATATTGTGGAGGGCACAGAGATTAGCCATGTTGATGTTGTGAAGGGCACAGAGGTTAGCCATGTTGTGAAGGGCACAGAGGTTAGCCATGTTGCGAAGGGCACAGAGGTTAGCCATATTGTGGAGGGCACAGAGATTAGCCATGTTGTGGAGGGCACAGAGGTTAGCCATATTGTGGAGGGCACAGAGATTAGCCATATTGTGGAGGGCACAGAGATTAGCCATATTGTGGAGGGCACAGAGATTAGCCATGTTGTGGATGGCACAGAGGTTAGCCATGTTGTTGGGGGCACAAAGTTTAGCCATGCTATGGAGGGCACAGAGGTTAGTTATGTTGCTTTATAGTGCTGTAGTCTTGGGATAACAGCTGCTTATATGTCCCCCAATGTCTGCATTGATTTAATCACACTCTCCATAACATTGTAAGCTTCACTGGGGACAGAGACCAAGATAAGTGACTACAATCTCTGTACAGCACTGCAGGAGAGTTCCTGTCTCGTATCAAGTATGAACACCGACTAATTAGCACAGGGGATGTAACGTGTCTTTCTTGGGAGTCGCTTTACTCCCTAACCAATCACACAAATATACAAATCAGACACGGTCAAGCACTGTCCATTAGTTTTCTTTTGCATTTTACTTTTCCTTAATGATTCACAGATTTAACAAAAAATATAGCAAAAACTTTTTCAGTGCAAAAAACTCACACCACCCCGAGTGCGTACACTTTTAAGGGAGTCCCGTCTTCACGCCTTGCATCGGCGCTCCTGGTCTTCCAGTGTCTCTTAGGCTGAGACCTCCGTGGTAAAGGAGAGGCCTGTAGCTGGTGTAGTCACGCTACATTTCAGAGGAACCACTCCTCCTTTGTCAAGCGTACGAGTTCCTGTCTCGGCCAGAGATGTCAGCAGAGAGCACCGTGACAGATTGAAAATAAAACATTTCCTGCAGGACATACAGAAGCTAATAAGTATGGGAAGACTTAGGATTTTTTAATAGAAGTAAATTACAAATCTATATAACTTTCTGATATCAGTTGATTTAAAAGAAAAATATTTTTGCTGGATAATCCCTTTAAATTTCTTAATCAAGAGCATAGACTAGTCCAAAAATCCTGAATACTTTATGTGGAATATCATGTAATCACCAGTGAATCACTGTGTCAGGTTGTGCCTGTTGTCTCATCCACGTCTAACATAATCCAGATAAGGCAGCTGCTTTGGCAGATGAAATCCAGTATTAACTCTTATGAATACTTAGTGATGCTGTATAACAAACACACAACAGTAAAAAAAACTAAAAATATATATCTATGGTGCATAGGGACATAGTTTACAATGATCAGAACTGCTCTCTCTCTCTCTCATATATATACATATATATATATATATACACATACATATATATATATATATATATATATATATATATATGGTCTTCCACCATCAGCAAAATCTAGGATATATTGTATGTAAGCATACAGGCAAATTGTTAGGACCCCTGAATTCCCTAATAAACCTATCAACTTCCATATGGTACCCTATTGCATACATTTAGTGGGCAACTGGGGAGGGCTGTTAATTCTTCACAAGCACAGTGACTCCTGCGAAAGGCAACAGAATACTGCCTGGGGCCTTTCTATTTACAACATATGTAAAGTAAAGTAAAGGTTTGACTTTTTAATTTGGAGTAAAATTTCATGGCTCTTATGCAGAAACTGGTAGCCCACTGGACAGTTCAGGCCCCTTATCTTCCTGGTCCCCAGTACTTTACTTACTATAATGGACTGAGCAAAGTCATATAGTCTTAAAAGAAAAAAGACTAACAAAAGGGAATGTGTCATGAAAAAGAACTAATTGTTTGGATCAGGGGCGGACACAGACTGCAAAGGGCGCCTGTGCAAAAAAGCACAGCACAGATGCCAGGGCCCACTGTAGTCTGTGCAGGCCCCATTGTGGGACTGGGGTACCTGTGGCCACCAATAGAACTGATCATGGGGGGCACCCAAATAAAGAACCCATCAGAAGCGACATGCTGACCTGGTCCCATCTTGGACTGATGTATCTGTGACCACAGCTCCTGGAATAACAATAACTACAACTCTCAGAATGCCTTACACTTATGAAGCTCTCAGAGAATGCTGGGAGTCGTCGTTTCTGAGGGAACAACCCCTTAAGTTGTCGACTCATTTGTACTTCAAATCCCAGCACATTCTGAGGGCTGCAGACTGCAGTAAATGCTGGGAGTTGTAGTGTTTGCAGCTGGTGTACTTGGAGGGTCCTGGGTGCATTATACACTGAATGCTGTGTGGGGAATTGGAGTATATACAGCTCAGAGTAAGGAAGAGATCCCAGATCAGTGCTAATAGGGGATAGAACAAATGGGTCATCACATGCTCTCTCTCCTCTCCTCCTCACACAAGGTATGCTGGACAGTGGAGTATAGGAGGGGGAGGGGCTGTCAGCAGCAGCGTGCAGGAGGAGAGAAAAGAACCAGCCCTAGCCGGGCACAGAACCCAGTGACTTCCCGAGTGCTGATACCGTCTGGGAGGCCCACTATAGATGTGCCATGCTGAGCTGACACTTTAGAGTCTGAGCCTGGAGGGCCCCTCTATTGGCCTGGGCCCCTGTGCAGCTGAACAGGCTGCACAAGTGATAGGTCCACCTCTGGTTTGGATCAAATTTTATGTTGTTATTTTATGTTATGTTTATGTTTTAACTCTAGCCACTAGGCCTGAAGCTAGACTGAGACCTACAGTGAAAGATAACAACATTATAGGAGAATAAATGATGTTTACAGCTCAGCCTGTAATGACCTCTGGATAGGGGCATGCCTTGGGGCTTGCTGAAAAGCAGTTCAGGAAAGATAGCTGCCCCCATAAAAAAAAAAAAAAAAAAAAAAATGACAAACACAAACAAATTAGGAAAATAACAGACCACTTAAAGAAGAGCCATGTTTTGGAAAAGCAAGCAATGTTCACTTATGGTGCGTTTACACAGGCAGATTTATCTGACAGATTTTGGAAGCCAAAGCGAGGAATGGATTTGAAAAAAGGAGAAATCTCAGTCTTTCCTTTATGACCCGTTCCCTGTTTCTGGTCTGATCTTAGCTTTGGCTTAAAAAATCTGTCAGATAAATCTGCCTGTGTAAACGCACCATCAAGGAACAAAAAATTTAGTTTTTTTATTTACCATTTTCTTACACATACTCATACACACACACATTACACACACACACATATATATATATATATATATATATATATATATATATATATATATAAAAATATATATATTATTGTGACTTGGTTTAAGAGCGTTACTTTGGTGTAAGAGCTCCTTGTACTGGGTAGGAGCGCGAGTGGAGGGGCATGGTCTGCATAGTGTGGTGTACAGCACTGTACTCTGACCCAGAAGGTCTCCCTCACCTTCCAAATCAGAGCAGATCCACTTCAGGCTGGGGCTTCTATCAGGGGACAGGACTGTGGAGGTAATCTCTCCATAGCTGTAACCCCTCTCTCGGACAGAGTGCTGCTATACTGTGCTCACATATACCCTTCTTATTGCTTTATGCTCCCTGCAGTCTCTGTCAGCCCTTGTGTTTCCCATCCTCTCCATTACTATACAGTTACTTATAATATCACATATTCTGCTGTTTCTCATTTATTTTATTTTATTTTTTTTACTCCAAAATGTTTGTTTGTATATCATTTAGGCTTTTTCATTAGTGCAGGTGAAGCCTGAATGTGAATAGAGCAGTCATATAACACCCCATCCATGAGTAGTTTCCTTTTTACAGTTCTCATGCTGCTACAGACTGTAGGAGGGGAAAGTGACCGCAGAGTTATTTCAGTCTTTTATATATTATTACTATAGCTGTCTACTGAAACCCAAAAAGGAAGTCTGGGTCATCAGAGGCTACTAGATGGCTCATAGTGCACTATTTAAGGGGATAACCTTAAGGCCTGTTATAGAGTAATGTTTAGCTCAGACGTTTTAGTAAATGGTATCCCAGATTCATGTATAACAATAGTTCCCATCCCATCTACATAGAATGGGTTTTGCACTAGTCTCAAGTTACATCCCTGGGTTTACATCTGTCATTTTAATTTGGATTGATGAACTTACTTCTCTTCGGTTGTTCGGTCTTCGGTTGTTAACAGTGAGATTATAGCCAAGGTCTTGGAGCAATAATATTTCCTGTTAAGTACTTGTGATTTGTCTGGGCCAGAAGTAAATAGCCAGATATAAACAGCCTGAGCTGTATACAGTATACATATTTCTGCTCCTGGTTAATAGGACAAAGCTATGTGGATCTACCTGGGCATAAAATAGCAGAAGGTGTGTGGTGGGCGTGCGTATTAGTCCAACCAAGATAGGTATCTGGAATATGAGCTCTCCATGTTAAAGTATGACAAGTGAAACAAATGAACAGACCACTGAGTTCATTTATGTAACTTATCACACTGAAATGTGGAGTGCTTATGTGTAGGGATGAGCAAATTCGTACCGTAGGAATGAAGCAAAGAGCCTGTCAGGCTGCTAGGTTTTAAGTCCGTGGCACTCGTGCTTTTCTTCATTCTTACTGTAAATTCAATCATCCCTACTTATATACTATTTTTCAGTTGCACCCAAAGACACCACTCAGGCTGGGTTCACACTGCGTATTTGCAATACATTTATTGTATACGTTTTATGGAAAAAATGGATGCAAAAAACGGATGCAATTGTATGTCATCCACTTGGATCCGTTTTTCTATTGACTTCCATTATTTAAAAAAAAAATGGAACGAATCTAAACCCAGCCTTAGTAGTGTATACTCTTTGGGGGATATTTCTAAAAATTCCACCCAAGGCGTATGCCAGGGAAAAGGCACAGATTTGCCCCTTCTCCCTGGTGTACGCCTACCGTATTCCCTGCTCACCCAATGGGCTGGCAGGGGGGCTGGAGGGGGGGGGGGGGGGCGCAGCAAGGTGTAAATTATGATCCAAATCTACATCTACAGCAGGATATGGTATGCCGAGTGCAGGTTTGGGCGCACGGCTAGCCGGATTCACTAAGAGGCCTGCCCCTCTTAGTGTATTTGACCATAAAAAGGGGCGTGGCCTAATTTAAGACTAGCGTACGAGTACGCTGGTCTTCATAAATCCCCACCTTTGTGTTCTTCATGCATTATTTTGGAAAAGGAACATCAGTGAGATTCTGTTAATATAAAATATGCACTGCCTATGTATATAGGACAATCCCTTGTTCAATAGTATTTGACCCTCTGCATCATACCTCAAAATAAATACGGAGCGCCTAGATTAATACACCCCTCAAATTACAGACCACATACCAGCCCTGCTAAAAGAATAGAGATGCCAAAAATACAGACCCCAAACCTTAGAAGAAATACAAATCCTGGTCTCTGTAAATATAGGCCCCCAGACCAGACTGCCTTAATAAGTACAGAAAGCAGAATGCTAAGCACCCAGAACCCCAGACTAATACAGAGCAAAAAACAGGTTCTTTTTTTATACAAAACAAAGACCAGAATTTCATTAAACAAAGACCCTAGAAAAAACAATGGAGGGTGAACTGTGGTGGTATTAGGCCAAAGAAAACATGATACAGCAGATTTAACCCTGTTATAAGTTAAGAAGAGAGACACATAATTGCTGGTAATTTCTCAACCACCTTTAAAATGTCTTTAGCACACTCAAGACACTTAAAGGAGTACATTGGGTAAAAAAAAATAAAAAAAATAAACATGCTGCACAAGAATGTTTGTCCCCGTACTAAAACTAACAAGCATCCATTTTTTGTGGGGTGTTTCGTTCTTTGTGTATCATGTTTGTACTTTTTAGTTGAGCAGTCGCTTAGTACTACAAGTCAATGACTTTTGCACAATCAGTGAGGTTGCTGCACCTGCTTCATCATCAAGAACAAGAAGGCAGCATGTTGTGGTGCAATTTTGCCTAACTTCATGGGTAAATAGCAGGAATATCATGGTAAGAACACACCAAAAATGTAAAAAAAACGCCATGTGTGAACACAGTATAATGCTGCGTTTACATGGAACGATTATTGTTCAAATTCTCACAATAACTTTCAATCAATATTTCAATCATTCCGTGTAAACACAGCAAACGATGAGCAAGAAATCGTTCATTTTGATCTTTTAACATGTTCTCAAATCGCCGTTCGCTAAAAATTCGCAGATCGCTTTGTGTAAACAGTCTTTCAAAGATTCACCCTATGTGAAAGATGGGCTTAAGCGACGTTAAAAACAATCGCAATAACGATTTTTCTTACAAATTTTCGAACGATTTATTCATCTAAACGGTGATCTTTATAAAAACCAAATCGTTGCTTCAAAATCGTTAAACGACCTATTGGCCAAATTATCACTTTGTGTAAACGCAGCATTAGAGAGAGTGATATGTGATTACAACATGCTGCCTTGTTGTGCTTAATAATGCAGCAGGTGCTGCAACCTCACTTTATTGTGAGGTGCAACAGCTTTGGGTGGAGAACTGGCAAGAGTGCTCGGGGAAGGGAGTAGGCAGGGTGGGAGGACTGTGAACAGCTGAGGGAAAGCAATGCAGCCTTGGACTTCAGAAGATGGTGCTTTGTCTACAAAGAGATAGAGGGCCCAGGGAGGAGTAGAAAATACACATTTTGTAGTTCTGCTATATTCTATTTCAGACAAGAATCACACAAAAGCTGTTGAAGCCAGTGCTAATAATGATTACACTATATTAGTAAGTCATATATCTTAGAGAGATAGCTTTATTTAGATATAATTTTCTTATAAATGTAAAGGAGTATAAGCTGCATGTAGTAAAAATATAAAAAAATGTTTTCACTCATGCACTTAGCTATTTCCAGCAATCTGCATTTGAGTCTAGGAAGAAGAGCAGAGCACGCCCGTCCTGTCATTCAGCTGAAAAGGGAACTACGGGCCCCTCATTCCCAACCATAGTGAGGAACCCAGAGGTCAGACCTTCTCCTAATTTACTTTTATGACTTATCAGAATAAGGAATTACAAGTAACATAAGAGGCTGTAGTGGCGTGCAGCGCCCCCTCTAAATGCTAATAATTTCTTATCTAGTGCTTGGATTTCCAAGGCAGCCTTTACTGATCCGGAAAAAAACAATAATGCTATGCAAGACCTGAGCTGTCTGGTTTTTCCATGAGCATTTGGCAACTATTAAAACTTGTTCTTTTCCAAAAGTTATATACATATACTTATAAACCGGATCCTTCTCATTATGTGTAGGAGCATTTCACTTCTGCAGTGACTCACAGAGCCACCCACATGACCTGACATACCTAGTGACAGAAAACTGTTCCTGCTTCATCTTCATGCATTACGGATACAGAATTATTGGTAGATAATCCTGGTGAAATAAAGACACTGGGCCGGCTCCAGGCTTTTGTGGGCCCTTGGGTGACAGAGCCTCAGCCAGCCCCTTTGTACAGTAAATCATGTGGCATCATTATTAGAGGTTCTCAGCAGACCCCTACTACTAAACAAGATGCTAGGAAAGCTGGGTGACCTTAATTATACAAGATGCTAGGAAAGCTGGGGGACCCCATTATGATGACTACTAAACAAGATACAAGGAAAGCTGGGTGACCCCATTTTACTGATTACTATGCAAGATGCTAGGAAAGCTGAGTGACTTTCATTATACAAGATGCTAGGAAAGCTGGGTGACCTCCATTATACTCACTACACAAGATGCTAGGAAAGCTGGGTGACACCATTATACTTACTATACAGGATGCTGGGGAAGTTACGTGACCCCATTATACTGACAACTATACAAGATGCTGGGGAAGCTGGGTGACCTCCAACTGGCAGTGATGAGTTACCATACGAGATAGAAAATTATAGCACAGAAAGCCTCCAGGCTAAATAACTCACTAATGGGTCTCCACTGACCCTCCAATGCAACTGTCAGAAAAAATTAGTGAGGATAAATAATTATAACAAAAGTACCTGAGTATGATAGGATAGTGATCCTCTAGTTGAGCGGGATACCCGTGTGGAAAAGAGTCCATACACTGGTGCTGCAATCCAATCTGCTGTTTATTTTTAACAATACACTCGGTACACTTCAGCTCACAGGCTGATCCACACACCCAAGCGTCCACCTGGTGTCCCGCAGGACACCAGGTGGACGCTTGGGTGTGTGGATCAGCCTGTGAGCTGAAGTGTACCGAGTGTATTGTTAAAAATAAACAGCAGATTGGATTGCAGCACCAGTGTATGGACTCTTTTCCACACGGGTATCCCGCTCAACTAGAGGATCACTATCCTATCATACTCAGGTACTTTTGTTATAATTATTTATCCTCACTAATTTTTTCTGACAGTGATGAGTTACCATCCTTCCTGCTGTACAGCCCCTCTCTCCTCCTCAGGCACTGTGTACTCAGGCTAATCCTCCACCCGCAGTAGGTGCCAGGGGCGGGGCATGTCGGTATAGGGATGGGGCTTATCGCAACATACCCCAGGCATCACTGCATGGGTGTCCGGTGGCACTGCATTCCGGGGGAAGCAAGTGCCGAGGTGGGGGGCCCTTGAGGCGCTGAGGCACTTGCTAAACGGGTGCTGACGGTGGCCATGAATAAAGAGTATGTTCAGCATGGTGGGGTCCCAGCAGTCAAACCCCCACCTATCTACAATGAATTAGGTCACCCTCAAATGTAATTTTCCCCATTAGTCAAGTCTCCTACATGTTATTTGTCCTAGTAGCCAGGTTGCCCTGTAGATAATTTTATCCATTAGCAAGATCCTCTGTAGGTAGTGTACTAAATTAGAAAGGTACCCTGTAGGTAATTTTTCAAATTAGCCAGATTCCTCCTATAGATAGTTTTACAACTACCCGGGTCCCCTTCTGTAGATAGTATCCCCAGTAGCCAGGTAGCCAGTTTCCCCAGTAGCCAGGTAGGCAGTTTCCCCAGTAGCAAGGTACCCCCTATAGCTTGATTTCCCACCACTGAGATCAACCCTTACAGGTAATACACCCAGTAGCCAGGTACCTCCCTGTAGATAGAATATCCATTTAGCCAACCCCCATAAGCAGTATTCCTAGTACCTGTCTCCTTAGAGTGAATGTACCAGCAGTACATTTGCTTTAAGTTTTTGACATGAATAGAACAGCGCCAGTGCGGGGAAGCCGCTGCAGTGGTCCATGGGGCTGAAGCACTAGAGGCGGGCCGGCCCACCCCCAGTGGGAGGAAACCCTTACCCCTCTGTGATGCGGCTCAATTGATTCTTGTACAAAGCCAGTCTCCACACAAAAAAAAACTGTAAAAAATTTAAAAATAAAGTGAACCAAAAGTGCTAACCAAGTATGCCCTATGAAGATGTGCCAGCATTTTAAAAAGGTGCTCGGGCAGAAGTTAAAAAGTTCGTCTACCTTTCTAGCGGGGTCACCTCTCCCAACTTCCTTATGGCAGAGGGGCCACCCCACAGCCTTCTTCATGTTGACTCCCCAAACCTGCCCTGGAATTCCAAGTAGGCCTTCTCAGTACAGTTCAGGGATGGGAAAGAGTTACAAAGCTGCTTCCAGGTTTTCCTTCCTCATTCGCAGCTGTTTGTAAAAAATTCTAAATATTTGGACTTATTTTGGCATAAAAAAATGAGCAGTCAGACATCAGAATAGCAAGCTGTTTCCATGGATCTGAAGACACAACACAACAAATGTATTGTGTGAAGAGGGTTGTATGAGGGTTAGATATCCGGTCCCATTATGCAATAAGGACACTGTTGGCTTGAAGTACAGTTTCTACGATTTTATAGTCTTATATCTTATGTAACATTGAGAGCTACAGGGAACTTACAATTTAAAGTGAAAATATACCTATAATTTTTACTCTTTTTTAGAGCCAGATACAGAAATATTCTCTTTTTCTAATGAGTTTCTATTTTAAGATTTTTTTTTATTTAATTTTTGTTCATTATTATGAAGGTGACCATCTTGGCTGAGCGTGTTTTAACAGTATTTAGATATATGCTTTATAGCAAGTCCTATGGACATAGGCATGACAGACAGGACCAGACCCTATTCACTAGAATCAGTGGCAGATTAAAATATGTCAATTTTGGTCAGTTGTCCGAGGTCCTTAGCTCCTGGGGGCTCATGACTGCCCAAAACAGACACGGTGTATACTTTCTGTGCTGTATGGCCTTCCTACTGCAGTTCGGTGCAGGTGACAATTATGAGGTGGGGGGGGGGGGGGAGGAGGGGTGCAGGGTGACAGTCTGGGATGAGGGGGGCAAAGGCTAAAGGGGAAGGGTGAGTTCTGAGCTTTGTATATAAATGGTGAATGGTGTCTCATCTATATACTGGTGTCACTTTTCACTGCAAACTTGACTGAAAGGAGGACACTGCTGGAAATGGATCTGTACAGAATAGGAAGTGTCAGCTTTGTTTTAGGCTTAGTGGTCAAAATGAAAACTGCAATATTTCAGGATTATTTTATCATTTAGAATATAAAATAGAAAATAAAAAAGTGAATAAAAAAATGTAAAAATTCAAAGTTTTAATAAAGAATTTTGCCCACAGACCCCTTAGCAGAATACAGGTGCCATTGTATTGAGAAAGAGAAGAGGCAGTGCCTCACAGATAGGATTAGATTACAGTTAGTGGAGGCATGTGGTGGAGACTCGCCAGAATTTTTTATTAAAGAAAATGGTAGCCTTGTTAGTTATCTCATAGCCAGAAGTCAATTACAGTGGGTGAAGATTCCAATTTTTTTTTAAAAACTGAATTTATTTCAGACTTTAGACACCTAAATATTGTTAGACCTCAAACCAGACCCCAAAATAAATTCAGACCCAAGACCATTTTTTATGAATACTAAATAGCAAATGCATTATATTCTCTAACAGAGATAAATGTCCCATGAATATATACGTGGCTGCCCATCCTTGGAATAATCAAGATGTTCACCAATTCACTAAAATAATTCACAGACTGTTGTAAAACCGGGCAGAACAAGGCAGTTCTTGGGCCCCAGTGCAAAAGATGTCATTTATAGTGTCACTGTCATTTAAAAATTTTTTTTGACATGTCAAAGAGACGTGTGAAAAGTTTTCATTGGTCTGATCTGAGTGTTCTGATCTGTACTGATCGTGAGAACAAGTCAGGAGAGGACCGTGCTGCTGAGTGGTCTGCTCCCAAATCTATGTCACTTATATTATAACCGTCCGTCTGTATTTCCTGATTCGAAATTTCTGAACCCACAAAAAAAAAAAAAAAAACACCTCACCTGACACATTGTTCCCACACAGCTTACTCTCCTCTTCTCTGGCACTCTCTGCTCTCTTGCTGCAGGGATGGGATCTCCGGGGCAGAGCCAGATAATTACCCCATTTGTTGGATCGGGTGTTGTTTTTCCATTTTGGCAGCAGGCTTTGGGCTGTGCACGAATGGAATTCAGTAGCCATTGTTGTACACTATGCATGTTTACAGATCACACAGTTCAAAAGTCATTGCCAGATTGTAACGTGTAGGTCAATAACATGGGGTCTGTTTTGACACGTAGGCTGATTAAGAGGGCGCCCCTCACCTGATCCTCTCTCTATGTACCTGCCCTATTCTTATCAAGGTGTCCTTCTGAGTTAATCAGACAACTGTAAGATGTGTGAGCGGCGAACACCCCTCCAGATTAGATAAAGGACATTATCTGGCGTCTACTATCATTATATACCTACTGACAGAAGATAACAGACCTGTATGTTAGCTTTGTTTGCCCAGCATACAAATATTACAAAGTAGCCTTACTTTGAACAAATCGGCTAGGTTCCCACAACGTTTTTTCTTGTCCGTTTATAACTTTTAAAATGACATCCGTCATTTTGAGTCCACAATGACGTCCGTTATTTTGAGGATTGGCCGCTCCTCAGTGCAATAACAGCTGCTGGTACATTATTCTAGTTTAGGTGGGCTGATCGCCCTTTGGCTGTGTCTTTAACTGAAAAGCCCATTGAATTTAATAGTAAAAACAGAGAAAGGATGGTGAAAAAAGAAAAACTGTATGTGAACAACTAAAAGATAACGTCGGCTGTTTGCAAAAGACGTCCGAAAATAACTGTAATGATCATTATTTTGACGTCCGCGCAGATTACGTCCGTCATTTTATACACTGTGTGCATTGGACGTCCATCATTCCATCGACTTCAGCGTATTGCAGTCAGTTAAATCACGGCAATAACAGACGTCTTTTTAAATAGAAAAAGCAGGCGCCTTTTCTCTTTTTTTGACGTTGTGTGAACATAGCCTTATAGTCAAGGAAACAGATTCCACAATTAAGTTTTTGGAGACATTTTTTCAGTTTAACGTTTCATCTGAACCTGCTGATTTCAGTGGAATCTAATAACATTTCTACGTTTAAAAACATTATTACTTTGCAGGTTTTTATTCCCTGCACCTGTCCAAGGCCTCTTTTACATATCTCTTTATTCTATATGTGGATCTGCAAATGCAGACAGAATGTGGACCCATTCATTTCTATATATACCAGCCAGACCACTGATTTTAGAGCAGAGCGGTGGTTGGTAACCTAGAGAATGATCTGTCAATAATGGGAAGGAACAAGTGGCATATCAGGAGAAGGTATTTGCATAAATATATACAACTTGACAAACCCTACACGTATAACTATATTAGTTAAGATGAGCATGTCCCTTTAAGTGCAAACCTCTCACCAGTGCACTAGTTCAAGGAGTATGGGAGTCCACTTAAAAGCACTCAGCCAACTTGACCACTGTGACCCAGACTGTGACAACTAGGTGATTACAACTCTCAGCATTCCCGCAAGCATCAACTGCCAGTTCTATGTTAGCAAAGACTTCTTAGGAGAAGGACTTAGGGGTAGTGATTTCTGATAAAGGCAGTGAACGTTGTTACTAGGCAGTAGGGAAAGCTAAAGGATTGCTAGGCTGTATTTTGAGAGGCATAACTAGTAGGAGAAGGGAGATTGCGATTACGCTGTATACAGCTCTAGTGGGACCACATCTGGAATACTGTATCCAGTTCTAGAGACCTCACCTAAAAAGGATAGTGATAAAATAGAACAGGCCCAAAGGTGGGCTACAAAAATAGAAACATAAAATCATGAGAGACTTCAAGAACTAATTCTCTATAGCAAAAGAAGGAAAAGTGGAACCTTGATCAAGATGAGTAGTAGATACTTAGAACAAATGTAAATTATATATATATATATATATATATATTTTTTTTTTTTTTTTAAGGTAAGACTAGATGGGCACCCTGTTGTCAGCCTTCTAGAACGTGATATAAAAAAAGAAATGTGATAAAAAATAAATAAATAAAACAGAAGACCAGTTAAAATCCACAAAAAAATATTTTGTTTAAATATTTAATATTCGAGAGGGACTGTCAGGTCCCTGAGGCATCATGCTGCCTTCTTATGGTATTCCCCCAGCGTTGTGTGATGCAGCATAAAGCTACATACTAACATGACAACTGGACTTGCATCTACATTCTGCCTTGCAGCCGCTTCTCTCCTTACACTCCCGCTCAATATAATTGATCAATACCATACACTACTGAGGTAAATGAGTGTGGAGAAATAGTCTATACCTAGTTCTATGTGATGCTTATCAGACTATTGTTATCAAGAACTTGTGTATTTTTGTAATTAAAGGCCTATATAGGTATATGGCATACAATATTATATGGTAAAGATAAACAAAGACGTATGATAACAGAGTCCATTCCATGTTCATTGGCTCTGCTCCATGGTCATATTAAGCTGAATGACGGCACAATGACTAAAGTGTAAGAGACTGATATGATAGCTTGTACTACCCTTTGCAATAGATAGATTATGGGCACAATAGAAAGATATACTGTATTGTATGGCTTGCATAGTGGTATCATCATTTATTGGAGTGCTCACTTATAAGAAAGATCCCATCTACATGGGAGCTCCATTGCAGAGTTTTTTTATTGGGCCACAGCAAAAAAAACAACAACCTAGAAGCAGAATTATTTTTTTCAGCTCAAATCCTTCTAAACAAATGGACATCAAATGGCAACCCAATGGACCTTATTAAAGTCAATTGGATCTATCAGGATTCCTTGGTGTGCAACAGATCATCTGGCCCCTTTTTTTAGAATGAACGGACTCTGTGAAAGAGTCGCCAAAAGGAGCCCCAGACACAGATGTGGATTCAGTAGTTTGAGCAATTAATACTCCAATTAAAAGGGCTTATTCAGTTTAGAAACCTCATATTTATGAACCCCAATAGCTGGACCTCTTCAAAATCCTCATTTCTTGGTCAGATTGGAGAATGGCTACAACATGTGTCAGCCACCCTGAAGAACCTGTCCAGTATTACACAAACAACTCATTGATATGATTCTGCATTGTGTAATGCTTCATTTCTCCTCTGCGGGAGCTGCAAGAAAATGTAATACTACCAGATTTCCCTACAGATTACAGCTGATCACTGGGGGTCCCTGTGGGGTCCGAGGAGAGATATCTTCTGACAGGAAGGAACTTTTTTTAAAGTGGTCATCGTGTCCTACAATTTTTGTTTCAGATGTTTGGAGATATTTGTTAACTACAGTCACAGATACATTTTTAGGTTTTGGAAAATGATAAGATCCAGTCTATTGGCTCGAAATTCCGAAGTCAACAATATTTAGTATTTTTAGTAGGTTTGCATTTCTTCAGGAAATTGGCCACCTACTACCAAGCAACCTTATAGATTACAATTTACTGCTGGGGTACCAGTGAGAGACACTTTATGATCTGCTTATTGTCAAGTAGGGATTAACCAAAGTGGAGAACCCTTTGATAAGAGGACTGAATAAAATATACAAAAACAGCACTTTTTACTCCAGGATCTCTGGAAGTTACCTGCGACCAGCTGATAAGTGGCCCCTCAAGCATTACTTGAGTTGGTCTTTATCAATTTCCTTCAGTGGGAACAGTAACTAACAAGTCATATCAAACAGATTCAGGTTCAAGAGGGGTTCTGGAAAGTCAAAAGAGTCAGGCGAAATCTAGAAATGTTAACAAGTATGGGTTAGGGCAGGGGGCTGGAATATTTTGCAGCTTCTTACCTGCATTTACAGCAATTTACCATTCTATCACTGGAAACAACCAAGGACCAGGACAGGATCTGATTTCCTTTGGGAGATTAAAGGGGTATTCCAAGAAAAATTAACTTGTCCCCTATCCACAGGAAGAGATTATGGGGTCTGACCTCCGAACCCCCTAACAATCTCTGTTTCGGCCCCCAGCTTCTGTGTTATGAATAGAGCTGTGGGTACTGTACGAGACCTCTTTTCATTCTTATGGAGGTGCCAGAGAGAGCTCAGTACAGCGCTCTTACTGCTTACTTTGCCCTTTCCGGCACCTTCATAGGAATGAATAGAGCCACGGGTCACGTGCCGTACCTGCGGCTCTATACATAACACAGAAGCCAGGGGCCAATACAGAGATCGCCGGGGGGTACTGAGGTCGGACACTCTGTGCTCTCTTACTTTTGCACTATACTTTGGATAGGGGACAAGTTAATTTTTTCTTGGAATACCCCTTTAATTACAATATGATATAATCTGCAGATGCTATTTGTCCTTTTAAGGCAGGGATGGGGAACCTTCGGCCCTCTAGCTGTTGTAAAACTACATTTCCAATCATTCTTGAGCTGCCAAAGCTTTGGGCACTCAGGCATGATGGGAATTGTAGTTTTACAACAGCTGGAGGGCCGAAAATTCCCCATCCCTGTTTTAAGGGTTCATTATCCATAGTTCTATATTACTTTGATCATGGTATCTTCCCTCTCTGGCTCATTGTGCTACTAAAGTTTAGCTATCATTTATAAAAACTTCTGTTATAGTGGCATGTCAGAAGTTTGTATTGGTGGGGGTCCGGGTGCTAGCGATCGGTGGGGGTCCAGGTGCTGAGACAAACTTCTGAATGCCACTATGACACGTCAGAGGTTTTTTGAAATGATAGTTACGCTTTACGTGGGAACTACAGCCAACTTGTAATTGCTAACAATAAACTTGCACATTTTCCTAATGAATAGCGATAACAGTATATAACATACAATATTATAGGGTAAAGATAAACAAAGATGAATGATAACAGAGGTTCGTTGGCTCTGGTCTGTGGTCATATTCAGTTGAATGACTGCACAATGAGGCGTAATAAATATAATAAAAAGACAAATTTGGTCAGCTCTTCTAGAACACCATTCACACTAAGCAGTAGCATGTTGCTATGGCTGAAGTTGCAAACAGACAAAAACACAGAAAAATGCAACAGCTCACCGCAATTGCAAGATACAGACCCACTACAGAAAATAGTTAAAAGCAGCCCCCCCAACTGCTAAAAAAAATTCCCACAAAAATAATGAGGCTCTTGGTTACCATTTGCAAACAGTGTAAACCACCCCACCATGATAAGCTGGCCTCATACCGGGGCAGACCCTACACTGTACTATGGCCTCTCCATGGCATGAAATACGCCTATTCTCTGGGCATGCAAGATCTGTCTTATACCGGCACAAGTAATTACACCACCTGGGTGGGACAGGTGGATGGCACGACCAAGTAGAGGCAGCCACTCCCCCATCTGGAACACAGAAAAAAAGACAGATTTGGTCAGCCCTCCTAGAACACCATTCACTGCCTAGTTGTGACATCAACATTTTATCCAGGAAGTGAAGCCTTGATGCAGTAGTAAGTACAGGGAAAAAAGCACTTTATGTACATTTCCTGTAATAAGTGTATATTGGGGATTTGTATAACTTTTGGGGGAGCAATACAATACTTTAATAAAAAATTTTGCCAGACTTCTCCTTTAAGACGTGTGAATTATACAGGCACACATGTATGGCGGTACCAGCAAATTTAGGGGAAACCCAGCCTACAAGGTTTATTTATAAAGAGATCTGCTCCTGTGTATGAATACATCGCTGTAGTGCGCTTGTGTATAAAATGGAAACAATTTAAAAGATACACAGAATCAAAACAACTTAAAAGTTACATAAACAAAATATGATGCCAGCACTCCGGGAGGTATCTACTTTGTTAGCAAGTTCATGAAATACCAAAGAAAGTGAATAACAGAAATACTGGTGATTCATTGGGAAGAGTATACGAATCATGTAAGTACACATTCTGGTGTCTTCTACATTTCTTAAATGAATAAGAACATTTTAACAGTTTATGCAGAATGAAAATTTTTTAAAGGAACAATTTAAATCAAGTTTTTAGGTAAACATATTTTTAGAGAATTTTTGACGATGTTTTTGCAAATTTTTCATTTTTTATAAAATAATCCTAAAATCTTGCCGTTTTAATTTTCACCACTGAGGCCAATACTAAGAGCCGTAGGTGCATGGTTGGCAGGTAATGAAAGCGTTAAGAAAATACTGAAGTTATATACTTACCTCTCCACACTTCCTGGTGTCCTCCTGCCTGTTACCTGCTCACCACAGCTGCCACTGGCACATCTGAAGACATCTCTCAAGTGACAGGCTGCTCAGCCAATCACTAGCCGTGGCACTGTCCCATCTTGGCCGGTGATTGGCTGATCGGCCTGTCACTTCAGAAATGTTTTCAGACGTGCCAGTGGCAGCTGCAGAGAGCCGGAAACAGGTGGGATGACACCAGGGAGCGTGAGAAGTAAGTAAACCTTTATTATCTTCAATACACACATCACTTCACTAGGCTTCACTCCCTTATCCCCTTCATTTTCGCTCCTTTGCTGACGTTGTGACATAGAGACAGGGACACTGTTGCAGGTCTTTTAACAGATTTTTGGACAAGCTTTTTGGTAGCGCCTGACCTGCAAATTTACTGACTACTCCATCACTAGATCCCCCACTTTGTTCATGCTGCATCTCTGTGAGATTCCATTCTTGACACCATGACAATCTGGGCCAAATGGGAAGAAAAGACAACGAAAGCAGGAGACTCCCATCAGAGAAGACATCCCTTGTAAGTCACTGGATGTACTGTATCTGTGCTGTAATATTCTCAATGTATGGAGGTTTAAATGGTGTGCATATGGGGTTTTATATACAGTATGATGGTATTACTCATTAGGTGGTGGTAATATGTGGTCAGGGCATGGTGGTATTATTTTGTTATGTTAAAATAGCAGGGTTTTCATTTTAAGGCCATATTCACACTCTGAACATCAGCCATTGTTTGACCCGGCTGGATCAAACAACGGCCGATGTGTGTGATGTTAACCCAGATGAACATCACTTTACTTGAATTGGAATGTGGGCACACTTGGGTGTGCCCGCACTCTGATTAGCCATAGTGCACAGGCTGTGTTGTGCGGCTGCTGTTCACTGAATAGCAGCCGCACAAAATAGACCTGTCAATTATTTTGTGTGGCCGCAGAGAACCATGGCTGTAGTGTATAAAGTGTGTTTACACTCCGGCCGTCGTTTCATGCAGTCTAATAAAGTGCTGCGTAGTGATTAAATAATGGACGTTGTTTAATGAAAAAATACACTGTGTGAACGAGGCCTTAAAGGCCACTTCCTCAGTAGATTTTGGTTACAGAATAATCAGAAGCAGTTTACCATCCTATCACTGGAAACAAGAAATGACTAGGACATAGTTTAATATTACTCTGATTACAGCATCCTGGCCTATTGCTTTGTTCCTGGGATTGTTGAAATGCCACTATAGTTTAGGAGTGTGAAAATGGGCTTATATACTTATATATAGGAGTAGCTATATTCTATGTATCTAATATCCAGCTCATACTATTAACCCCTTAACGACATCGGGCGTAAACTTACGCCCTCGCGCCCTGGTACTTGGCGCATCAGGGCGTAAATTTACGCCCGATGTTTCCCCGATCGCTGCGTGTTCACACACAGCGGTCGGGGAAGATGGCCTGCTATAAATCATAGCAGGCCATCTTAGCTTCACGGCACGGGGGGTGGTTAACACCCCCCGTGCTTACGATCGCCGCTATAGGCTGATCAATTCAGATCAGCCAATAGCGGCGATCGGAACCTTTCCGGGTCATCGGCGACCCGATGACCCGGAAAAAAAATGGCGGTCGGTGCTGTCCGAGGACGGCACCGACCGCCATTACTGTAAAAAGTAATGGTGATCGCCGTGCCACCGGCCCGATCGCCGGTGGCACGGCGATCAGAGTCCCACAATATAGTAAATACCTGCCCTGGACCCCTCAGCTAGGCAGCCGAGGGGTCCAGAGCAGGTATTTGTACATTACTCACCTGTCCCGGGCTCCTGATCGGCGTCTTCCGGGTTCGCGGCATCCTCGTCTTCGTTCGGGTCTTCGGCTTCTTCCGTGACGTCACGTTCGGCTTCTCTCGGCTATTTTCGGCTCCAGCGTCGGCTCTTTCCGTATTTTGCGCTCTGCTGCCCTCTAGCGGCTGATATGTGTAATACACTTATCAGCAGCTACAGGGATGTTCAGAATTTTTTTTTTTTTTTTTTTCAAATTTTTTTTTTTCTATTTTCCGCACCCTATCGCCGCTGAGTGTTGATCAGCATCGCACGAAAGTGCGCTGCTAATCAGCAACTCCTCCTTTTTGGCGTAGGGTGTTTTTTTTCTATATTCTACTGCCACGGTCTGCTTATAAGTGCCGCACATAAGTGCGGCATTTATCAGCAACTCCTTTGTTGGCGTAGGTTTTTTTTTTATACTTACTGTAAAAAAACACGTAAAAAACACTACATTACACCACACTACATTGAATAAAGTTTGACACTACACCACTACATACCCCATATACTAATCCCCGTATAAAGATGGCCCCCTGGGTGTTTTCGGCGTCAGAGGGATACGTTATTATTACCTCCGACACAGAAACAGCCAGTGAGGATGAATGGGGGGTCCTTCGTTCCTCCATTCATCCTCATCATCCTCATCCTCCAGTGACGTGTCTGGGGGTAGTGTAGCGTACGCTGCCCCCCAGACACATCTTTTCCGCCAGTACCGTCCCAATAAGAGATGACGGTATGGAGTGAAATTCTACAAACTCTGTGAGCGTACCTTAGGGTACACTTACAGATTTCGGGTACGTGCACACTGCGGAATGGAGGAGGATAACCCTTTGTGCATTCCACAGCTGGCACCCACCGGCAGACTGATGCGGGCGCGTGTTTCCACCCGTGTCATAGACTCCATTCTATGCACGGGCGGATTCCATCGTCCATCCAAAGAATGAACACGTTGGACGGAGAGCGGAATCCGCCCGTGCATAGAATGGAGTCTATGACACGTGTGGAGACGCGCGCCTGCATCAGTCCGCCGGTGGGTGCCAGCTGTGGAATGCACGAAGGGTTATCTGTCGCGATTCCGCAGTGTGCATGTACCCTTAGAGTGTATGTAGGAAGGGACACCCGAATCCAGCCCCCAGATGCCCCCCCATCCTCGGAGTTAGTGGGAAGATCGTCCGGGAACTGATCTTCCCACTGCTGGATAAAGGTCACCACCTGTACGGGGATAACGTTTATACCAGCACCCCCCTCCTCTGGTCTCTCGCTGCCCTGTAGCTTGCGGCACGATCCGAACATATCAGAAGTAGTAATAGCGCCCTAATATTTAGCAGCCATGGAGCGGACCCAGCGCTTCTGGATATGAAGGACCCCGTATCACCCCCGGGCAACATTTTCCAGGTGACGTCCCCCACACTGGAGAAAGGGAGACCCCAGAAGAAGTGCAGAGTGTGGTGTAACAGGGGGATCAGGAAGGACAACATTTTCCAGTGTGACGCCTGTCCTGATCACCCCGGCCTCTGCATACTGGATCGCTTCAAGGTGCACCACACGTCATTGGGGTTCTACATTATCTAAATTCTGTCCCTTATTCCTATTTCAGGGGTCACGTTGATCCAGGGATTATTCTGATCGCCATTATGGAGTCGGGAAGGAATTTTTCCCCTGTGATGAGGCTACTGTCGTCTGCCTTACGAGGGTTTTTTTTTGCCTTCCTCTGGATCAACACAGGTTGAGTTTGATGGACACCTGTCATTTTCAACCTTATAAACTAATAATTGGCCTAATACCCCCAAATAAATTAGAATTGTCCCTTTTCCCCAGCTAAGTAGGTATGGCCGCCATTCCCATTAGAGGATGCCATGATGCAATGACAAAGCCTCTGTGCGGCCAGGACAGTAGAAACCCCCCACAAGTGACCCCATTCTGGAAACTACACCCCATAAGGAATCTAAGAAGGGGGGCAGCGGGGATATGGCCCCCTGGTGACGGCCACATTTGGGACGTGAAAATGAAAAAAATTGTATTTTTTATTTTCTCGGCACATGTTCTACGTAAGTGCCCGTCACCAGTGGGGTCCATATGCTCACTGCACCCCTTGTTGGATTCCTTATGGGGTGTAGTTCCCAGAATGTGGTCACTTGTCGGGGGTTTCTACTGTCCTGGCAGCACAGGAGCTTTGTAATTGCGACATGGCCTCCATCCTCCATTCCAGCCTCTAAATGGCGCTCTGTCCCTTTGGTGACTTGCCCTGTGCCCATATGGCACATTATGTCCACATGTGGGGTATTTTCGTACTCAGGGGAAATTACCCTACACGTTTTGTGTTCATTTTCTTTTTTAACCCCTTGTGGAAATGGGAAAAAATCAAGGCTAGACCAACATTTAGTGTAATTTTTGTAAAATTTTTACTCTAAATCATTAATCTTGTCATGTTTTTTCATTTTCACAAGGGGTTAAAAGATAAAAAAAACATTTAATGTGTAGAGCAATTTCCCCTGAGTTTGGAAATACCCCACATGTGGACATAAAGCGCCATGCGGGTGCAGGGTAAGCCTCCGAAGGGACGGAGCGCCATTTGGTTTTTGAAGGCTGGATTTGGATGGAATGGATTTCGAGGGGCCATGTTGCATTCAAAAGGCCCCTGTGTTGCCAAGACAGTTGAAACCCCCCACAAGTGACCCCATTATGGAAACTGCACCCCTCAAGGAATGTAACAAGGGGTGTAGTGAGCATATGGACCCCACGGGTGACGGACACAAATGTGGAACAATGTGGCGTGAAAATGAAGTATTACATTTTTTACACTATAATGTTGGTTTAGCATTGAATATATCATTTTCACAAGGGGTTAAAAGAGGAGAAAAAAAACTAAATGTGTAGCGCAATTTCCCCCGAGTCCGTAAATACCCCACATGTGGACATAAAGCGCCATGCGGGTGCAGGGCAAGCCTCCGAAGGGAACGAGCACCATTTCGTTTTTGAAGGCTGGATTTGGATGGAATGGATTTTGAGGGGCCATGTTGCATTCAAAAGGCCTCTGTGTTGCCAAGACAGTTGAAACCCCCCACAAGTGACCCCATTATGGAAACTACACCCCTCAGGGAATGTAACAAGGGGTGTAGTGAGCATATTGACCCCACTGGTGACGGGCACAAATGTGGAACAATGTGGCGTGAAAATGAAATATTACATTTTTTACACTATAATGTTGGTTTAGCCTTGAATTTATCATTTTCACAAGGGGTTAAAAGAGAAAAAAACACACAATATGTGTAGAGCAATTTCCCCCGAGTCCGTAAATACCCCACATGTGGACATAAAGCGCCATGTGGGCGCAGGGCAAGCCTCCGAAGGGAAGGAGCGCCATTTGGATTTTGGAGGTTGGATTTGGCTAGAATGGATGATGAACGCCATGTCACATTTACAGAGCCCTCCTGCTGCCAAAACACTGGAAACCCCCCACAAGTGACCCCATTCTGGAAACTGCACCCCTCAAGGAATCTAACAAGGGGTGCAGTGAGGATATGGACCCCTTGATGACGGGCACATTTGTGCCATGAAAGTGAAAAAATGAAATTTTTCCCTTTCACGTCACATTGTTCCACATTTGTGCCCGTCACCAGTGGGGTCCATATGCTCACTGCACCCCTTGTTAGATTCCTTGAGGGGTGTAGTTTCCAGAATGGAATCACTTGTGGGGGGTTTCCAGTGTTTTGGCAGCACGAGGGCTCTGTAAATGCGACATGGCCCTTGAAATCCTTTTCAGTGAAATTCAGCTTCCAAAAGCCAATTGGCGCTCCTTCCCTTTGGAGGCTCGTCCTGCGCCCCCTTGGCACTCTATCGCCACATGTGGGGTATTTCTGTACTCGGGAGAAACTGCGCTACACATTTTTTGTCTTTTTTTGCCTCTTATCCCTTTAAGAAAATGAAAAATTGAAGGCTAGAACAACGTTTTAGTGTAAAAAATAAATTTTTCTTTTTTCACGCCATATTGTTCGGAAAATCTGTGAAGCACCTGTGGGGTCCAGATGCTCACCGCACCCCTTGTTACATTCCTTGAGGGGTGTAGTTTTCTAAATGGTGTCCCTTTAGGGGTGTTTTTTAGGTTTTGACACCCCAGAGCCTCTGCCAACCTGAAGTGGTACAGTCAAAAATGACCAAATATAACGGAGGCGTTGAAATTCACTAGGCGCTCCCTTATATCTGAGGCTTGTGGTTGCGTCAATTAGCGCAATAGGGCCACATATGGGGTATTTCTATAAACTGCAGAAACGGGGCAATAATTATTGGGGTGCATTTCTCTGGTAATAGGTTTATAATTATGAAAAATATTGGATTACAATAAAATCTCTGCACAGAAAATTAAAATTTTCAAATTCCTTACACACTTGGCTTTTATTTCTGTGACTCCCCTAAAGGGTCTAAACACTTTCTGGATGTGCTTTTGCAGAGTTTGGGGGGTGCAGTTTCTGAAATGGGGTGCTTTGTGGGGCTTTCTAACATACAGGCCCCTCAAATACACTTTAAACCTGAACAGGTCCCTAAAAATATCTGATTTTGAAATTTTACTGAAAATTTGGAAATTTGCTGCTAATGTTTTAAGCTTCCTATCGTCTAAAAAAAATGAAAGATAGTTTAATAAATGCCGCCAACATAAAGTAGACATGTTGCTAATGCTATTTAATATATAATTTATGTGGTATAACCACTTTCTGTATACGCAAAGAAGTTTCAAAGTTGGAAAAATGCATTTTTTCACCTTATTTGGTTTTTTTTCATAAAGATTTGTTATGAGTATCGACTCCAATTTACCAGAAATGTAAAGTACAATATGTCACGAGAAAACAATCTCAGAATCAGCCGGATAGGTAAAAGCATCCCGAAGTTATTAATGACTAAAGTGACACTGGTCATATTCATAAAATTTGTCTCTGTCATTAAGGCCATTTCAGGCTCTGTCCTTAAGGGGTTAAACCCAATAACACCGGCCTTGCATCACTCAGAAACCATTTCTCCTACAGTTACAGAACTGCACACAGGACGCTACACATCAGACGTGAATTACACAGAAAAGGGAACTTTCTGGAAAACTTTTTTTTTTTTAAATCAAAAACCGAATTATGTGTCAACAATCTGTTCCAGGAAGGAAATTAGAGGTAGGTTCCAGAAACAAAACCTTTTACCTATGCATGGGATACACAGGATAGGGGATACATGTCTGATCACTGGGACCCCTCTACTAATTCAATTCACGTCACGTTAAAGTGCAGGCTAGGGGGGAAATGGGAGACCTCTGACTAGCTGTAAGTACATAGGCACTCTATCTCAATTTGTGTAGACTGAGCTGGGAGTCAATGGTCACTTGCTCTGTCAGTCCTCTGCTTTAGGCTATGTTCACACTACGTATATTTCCGGCCGTAGTGCGAACCGCGAATATATGACCGTAGTTATGAGGTTGATTCGTGCGCTTGAAAGTATACGATATACGGCCGCGCAATGCACACTATGTATGAGCCTACGGCCGGATCGTATATGGCGCAGTGAAAAAAGAACCAGACCATTGTTTGAGGCCGGAAATGTTCCAACTCACGGCCGTGGATTTCAACGCGGCCCCGTACGGAGTACTTATTTCAGCCAAATCAAACTTGATTTTTATATTAAAAGGTTCTGTGAGGTTTACTGGGCTGGGCGAAGATTTCCAAGTAAATGACCTGCTTCAGACCGCTTTGAAACAAGCTAGGAAGCATAGCTATACTACGGGCGTATGTTCGCAATTCGCCCGCATGTCTATTTTTAACACGGCCGTAGTTTCAGCCGCACATGTCTGGCCACGTACGAACTACAGCCGGACATATACATAGTGTGAACATAGCCTTAAAGGGGTTGTCCGGCGATAAAAAATTATTCACAGAATAACACACATTACAAAGTTATACAACTTTGTAATGTATGTTATGTCTGTGAATGGCCCCCTTCCCCGTGTTTCCCCCCACCCACGCTAGACCCGGAAGTGTGGTGCATTATACTCACCGCATCTCGTGTCGTCCACGGTCTCCGATCCTCAGCAGTGACGTCTTCTTCGGGAGGCCGGCGGATCTTCCCGAGTGCCGGCCACCCTCTGCAGCGTCATCCGAAGCTCAGCCGCGATTGGCTGAGCATAACTGTGCTCAGCCAATCGCGGCTGAGCAGCTGATGACGTGGCCGCGTCATCAGCCGCTCAGCCGCGATTGGCTGAGCACAGTTATGCTTAGCCAATCGCGGCTGAGCTTCGGATGACGCTGCAGAGGGCGGCTGGCACTCGGGAAGATCCGCCGGCCTCCCGAAGAAGACGTCACTGCTGAGGATCGGAGACCGTGGTCGGCACGTGACAGGTAATGTATAGCGCACCACACTTCCGGGTACACGGGTGGGGGTGGTGGGACACGGGGAAGGGGGCCATTCACAGACATAACATACATTACAAAGTTGTATAACTTTGTAATGTGTGTTATTCTGTGAATAATTTTTTATCGCCGGACAACCCCTTTAAGGTGTATTCTACTCAGAATTAACTTTTAATTTGTTGCTGCCCAGGCAGAGAACATAACAAACTGCCTATTCTTACGTCTCTGCACTTCCCAAGTGTCCTCCAACGTCATCTCCAGTCCCCAGTAAAACAATCCTGCCTCCACTTCCAGACAGACTGTCTCTAAAGTGGAGGTGGGATCGTTCACCGGGGAGATGTTAAAAGTTAATTCTGAGCAGAATATCCCTTTTAACTACAAGCACTCCTAATGAGCGCTTATGGTTAAAATGTAACTATAAGAGCTGAATAGGAGTGCTTATAGTTAAAGCGAATGTACCTCTAGTACACAGTATCTTTGTTTTTTACATGACCAAATCGGCACCGTTGCGGGGATGCCGGTGCCAAAGTCCTTTTTTGACCCGCTGGCCGGTTCCTGTGCACGACGCGGGTCTATAACCAAGTACCGGCCAGTGATGATACACCCCCCAGACGCAGCTCCATTGATTCTAATGGAATTGCATCACAGAGGGGAGACTATCACACTGGGGGCCAGAGGGCCTGCCTCAAAAAAAGGCATCCCTGCGCCACCAGTCTATTTATGTTATACACTAAAAAGCGATGTACTAGTAATACATTCACTTTAAAGTTCCCAGCTGCACCAAAAACACCTCCTGCACAGCTCCCCTACCATACCAGCTGGGTTTGCAGCATTATATTTATATCCATGAAAAACGCAAGGTGACTAACATGTCTCTCTGCCTTTCAGTCTTTCCCACACAGCGCACTGACAGGCCGAGAGCTGTGACTAGTCACAGACGGATAGAAGGTACCGCTGCAGACATGGCTGCTGTGTCTCCTGCACGGGATCATGCTGATTGGTTCCCTTTAAAGGGGTTATCCAGTGAAAATCTTTTTCTTTCAGGGGGCTGCTCATGAGCTATATATAGTGCTATATAGGGCTTCCTGGGACATTATTTCGCCAGAACTGTCTCCTCAAAATGGGGAAAGTCCCAACAAAACCAGGACTGTTGGCAACTGTGATAGTTTTGTTGTTGTTGTGTGTTTGTGTATACACAGATGCTCCTACAGACTGGTATTTGAAACAGTGAATTATAACCAGTGCCTCACAGCTAACATGTTCTCTTATCGCTCACTTTCCTTTCTTTTTTCCATCCAGCCCAAGCCCTGACTCTCTCTTCTGAATCTACCAGAGACATTTTAGGTTCCCTGCTCGGGTGCATATAGTAAGCAGGTCCCCTGTGTGCCCCCACATAGTATTTAGGCTCCCTCAGTGCTCCCATTGAGTAGTTAGACCCATTCTGAGCTTCCAGGCAGGGCAGTTTCTAGGTAATTTTGACTACAGGGCGAATCTTGATAAAAGCGCCCCCCCCCACACACACACACATACACACTACGCCATTCGCCCCCCCCCCCAACACACACACTATCAACACACACCTAACCCCCCCACACACACACTATGCCCCCTGACCCCCCTCCTCCACACACTATCCCCCTTGACCCCCCCTCCTCCACACACTATCCCCCCTCCTCCACACACTATGCCCCCTGACCCCCCTCCTCCACACACTATCCCCCCTGACCCCCCCTCCTCCACACACTATCCCCCCTGACCCCCCTCCTCCACACACTATCCCCCCTGACCCCCCCTCCTCCACACACTATTCCCCCTGACCCCCCTCTTCCACACACTATCTCCCCTGACCCCCCTCCTCCACACACTATCCCCCCTGACCCCCCCTCCTCCACACACTATCCCCCCTGACCCCCCTCCTCCACACACTATCCCCCCTGACCCCCCCTCCTCCACACACTATTCCCCCTGACCCCCCTCTTCCACACACTATCCCCCCTGACCCCCCTCCTCCACACACTATCCCCCCTGACCCCCCCTCCTCCACACACTATTCCCCCTGACCCCCCTCTTCCACACACTATCTCCCCTGACCCCCCTCCTTCACACACTATCCCCCCTGACCCACACACTATCCCCCCTGACCCCCCTTCTCCACACACTATACCCCCTAACCCCCCCTCCTCCACACACAATCCCCCTGACCCCCCTCCACACACTATACCCCTGACCCCTCCCCCCCTCCGCACACTATACCCCTGCCCCTTCCCCTCCACACACTATACCCCTGACACCCCCCCCCCCCCCCGGTCTGTCAGATCCCGTCCGCAGCTGCCGCGACCGCGCTCAGCGCAGAGCGGGAGCGTGGGGCCGCTGCAGCTGGCCGTGGCGAACACGTTGATTGGCTGCGTGCACCACGGCCGGCCGCAGCGGCCCCACGCTCCCGCTCTGCGCTGATTGGAGGAGTGCGGGCAGTAGGTGAGGCGCAGGGAAGGCCGGGACAAGTCACATGAGCGCGGTCGCGGCAGCTGCGGACGGGATTGTCGCTCACATGAGCGTCCCGTGCCGCTCATCTGACAGATCGGGGGGGGCGAGATGCCGGGCGACGGTCTGGGGGCGCGTGGTGCGCTATCCAACCCAGGCTGTGTGAGGTCCAGGGGGAGCCCCCAGCGCCCCCTAACTCTCGGCGCCCCGTGCCGTTGCCCGGCCCGCCCGGTGCAAGAAACGGCCCTGCTTCCAGGTATTAGTTATACCACACCTAAGCCTCCATATAGTAGTTAGGCAACCCCTGGTAGTTAGTACCCCCTGTAGGTGACCCCTTGTAGGTAGGTAGTCCTTATGGTAATACTCATCAAGCAGGTAATTCCCCTGTAGTTAATCTCCCAGCAGGCAGTCCCCCTTTATATAGGCATCCAACCTGTAGGTATGTCCCCAGTGGGCAGCTTCTCCCCTCCCACGTAAGCTTCCCTCCTGCAAGTTGCTCCCCCCATAAGCTTGCTTCCCCCTACAGGAGATCCCCCAGTCGGCAGCCCGGTCAGCCCCCCAAGTAGGCTCCGGCCCTGCAGCCCTCCTTCCAGCAGCAGGGGGCGCCGCCTGAGGCATGGCAGGAGCGCCCCTCGACGTCCGATATAAGGTGTAGCCTGCATTGGAACCGGCTGCACCACAGCACGTTATTCTAAACATCAGCTAAGTAAGTAACACTGCCACCTGCTGGTCGCCGCAATTACGTAATATCTTGTAATTGCCCGTTTTAATAAAGTTTGATTTATACAGATTTGATATAACGGGTTTTCATGAATAAGCGGGTCCTTCAAAGTGAATGACTTGTATGGGGATAGGTGGAAGCGGTGATACAGTCACTACGGTCCAGCCAATCATAGAGAGGGGGAGGGCATAATGGAAAGTGGGAGTTTGATAGGCTAGTGCCAGAACCAATAGATGGCAGGATGGGCGTGTCATGTGTCCGCAGTCCAAGAACAGCTGGTGCTGAAGCTCAGAGCTTTCTAGCCGGGCGGTGGGACGGGAGAGCGGCGGACACTGAGGGCTATAGCGGCAGGTGGAGGCGTGCATACGGCGCTGTATACGGTATGGGGGACTCCTAGAGCGTGGGGGCGGATGCTCAGAGGCTGTGGGGATGCAGTGACGTGTACGGGGGGGTCAGGGAGCTTGTCATGTGACCTGTATATGTGTGTACAGACTATGAATGAGCTGTAGCTTAGTCTGATTATTATACAGTGTCCCATTATAGGAGAGGTGCATAGAGATTGTAGGAAAGGTGCCTAGAGACTGTCATGGCTGACACAGCTCCGGCTCCTGGAGGGGAACCCCACTACTATACCTGGGAAGACGTCCAGAAGCGCAGCACACGTGAGGAGCGATGGCTGGTCATCAACCGCAAAGTCTACGACATCACAAGGTTCTGCTATAGACACCCTGGCGGATCCAGAGTCATCAGCCACTATGCCGGCCAAGATGCTACCGTAAGTGTTGTCATAGTCTCCTATCCATTCTTCAGCTGATTGACACATTCATTTTCTCAAATGTTATACATGTCCGTAGATCAATGTCAATGCAAATCTCCAGCTGGTGCGAACACTACAACTCCCATCATGCTTTGACAGCCAAAGGTCTCAGATTCTGCTGCCGGGGCATACAAGCCAAAGAGCCACAAGTTAAGAAACAGTGCCATAGAAACTGTCCGGGGGGCCCTACATTTATCAAGTCCCCGATTTCCAATGTAAATCAAACGACTTTCTACTTTTCAGTCTTAAGGCCTCATTCACACTATGCACTCAGCTCTGATGTCCCTTTCTTGGTTTATGGTGAATTTGCCTTGCCATAGGGAGAGGAGGGTAGGTGGCTGTCAGACATGTCTCATGCTGCTAAACCCAATATAGGATTGACAGGGCTGTAGCTATAGGGCAGGGATGGGAAACATTCTTCCCTCCAGCTGTTGCAAAACTACAATTCCCATCATGACTGAACAGCTAAAGCTTTATCTGTCCAGGCATGATGGGAATTGAAGTTTTGCCACAGCTGGAGGGCGGAAGGTTCCCCATCCCTGCTATAGAGGGTGCAGAGGTAGTGGTCGCACCTTGGCCCTGAGGGAGGGCATAGGCCCCTCTGCCATATAAGAAGACACCAGTATTATTGATGACAAATAAAAGATAGGGGACCTGTTGCAGAATTAGCATTTGAGCCTATGAGTGGTAAGTCACACCCCCGAGGATCTAACATTGTTGTCTCTAATAGCAGGGGACTATCAGGCTGTGCCCATACACATTAGGCCATTGTTGGATTCTAACAGTATCATCCAACTTAAAGAAATTATCCCAGGATTATAATTTATCACCTATCCACAGGTTAGGTAGTTAGTATCTGATGGTGGGAGTTTAACTGATGGGACCCCCACCAATGACAAGAATGGGGATTGGGGAGAGTGCATCTAATAGAGTGATTCACACTCATCTATGAATAGATCTGTAGCTTTATATGTCCCCGACGTGTCTGCTATTAGATCAGCAAGCGCACTCTAAGCAGAGGACCTGCATATTTACCATGTATTATTGAAATCTCCTGACTGATTATGTCACCTTGAAAAAAATAATGCAGTAGATTAGAACAATATGGTGCGATGAGGTCAGGAAGCTGAGGCCAACTGAAACAATGTGCTTATATGACACACCAGATAATGGACCTGACAGGAGTCACCATAGAGACAACTGCCTGGTGGCAACATTAGCGTTCTTCTTGTTTTCTGGTAGATATGCAGTATTTGTAGTCATGTACCCGCAGGGGCTACAGAAGTCACACCCAAGGCTCAAGGCCCCTGTGCTACATTAGAGGAAAGAATGCTATTGAATTACCTGCTTAGAGTTTGTTTTTTTTTTGTAATTTTTGCATTGATGCGTTGAAATATGTGTAGAGAGCAAGAGATAGATAAATAGACACAGCACATACCCTGCTTCCCCAAAAATAAGACATAGTAGAGGATTTACAGGAGAGCTTAAAATAAGGCAACCCCCTGAAAATAAGGCACCCCCAAATCTAAGACCCCCGCCGCCAACCGGGTCATGTCTGGTTATGCTGGTTTGTGATAATAAATGTTCTTTTTTTGTGAATTCTTCATGGGAAAATAAGACATCCCCTGAAAATAAGACATAGCGCATCTTTGGGAGCATAAATTAATATAAAACACTGTCTTATTTTCTTGGAAACACGGTAGAAGAAATTCTGTATCCAAAATGATATAGTGATAAACAGATAAATAATAAACAATATAGCAATAGCTATAATAGAGAGAGAAATAGATAATATTTTAATAGGTGAATGATAGTGATAGATAGATAGATAGATAGATAGGAGATAGATAGATAGATAGATAGATAGATAGATAGATAGATAGATAGATAGATGAAAGATAATAGATAGATAGAAGATAGATAGATAGATAGATAGATAGATAGATAGATAGATAGATAGATAGATAGATAGATAGATAGGAGAGAGATAGATAGATAATAGATGGATAGATAGATAGATAGATAGATAGATAGATAGATAGATAGATAGGAGAGAGATAGATAGATAATAGATGGATAGATAGATGAAAGATAATAGATAGATAGAAGATAGATAGATAGATAGATAGGAGATAGATAGATAGATAGATAGATAGATAGATGATAGATGGATAGATAGATGAAAGATAATAGATAGATAGAAGATAGATAGATAGATAGATAGATAGATAGATAGATAGATAGATAGGTAGGTGATAGATAATAGATAGATAGATAAATAGATGATAGATAGATAGATAGATAGATAGGAGATAGATAAATAGATTAGATAGATAGATAGATAGATAGATAGATAGGAGATAGATAAATAGATAGAAGATAGATAGATAGATAGATAGATAGATAGATAGATAGATAGATAGGAGATAGATAAATAGATAGAAGATAGATAGATAGATAGATAGATAGATAGATAGGAAATAGATAGATAGATAGATAGGAGATAGATAATAGATAGGAGATAGATAATAGATAGATAACAGATAGATAGATAGATAATAGATAGGAGATAGATAATAGATAGATAGATAGATAGATAGATAGATAGATAGATAGATAGATAGATAGATAGATAGATAGTGCACCGCTCAGAGAATAACAAAAACTTGGTGTATACAGGTTTGGAGAGGAGACCAAGCTTCTCAGTATTTAGAGGAGACAACGTCCTGTAGTCCTCCTGAAGTTTGTGGAATCAAACAATGTTTATTCCATTAATAAGCGTTACAAGGTAAAACGTTTCTGCTCCAGTGTGGAACCTTCTGAAGCATAAAGTAAGTGAGCATACACGTGTGCATTTATAGCATAGTGACGGCACAGCAGATTTACATATCATTAGGTAATGTGTATTATACTTAAGTATATGCAAATTTGCTGTGACAATGCCCACTTACTTTATGCTTGAGAAAGGCTCCATAGAACTGATGGATAGATAGATAGATAGATAGGATGGGGAACCTTTGGCCCTCCAGCTGTTGCAAAACTACAATTCCCATCATGCCTAGACAGCCAAAGCAAAGCTTTGATTGTCCAGGCATGATGGGAATTGTAGTTTCTACCTAGCTCACTGCTGTGATTAAGTACCAGCACTTACAAAATGAAATAAAACTGATTGGTAGCTCCTGGCCACTCATCCAGTGATGACCTCAGTGCTGTGGTCCTGTGCTATGTGACTATGTACCTGTGGAGATTTCAGTCATTTAACATCATGTTTACTTTAGATCAGGGGTAGGGAACCTTGACTCTCCAGCTGTTACAAAACTACAACTCCCATCATGCCTGGGCAGCTAAAGCTTTATAGTTTTGTAACAGCTGGAGGGCCTGAGTTTGACACCCATGAAAAGCTTAGGCTGCCCAGGCATGATGGGAGTTGTAGTTTTGCAACAGCTGGAGAGCCAGGGTTCCCTATCCCTGCTTTAGATCATCACGGTTGTTTTCCTAAATCTTTTTAGATATAAATTAGTACTTTTTTTTATGATTCTCTGTATTGTGCGTCATTCTGTGTAGCTATCTCTCCACACATTTGCCATACATGCAGTATTTCCTATAATAATAATAGTAAGTAGTAGGGGGTTCACAGAGTACAGTGACTGCGGGCTGCAGTTGCTATTAACCTCTTCCTGCTGTCCTTACTGAGCCTGGCTGCTACATTGTGCACAGTGTCAGGTGGCTGTAGTATCCGGCCTCAGGATTGGTGCAGCGCTGTGGCTCCACTGTCTGCTCAGCCCACTCCCTCCCGCCACTAGCATCTCCTCTGTATCCCCAGAGGTGGGGCCTGCTTACTGTGACCAAGCATACACATCCAGCACAGGTTAACCTCTTCTGTGCTGGCTAAGAATGCCACTAGGGAGGAAACGTCTTACCGCGTTGAGGGCAGAATAAAGAATATATGTTTTATACTAAGCTTGGCAATAGAAACCGGTATTGCATGGTACATTGAATTGCTTGTGAAGGGAACATATGGAAACATATGGAGTGTAGCGACTTCCTGTGCCACTGTCACTGGCAGGAGTATAGCTATAGGGAGTGCAATGGAACAGTCCAACAGACCTTTGTGCCTATATAAGCATATACAGTATTAGTATTATGAATGACACATAATAGTTGGGGGCCATATAAGCCCTCTGTTAGCAGATCTCCCGTCTGTCTTATAGAGGGGTCTCTATAATGTCCATATACAATATACCCTAGTAGGCATGAATGTTATAAGTGTGGTATAGTATAGACTACAGTAGTAGTATGTTGAGTCTGCTGGCGCTATACAAACAATTATTATTATTTTTATTAGCATTAATAGAGGCAGACATTACACCATACTTTCTATTAGTAAATTCACCATGTGTCGGGCCGGAAATGGCTGATAACTGTGAACAACAGATTGAATCCAAATGGAAGTAAGATATAGTTTAGGTTCGTTGTCCCTTTAATAATGCAATAAATGCCACATGGGTAATAAAATAGACAGTGTGGATGAGTTTTATCTGTGTATTCTGTTTATCTGAGTGACTGTCTCCTACCCAGGATCCCTTCACTGCATTCCACATTGATAAGGAGCTGGTACAGAAGCATATGAAGTGTCTTCTGATCGGGGAGCTGGCGCCCGGGCAGCCTTGTGTGGAGCCCAGCAAGAATGTAAGTCTACCACATGATAAAGTGTGCGTGCCCTGTAATTTGTCCGTCTTTACCCATAATTGCTGTATTTCTTCTCTCTCTTATAGGCTGCTCTAGTGGATGAATTCCGCACCCTGCGCTCCACTGTGGAGCAGATGGGTCTCCTAAAACCCAATAAATTATTTTTCTTTGGCGTGCTCCTGCACATCCTGCTAATAGATGCCCTCGCCTGGCTGAATCTTAGTTATTTTGGGCCGTCTCTTATTCCATTCCTTATCACAGCTATGCTGCTTGGCACAGTCCAGGTAGGTGCTGAGACCAAGTATACATCCCACAGTAAGCTAAGATTTGTCTGTGATGGGAATATCCCTGTAGACCTACTGTAATCTAATATAATCAGTTTTATTAGATTAGAAAAACAGGATATTCCTTGTCCCTAAGAGATTAAGTGTACCTTTACACACTATGGATCTGCTGCTGATTTTCTGCAACTCAGAGCAGATGTGCAACTCCTTTTAATGAGGATCTGTCAGCTTAAAGGCATTGTCCAGGCCTAAAAAAACATGGCTGCTTTCTTCTAGAAACAGCCCCTTTCAGGAGTTTGGATGTGATTTTATGCTCAGTTCCATTGAAGTGAATGGAGCTAAATTGCAATACCACACACAACCTGGGACAGGGGTGGCGTTGTGTCTCCAAGTAGCTGTGATTTTTTTCTAATCCTAGATAACCCCTTTAAAGCGTACCCACAATCTGCCCACCCCAAACCACTTGTACCTTCGGATAGCTGCTTTTAATCCAAGATTTTTCCTGGGGTCCATTTGGCAGGTGATGCAGTTATTGTCCTAAAAAAAACATGCAGCCCTGTGTCAAATTGGTGTGTTCTAGAGTGTCTATGACTTAGGCCTGCACCGCCTTTCCGTCCCTCCTCCCCGCCTTCATCACCATTAGGAATTTCTTCTACTCATCACTTGTCTAAACACTGCACAGATGCCTTAACTATCCAGCACATGTGCAGTGTTCAGACAAGTGATGACTAGGAGAAATCCTGCCTGGGGCGTTCCTAATGGTGAAGAGCAACGATTCCTCCAACCACAAACACATGGGTGTGAGGGCGCAGGTCCAACAAAAAAAATAAAAATAAATAAAATTAGAAAATATAAAATTTATTAAAAGACTCAATGCGTTTCGGAACCGCTCCTTTCTCGAGAGTCATGGAGATAAAACTAACAGACAATCAATTTATACAGAAAAATAGTCCATTTGTTAAATTGATTGTTTGTTAGTTCTATCTCCATGACTCTTGAGAAAGGACCCGGAGCGGTTCCAAAACGCGTTGAGTCTTTTAATAAATTTTATATATATATTTTCTAGTTTTATTTATTTTTATTTTTTTTGTTGGACCTGCGCCCTCACACCCGTGTGTTTGTGGTTGGAGGAATCGTTGATCTATTGATCCCTGGAGGATATCGGGAGTGGCTGCGGTCTGTCTCACATGTGCTTCTGAGTGTTGTGCCTCCTAGCTAGCACAACCTTACCAGGTGAGGGTTACCTTGTTTTTCCTCTCCTTCGTTTTATCTGGTTGATCCTCGCCATGGAGCGCTGTCTCCTTCTTTTTTGTCTAATGGTGAAGAGGGTTGGGAGGAGGGACGAAGAGGCGGTGCAGGTCTAGGGCACAAACACTGTAGGCCACGCCAATTTGACACAGGGCTGCAAGTTTAAAAGTTGTTTTTTAGGACAATAACTGCATCACCTGCTGAACAGACCCCAGGACAGATCTTGGATTGAAAAAAAATATCCAAAGGTACAAGTAGTTTAGGGGGGGGGCAGATTGTGGGTACAGAGTCGCTTTGAGATCATAATTCAAGCTCAGGTATCAAAATGGCTGTGTGTAGTCACAGGATGCCCCACTCTTGCTCCCCTCCCCAGTTTTTGATTGACTGAGACACATGGCTTGTCTTACAGCAATGAGCCATGCACAACAATCAATGCAGGGAGTGTACGCTCACATGTCGTTAAAGGGGTACTCCAGAGAAAAAACTTTTTTTTAAATCAACTGGTGTCAGAAAATTATACAGATTTGTAAATTGCTATTATTTAAAAACTCACATTTATTAAGGAGTCTAATGTGTGTGACTATTCTAATGGTGATTGGTGTGTATTTTGTTCCAATATCTTGTGACTGATTTATTAAAATGTAGCACTGCCATAGTGAATGCATCTAAATAAAAAGTCTAAAAAAAAAAGTCGCAAAAATTGTGCAATTATATTTACCTGGTACTGACCAGACATAGGCTTGAACCTGTTTGTGCGACTTTTTAAAAAGTTGCAAATGATAAATTGGGCGCTAATACCGGATTATGTGAACTTTTGGGTAAATACTCAAAACAGGCAGATTAAAAAAAAGTTGCATCTAAAAAATATTCGCCTGTCGAATACTGGTTTATTAATAGAACTAAGGCCAAAAATGGGTGAAAAACCCAATTATTCACCTAAAAATAGGCGCGAAACCCTTAATAAATTTCCCACTATGTGAGAACCCAGCATAACACAACCCAATCAAGTCTTCATAGCCCTTTATTTTTCATTTGTCGCAGGCACAGGCTGGGTGGTTGCAGCATGACTTTGGCCACCTATCAGTTTTCAGTAAATCAAAATGGAATCACCTGGTGCATAAATTTGTGATTGGACAACTAAAGGTAAGAACTAAGAGGCTGTTCATATTGTGACTTGATACAACTTGAAATCTTGTCAAAAAGAAATGTTACAGCGTACTGTAGAGCAGTGCTTCTCAAACTATTTCTACTGGAGCCTCACCCAACAGACCAAGGCAAAGCCTGGGCCTCACTAGACTGACTAAGAGGATGCCGGGCCTCACCATCTGTGGTGAAAGTCCATTTAAAAGCTGAAAATACTGCTAGGGCTGCCTTTCATCCATCTCCCAAGCTCTATATACTAATAAAGCAATACAAAATCAATTAATAATGTTGCTAAAATGGAGATTTTAGAGGACTGTGCAGACCATAGTTAGTTTTGTAAAAAACGGGCTCCTTAGCTGGGCCTCATCAACAACTAGGGGGCACCTCACTGGTTAGGCCCACCTCACAGTTTGAGAAGCACTGATCTAGAGGGTTCATTGAGTATAGTGGCCTGTATGTAGTCAACTAGTGATTCATTTTGGCCTATGTTCTGCATGTATATGTGCAGTAGACCACTGTGAGTCCTGCAGAATAAACATGAATATGCAAGAATAACCTTGAACTGAACTGACAGCACACTACAGTATATACTGGCATCCCTCTTTGACTGGATGCTCAGTCCCACTGAATCCTGCGTACAAGTTTATTAAGATTTGACTTTATTACAACCATTTTTTTTAAGATGAAGGTGGTGTTTTATAACTTTTATGTCCCATCCTTTTACACTTAGGGCGCTCCTGCCAGCTGGTGGAATCACTTACACTTCCAGCATCATGCCAAACCCAACTGCTTCCGTAAAGACCCTGATATTAACATGCACCCTCTTTTATTTGCACTGGGCAAGAAGCTATCGGTAGAAGTGAGTACACATTTTATGGTCCCCTCCATATTTACTGAAAATAATAGGATCACTGTTCAGAACTTGCCTATCCGTTTCTTAAAGGGGTTATCCTAATAATTTTTATACTTTTCCCCTATCCACGGATATTTGATAAGTATCTGATAAGGCGCTCCATTCACTCAGCAGACAAAGGGATTGTTACCACTATTCCTGTTCCAGCCCTGAATTGTATGCCAGATGTCGCAGTACTGTGACAGTAATCCAGATTATCTTGGTCTTTTATTAACACATAACAATCCTCTCTGTCAATTTTTTACAGCTTGGAGTTAAAAAGAAGAAATACATGCCATACAACCACCAGCACAAGTATTTCTTCCTGAGTGAGTATCTGATTCTTTGGACCTGAAGATGTGGACGTTACAGTCCAGACCCTGATTTGTTACACTATCATTTGTTTCTTCTTTAGTTGGTCCTCCAGCACTTATTCCACTTTATTTCCAGTGGTATATCTTCTACTTTGTGGTACAACGCAAGCAGTGGGCGGTAGGTTTTAATTGTAGTTAGTAGATGTTTTGTGACTGAGTTTGCCATCAGCTGGTTACAGCCATGTATTCCACTGTAGATATATATGTTAGGAGGACTTCTAGCGTATCCCACTCAGGGCTGGCTCTAGGTTTTTGTGAGCCCTCGGGGAGCAGAGCCTTAGTGGGCCCCTCATCCACACACTGTACACAATCACTTGACACCCCACTTACATACACAAACACACACACATTATTGACACTGACACACTCACACAGCACTTACAGCTCTCTGTCAGGCTGCTTTCCACAATGTAGGGTAGAGGACCTTCAGGTCATGTGATCAGGTCCTTCACCCTTTTCTCTCTCTCTCTCTGCAGGTCCTGCTCCGTCTACTGTTTCTTCTGATGTTTAGCACTCATCCAGCACTACAGTGAGAGGGCTGAACATTAGAATACCGGGCCCCTCTTCCTCTCTGGGCCCCAAGAGGTGCTGTGGGCCGGCCCTGATCCCACTGTATAAGTATACAGTGGCATAAATGCCCACTCCCTGGCAGAATCTTGGGGAAATTCCAATGATGTAACTGTTCATATATGGACAATTACATCGTAAGAGTTTCTCCAGGGAAACTAGTCTTCCTGTGGTTGTCTGCAGTATCATTGCTCGGTAGGAAGGAGGGGGAGGAGAAGAGGAGATCCTGCCATTTCTTCATCAGGTGTTTCCTGGGCAGTGACATCACTGGAGGTTTCTAAGGTGTCCTGTTAATAGGTGGCCATCTTGCCTTGCCATCATGGAAAATGTTTTAGGGAGAAACAAAGTTAATTACTTCCCAAAAAGCAACTAGAGAATTTCTCTGTTTCCATTTCTTCCTCAGGATCTGGCCTGGATGATCTCATTCTATATAAGATTTGGCATGACATACATTCCTCTGATTGGAATTGGTGGCACCATCAGTCTCTTCATGTTAGTCAGGTAAGTGTTCACTGGAAGACTTGGTTCTTAGGTTCCTGTTTATTAAATCTATATACGGTTCAAGATTTGCTACATCTTTACATTTCTGCCATATTCAGCATTGAACTAATACTTGAGATTCTAGAAATCTATGATCACCAATATCAGATATATAGGGGTATTCCCATTTTAACTTGTTATACCCAAACTATAGGATAGGGGAATAACAAGCTAATTGTGGAGGTTTATCTCCTGGGACCCCGACCAATCCTGAGAACGAGGACCTGAATCTCTTGACACATGTTTGTCACCCCACCATGTCCCCAGTCCCTATAGAGCAGTGATTTTCAACCAGTGTGCCGCAACACATGGTCGGGTGTGCCGCGGGGAAAGTTCCCCAAACTATGGTGCCCCTGCAGATCGCCCTGCTGCTGCTGTCCACCTCACCTACTGGCCGCCTGTAGCGCCCGGACGTGCTCCTCCTATCCAATTAGCAGAGACCGGGAGTGTGGTGCGCTGCGGCGGGCCGTGATGCACGCATCCAATCAACGTGTGCGCTACGGCCCCCGCTGATTGAAGGAGCACGTCCAGGCCCTACGGGCGGCCAGTAGGTGAGGCGAACAGTAGCGGCGACCATCTTGGAGGAGGTGAGGAGGAAGGGGGGGAGAGAAACCTGGGGATGGGGAAGAGAAACAGGAGAAAACAATGGGGGAGAGAAACCTGGGGATGGGGGAGAGAAACATGGAGATGGGGGAGAGAAGCATGGGGGAGAAACGGGGGGAGAGACAGGGAGAGAAACATGGGGATGGGGGAGAAACAGGGGGGAGAAAACATGGGGATGGGGGAGAGAAACAGCGGAGAGAAGCAGGGGGGAGAGAAGTTTGGTGGAGAGAAGCAGGGGGGAAAGAAGTATGGTGGAGAGAAGCACAGAGAGAAGCATGGGGGAGGGAAGCACAGGAGAGAAGCAGGGGGGAGAAGTATGGTGGAGAGAAGCACAGGAGAGAAGTAGGGGGGAGAAGTATGGTGGACAGAAGCAGGGGGGAGAGAAGTATGGTGGAGAGAAGCACAGGAGAGAAGCATGGGGGAGAGAAGCACAGGAGAGAAGAAGGGGGGAGAAGTATGGTGGAGAGAAGCACAGGAGAGAAGTAGGGGGGAGAAGTATTGTGGACAAAAGCAGGGGGGAGAGAAGTATGGTGGAGAGAAGCACAGGAGAGAAGCAGGGGGTAGAAGTATGGTGGAGAGAAGCACAGGAGAGAAGCACAGGTGGGAGAAGAAAACAGGCCCAGAGTGAGTATAAATACATTTAGAATCTATATTATCAACTATATGTATAATATGTACTGTTTTAGTGTTATTTTGTGCCATTTTGGTTGGTGGTGTGCCCCGGGATTTTTAAGTATAAAAAGTGTGCCGCGGCTCAAAAAAGGTTGAAAATCACTGCTATAGAGAATAAATGCACGCATGTCCCGCTGCTCTGTTCTGACAGGAGACTCTCCTTCCAGTTCTAGAGATCAGACAGGGCCCAGTGATAGGTCTAAAAAAATGTGTAAAGAACCTTTGTGCATTCCAAAGAATTTACCCACTTTTATAACATGCTCTCATGTTACTTATCACACTATGTTCCCACACTGTAAGATAGAGGTAAAATAATAGCAATAATAAGGCTGTATTTTCAATATAATAATGAGTTGCATTGAAGTCAATGGGAAAATGGACAGCAATTCACACACCATCTGAAATAACAGCCGTAATTGATCACGACTGTCCAAATAATGAACATGCTTATTATTTACCACCTGCTTTTGCAAACTACAAAATTTTTTTTAATCTTTTCACACATTGTTTTATGTTCACTCAAATGAGTTGCATTTCCCTTTTATTTTACTGTGTGTGCTCCTTGCCTAAAGCTTTCAGTTTCTGTGGTTGGAGGATGAAACGTTAAAGAGTATTAGTTTATGAGTGATGTTTATATGACCCTCGATCTTGCTTTGTTTTAGATTCATTGAGAGTAACTGGTTTGTTTGGGTGACACAAATGAACCATATACCAATGCATATAGACTATGATGACAACAAAGATTGGCTGTCTACGCAGGTAATCATTTCTATGTAATTTACTACCACTTTAAACCAATTCCAATATTTTATATTTTTATTTGACCTCCTGCATATAATGCTAACTTACCATCAATACTTATACAGTATCATCCCAGCTTACTTTCATCGATACATATTAAAATACATATTAGCAAATAAAAAATATAAATATTTACAAATAACATGCTTCCCTGTGTAAATAGGATGTCAATCTGTCCTGTGTCGCTGACATCCCGTAAACCACAGGATTACAGCATCACCTATGGTACCAAAGGTTCTGGAAAGCTCTCTGGCTTGGCATACACTCCCAGTCATGTTTTAAAGTGTCACAGAAAACAAAAGTTTTGAACAGTCCAGGCCCGATCAAAATTTTTGACATCTCTCTGACATGACCAAAGTTTTTTATATTGACGGTGACACTGACTCAAGGTGAAGCTAACTTGAAAAATGTGGTTTGAGAACTGCTTTCTTTCTATGGAAGAAGCATGGCGTACATGGGGGTAGATTCATCAAACATGTAAAGTAAAACTCTCAGTTGCCCCTAGCAACCTATCAGATTCAAGTTTTCATTCCTCACAGACTCTTTGGAAAATGAAAGGTGGAATCTGATTGGTTGCTAGGGGCAACAGAGCCAGTTTCACTTTACACCATGTCAGGGGCGTAGCTAAGATTCATAGGGGCCCCATAGCAAAAAATTTTAAGGGCCCCCCCCTCCCCTACGTACAACACAAAGCACTGCACATTTTTTGTGTTACAGCATGTAAGTAAACACTGGGTCACTTACACACTGCAGTACACAAAGGGTTAAGCAGAAGGGCATGCTTTTACCTTCTCCCCTGGGCCCCCCTCCTGCACGGGCCCCATTGCAACTGCCTACCCTGCCTCTATGGTAGCTACGCCACTGCACCATGTTTGATAAATATCCCCCATAGTCTTTGGACTATATCCTGAACTGTATCCTATCCTATCCTATCTATTATTGTGCATTCACACATCTCCGTTTTTCTGTCTCTCATAGCTGCAGGCCACTTGTAACGTGGACAAGTCTTTTTTCAATGACTGGTTTAGCGGACATCTCAATTTCCAGATCGAGCATCAGTGAGTAAATAAAAAGCTAATAAAAAGAAAAGGCTATGGTCACCCTAATATTTCACAATCATTTTCTTTCTCCAGTTTATTTCCCACAATGCCCAGGCATAACTACGCAAAGATTGCTCCTATAGTCCGATCCCTCTGCAAGAAGTATGGCATTGAATACCAGTCCAAACCACTGTTTACCGCCTTTGCTGACATAGTCCAGTAAGTGGCTTTGTGGGGGTTTCTACTAACTAGACCAGGGGTGTCAAACTTAGGCCCTCAAGCTGTTGCAAAACTACAACTCCCATCAGCTTTAGCTTTGGCTGTCCGGGCTTGATGGGAATTGTAGTTTTGTAACAGCTGGAGGGCCTGAGTTTGACACCTGTGAACTAGACAATTCTTTGTCCTAAAATTACTATTATATTACTAACATACAACTCTCACTCGTCTTCCACAGGACATGGATAGGTGATGAGTAGAGATGAGCTAATCGCAGATGTAAACAAAGCGAATCACTTTGTTTGATCTGCGCTCCGCTCATCAAGCCGCCTGCCTGTCAGCGTTGCTCTGCTCCTCCTAGGATGCCGGGGAAAAGCTGGATCTAATTCTGGGAAGCTTCTCCCAGTTTCCCAGGATTAGATCCAGCTTTTCCCCAGCACCTAGGGTGGAGCGGCAGGAAGGGGATGGAACAAAGTGATTCACTCATCTCAGTGATAAGTGTCTGATTGGTGGGGGTCACACCACTGAGATCGCCCACTGATCATGTCCTATGTCGCCCTGGGGGTGGCTGTTGGACATGTACCTTTATGAGCCTGACAATGACAGCAAGGGGGCTGTGCTTGTTTATCTGGATCAGGCCCATAATGTTGAACGGTGTAGTGCGTGTCCATCCTTAGCTTTATTCAATCATAGTAACATAGTTAATAAGGTTCAACCTAGGGATACCCTACTTTGTTGGGCGACATAAGACCCCATTCATGTGGGATTGGTGAAGAGTGTTTTTGGTGGGAAATCTCCTCTAGGGCCAGGTTCACACACTGTATCTTGTAGTTTAACAATAGCCGATGTTAATACCCCATGTGAACATGGCCTAAAGGGTTATTCCAGTTTATAAAACCTACTTTCATACATCCTATTAGGGAATTCTGAGATAAGAGAAGTAGAGAGAAGGCACCAAGAGTGTCTCTTGCTCTAGAGGACCTGACCTGTCCTGCTTAACACAGACCATACATTAGCTTAAATGGACACTGTGTAATGCTATATTTCTCCTGTGGTGGCGCTGCAGGGAATTTGAACACTTTGTCAGGTTATAGCTAAACCCGGGGGATACCAGACTATGGACACCTTGTTATCATCTTATTGTCAAGGATCTCTCTGTAGTATTTATGGTCATTCTGTTCTCTGCAGCTCTCTACAAGAGTCCGGTGAACTCTGGCTGGATGCGTATCTACACAAGTAAGGAGAGCGCCCCCTGTTGAATACTGCCGGATTTACTCGGTCAATCTACAGGAGATAAAAGTAGAATTGAGACTGGATATTTTGTGAACATTCCTCCAGTGTCGGCTCCTCAGTGTGATGGAGCGGCTCTTTGTAAACCCTTCAGGACTGATGCTGAAATTTCAGTTCATCAAAGCAAAGACAACTGAATGCATTTTACCCCAGATACTAACTATTTTGTATCCTGCATTTGTTTCACTTTGGCTATAAAAGTAACAATGAAAGCAGTGTGTTTTATAATGGTGTGTGGTGATTATAGTGGAGCTAACACATTCCTACTATAAATCCCCTAAAGCTTAGGAAGGCTTCATTCACATAGCTGTGTGTGTAGAAATCCGTGGTCCTGTTCTGTACGTTCATGAATGCTTCTTCACAGACTGTGTTATGGAGGTATTCTTCCTGAGAAGCAGACTGTGCCATATGGAGGCATTATACACCAGATCTTGTGTGTACATGAATATTAACGCACGCTGTCTTGAGAGTTTCAGCTTTTGGTGATCAAGAACTAAATTGTCCTCTTGGGATAAAAAAAAATAGCTTGTAAAATGTCTTGACCATCAATTAATAAATTTGCGGCCACCTAGCTTCTGCACACTCAGAGCCTACCCTATGTGGCCCCTGAGTACTGGAAGTAGTGAGACTTATAGCAACAGACCAGTATGATAAGGATTTTACATATCTGGGTGTCTCCTTTATATTGGTATTTTCAGGGATCCTATATTGCTTTCTTACTTGGTAAGCTTATGTGAACCAGGCAGTGTGGCCTACTTGCTGGAACTGCCACTGCTTACGGATGGCCAACAGCTTCCTCAACTCCAGCAAAACTGCACCTGATGGTCACATGGTGGATTAGTTGCAAATATTTCCTTGACCACTGGCTGGACGATTTATAGCCGAGTATAAACAGATAAAACCTTTATAGTTACAGCAAGGAAACAGTGTGCAATTATAACGCCGTACTTCCACATACTGTACATGCATTTCAAGCCACGTCCTCTTGCATTCTCCAATGGCCGCACCATGTTTCCAGGAGTTTCAGCAACACTGCGTGTCCAAGCACATGCATGTGGAGATGGAACCTACCAGTAAGCACCTTAAAGCGACTCTGTACCCAAATCACTTGTACCTTCAGATAGCTGCTTTTAATCCAAGATCTGTCCTGGGGTCCGTTTAGCAGGGGATGCAGTTATTGTCATAAAAACATCTTTCAATCCGGCAGCGCTGTGTCTAACGGCCGGGGCTTACATTTGTATATGCATTAGGCTGGCACCACCTCTCTGTCTTTCCTCCCCACCCTCCTCATCATTAGGAATGATCCAGGAACATTTTCTGCTGTTTGAGCTTTGCACAGGTGTATTAACGATCCAGCCCATGTTCATTATACACACAAGTGGGGAATAGGAAGCAATCTGCCTGGATCATTCCTAATGATAAGGAGGGTGGGGAGGAAGGACAGAGAGGGTGTGCCAGCCTAATGCATATACAAATGTAAGCCCCGGCCGTTAGACACAGCGCTGCAGGATTAAAAGTTGTTTTTATGACAATAACTGCATCACCTGCCGAACGGACCCCAGGACAGATCTTGGATTAAAAGCAGCTATCCGAAGGTACAAATGGTTTGGGGTGTCAGATTGCAGGTACAGAGTCGCTTTAAGAAGTTGATTTTAATTTTTTTTTTTCCTGCAGTGATGATCCTGACACCTGGTGGTGTAGTGTAGTATTGCATCCTAAACCAACCTGGATAAAAATGCCACAGAAGCTTAAGGAAATGAATTATTATAAGTCATACACGTACAATAAGCTGCAGGAATTTGTACTGCCACCACGTGGAATGCCATTTTACATCATTCTAGAAAACAAACCTGGTCAATGACTTGTTTGAAGGGGAACACAGCCCCAAGGCTCTAATACAAAATCTGTAAAAAAAAAAATCCTGAACTAGGCATCATGTTTAGTAGCAATCTGCCCTAAGGTCCACTGAAGTTGCTGGTTTCTGTTGACTACACCAGTAATACTAGGACCATGGCTAAAGGAAGCCACAGAAAATAGTTGTTCGGTAACAACCAGCCTGTTCAACTTAAAGTGTCACTGTCGTATTTTTTGTTGTTGCAGAAATCAATAGTACAGGCGATTTTAAGAAACTTTGTAATTGGGTTTATTAGGCAAATATGCCATTATCTGCATTCAAAAAGACATTCCCCAGGTCCACCCCCCCTCCTCTCTCTCATTCACTGCTCATTATCAGGAAATCTTGACTCTTTTACATCAGTGGTCAGAGAGGTCAGTGCTGACTTCAGAGGAGTTAGCCGGTGATGTAGCTGTAAATTAACTCTTTGTTGTCCTGTTTTGCTGTCCCATCTCCCTCCACCCCTCCCCTCCCCATAGACAACTATGAATACGGGGGGGTTTCAAACTGCTTTTTCGTGATAAAAATGCATTTTTCGGCTAATAAACCCAATTACAAAGTTTCTTAAAATCGCCTGGACTATTGATTTCTGCAAATAAAAAAAAATTTAAACGGCAGTGACACTGTAAAAAGGATTGTCCAAGATTTAAAATAAAGATATATATTTCCCTCCTTGGTAACAGTACCACTGTCTCATCCAGAGTCTGTATCTGGTATTGCAGCTCAGCTCCTTGCTATTGACACCATATCAGGCTATAATGGTGATCAGATGGTAACAGACTCCAAAATTCATCACGTGGGATTTTTTTGTAATATAGTGACAGCCATGATTGTTCATTGTTACAATATATAATCGTCTAGAATTTGCCGCAACAAACACTTTCACCAAATGCCTTCTGGTACAAACTTGATGCCGCTAATCATCTCTTATTTTACTAGTATTTCCAGTTTTATACCAACAAGGTTTTACACTGTAATGCTGTTTCTGTTATGAAAATTGATCCAAAGTATATTGTTGGTATTTTTCCAGATTTTATTGGGGTTTTATGGGGGTTGGAAGTGACAACTTTGTGCACAGAATTTATTAATTTAATATAAATTGTTGGTTGATTCTAAAGATTGTATTCTTAGATGTATTTTCACTTCTACATTGATGTAATAAAGGCTGCTAGATTATTTAACATTGTTGCATGCAGCGCATTTCGGTCTTGAGATTTAGTTGTTTTCATCCTGGACCATGGCAGTCAGTGATGTAAGGATTCATACATGTGGATCAAAGTGGAATATCTGTACAAGAACACCTCCAACCATCATGTGCCAAGAAAAGAAACTACACCCCAAATTTATCCCATATTAAAGGGGTAGTGCCGCGTTTAACATTTATTCACTAAATAACACACATTACAAAGTTATACAACTTTGTAATGTGTTATTTAAGTGTGTTATTTAAGTAAATGTCCCCCTTCCCCATGTTCCCCCCACCCCGGATGTGTGGTGCATTATACTCAGCCAATCGCGGCAGAGGGGGGCCCGCATGAGGGACAGCTGGAGTGGTCCGTCTGGCCTCCTGAAGACGACGTGTTCGACCCAAGATGGCTGTCGGGGTCAACAGAGATTGCTTGAGTATAATGCACCACACTTCCGGGGTGGAGGGAACACGGGGAAGGGGGCCATTTACTTAAATAAACACACATTACAAAGTTGTATAACTTTGTAATGTGTTTATTTAGTGAATAAATGTTAAACGTCGCACTACCCCTTTAAAGGGAATCTTTTATAACTTTCATGCTGTCTGAATCGTGGATAATCAGGTTCATTCCCAATGGCATTAGCCTGCTTTTGTTTGATAGTTCTCTCTCTACCCAAACAGGCTGAAATCTATCACCACCCCAATTACTCGTGGTTCAGGCTGCATGAAGTGATGACAGGTTCCCTTTAAGGGCATGTTCCAGTTCCCAATTTTTTTTAAAATGTAGTTTTAAAGCCAACTGATAAATGAAGCACATGTATGAAAGACATAAGACTTTTTACATTCATTCTTGGTTTTAATAAAAAATAAATAAAATGAAAAAAGATTGAAAAAACAATGTGGACACTGTATAAAACTATTTATGGTCAGAAGACAATTGTCCAGAATTGGAGCTGTGTTCAGGAAATAAAACAGCAATGGCTGCAGAATGCTCTATGTGGGGGCAGGCCATGGTGACAGGCAGTGTGTAGACTCCAGGTCACTGTGAGCAGGGGCAGAGAAGATTTACATTTGGCACCTCCTCCATAGATGGGGGGGGGGCTACCAGATACAACAGCCCCTTTCCACCTCATTTCATAAACCCACTCTGAAAGGTTTCTCTAATAAAACAAATCCTTACAATACTTTATATGAAAAATATATATCTACCATTATGCGCTATACTGTGTCCAGTTCTGCACTTGATAATTTTTGAAAAGGATGGAACTATGCACTGCCTGAACATGCAAGTGTGCTCTATTTATTCTGGAGGACATTCATTCTTGTCATCATATATTGTTTTCCATGTTACAGTGGAGCTGCAGTTAAATGTTGCTGATGCTGCTGTATTTTATCATCAAGTTTTCTCAACAGACATACAGCTTGCAATTCTCTGGTTTGCTTAAGACATAAGTTATTTTAGCTTTGTATTTATCTGCTTTTGAAGCAGACACCAGCATGGAGGAAGTAAAGGGCTGCCACAATTCTATTCCCCTCCTACTCTACTTCATACTGATGTAAATGGAGAATACAGGCCGCAAGTAAATGAAACTATCAAACTCGTAAAGGCAGTCATTTTTCATAGTTTATTAAAAGCTTAAATGTACACCCTGCACACCTTAAGATGTTTATAAGTGGAGTGTGTTAATAAACATAGTAGCATTCATAACTAAAACACTGCTATCTCTGAACTACCCTGGAACAGAAAACGAAACAAGCGCTGTAAGAAATAATTTCAAATGTCTTCACTAAAGGAGGGCAGCCCATAATCCTGTTACATAGAATACTCTTACAAACCTCTCTGGTAACAGAAAACATTCACAAGCTTACATAATATTTTCCTCTTTATTTGAATAGACAGAACATATAAAAGTCTTTTACACACATACTACAGAAACAGCCCATCCCCATATCTGTACCGTCCTATAACTCTCTTTACTTGCCCCTCTTAAACTTCCCAGATGGGGTGCCTGCTGTTTTTGCCTTTTTCTTGGCCGATCCTTTAACATCAACCTCCTTCCTCTTGGTGGAGCTGACGGATCCAGTGACCTTGAAAAAGTCATCTAGTCGGCCCTGCGTACTGCCATGACGGTTCTTAGCCAGCTTCTTGGCTCCATTACGTATACGGTCTTCACTGAATTGCTTTTCCCCACACATAAAGGCAACCAGACCCTCCTCATCTGGGTCGACCCACTTCAGTTCTGTGTTATTCGCATCAATCACTTCAGGCTCTATGAAGAGCTGGCGAGCTTCTTTGTGCAGCCAGTTCTCAGGCACAGGGTATTTCTTAAGGTCGATGTTATCCATTATCTCTTCTATCGTTTTATGCTGTCGAATGAGTTCAATAGCCCTCTTTGGACCAATACCACGAATGGTCTCACAGTAGTCACTGCCCAGCAGTATACAGAGGTCAATAAACTGTTCTTGTGTGATTCCTATATCCTGTAGAGCTCGGCTAAGATGAAACTCCTGGATTGGCAGCTTTTTGGCCTCACTAGCAGTGAGGTGACGCAGCAGTAGAGGAGTGCCAAAAGTCAACGCATCCATATCTTCAGTGGCGGCAGCATACACTTTCCCAGCTTTAACCAAAGCAGCACATGTGGCCTCGGCCTCACAAGGTGCATCAACGTAGGGGATACCCATCAATGTGAGCAGTTTTTTGCACTCTTCATTGTGTTGTTTTGTCACCTTCACAAGCCTTTTATTGAATTTCTCAATGTTCTCAACTTCACCTGCTTCCTGTGCTGCCTCTAGCAACTTCTCTGCTTCTGCCCTCCTTTCACTGCGCTTCGCCAGTTCACCCGACTTCAGCTGTGGTGGCTTCCCATCAAAAACATACACAGGCTTGATGCCATGCTCCACCATACGGATTGTACGATAGAACATGCCCATTAAGTGACTGGTGGTTTCACCTTCCTCATTCTGAAGCATGTTACCATCCTGACGCACAGCTATAAGAAACTGGTAGATACACATAGAAGCGTCCACTGCCACTTTACGCCCAAAGTAACTCTTTATGTCATTCTCTTTTATGGCTCCGGGTGCCACATCAGCGATCAGCTTGGCTAGTCCTTGAATTCCCATTGCAGAGTTGTTATGCAATGAATGTCTATAAACTTTGTAATATGTCAACCTAAAATACAGGAAGAGAATGTTTATTAAAAGTGGACCTAGAGTATGCATAATTTATACAATATTTATTTCATCATATAAATTACATTATCCTTTAAAGGACAACTCCGGCGGGACCCCCCCCCCCCCCAAAAAAAAAAAAACACAGACACACACAGACACCATACTCACCATCCCTCCGGTGATGATCGCCACTCCATTCGCCCGCCGTCCGCCTCACCGTCACCGCCGTCCAGCGATGTTTCTGACTTCCGGGTCCTGGGGATGGAAAAGGCTGCCAGTGCGCTTGCGCACCGGCAGCCTTTTCATTGGCTGGAGCGCATCACATGGCTTCCAGCAACCTCAGCCAATCAGGGCTGAGCAAGCTGGAAGCCATGTGATGCGCTCCAGCCAATGAAAAGGCTGCTGGTGCGCATGTGCACCAGCAGCCTTTTCCGTCCCATTCACTCTCCATGAAGACGCCGAGGAGGAAGAAGACCCGGACCGCCCCCCGGCTCTGACGTCGTTGTCACCAGATGCCGCCCAGAAGAAGAGGACCGTGACTACCGTCATAGGTAATGTATACATTCTTTAACTTCCGGGGGGGTCGGGGGTCCAAAAGTGGGGGAAGGGGGCTAGACCGGGCATTTAACCACATTACAAAGTTATATAACTTTGTAATGTGTGTTAAATAAGCTAAAAAAAATTCGCCGGAGTTGTCCTTTAAATTGGTCTTATTAAAAATATCCCTTGTTTGATTTGTTGCTTCATGCCACGGGGGCAATATGCAAAATTTAAGGGTTTTCCCAGACAACTAAGTACAATGCTCGTCTACAGTAGATATTGCACTTACATAATTGTGATAGCGCCCCCTGTTTTTTTTAATTCACATTGCAGGCAGCCAAAAAAAAAAAAAAAAAAAAATCGGTGCTTCTTTTCACCAGCACAATAGGTGTATTTTGCGTATAACTTATTTTTTTTTTTACATATCACTGTATTCAATGAGCAATAATATTTCTTTTTACAGAACAAGTCATTTTTTAATGGAAACCTTTAGGGTACATATAAGCATTCATTTTTTCTGCTCATATAGTGCGGCACAGCCTGTTTAGTATGCCTTGTGTATAGTAATTTTAGCTGATGTGGCATGCATGTGTTGTCTGCTTTCATGACTCCTTCTTCCCCTCTAATATGGCTCACTGAGTAGCACCTACATTTCCCAGAATGCTTCAGTTTTTGCATTGGCAGAGGAGGCAAAGTAAAATGAATGTCATTGCTCTCTCAATAAAACTAGTCTCTCTATGTAATCCTATGTGATGCAACTTCAGCCTGTCTCCTTGCTATATGTTTCTCCCTGTCAGCTCTTATAGCTTGACACATAGATAGAAAGCCTTTTGGTTTTATGTCATAGGACACAGACAGGATTCTGATGTGCCTGTCAGGGTAGTTGTAGAACTCTGAAGGTAATTATTGTATGGACTTACTGCACTGGTAGAAATTATATATTTAGCAGTACCCTGTACAGAGAAACATAGATTTAAGCAGAAAAGGCAGAGCTTGGTAGGGAGGCGAGTCGTGCGGGAGCTGCCTGAAGGGAACTGATAGGAGACAAAGAAACTGATCTATCTACACAGAAACACCAACTTTTGTGGCAGGATGTTGGCTGTGCACGTGCCATGCACAAACGTAATTCATTTAAGGTATGGACAGCTATATACAACAAGCCATTAGCGATTCTGTCAACCTTTTACACAGAAAGATAGAGAAGGTGCCGTAAGATGCAAAATAGTTATTAGTTTGTTATTCTATCTTCTCTCCTGTCTATGTTTTTGCCTCCTTTGGCGTATTAAAGGAGAAGTCCGGCGAAAAACTTTTTTCCCTATCCCCTCCCCACATAAGAAGTTATATAACTTCTCAATGTACACTCATTACTGATTATATCCCCTTACCAGATTTTTCCTGCTGCCTCCAGCCACCGGAAGTTGCATTCTTCCTCTTTTCTTGCCTACGTCACGACGAGTCCCTGGTCCCCTGCTGGGTCGTGACGTTCCTGAGGCGTTCCTCTGAGCAGTCAGCACGCCTCTGAGCCTTGGCACGCCTCCCAGCTCATACACATGCAGGCCAGCCAATCAGCACGCCTCCCAGCTCATACACATGCAGGCCAGCCAATCAGCACGCCCCCCAGCCTCATGCTTATGCTGGCCAGCCAATCAGCACTTCCTCCTTCCTGGACCTCCCATTTCTGGTGACATGGTTCTCAGGGCAGAGAAAACAGCTCTGGAAACCATGTGACCGCTCTGTACCCAGCCAGGAGCAGCGTTTTTATTATGGTGGGCTAGAGTGAGCTGAGGTCGGCAATGCTCTTCCCATCCCCCCCCCTACAGGAACCTACAACAGTGTACACTGACAGCAGCAGCAGGGAGATCAGTGCTGGGGTCTGTTCTCAGTGTTCTCCTCAGCTATATACACGGAATAGAACCCCAGGATCAGTGTACACTGACAGCAGCAGCAGGGAGATCAGTGCTGGGGTCTGTACTCAGTATCATCCTCAGCTATATACACGGAATAGAACCTCAGGATCAGTGTACACTGACAGCAGCAGCAGCAGGGAGATCAGTGCTGGGGTCTGTACTCAGTATCATCCTCAGCTATATACACTGAATAGAACCCCAGGATCAGTGTACACTGACAGCAGCAGCAGGGAGATCAGTGCTGGGGTCTGTACTCAGTATCATCCTCAGCTATATACACTGAATAGAACAACCTGCAGCAGTGTGGACTGATAATAAATACTGAAGCTGGGAGGTGTCCTGCTGCTGCTGTCAGTGTACACTGATCCTGGGGTTCTATTCAGTGTATATAGCTGAGGATGATACTGAGTACAGACCCCAGCACTGATCTCCCTGCTGCTGCTGTCAGTGTACACTGATCCTGGGGTTCTATTCAGTGTATATAGCTGAGGATGATACTGAGTACAGACCCCAGCACTGATCTCCCTGCTGCTGCTGTCAGTGTACACTGATCCTGGGGTTCTATTCAGTGTATATAGCTGAGGATGATACTGAGTACAGACCCCAGCACTGATCTCCCTGCTGCTGCTGTCAGTGTACACTGATCCTGGGGTTCTATTCAGTGTATATAGCTGAGGATGATACTGAGTACAGACCCCAGCACTGATCTCCCTGCTGCTGCTGTCAGTGTACACTGATCCTGGGGTTCTATTCAGTGTATATAGCTGAGGATGATACTGAGTACAGACCCCAGCACTGATCTCCCTGCTGCTGCTGTCAGTGTACACTGATCCTGGGGTTCTATTCAGTGTATATAGCTGAGGAGAACACTGAGAACAGACCCCAGCACTGATCTCCCTGCTGCTGCTGTCAGTGTACACTGATCCTGGGGTTCTATTCCGTGTATATAGCTGAGGAGAACACTGACAACAGACCCCAGCACTGATCTCCCTGCTGCTGCTGCTGCTGTCAGTGTGCCAGCCTTACACCTCAATGCAAATCTCTGTTTTTGAATGTACTGGGCATTGCCAAACTCAAAGAGGAGCTGTTGCTAGTACAAGTAGAAGTATATATGTATATACACCAGTGCTAGCAACAGCTCCTCTTTGAGTTTGGCAATGCCCAGTACATTCAAAAACAGAGATTTGCATTGAGGTGTAAGAACAGGGGTGGGAGGTGAGGAGGATAAAGTGTGACCGGCTTATGCAGGCACTGAGACACCTCTGTCTGTTCACTGATGATAAAGTAAGGAGGGGGTGGTGCAGGGGGAGATAGCCTGGCAGCCCAGCAGACACTGGACAGGGGATGCAGGGGGCAGGGATATAGGCTAAGAGGAAGAATATGGGTGGGATAAAGAGGAGAGGGGAGTGTACAGTAGGTGTGACAGAGGAACAGCAACAAGGAAGAGGAGGTGGGAGCTTAGACAGGAAGTTAGGAGAGACCAGGTGATAATCAGAACAGGTGATGTGGGGGTCAGAGAGTGGCGATTATGGGCTCAAACTGTTACTATACAAAAGGTAGACAGGATCCCTTGTTTATTTGGTAATTGTTTTTTTTTGAACAGACCCTGGAATTCTCCTTTAAAATCAACAAGTGATTTCAAGCATACAAGAGCGGCCTATACTATCTTCTTCTATATGTATATGGTTTAGATACGTGCTGCTACACTATGAAGCTAGGTGGGAACCTGGTGGTCTCCTCCCTGGTTACTTAAATAAGTAGGTAATATTCCTCAGGTTTTTTGATTTTCCTTTTCTGCAAATGTGAATAATCTCCTAAAAGGTATACCCATAAGTGTCTCCTACACCCCACAATTAACTTCAGATCAAGATTTGTTTTGTTTTTTTGCTGAATGAGCTGTAAATTTTTATTGGTACCATTCATCTGGCAGAAGCCACCGTTTGATAAATTTTATTGCCACTTTTTTTTTTCTCTTTTTAGCAACAAGGTCAGCTGTTATTTAGTGTTCACCATGCTGCAAAAGGTGTATATATATATATATATATATATATATATATATATATATATATATATATATATATATATGTAGGCTGCTATGTATATATTGTACTTTATACTATATATTTGTATATTATGGATGGTCACAAACACAATGATACCTGTTGTGTAAGTCGGGTCAATTTACACAGAAAGATTATCTGACAGATTATCTGCCAAAGATTTGAAGCCGAAGCCAAAGCCAGGAATGGATTTGAAGAGGAGAGAAAAGAGGAGAAATCTCAGGCTTTCCTTTATGACCTGATGTCTGTTTATAGTCTGTTTCTGGCTTTGGCTTCAAATCTTTGGCAGATAATCTGTCAGATAATCTTTCTGTGTAAATGGACCTTTATGTAGGGGGGGAGGATAGAGGGGGTCTGCTGCCGCGGCTCCTATTCTACAGAGCGACGGCTGCTATTACAGTCGTTAGTATTTCAACATGTTTGAAAGACAAACAACGCAACGATCAGCTGACATGAACGATGTCAGCTGATTGTTGCCTTCTGTTCCACAGGACGATTATCGGCCAAATACGGACGATAATTGTTCCGTGGAATAGGGCCTTAAGCAGTTACATTGTGGCTGATGGCCTATAAGGGAAGGCGGCTTGTCTCGATTCCCTCATAGGACAATGTATCATTGGCAGCGCTTATGACATCTGCTCCACCTGTAGGAGTTCCCCAGTGTATTCTTACACCACGCTCCTGGATTTACTAAATTGTCACAGACATTGATACATCAGAAGCATCGACACAAGCCTGGCATAATGGCAGAGGCTGACAGCAGACGGGCAACCCTGTTTTCCAGAAAATGAGGCATAATGCATGGTTTACAGGATAATGGAAAACAAGGCATCCCCCGAAAGACCCCTGCCGATAAGGGGAGTGGGGGGGAGGTATGGGGGAGGTGGTTGGTTGGTTCTCAATTCTTGTTCAACAATAAGTGTTGATTCTTCCTCATGGAAAAATAAGACATCCCCTGAAAATAAGACATAGGGGATATTTATCCAACATGGTGTAAGGCCCCGTTCCCACTGAGCAAAGCTAGCGGAATTCCGCGACGGAATTGTCCGCCGCGGAATGCCGTTAGCCTCCCGCTCATAATGGGACTCTATGGGAGGCGCGCGCTGCTGCTCTATACGCGCTGAAGAATGAACATGTTCATTCTTCAGCGCGGACAGGGCAGGAGCGCGCGCCTCCCATAGAGTCCCATTATGAGCGGGAGGCTAACGGCATTCCGCGGCGGACAATTCCGTCGCGGAATTCCGCTAGCTTTGCTCAGTGGGAACGGGGCCTTAAGTGAACCTGGCTCAGTTTCCCCTAGCAACCAATCAGATTCCACTTTTCATTCCTCACAGACTCTTTGGAAAATGAAAGGTGGAATCTGATTGGTTGCTAGGGGTAATTGAGCCAGTTTCACTTTACACCATGTTTAATAAATCTCCCCCACAGTGCATATTTGGGAGCATAAATTAGTATAAGACGCTGTCTTGTTTTCGTGGAAACAGGGTATGTGAATCTGCTTTATTTACTAGAGTCTATTTAGAAGTTTGCGCCTACAGTAAATGGTGCCCCCTCGCAGGTTTGTCTCCATCTGCTGCACCTGACAGAAGGCGGCCTATCCTGAAGATGGCGTCCAAGGGGCTTCACAAATTCGGGTGTTTGAGCAAAAATTGAGTAGCACCAAAATTAGTGTTATAATAATCACAAAATATGACGCTGTGATGACGTCAGCCTATTGTGCCGCCTTCAGCAGTATTGTATTGTTTTGTAAGAGATGGTGGGCGCCTCTATGCGGTCTGCAGCAGCTCTATGGCCCCTTATGAATAGTCCATAGCCCCTGCACCTTTATACACAGCAGCAGCAGCCATGACTGATCAC